>NC_067398.1:397033468-397674093 GCF_016432865.1 Antechinus flavipes
GGTAATACCAAAGAGTTTACTCAGGCCTATTTTCCCAATGTAAAGTATTATTTTAATATTGAACAAGTGTTTTGATACTTCACAAAAATCATAATTCTGTCTCAAGGTGGTGGTGAATTTTGCCATGCTATGTAACATATCTGGTCCTGACTCTTAGATGTTGAACAGGGTAGGCCTCGATTTCCATTTCTTTAAAATAAGAGGTTGGAGTAGATAGTATCCAAATTCCCTTCCATTGATAATATTTTAATTGATTATATAATTTTTTATGGTTCTGTGTGGACAATCTTAGTACAGGCCACTTTAGCTATGCAAGTCATCAACTCAAGTTTTTTTGGGAGGATTACCAATCTTCAGATCTAGGAAGACCTATAGATTAACCGCATTAAAAAGAAAAAAAAAACACCTTAAAAGAAATGCAGTTGCTTTAAAAGTCATTGATTGCAAAATTGGTTCAGCCATAAAAACAACAGGGATATTTTAGCTAAGATGGTTCCCCAATGATGATTTTTTATCTCTGAAATAACTTGTTTAAGGTGTTGATTATGCTATTTCTTCCTTTTTTTGATTTTTTTTTTTGGATGCACTAAGTACTTGGTTCAAAGGGGTTTATGTACATCAGTAAGCCACTAACATGAAATCACTTTTTTTCCTACTTTGATGCTTTTCATGCACATTAATGGTAAAGAACAGAAAAGGAACACTGAGGGTTGAAAAGATAAATTTTAAAAAGACAAACAATATGGATTGGTTTGATTCTTTTTTTACTCAGATTGACAGCAGTGTTATTTCCTCAATGGATCTGGGCCTAAAACAGCCTTTAAGGAAAAACAATGGTATTTGAGTGGCTATGACTTGTTAAATAGGTATGGACACATTAGAAGTATATTAAGAAAAATGTGACAGTGACTTCTCTGGACTTCCTAAATGTGGCTTGTGGCTTGTAGCTTGTCTGTGTATTTGGGGGAAGGTGGAGAGGGGATAGTATCTGAGGCAAAAGCAGCATACTATGTGGAAAGAGCACTGAATGTGGAACTTAAAAAACTAGATTCTAATCAAGACTCATGAAGCCTCAGATAATTCTTTTAGGAAGTTGGCAACATTTGAAATTTTAAAATCCCTTCTTTACTCTAAATCTAAATGATTTGAAAGACATCCACCCCTCCATGCGGAGTTAAACCCTATGTCCCCTTTGTGAAGATTGGTAATATTTGCCATTGTAAGATAGCCCATTGGACTCTCTATAGGAGATCTGGTTTCTAATTTTAGTTCTAGCATTAAGTCTGTGTGACCTTGGGAAATCCTTCTTTCCTCTGGACCTCATTTTCCTCATCTACTTAATTAAATTAGAGAAGCTCCAACTGACCCTAACAATTTTTCCTTTAAAATTTACTTTGTACAAGATTTTAGTAGGAATTCATCTTTTAGGAAACCCACTTCTCTTTCCCTCTTCCTCCCCATCTTTTTAGCTATTAGATCCACAGTGGTGATGTTACATTGATCTATAATAACTACATAGATCAGTAAAAGATTAAGGGAGATATTTGATCTAAAGTATGAGTGGAACTTGGTAGCTTTTAAGAAGATTCAGAAAAGATACATGAAAATGATACAGTAACAGTTACAGTAGCATCTTCTGATGCTGTTATTTCCAAGAAGTCCCAATTGGGTAAGTTCTTGTGAATATATAGGGTTAAAGCTGAGTCTTAGATGTACACTGAGTAAAACAGAAGAAGAGGAAATTATAATTTCAGGTAAATCATCCCTTTGAGAGGACAGTTGAGGGAAGAGTTCAGTTTCAGTCGATTTGTGACCCCATTTGGCGTTTTCTTGGTTTGGTAAAAGATACTGCAGTGTTTTGCCACTTTCTTCTCCAGCTCATTTTATAGATAGGAAACTGAGGTAAACAGGACTAAGTGTCAAGCCCAGGGTCACACAGCTACTCAGTGCCAGATTTAAACTCGGGTTTTCTTGATTTCAGTGATTTCAGCCACTAGCTGCCCCAATAGAGAATATGAAAGAATAATAAAAAACACGTTTCACTGAAATACTATCAACTATATAAAAATGCCTACATGTAGTTTTTAAGTAATTTGTTCTTAAGAACTACTATAACGTAGATTAAGAATTTAACTTTTCCTTTTATGACCACAATGTACATTTTGAAAAATCCTGCTATGTCAATATAAAAATTTTTCAAATAAGCTTTTCTTTATGGTACAGGTCTCGTTAAAATGATGTTGATTATGGCTGTAATTATCATGATGTCAAAATTTTTTATTTCAAGGTTATGCCTTTTATCAGCTACAGCTGAAAGCATTTGTGTTTGGGTTAAAAGCACATCTGGGGACATAAATTGAAGAGATACTATCTTTGATGTCTGGATTATTTTTTTAAAAAGTTTACTCAAATATGTGGAACTCAGATGATTGGAAATATTTTTTCTCAATGCTAACAAAATTATTACCTCATATTAAAATGAAATCAAGGTGATATTAAGTTACCGTTGAAGGGAATAGAAAAGTATGCATGGATAGAGGATAAAAAATGAAGTAAACAACTTCTGAATGTACAATAGTAATGCTTGAAGAAAACTCAACATTTTAACTTGAAGATGATTGTAAAAACCTGATTTTTAAAAAATCTTAAATTATATTAATTTAATTCAAATAATTGTGAGATTTCTTAGTAACTATTTGATTTTGTTTTCAAAAGGCATTTATATTCTTAATTTAACAAGATTTTGTGTTACTTTTGATTGAATTAGCTGTCTTGTATTTTTTGGGTTTTTTTCTTTTTATAGATCTTACTGTGACCTTCTTAAAGCCCTGAAGTCTAATGTATAGAAAAATTATAATTTTGGTATTGTATTGTTCAGAAGGACCCTTGAATAAAAAATAAAACATGACACTGTTTGGCTTCGTTTCAGTGCTCTTTGCCCCCAAAGGGAGGTGGTGGGTGTCTTAATTTCCCAGCCTGGAGTTTAGCTGACTGTAGTATCTGAACTGGCCACCAGATGCTGCTCTGCCTGAGTTATCATCAGCCTGGTGCATGGTTAAGTTATTTTTGAGAAGTGTCAAGGAACGGGCACTTTGTATTAAGCTGTCGTATTCCAATCAGCCATTAAAGAGCACCGAAGCTTGCAAATAGCAGCTAGGCGACCCAGTGAGAAGAGTACAGGGCTGGGAGTCAAGAAGACCTATCTATGTTCAAATCTTCCTTATGAATTAATTGTGTGACCCAGACACTCTATTTCCCGTTTTCTCATCTGTAAAATGAAGGTGGTAATAGCACAAACCTTACAGGTTTGTGGTAAGGCTCAACTGAGATGAGATGTGTTTGGCAAACTTTAAAAATACATTCTAACTATTAGTTTTTAGAACAACAGCTTAACATTTATATAGCTCTGAGCCAGGTACTGTGTTTTAAAATAGGGACAATAATAATGTGAGGATCAAATGTGATGATAATTGTAAAGTACTTAGCTTTACATAAGTGCTATATAAATGTTAGCTGTTATTGGCAGGTGGAAATTAAATGACCCGCTTATGGTCACCCAGCTAATTCTAAGTGTTTGAGGCAGGTTTGAACTGGGTCTTTCTGATTCCAAGCTGGGCACTTGATATTCTACACCACCTCGCTACTTGTATTTTGCAGCATGGTGCACATCTTCACGTCAGCATTGTTCACAGTTAGTCCAGGAGATGATATTAAATATCAAAATAGAATCTATTACATTATAATACCTTTAAGATTTAGTCTATGAGATTAAATATCAAAACAATATTTTATATCTATAATTCATAAGATTATATGATATATAAAATTTTATATATAATGTCATAAGATTTTGTGTATGTATATAAATAAATTATAGAATCTGACTAGAGACTTTAATACAGAAACCTAGGTATCTTATGATCACAATTTTTTTGTTTTTCAAATAACAAAGAAATGTATGAGCTCATAACTTACACTGGCCCTTATTCTCCAGAATATTCTCTCTGGCTGAGAAAATTCTCAATCCATTTATACTGATAAATCATGGCAGGTTGGAGAAGGATTATCCTATTATCCCTAGGGTTCACCAGACAGTGTTTCTAGCAGTCCCTGGTATTCACTCTTTATTAATAAGTTATTCCTGGTTGAGTCAATGTCAACCCCTCCCTCCCCTCCAGCTGCTCATCACCCTTTGAAGTCCTGTCTCTATCACCAGAGAAGGTAAGTACCTAAAGTGAATGATAAGAGGAAAAACAGCAAAGTAAAAGCAGCACTGTATTAGGTGGTTTCTCCTATAGCAAAACAAGAAAAGGAGCATCAGATAATTGGGAAAGGTTTTCCTGGGCCCTAAGTTCTCCATGGAGTACAGGTGAAGTGATACCAGTTTAGTGATACCAGTCTACAAAAATATGAAATTTAACTTGATCTTTGAATGCTATTTTGAGTTCCTGTGTGAACTTTGTGTATAAAACTGCTATAAAAATGCCAGCTATATAACAAAAATAAGTAATATGTCTAAGACAGTTTCTTGGGGTTGCCCTTTTTTTTTAAGTCAATGAATTGGAACTTAGAACTTGAAATATGGGGAGGGGAAAGATGGCCTAGACTATAGCATTATATTTTACCTATCTTAAAATTGTTAATAAAGAACAATAGTACAAATAGGAGAGATGAGTAAAGGCATTTAATTCAGTTGTTCAAATTTATTTTCCAGATAACTTTTTTTGGGGGAGGGGGGAAAGGTATTCATTCACTTAGTGGATTTATTAGCCATTGGTAGAGATGAGTGCTCAAAAAGAAATATAAAAAGCTTGTAAATTATATTTTGCAGAATGTTTAATCAGTTAACAGCAATATTTTTCATGTACATACATGTATATTATATATATGAAAAACCTTTTATCATCTCATTTCCAGCTTCTTGAATATCATGGCAGGGAGCTTTCCATGTCTGGTATATAGATGTGCCAATGAACATATGCATTCCAGTGCTCTCTTCTCTTTACTCAGAGGTAGAACAGGCCCCCTGCTAACCTGAAATACTGAGGCAATCTGGATATCCAAGCCGTAAGAAATGGCCATTTTGGTCTGAGTTAAGCACAAAACAGCCCCATCTTGCTGTTGTAGGAATGCACACCTGGACTTGGGCAGAGCAGAACTGACAAAACTGAGTGTTCGAGCATCCAGGTAGTCTGGGTATTATTGACAATCTTCAGCAGGAAAAAAAGCTATAAAAGGAGTAAAGCCTGGTTGATATGGGCAGAGTGCAGACCCTTCAAGGCATATGCTGTACCCTATCTTTGGGGCATTATTTGGACTTAGGCCTCTGGAGCCCCTGTTTGCATTTGCTTTGCAGTCAGCTGCCAGGAACGAAGCTAATTGTAGGATTTTTCTTCAGCTCCAACACCTGCCCTCCCCTCAGCTCGGTCCACCGATTCATGTGGTCATCAAGCGCATCCCAGGTGGGAACTACTCTCCTTCACCACTGACCTGGGCTGAATATCTAGCTGGGGACATGAAAAGAGAAAGTTTCCTCCTACCCTGAAGCTTCTAGTTCCCCTGACAAAATAGACTTTGATATGGAAATTGGGCTAGTGAGTTGTCAGCAGTGAGATGGAAGCCAACAGCTGCATCTCAAAACTGTTACAGTTCTCTCAATAAAGAGATTTGGGACTGAACGCCAACTAGCAAATTAAAGTCATCTGGGATTGAAGGGAAAGCGTGTAAACGAAGCACAGTAGGACAGGTACCACTATAACAGATGGGGACAGCATACAATGAAGCTTCATTGTGTATCACGTCATTTTCAACAGAATCAGTCTTGGAATCTTAAAAGTGTAAACCCTAACTACCTGCCATCTAGGGAAGAGGGTGAAGGGAAGGAGAGGAAAAGTTGAAACAGAAGTTTTTGCCAAGGGTCAGTTTTGAAAAATTACCCATGCATATGTTTTGTATATAAAAAGCTATAATAAAAAAGTGTAAACCCTATCTGAAGAAGTAATTGCTTACATGATATCCCTCTCAAATGGCCATTCAGTTTTTTTTTTTTTTTTATTTTTGGTGACAAGGAACTCACTATCTCACAAAGCAGCCCATTCCATTTTTGGACAGCCCTAATGGTAAAGGGCTTATTCATTCATTTAAGTTTTTTTTTTTTTTAAATAAATTAATGGGTTTTTTAAATTTTTAAAGATTTAAAATAAAAGGTCATTTTTGCAAAAAAAAATGAATTCTATTTATTTACTCATTCATTTATTTTTTGCTGAGGAAATGAGAGTTAAATGATTTACACAGGGTCACAGTGTTAGGTGTCTGAGGCTAGATTTGAACTCAGTGTCCTCTTGACTTAAGGAGTGGTGCTCTATCCATTATACCAACAAGCTGCCTCCCCTTCCCCCGTAATTGAATTCTTATTAAAAAAAAAAAAAAAAAAAAACTTTCCAAAATTCAGAAACTTTAAAATGCCCCAAGTGTAAATTGAGAGCCAGATTTAATAATGGCTGATGCTGGGTTGCCATTTTTTTTTTTTTAATTCATTCATGAAGAGGACCAATGACATCAGGAGAATGATATCTTCATTGGATTTAAGTGTGGCAGAGCTGTGCAAAGTCATCAGTCCTCTCTCTCCTCCAGTCACTGAATTCCAGGGGCAAGACATTCATCAGGAAGACTGATGATGGTTCATAGTGGGGAGACCTTGGCCTTTATAAGCTAAGGTTCTCCCCAGGTCTCAGTTTGTCTGAGGCAGCACACATTCAGTAGTTAATAAATAGATAAAAAGTAGATAAAAGATTGCCCACTTTGGGTTCACAAAAAAAATCAGTCAGAGAGGGGGAAACACTCAGGTTTTCTGGTCGGAACATAAAAAATTGCTATTTACAGTAGCTTACTCTGAGCTGTCAAAATCCAAATAAAGAGCAAATGAGGCTTGAGCTGAGACCTATTAATGGCCAATCAGTGAGAGCCAGAGTGATCTGGGTTTAATTTGACTTATTAAATTCTATTTAAATCTCAATAAAGCTTCATTTTTTTCCCCCAGAGAGATAGAGTTAATTGTCCCAATTGTTTTTAAAGAATAAAGAGAGAAGGAAAAAAAAATCTAGCCCTCAAGCTTCAAGATACCTTGAGAAATATAGGGATCAAAATTGGTATTCCTTTGACTAGAGGGGCCATGTGTAAGGGTGTGTTCCACACATGGACAGGAGGGAGAGCTGATGCTGGACTTCTTAAGAAGAGCCAGTGTGTTTGGAGTTGACAGGGTTAGAAAAGTGTGAACGATGAATCTAAAGTGTGATGTGACAGCCAAGAGAGCTACTGTGATATGATCTCAGGCTGGGTTAGAAGACTCACAGCTTGAAGGAATAAGGAGTTGGTGGTGATGTAAACTTTAACCAGTCCATCCTGTCTCCTTTTTCAGGAATGATGTGAACTTTAACTGAGTCCTTTCTGCGTCCATCATACACAAAGGGAAGCCAAATTCTGGGGACTGTCTTGCCAGTGAGACCAAGGCATGCTCAAATCACCAGATCAGATAAAGGACCCTCTTCCCTTAATTAAGCAAGAGCACCAGACACATTCTCACCTACAGACAATCTTTATGAGCAAAGCAATCTCATCCTGTATTACCGTGCCCTACATCTTCTTGCCCCATCATGCAGTTGCCAGTGTAGACATAAAGTGCAGGTGAATTTGTTCTAAACCCCTCCCTCCCTAACTTCTTCATAACTCTTCAGATCCTGCCCTTTCTTTCCCTCTCCCTCTTCCCTCTGACTTTTAAATAACTTTCTTCACTCACAGCCCACTGCTAGGTCATTTTGATTTTTCCCATGAGCCTTTTCTTGACCATAAAGGGCCCTTATGACTATACTAATGCCTTTTGTGAATTTTTTCATCCAAACCACTCTCCCACAACTTGCTACTTCATCAATAGTTCAATTGCATGGAGGGCATTGGCAAGGTGGGGAGCGTCCAGAAGAAAACAATCAGGCTGGTGAAGGGCCTATAGATCATGTTATCTAAGGACTGGTTGCAATAACAGGAGACGGTTAGCCTGGAGAAGAGAAGATTTGGGAAGAAGGGGTATAAAAACAGTCTCAAGTGCGTAAGTGCTGTTATAGGAAAGAGGAATGAGCCTTGTTATTATTGGTCGCAGGGTAAAATTAAAAGCAATGTATAAAAATTGCAAACTGGCAAATTGAAGTTTAATCTAAGGAAAACATTTCCCAGAATCCAGCGGCCCCCATAACTCCCAACTTAGGAGTTAATATGTTCCCCATAAATGGAAGTTTTCAAGCAAAGCCTGGGAGATAACTTGTCAGGTATATTGTTGAGAGGGTACTTTATAGATAGTATGGGCTGGACTAGATCTGGCTCCTGAGATGCTTCCAAACTCCTTTCTCTGCCTCCCCCTGAAAAAAAAAAAAACAACCCAATATTTGTCAGAGGCAGTTTCCTCACTGGTGGAGATCACCACCCCATACCTGTGTAAGAGTGGGGCAGAGTTGGTGAGAGGGATAGGGGAGACAGCTTCCAGGAGTCTTTTAGGGCCTCCCTCCAAGTTCTGCAGACTCTTTGGGTACCTCTGGCTTAGGTTGGGGAAAAATGATGGGCAATATCAATTCCACTTCAGGTTGCTGAAGGAAGAATAAGACTCTGGGAAGAAGTGGACATGAGAGGAACCAAAACTTGTTAATGCTACAGACTTCAGGGAATTTTCTGTTGGGACAGCCCTCTCTTTGTTTGGTTAAACTGAGTCCTCTTGCTCCAAATGGAGCAAGTATTTGCTGTATTTTCTGGTATATATTCTCCAATTTTAATTTTCTCTTATTTCTGTTTTGCTATTAACTTGAATTTTCCTGTTAGTTAACCAAAAAGAGAGAGGGCCAGATCTTCCCCAAGTAAGTCATCTTTCTCCAAATGAAAAACTTTTCTTTGTATTTTCTGGTATACATACTCCAATTTTTACTTTCTCTGATTTCTGTTAACTTGAATAAATTATTCAAGTACTTGAATTAATTAACTTGAATAAGTTGAATTAACTTGAATAAATGATTTTCTTTTCTACTTGCTAAGTACATGTGTTTATTATGAAACCAATATTTGGTGGGAAGGATGTCAAGCTTTGGGTATAAAACTTGGGTGTTCCTTCTTCCATTAGTTAACAGGATTTAGAAGTTTAGCTTGAACCAGAAAAGACCCCATTCTTTAGACTAATAATATTTAAGGGAGCAGATAAAATAAAGCTTGGAACCCTCCTTTCTTAGGAAAGCAAATTGGCCAAGTTTTAATGTCAACCTCCTGTTTCCCTTCCTGGAAGGAATTAAAGTCTCTCTTAGAGAATCATTGAGGAAAAAAAAAAAGACTCTAAAGAAATATATATTATGCTTTCTTTTGAGCTACACGGTGATATTCTCATGCTACATGTAGGGGGCAGCCCTCACTACATATAATCAAAAAATCTTTTTTCTTCAAAAGCTTACATTTGATCAGAAGAGACAAAAGGTACATACACACATACATATATACAGAATAAATACAAGATTGTTAGTCAATAAACACTGCTGTGTGCCAAACAGTATACTAAATTCTAGGGATACAAAAAAAGCCAAAAGAAAATACCTGCTTTCAACAAACTTAAGTCTAATGGAAGACAATGTCAGGTAAGTAGGAAGAGAGGCAATTAATAGTTGGGTACTGCAGATAAGGTTTCAGGTAGATGCTTGAAACTTAAGGTTCTTTGAAGTTCAAATGAAGAATGAGAACATTTCAGGCATGCTGGTGGCCAGTGCAAAAACATGGAGATGGAAGATGAATCGCTGTATATGAGTAGAGAAAATGTCAACTTGTACCATGAAAGTGTAGGAAAGAGACTAAAGTATAGTAACACTAGAAATATAGTTTGGGACCAGTTTGGGACAAATGTCAAATAGATTTTATGTTTTATCCTTGAGGCAATAGGGAATTACTGGAGTTTACTGAATAGGGTAGTGATATGATCAGATCTACCTGTAAGGAAAATAATTCTGATGATGAGAAAGAATATGGATTGGAGTAGAGAGGTATTAATCCAGGAGGCCAATTAGGAGGCTAAATTAATATGTAGATGAGAAGCAATGAGAATCTAAATGAAGGTGGTCGTTGTGTTAGTGGAGATATTGGATGTTATGTAAGAATTTTTTGGTAGGAAGTTTATTTTTAATACATGGGAGAGAAAAAAAAAACTAAGATGTGAACATAGCATGCGTTGATTTACATTCAGTCTTCTTAGTTCTTTTTCTGGAAGCAAGAGACATTTTTTATCAGGTCTATTGGGATTGCTTTGGGTCATTGAACCATTGAGAAGACTCAAGCCTTTCATAGTTGATCGTCCCACATTCTTGCTCAGTATCAGTTCATGTAAATCTTTCCAGGCCTTTCTAAAATCAGCTTGTTCATCATTTTTTAAAGAATGATATTATTCCCCTATTTTGATATACCACAACTTATTCAGCCATTCCCCAAATGATGGGTATCTACTCATTTCCCAATTCTTTGCTACCCAAAAAAGTGCTACTACAAACATTAGAGATGGGGGAGGGGGTGGGAGAGAATGGGACCCTGAAAGGGCTTTGAGAAATACAGATAGAGTAATAAGGATGTTGAGTCAACAAAAGAGGAGTGATCAGACAAAGCAGAAAAGATGCAGGAGAGAATAGCCTTATAAAATCTCAGAAAAAAGGATATCTAAGAGGAAAGGTTGGTCAAGAGTGTTAAATGCAGCAGAGAAGTCCAGAAGAATGAAAACTGAGAGAAGGCCCTTAGATTTGGATATTAATATATGATTGGTAAATTTGGAAAGACAAGCCAAAAAGGTACAGGGCTCTCATATTTGAGAGGATCAGGAAAGGTTTGTGTAAAGGTGCCTGAACAGTATCTTGAAGGAAGAAAGGGATTCTGTGAGATGAGGAGGAGGAAATCCAAGCAGGGCAAAGGAACTCAAAAACAACAGATGTGTAGAGTTCTGTGTAATTCAGATTCTTATAAATAAGTCATTTTAAAATCCATTTGGGGAAATGAATAAAAAAATTTTAAAAAATTTGAGATATTCATCATTTTATAAGCAAACTGGTACAATTTTTTGTAAATATTCTTGTAAATCAAATAATTATGATCTAAATTACTAATTATGTGAGTTTAGATGTTCCCAAACTAGATTTTCTTAAAGATGGGAATTTCTGTGTTATTTACACAGGATAATTTCACAAGAAAAGGATTTCTTGTGAATTCATTTATCAATTGAGCTATCTCAATTGAATATCTTGTGAAGATGGTAAATTATTTTTATACCTTTTCACTATTGATTAAACAATGTAACAAAAGAAAAAGTAATTTCTTAAGGCTGTATCAAAGCATAGGATGAAGAAAAGAAACAATAGCTAGTTCTGAATCTTCAGCCTCAGACTCTGTCCCAGGAGTTTATAAAAACGAACTCACATTAAGTAGTTGGGCCTCAGTGAAGGGTAAAAACTGATTGTTTTACTGATAATATTTAGGAGGGCTTTTGGTGACAGCCCAAAGATTAGCAAGGAAGATTCTCAAGTCAATCAGTCAATAAACATTAATTAAGCATCTACTGTGTGGGCAGGTAGGTGGGGCAGTAGATAGTTCCAGACCTGGAATCAGACTGAAAAAGAACAGAAAAAGAGCACTGTGCTAAACACTGAAGATACAAAAAACATAAAGATAGTCCATTTTCTCAAGGAGCTTACAGTTTAATGGGGGAGACAACATGCAAACAAATAACACAAAATAAGCTATATACAGAATAAATAGGAAATAAATAAGGGAAGGAAGGCATGGGAATCAAGAAGGGTAGAAGAAGGGTTCCTATAGAAGGTGAGATTTTTGTTGGAACTTAAAGGAAACCAGGGACCTTAATAGTCAAAGTAGGGGAAGGAGAGTGTTCCATGAATGGGGGGCAGTCAGAGAAAATGTCTGGAGCCAAGAGTCAGAGATGGGAAATAATGCACTTGTTTGATGGTTCAACAGGAGTGGAGGTAGGAATATGCCATGTTAGAATGTGGGGAGAAATTACTTGATGGTAGGTGGGACTAGAAAGCTGTTGATAAGGTGGAAGTAATCTGATGGACTAGTTAAGAATAATATTCGAAAAAAAATAATAATATTCTACTACAGAAAGTAGGAGCAATTCTCAGTGAGAAGCTATAAAGATTCTATGATCCAAGTTTTGGGCCTAACGTCTCACAATTTTTGGACATACTTATCCAACATACTCTGGTAGGAAAAGGAGACAAGACTGGTCAGGTAGTAGATAACACGTTTTCCACAGCTCTTTTCATGTTGAAATAAGGGAGGACATGGAAAAATTACACAAGAAAGGCAGGCATGAATGGGTTGCAAGCTGCCCTGCTGGAGGGAACATTTCCACTGATCAGATGAAAGAACAATTGGAGTATTTGAGGGGAAAGGAAAATCCTCTCCTAGGAATTAGAACTGGCCAAAAATGGAATGTTTGCCTTAGGAAATAGAGTTCCTCTCCTTGGAATGTTGAAGCAGAGGGTAGATGATCATTTATTTTAGTGGGGAAGTTCACTTCTGGATATAGCCTGAACTCAATGGCAACTGAAGTCCCTCCTAACTCTCAAATTCTTCATTTCTATGAACTGAGGGAAGTGGATTCATCATATAGCAAGTATGAGAGGTAATTAATGGCTAATATGGCTTTATGTTATGTTGGCATTTATATAACTTTATTTGACCTAGGAGGAAGAACACTAACATGACAAAGGAAATTTTTGTGAAGAATTCACTGGAGGACATAAGAATAGAAAAGGAAGAAAAGCTGTAGATATGGTATGATCAACATTATTAAAGTCAGTATCCTCTTAAAATCAAATAACAAATACAATCAGGTGTTGAAGTATAAGGGGAGCTCGGAAATGCAGTAAATAATGCCGGGCTATAGTCAAGAACTCTTATCTCATGAGTTCAAATTTGGCCTTAGAACATTAACTAGTTTAGTAACTCTGGACAATTCACTTAACCCTGTTTGCCTTAAGTTTCCTTACCTATAAAATGAGCTGGAGAAGGAAATGGCAAACAACTACAGTGTCTTTGCCAAGAAAACCCTGCAATGGAGTCATGAAAAATTGGATACAAGTAAAAAAATGACTGAACAACAAAAATTGAAGTATAATATTTCTACAAGCATCCACAAAAGGGGCAAGAGAAAGGAGAGGCAGAAGCTACTAAATTTCTCTTAGATTAAGGACAACTGGCCTGTGTACTTTGTTTGTCCTAGATAGCTAAGATTGTATGTTCATTCATGTATAATTCAGCTTGTTTGTGGCTGTTATTTCATGCTTTTGCTTATGATACATTATGAAATGCTTTCTCTATTAGTCACTTTGGCTTTACTTCATTCAAAGGGGCTGTTTGGACATCATCCCTGGAGGCAAGCCCACTGCAAGGTAGGTAATTGTTTCTCAGCAATCAGCAGAGGCAGGTGTTTGGTTTATAGCTGAAAGATGCTGAGACTTCAAGCAGGGAGGCTTAGAGCCTTGCTCAGGACTGTTCATACCCAAAATGCGGCACTTGACCCAGGCCATCAAGGCAGGTTGCTCTGTGCCTTTCCATCCTTGCATAATGCAGATTAGGAGTATATCTTCTCTTTATTGCTCTGCTCTCCACCAAGCTGCATGAGAGGAAAGAAGAGATTCCAGAATTCCTGGCTTTCCATCCTTTCTGCACTTGTTCTACTAAGACTCATTGAATTCAGGAGCCAGAAAGGAGCTCCAGGATAATCTAGTTCAGTCTGTATGAATAAGGAAACTAATTCTCAGGGAGAGGTGAATGATTTGTCCAAGTACTTTGATTCCAAATCCCAGTGCACTTTCTAGTTTATTAGTGAGGGCTATAAAGTAACGCAGGATGAACTTTTGAGAACAGAGACAATATTGCTTTGTTTTTGGACTTAATGAATTTTTGAAAGAAAGAAGTTTAGTGAAAATGGAAACAGGAAAGCTTAGTTTGGTTAAAGATGCACCAATGTTGGAAATGCCTTTCTTACTTTATTAGTATTATTTTGGATCTTTTCCCAGAAGAGCATATGGTGAAGATGCTTAGATTGCCTAATTAAATCAACTGGTTGGAAGGCTATTCTTAGAGTCAATACTTCAGCTGCAATTCTGTTTTAGGTGAGATAATTCCATAAATCTGAACCCCCAAAAGTACTTTGTACTTGTATAGTGTGAGTTTCTGCAGAGAGCTCAAGGTGCTATTCAGGGAAAACCCACTTCTTTTTGAACCTCCCAAGATCACTATAATATAAGAAAGAGATGAAGCAGTCTTTCTGTTTCCTAGAAGATGTTATATTAAAAAAAAAAAAAAGCTTCAGGGAAACAGGGATGAGAGAAGGGTAAACTTTGACTTTATTTTCCTCAATGCTAAATCCCTCAGGCCAAGTGGATATTGGATAAAGATGAGTTAATTCTTTCAGTGCCCATCATGTATCTGGCCATTATTGTAAGCACTATACAAATGATCCTGAGTTTCAGTTAGCAATACTGGAAGGATTAAGTTGGAGCTTGTGACCGTGATTGTGCATTTCTGCAACTAGGAAATTGTCCCTTTCCCTCCACTATAATCTCTCTTTTTACTTGGAGCTGGATACTGAAAAGTCACATCATTTCTTTGTATAGGAGAGAAATACATGTCCTGTCTTTAGTCTTCAGCATGTCATAGCTCTAAACTGTGTGGTAGAAAATTAGCAACTAGATGCTTCTTCATCAGCAACAGATCCACCACCTTCACAGAATGGAAAACTATTGTGATTTTGACTCTTCACTGCTATACTTTGTTTTTCCAGGACTCTATCCAGGCCTTCCCTTGAGTTTGAGACCCACCCCCTTTTATCCACCCTTCAGCAGCTTTGTTTGAAAATCAGAATTCCAACCATCTGTACATTCAATGTAGTCCCACTGTTTGCTACAGGTGCTTCCTATGCCCAGGATCAAAAGGAATCTCAAGCAAAACATACATCTAATAGAGACTTCACTCCTAATATATACTCTAATTCTTTATCTCCTCTTTACAGATCCTGATCCATAAGGATAAAGGACAGAATCTTGGAATTTTGAATCATAGGTTTTTTCCAAACGAAGGAATCCCAGATATTGATCTTTGCTCCATTTTATCTCATGTTTGCCAATTTTTGAACACTCTCCAAGGATGCTGAAGCTTCCTAGTATTTTGGTCATTCTGTGAATCCATTTTTTTTTTTTTTACTATAATCAATCATCAGCCACTCACCACCAACTTTGCTCATCTCTTCCCATAAGTCTTTTATAGAAGATATATTCAATATAATGGAGGCCTCCTGTTTCTCTTACTGATAGTAGATGCAACACATGAGCTGTCAATCTATTATAATTCATTACTCATGTATGATTGACCCCCTTCTTATCATAATTCTTTATAGCGATGTCTCATGAGCAAATTATTTGCTTGTATCCACCATGAAGCACTGCATTTACTTGCATTGATGACTCTTCTGAGATCCTTTTTCTCTGTGCTATAAAATATCATTGGGAGAAAAAGAAATACTGGCATTAAAAAGATAAAGGTTTTGTAGTAATATATAACTTAAAGAGGTTTTTGTGTTGTTTTTCTCCCTTCAAATCCAGTTAACACTGTCATTCTTCAGTTTTTAAATAAATACATGTTTTGTAAGAAATTTAACATTAAACATCAATATGAGTTACTCAGCATTGTTAGAACTCTAATTTTTTTCTTATTATCCACAGACAAGAAAAGCTACTCTGCACAGTCAAGAGCTCTTCACTTTTTACTTCTTGAAAAGATTCTTATCCCATAGCAACATTTGAATAGGCATGAAAAAAAATTCAAGCATGGAAAACTGCATAACAATGTGAAACCACCAAATCTAGATCTGTACCTTAACAGGTATAGCATTACAATCTCCAATTGGATCAATGAGTTAAATTCAAAATAACAAACTACTTAAAAGTTAAAAAAGCATGTATATTATTTTTAATCCAAATGTGGAGGGGAGAATTCTTGTCAATAGATCTAATGTGAAGTTAAAACTAATGGGAAGAAGTCTGAATGTTTGATTATATAACTTTTAAAAAGTTCAACCCAATAAGAAAGCAAAACTAAGATAAAAAGAAAAGCAACAAAATAGAAAAATATTTTTAATAACTGTCAGATAAAGTTATATTTGGATCTTTTTGCAAGGAATTGATGCTAAGGTATAGAGGGAACAACTGTACAGTTTCCAGTATACAAATAATGACCAAAGAATATGTATTGAGAGCACCAGACTTGAAGTCAGGAGATTCTGAGTTCAAATCTGGCCTTAGACACTTAAAGCTTCCTAGCTATGTGACCTGGGCAAGTCACTTAACCCTAACTGCCTCAGCATAAAAAATACATATATATATATATATATATATATATATATATATGTAGACAATAAATGAGAAAACAAAAAGTATATCCCTGAGAATATGTTTGACCTAAGGATTTTGAAAATCAATTCAAAATAACTGTAAAGTACCATGTCATATGCACTAAGCTGATGAAACTTAAATACACATGTTCCAGCCCAGTGTTGGCAGGACTGTGGGAAAACAGGTATATCTGTGTAATGCTGATTGTACAGTCTGTCTGGAAAGAAATTAAGGAATAAAAACAATCCATCTGGCCTAGCTCTATTCCCCAGAGAATGTAATTATTCTATTAGAAAACAGGATAAGAATCAGAGATAAGAAAATTTGATGGGAAATATGAAAAATATGTATATGTATCTCTCTCTCTCTCTGTGTATATATGTTGAAAGAACTAGAATGCTCCATGGATGTAGTAACTGCTACACTTGCTCACAGACCACTGTAAAAGGATAATATATTGCCATGTCTCTTGCACCTATCCCTTTCTTTTCATTTTTGCTGTCATCACTCTATTTCATCCTGTTCAGAATCTGTAATGGATTCCCTTTGCTTACAGAGTCAAGTCCAAACCTATAACCTTATATTTGAAATCCTGCAAACTTGGATCTTGAACTCCTTCTAGGGTTACTCCCTTATTCCAAAGATGAATTTTGGCTTGTTTTTGTTGCTCTTGCCGTTCATCTTTAACAGACTCTGTTAAGAGTTGCTGGAGCATTGAAGTGAAGTGTCTGCTTAAGGGTACAGTTTTTATGAGGCGAGTCTTGATTCCAGGACATACCAATTTGAAGGCCATCCTGATATCCATTACAATATGTAACTTCTCCTAACTCTGTAGTAACACTTCCACTTCTTAAAAATCTTCTTCTTAGAAGAGAGTTCAAGTCTATTTCACACTTCTCTGAGAAGTGGTAATATTCTAGGAAATGGTGGTTTTACCACCTTGGCCACTGTCTCATAAAATGAAGAAACTTGCACAGGATCAATCAGTTTTTAGTTTCCATGGTTTATATATACATTTAATATTGCTTCCTTTCTTATCAGTGCCTTGCTCTGACACATTTGAAGGCCACTGGCAATTGTGAGCTGGAGTAGACTGACTTTATTAAACTCCTAAATGCTGCTCATTAAGAGATTGTGACTGAGAGCTCCCCAATGTGGCAGCACCCCTCTGTAATTCTGCTCTCTGAGCAGTGTTTTCAAAATGGGATTCAGTCTCATTTCTTATTAACATGCAGGCCCCTAGGGCATCACTGGGATGCACAGAAGTTTATGTGAGGAAATGTATTACTTGGGCAAAGGTTTATGATTTGCCTAAAGGACTGAAGTTTATCTTTTGCTTATTACACATTGAGACCTCTAAGTTTAAATGGTGTCTCTGTTCTAGTCCAAGCCAACTAATTTAAATATTATTTGTATCTCTCCTTTAGATGTCTGAGGGATTTCATTTCCAGAAAGTCACACCTATTAAGGTGAGAAGGACTAGACTGAGAAATACATCTTTTAAAAACAACAAAATCTAGCCCTCCCAGTTGGGCATTCTTAACAGACATAACTAGAAGAGGACCACCTGACGGTAAGTAATTTACTACCTGGCCATGACAGTCTCCTTCCCGTTCCCCACCTCCCCAGCTTCCCAACCTTCCTTCACCTCAATCACCTTTCTCCTCTCCCTCTGAGCCCAACAGTGTGCTCCTTACTATTCCAGCAAAGTCGAGCTTTGAGGTGTCCAGCTTGTACTCCCTTCTTCCTCCAACCGCACCAGCACCACTACCACTTAGTACAGATGAAAGTTTTACTAGTTTGGGCTTCATTTGGTGCTTAATCAGAATCACAGACTCGGGATAGCAAGAAGAAAGCAAAGGGATGTGCCCACAGCACCCAGGGTATCATGGAGCAAAATAAACCATCCAGAATTGCATCTTACTTTCTTCTTGCTCTCTCTGTCTGTCTTCTTCCCTTCCTTTCGCTCTCTCTTTCTTTCTATTTTCCTTTTTTTTTTTTTTTTTTTTTTGGCTGAGATTAGGTTAAGTGACTTACTCAGGGTCACACAGCTAGGAAATGTTAAGTGTCTGAGGCCACATTTGAACTCAGGTCCTCCTGACTTCATGGCTGGTGCTCTACCCACTGCGCCACCTCGCTGCCCCTCTATTTTCCTTTCTTTTCTTCCTCCCTCCCCCTCTTCTTGTTTCTTCCCTCCCTCTTTTACTTCCCTCACTCCTCCTTCTCCTCCTTTCCTTCCTTCCTTTCCTTCCCTCCCTTCTCTTCTCTCCCCTCCCTTCTCCCCCTTACTTTCTTTCCCCCCTCTTTCCTTTCTTCCCTCCTTTCCTCTCTCCTTCCTTCCTACCTCTTTCCTTCCTTTCCTCCCTCTCTCTTTTCCTTCCTCCCTCCCTTGCTTTCTCTCTCTTCCTTCTTTCCTTCCTTTCTTCCTTCCTTCCTTCGTCCTTCCTTCATTCCTTCCTTCTAGCCTGGACTACTGTAATAGCCTGCAGGTTGGTCTTCTTAGCTCAAGTTCTTCCCCATTCCTACTGACTGGCACATAGTAAATGCTTAATGACTGCTTAATAACTCATTGATACCCAAGTTCCTTTTTTCCTGCCTCCTTTTTCTCTTTTTTCTTGATGAATGATAAAATGTCTGCAATTCATTTTTGTCTTGTTTCCTATCTCTCTTTTAGACTTTTTGAGCAAAACAAGGATTTTTTTTCTCTGTTTCAGCTTGACCACTCAGCATTTTACATTTGTCTGTCTTCTGTGATTTCCACTTTCAAAAGAGGTAATTGCTTTTGATGAAATGCTGGGTGCTTTTAAACAGCATCAAGATCCATCTTAAATTTGACTTATAGGTCAGTCTGCCATCTTTAAGCAGCATCATGTTTTCAAATAGGCAGACCTCTATTTCCTAAAAACAGATTTCCATGAAAAATAGCATGTGGGTGGAAATTGTACAGCAATGTGATTATACACAATGAAATGTATAGTTCTCAGCACCATTAGCATAGAGTCTTGTAGAACTGGAATTTAGTCAAGCTGGAGATCTTGATTTTCTTCACTTTTGTGCTTGTAAGGATGTAATAATAGGAGAAAGACAGACACTAATGGAGAAATACAGAACTGATAATAATTAAGAGATAAGAGCACTAATAAAATGAATGAACCTGAAAAACCACAAAATTGGGATCCATCATTAACACTTTTAATAGAGTCAGGATCTGAAAAGATCTTGACATTTCTAGAACACTGGGCTAAATCTAAAGAAGATGAAATGCAATATGGTCTTCTACTCGGATTAAAAAAAACCCAGGGGGCAGAGTCAAGATGGTAGAGAGAAGACAGGCTTTTGCCTGAAGTTCTCCTGGTTTCCCTCCTAGCCAAAATACAGCAGCATTGGCTACTCTGCTCTAGTTCATAAGGTCAGTAGATCAGCAGACTAACTGTGAGACCTCTAATGCAACCTCAGAAGGCAAGCAGTAAGTTCTGCACCTCAGAATAACAGGCAGGACTTGACCAGGCCCAAGGGAAGAAGCCTGCAGCACCACCAGCCTTAGGGCAGTGTAAAGTCCCTGTTGTCTTGTAGAGGAAACATGGGACAATCTCCCCTGTGCCCTTGGAGCAGAACTCAACCTTTAAAAATGAACAAAAAAACCAAAAAGAGCCCTGACCATAGATAGCTATCATGGAGACAGAGAAGAAAAGAACTTAAACCCTGAGGACACTAAAAGTAAAAACTCCTTCAGATGAAGCTTCAAAAAGGCATATGAAGTGGTCTCCAACTCAAAAGACTCTCTTGGAAGAATTCAAAAATGATCTTTAAAAAGAGTTGGGAGAAAAATGGGGAAAGAAATTGAGACCTTTGTAGAAGAATTTGGAAAAGGAAACAGAAATTGACTAAAGAAAACAATTCCTTAAACAATACATTTGGTGAAATAGGAAAAAAAATACTGAAAAACACTAAAAAATAGATTTGGCAAAATGGAAAACGAAAACAACCCCTTGAAAAATAGAATTAGTGAAATGGAGAAAAAAAAATACAATGAAAAAAAACTACCCAGATTTTCAAACACAGGATGAAAGAATGATGGAACCAGCACATTGCTGAGGGCAGAAGCAGTGGGGCAGGGAAGATGCTGCCACAGGCACTTACAGGAATATAGAATCCTTGGTTTTGGGTTCCAGGCCTGAAGATACAACTGAAGTGAAACCAGATGCAACACCCTCCCCTTCCCCCCTTCCTTCTCCTGACTCTTAGGACTAGAAGTGATTACACTAACAAGCTCTTATTTTTTATTTTTTAAATAAGCAGGCAGAGGTTAAGGATCCCAACTACAGAAAATTACTATGGAAATAGGAAAGACTGGGGTTCATTTTAAGAAAAGGATTAGGAGCAGCTAGGTGGTGTAGTGGATCGAGCACCAGCCCTGAAATCAGAAGGACCTGAGTTCAAATGTGGCCTCAGACACTTAACACTTTCTAGCTGTGTGACCTTGGGCAGGTCACTTAACCCCAACTGCCTCAGCCAAAAAAAAAAAAAGAAAGAAAAAAAAGGATTTTTAAAGAGCCTCTACTATCCCAAAGAGTAATGTTAAATGGCTATCTGCCCAAAAAAAGAACTCAAAAAAAGACTTCAAAAATCAAGCTCCAAAAGAATTTAAAAAACACTTCAAAAATCAAATAAGAAAGATTGAGGAACAACTAAATAAGAACTATCTAAGAAAAACAAGATTATAAAAAGAAAGTCAACCAACTAGAAAAGGAAAACCAGAGTCTTAAGGAAGAAAAGAATTCTTTGAAATTAGAACAAGGCAAGGGAAATCCAGAGAAATTATAAGA
The DNA here is from genome assembly GCF_016432865.1 of Antechinus flavipes. Classification (NCBI taxonomy): domain Eukaryota; kingdom Metazoa; phylum Chordata; class Mammalia; order Dasyuromorphia; family Dasyuridae; genus Antechinus; species Antechinus flavipes. The sequence continues at coordinate 397,054,767 of NC_067398.1, forward strand.
GAACAAGAAATAATAAAACAAAATATAAAGAATGAAAAAATAGAAGAGAATGTGAGCCATCTTAGAAGAAAAACAATGCATAAGAAAACAAAAAAATAATTAAATGACCTGAAAGCTATGGCAAAAATAAGAATCTTGATAAAATAATATAAGAAATAGTTAAAAAAATTGTCCAGAAGTAATAAAACAAGAGGAGAAAGTAGAAATAGAAAAAAATATCCACTGACCATCTGAAAGCAATTCTTCAAGGCAAACATATAGAAACATCGTTCTAAATATAAAAATCTCCAAATCAAAGAGAAAGTTTTACAAGCAACAACAACAAAAATTCAAATATGCCAGAGCTGCCATTAGAATTGCACTACCAGTGGCTACAATAGAAGACCATAGGTTCTTGAATACTGTATATTGACGATCAAAAGAACTAGGGTTATGGCTGAAAACATTACACCCAGCAAAATTAAATATAATACTAAATTTTAAAAAAGGACAATCAGTGAACTGTCAGATTCTTGGGATTTTATCACAAATAAATCTGAACTCAATAGAAAATTTGACAAATGAGTCAATCTCAAAGATTAATTTCAAGAGACTCAATAAGGACAAACTCTTTATGTCTTATACTTAGAAATGTAAACCATATATCTAAGAGCATGAGAGTAATTGGGTAGTGCAAAAGAAAGACTGAGGTAGAGGTGAGAATATTGTGACTCTAAAAGCAAAACTATATAGGAAAAGATAAAAACAATAATTATACCGTATAAATGAGGTATAAGATCAAGAACCAGACCCAGAAAAATTAGATGGGGGAAGAGGGCTGGTTCTGAAATACTGCACACATCTAGAATGGGTTAAAGAGGGAACAATACAAATACACACACACACACACACACACACACATATATGTATATATGTACACCCCCCCCCCCCAATAAGGATATAAAACACACTCTAAAATATATAAAGAAATAAGAGAGGAAGGAAATAGAATAAGGTAAAGTATAGAAGGGTGTGCAGATAAATACTCATAGGATAAGTGTGTAGATTAATGGGAAAGACATAAAGAAGGAGGAAAAGGTTGGGAGGAGAAAATAAAGGAGGAATCCTTGGGGCCAGGTGAGGTTAAGTAAAGGGAAAAGGAGAGACTTGTTAATGGGTAGAAGTAAAGTAGAAGAACTAGCAGGGATAGGAAACAAGAGATATACACAAACATAACAATGATCAGGAGTAGAATTTATTAGAAAAAAATAAGGGTCTCGGACAAAGTCATAGTTAAAAGAGATTCAATCAAGAGAGAAATCTACATTATGTCAGCTACATTAATATTGTTTCATATGCATGTGTACACGGGTACATGTGTGTACATATGTGCATGTATAGGTGTATATACATATGTGTATACATGCACATATGTACATGTATGTAGGTATATGTGTGTATACCTATGTATACACATACGTGTGTGTGTGTGTATGTGTGTACATAAATATAACTGCTTAATTACAACCTGCTTAGGTGAGGTGGGAGAGAGGAAAGGAGAAAAAAAAGAATAAAGAAAAAGTGCATAGCAGAGAAGAAAAGAAAACCTATAAGGAAGCAAAGAAAATATGGATAATTCTGAATACAAAGTTTTCTATTATTATAAAGGCTTTCTTGAAATGGAAATTTATTATTACATATTTTGAATCCTCCCTTATGTTTTGCTGTGCACATGACAATTTTTTTTTCTATTTTCTTTTTAAATTTTAAATAAACACATTTTTAAAAAAAGAGAGATACAGTTTCCTGGAATAAGTTGATAATCATAGTCACTTGGTACTTTGTCTCAGTTGGAGCATAATTGGAAGTCTATGTTCTATTTTTGGGGTGCCATAAAGAAGGACATTGATAAAAAAGGGAACATCCCATGTTGAACAATGTAGAACAACCAGATCTTAGTATGTGTGATATGAAGATCAAGGAATTGAGGATTTTTTTTTAGCCTGGATTGAAGATGACTCTGGGAAGGCATGATAACTGTATTTTAAAATTGTCATGAAAAACAGGGATTAGACTTCTTCTCTTTGATTTTAAGAGGCAGACCAGGAGCAATAGGTAGAAGCAGCAGAGAGACAAGCTTGGACTTGATTCTGGGAAAAAATGTGGTGGAGGTTTCTTAGTCTCCTGATCAAGCAGAGTTCTTATTCTCTGAGGTACTAGCTGAGGGCTTTGAGCCCACCTCCTCAAAAAACATTTACCCACTCATTAACTGTTAATCAATCAGGTTGATTTTCACCCAATCAGGAAGGGACAACTCCCTTTCCAAAGGTATTTAAGCATTCAGTGATTCCATAGTTTTTTCTAGTTATCAAGAGAGAATACTGAGCACCAATTTATTATTTCCTAGCCTAAATAATAAATTGATTATTAATTACCTAGAAACTTTGTCTCTTGAGCTTTTCATTCATCTCAATATGAATTGGACCAAATGGCTACTGAGGTCTCTATGAAATTCTATTATTCTGTCAATATAATAGAAAAAAATGGCACCTAGATATGGAGAATATTAGTGCTGGCAATCAGTTAGTCTAATCTCATTTTATAGATGAGAAAAATGAGAACCAGAGAAGGAATATGGATAAACGATTGTCAATGTAGTAAATAAGTCGAGCCTCAGTCCTTGACTCCAAAGCTAGAACTTTCTTTTTCTCCCATTACACCATATTTTTCCCTCCTACATCCATCTCAAGTATATTTAAAACATATAGCTATGTAGGCTTACTCTACTTTACATCAAGGAAGTATTTTGAAAAGATTGTATTTCATAGAAGTTCTCAGTCCAGCCCTTCTTCATTTAAATCCAATTCACTTGCAAGTCATGGTTCTCTTTGGGAATGAAGGACAAACAAGAGTGTATCTTTCTATATAAACCAGTAAAGACTCTCTTTTAGGTAGGTATCCTGAAACAACTCTGAACTGAATTTAACAAATAGGACTTACTATGGGAAAAGGAGTATGAAAGGTAGAAGGATAGAAGGCAAAATTTAAACAATCATGCCTGCAAGTAGTATACATTAGTTATACTAGGGCATATAACATGTACACCAATGAAGAATGTTATATACCAAGTATTACAAAGTATATTCAAGAGGCAGAGGGCACTGACAATTAAGGGATTCAGGAAAAGGGAAGAAGGGGGTCAGTGTGGTTCAGTGGAAAGAGCAGTGAATTCAGAATTAGAGAATTTCCATTTAAAACCCAGGTCTTCTCTGCAGTGAATAATCACTTAAACTTTTGGCCTCAGTTTCTTTATCTGTAAAATGAAGAGATTGGACTAAATGACCTCTGAGTACTTTTTTATGTTTAAAGTATTTAGAAAGAAGTGGTGACTGAGCTTTGCTAAGAAGATAGTTGGGGATTCTCAAAGGCAGAGATAAGAAATGTTATTCCATGCCTCGGTGACTGTCTATGCAAATTCACAGAAGTGCAAGATGGAAAGTTATTTACAGAAAATAGGTCGTTTTGAGTGAAATAAAGTATATAAAAGAGAAAATGAAATAAGACTAGAAAGATTGGAGCCAGATTATAATCCCTTAAACAAATTGAGAAAGGAGCTATTGAAAATTTGTGAGTAGGAGAAGGATATGGTCAGGTCTGTGTGATAAGAATATCAGTTTGATAGATACATGGAAATGGATGGGAGAAGAGAGAGGCTGGAGGCAAGAAGTCAATTAGGAGGTTATTTCAAAGATTATGTGGAAAATCATAAGAATCTGAACTAGAATAAAAGCTGTGTAAGTAAGAAAAGAAAGGATACAAAGTGATGTTGTGAATTAATAAGATTTGACAACTGTTTTGAATATGTGGGGATGGGAGAGGGAAGAGGGAGCAACTGCTTGACCTTGGGTACCTGGATCATAGTGAGCTTAACAGAAAAAAAGCAGATTGGAGGAAGGATCTGGGGAGGAAGATAATGAACTCTATTTTAAACATGTTGAGTTCTAGATGTTCATGGAACATCCAAGTAGAGATGTTCTATGGGGAATTAGCAATTAGATTGGATGTTAGAAGGACTGGGGCTGCATGATATTCAAATTTGTGTGTCATCTGCAGAAAGATGATAAACTCATGGGAACTGATAAGATAACTAAGAGAGAATATAGAGAAAGAAGAGGGCCAAAGTCTGAGCCTTAGGCAATACCCACATTTAATGGATGAGAGCCAAATGCTGATACAATACAGAAGACTGTTTTAATATGTGATTTTAATAATAGTTGAATTAGGTCTGGTCCTGAGCAATTTAGATATATCAATTATCATGTTATATAGTCTTAGTGACTTTTCTAGCCATGAGAGGGAAGTATTGGAATAGAATTCCAAGACAGCTTGTGAACCCTTCACTCTTCTGATTCCATCCACATGTATTATTAGCATTCACTGTGTTCAAGTCACTGTACTTCAAAACTCAATTTATATGTTACTTTCTACATGACATCTTTCCTAATCTTTGCCAGCTTCTGCCATCCCCAACTCCTCCAAATTTCTCCATATTTAATTATATATGTATATATAGCAGCCTTTCCCAGGCTACTTTCCCAAAGCACATTTAGGATCTTTAGGGAGATATATTCAGAATTCAAGGGTGCATGTGGCATATTAACCTTTTAAAATTACAGCTCATATTTTAAGTGGCATTCTTCCCATTAATGGTAGTTTTAAGCAAAAACATTTATTATGTCATAGAACTAACAAAATATCCTCCTTTTAAACCAAATTGAGTATCCATGGGAAGAATGGACTCAGACTTAGATTAAAATGGTAGTGAGACAAATGTATGGAACACATGTATAACAAAGGCAATGAATGATTCCTAGGGATTCAGGACCTCAATATTCTTGCTCTCTTCAGATTGTTTCTGTAGTATGATGTATGTACCATCTGTTCTGGGCTTCTGTTTAGTGGGTGCCCAGGGTCTGCTCCTGCCTATTATCACTTCTCTTTTTTTTTCTCAACTACATGTAAAAAAGTTTAACATTTTATTTAAACACTGAGTTGCAAATTCTCTTCCTTTCTCTCTACCCCCTCCTTGAAAAGGCAAGTAATTTGATACAGATTATACATGTGCAGTCATGAAAAATGTTTCTGTATTGGCCATGTTGCAAAAGAAAATGTAGACAAAAAAATATCAAACAAACTCAAGAATAAGAAAGTTTAAAAAAATGTATTCAGCTCTTCTCTTTGTTGCCAGAAGTTGTTTGTTGAGGATGCTTCTTTCTCCTAGTAATGGCTTCTCTGGAACTGTGTAGGTCTTGATTATTTATTTGTCTTCCCAGCTTAATATAGTGTCACCTACTATCGCAGTAGCTTCATTTTAAAGTGACATGAAGGTCAATGAAGCTAGAGAAGGAGGAAAAAAAAACCTTATTCTCTTCCTTTATTCCTTACAAAGGATGATTCTCTATCAGCATCCTGGTTTTTCCACATCCTGGTTCTCAGCTAAGAACTCCACAGGGTTAATGGGTTTTAGATATTTAAGTATGTGCTAGGTTGTGCAGCAAAGTGCTGGCCCTGGAGTCAGAACTTGAATGTTCAAATATGGCCTCAGACACTAGTGATGTGGCCCTGGACAAGGCACTTAATGCTGTTTGCCTCAGTTCCTCTTCTGTAAAATGAGCTGAAGGAACTAGTAAACCAATCCAGTATCTTTGCCAAGAAAACTCCAAATGGGGTCATGAGAATCACCCAATGGAAAAGATCCAACAACCAACAAATAGCTATTTAATATCCCCAAGGGATAGGATAGTTAGATCACTTTATTAATTTCTAATTAAATTAGGAAAGGGCATTCACATCTTTATAGTAAAAGACTTTGTTAAAATAAGTGAATTTTTGGTTTCATGCCCAGGGGGTTAATCACAGATCAACTCTCTTCCACATACTTATTTTATATGTAGCATATGGCTATGGCGGGGGTTGGGTTGGTGATGATGTGAGTGTTTTATAGAGGCAAGAGTAAATATCTTCATAATATCTTTAACTACTCTTCTTTAAGGAAGACTGGTTTCTGTCAGGAGGAGAAGCAGGCAATTCTGTTCTTCTCAGAGAAAGGGGGTGCAAGATAAAGTTAAGCCTATTTTCTTCCTTAAGTATTGCTTGCTGTTAGGTTTAAGATCACTTCCTTAAATCTATTCATTAATGGGGGGAAGAGGACCCCGAAGTTTTATATGCAAGGCTGGACTCCCTTCCCATCAATGCCAGTTCTACAATGTGTGTGTGTGTGTATTATATATATATATGGCAAAGTGACATTTACCCAACTCAACAGTAAAACAGAAATCAAAGGAAATATACACATGAGCTTACAGACCACACAATACAGTGAGAAAGAACTTTCCTACCAGGAGTTAGGTAACAGCTCAGTCCTGAGAGTCTCCATTGTTGCAAGTTGGGGCTAGAGACGTGAGGAGGATTGCCAGTTCCTCTCATATCTGCTTGCCAGTGGGTTTTTTTTTTTTTTCCTTCAGCAATCAGAAGAGAGGGTGACATCACATATCTTTTCTCTCAAAGCTGGAAGCTAAAGGAGTCTGAAGAGATTGAAGAGAATGGATCTCTTTTCTCTCTTCTCTCCTGTTTTCCCAAATTCTGCTTATCCCAGAGCCTCACAGTTGATCCATCAATGAGATAGTCTCACATAACTGGTCCTTTGAATCAAAGTTACATTTATATATCTATATATATACACACATTGTCTTCTCTGATAGGTCAACTTTTTGAAGACTAGGACTTTTTTTTGTTTTTGTATCTCAAGTTCCTTCCTGGCATAGTAGTTATTAAAATATATATACATTATATAGTTACATATATATAGTATATATGGAATATAGTAGTTATTAATGTTTATTGATGGATTGTTTATTGAGGATGTTGGAAAGAAATGATCAGTTTCTACTTACTAGGTTTTCCACTTAATAATTTCATGACATCTACAATGGTATGTGTTTCCACAGTTAAAGTTCCAAAAATATCTAAAACACAAAGCTGGTCTTGTCTGAGCCTTTATTTCTAAGCCACAATTGAGATTTATACATCACTGATGAGTTCCAACACTTTCTCACATCCCTTCTTTTCTTATCTATTCTATACATGGTGCTTCCAGTTCCCAGGAAAAACAAATTCCTTGGTTGGATTGTTTCATTTTGGTTCTCAAAAGGATGCAAAGTTCTGCAGTAAAAGGGGGATTAGGAAAAGCTTTATTATTGAGTTCTGAGAAGCTAAAGTCAAGGACTCATCAGCATTTTTGCATGCCAGAGAAATTCATTAACAGGAAGCAAAAGGCCAGGTAAATGGGTTCCAGGGGGATATAAGGATTGAAGCTGATTTAGGCTCTTCCCTTTCCCGGAATTAAAACATAGCCTGAACTGAAGTAATGGTATGGTAAATGATTATGGATGGTAAATCAAGTATGTAATGTGAGTAGTAAGTAATGGTAATGGTATCCACAGGTCCTAGGACCATAGATTTATATTGGAAGGATCCTCAAAAGTCATCCAGATTTTTCATTTTACAAATAAAGAAACCAAGGCTAATGGAAAGTAATAGATTTGTTAGGATCCTAAATTGAGTTAAACATAAGTTCAGAATCAAAGTCTTCTACCTCTGGATCTTTTGCTCCTCCCTCTCTCCCCTTCCTCTCTTTCCCCCTTCTCCCCCCACCAATTTGGCTGCCTTTTTCTTCTCCTAGTAAATAAAAGCCTTCTTGGTTAGCAGCTAAGACTGGTTCCTATACCTGGGATGCTGATTTAAAGGAGGCAGAGAGGCTGTTTTGCATCTGTGCTTACCTAAGATATAAAAAGGCCTAGTCCAGAAAGATTTGAAATCAGAAACTGTACCTTGCTCCATTTGAGGCTCTCAGGAGAATGCTTTGCTATGCTGTTTGCTGCTAAGTAGTATTCTTTTAACTTGGTAAAAAAAAAAAAAAATTCTCCTAAGTTTTATTTGGTAAAATTGACTTAAATTATATTTTATGTTCCACTAGGGCTAATAGCACTTTAAAATCTGTACGATAACAGTATACACACACATATGTACATATATATATACACACACATATATATATATATAGATAGATAGATAGATAGATATGGATATATAGATATAAGCAGTTCTTTCGTATAACTCTTCACAAGGCCCATGTTACAGTATCATTTTAATCATTTGAGTAATTTTTATGTAACTAGAATTTTAAAAATTCATGATTTAACAGGCATGGGTACTCTGGCCACCATTCAAAACATAATCTCCTCATTCTGTTATTTTAATTTTTTTAAATGCTGTGAACAATACATTGACTGACAATTTTCATCTGATTGAATTTAGTTAGGTTGGTCCTTAAATGAAAGGCATACATTGTACTGTATTAGAAGTCTAACAAAATAACTACTTCTTGGAATCTTCTGGCCTTTTGAGAATATAAGTCATTTCGAGTGGAAATGTGACTTATATAAAGAACAATGTTATAGCAAAGCAAGCTCTTGTGTGTCTTTCAAAGGAAATTGAGAATGATTTTTTTCTTTACATTTTTTCCCTTTTAAATAGTGTTTTATTTTTTCTGGTTATACATGTACATTAAAAATCTTAAAATACACACTTCTATTTGAATCATGTTTAGAGAGAAAAACCAGAACAAAACGAAAAAACGAGAGAAAAAAAAGATAAGAAAAAAAAAGTGAATGCAGAATGTATTGGTTTACACTGCCATTTTCTTTTTTCTTTTTAAGGTCAAATGGTTTACTTTTTTTTTTTTTCATAATTATAACTTTTTATTGACAGAACCGATGCCTGGGTTATCCCTTGCACTCACTCCTTTTCCGACTTTTCCCCTTCCTCCCTTCCCCAGATGGCAAGCAGTCCTATACATATTAAATATGGCACAGTTTATCCTAGATACACTAGAGATCCTAGATGTGTGTAGAATTGAACAGTTCTTTTGTTGCACAGGAAGAATTGGATTCAGAAGGTAAAAATAACCCGGGAAGAAAAATAAAAATGCAAACAATTTACATTCATTTCTCAGTGTTCTTTCTTTGGGTAAAGCTGCTTCTGTCCATCACTGATGAATTGAAACTGAGTTAGATCTCTTTGTCGAAGATATCCATTTTTATCAGAATACATTCTCATACAGTATTGTTGTTGAAGTATATAATGATCTCCTGGTTCTGCTCATTTCACTTAGCATCAGTTCATGTAAGTCTCACCAGTCCTCTCTGTATTCACCCTGCTGGTCATTCCTTACAGAACAATAACATTCCATAACATTCATATACCACAATTTCCCCAACCATTCTCCAATTGATGGGCATCCATTCATTTTCCAGCTTCTAGCCACTACAAACAGGGCTGCCACAAACATTCATACACATACAGGTCTCTTTCCTTTCTTTAGTATCTCTTTGGGGTATAAGCCCAGTAGTAACACTGCTGGATCAAAAGGTATGTACAGTTTGATAACTTCTTGAGCATAATTCCAAATTGCTCTCCAGAATGGCTAGATGTAGTCACAATTCCACCAACATACACTGCCATTTTCTATCCAATGTTTATTGGAATTGCCCTATATGTTCCAGAAAGGAATATAACCAAAAAGATAAAAAACAAATTATTTGATCAGTGTCTGTATTGGAATAATGCTGAAGAAAAGTGCCAGGAAGGTTTTCTGAAATGCCTGGTTATCACAAATTTTAAGACTGAATTTGAACTCGGGCCTTCCAGACTCCAGGCTTAGTGTTCTCTTCACTGAGCCCTCTAGCTGTCTGACCTGATAGTACTTCGCTATCCAAGCTTCCTTTGTAACTACTCTGTCTTGTGCAGCCTTTGTATTATCTAAGTTTTTTTTTTTTTTTTTTTTGTATTATCTAAGTTTTGAAGTTGAAGGTGAAAATGAAAAGGGGGTAAACTCATATCCTTTTCAAGCCCTCACTCTTGGAGTGTGGGAGTCAGTGAATGAATCCAAACACTCCCTTTTCCTTCCCACTGTTTATGAGCTGTCACCACTATCAACTACTTACTTTCTTCCAGAGAGAATTTTCTGTCCTTCAGTTAGAGGAGAAAAGAAACTGAAGAAGGAAGGGTGATTTACCAGCCTGCCCTCCTACCAAACAGCAATGGTGTCTAACTCGCTTTGGCCCAAGTACAAAAGTCCAGGACTCTGTTTTTAGCTACTTGGAATGTTTATCAAAATTAACAAATCAAGATTAGTTCCTCCCAAGTCCTCAGTAATTGTCCATATTTATTGATGATTCACTTTAGTCTTTATATCCAGACTATTCTTTTCTTTTTTTGTAACTTTGTAGATACAAATAATAAAACATAAATAAGAGTTATAAACGGAAAAACTTGTAAGAACTGATAGTTAAGTTGAACAGAACTTGGAGAACGATTGATAGAATGACAACATAATAAAGACAAAACAACTTTTATGAATTCGGAACTCTGAACAGTATAATGACCAACCATTATTCCATAAAAATAATGATGAAACAAGCTACCCACTTCCTGACAAAGAGGGGAAGAATTCAGTGAAAGAGGAGACATGTTTTTGCTGATCAAAAATATATCTAACTTTTTAAAAGAGCAATTATGACCCATCATTTAAAGTGACTCTACCTAATTAAATCAGGAATTATCAACATTTAAAGAACAGAAAAAATTTTAGAGTAAATGTCTCCTATTAAAGCATTTTAAGATGTTTTTCATATTTTCCAGCCATATTCCTCCCCTAGGTCCTGAAAGGGAGTGATGGAGGTGACAGCAGCAGTAGAAACATCTGATCAAAAGACTAGTACCCAGCCAATTGCCTCAATATAACCCTTAGTTTCTATTCTTTCTAAACTTATTTCTAAAAAAAAAAAATAATAAATTTTTATTAGTATTTTTTTTTTTTTACCCAATAAAATTTTCTCCCAGTTTCCTTCCTCCTCCCAGAGAGTTATTCCATATAATACTCTCTCATGGTGTGTGTATTTTTTTTTTTTTAAGAAAAAGAGGAAGAATGGAATGGGGAACATCATAAGACAGACACCATCAGTTTGCTAATATAGTGTCACTCACATAGAAGATACTGGGAATTTAATTCTAGAAGACTAGAACACTGGAACACGTCCATTGGACGCAATTTAGTCAGAACTACTAGCATCTTACATGGCTTTACTTGGCAATAGCTGGGATTTTTCTCCATTTGCACCTAAGGGTAAAGATGACTTCACTACATAATAAGGAGTAAGGGTCTGGACTCTGCATCCTTTCTACCTTCCTTCGTACCCTCCTTCTTTAGCCCCTGCCCCTGAAAGATGGGTCTAGAATCTTTTGGACTTTGTTTCTTCTTTTCTGTTTTAGGTGTAGGGTGTGAAGTCTTTAATCTGTCCCAAAATTGTGGAGTCCAGGAATTCAGAATATTGCAGCCAATCCTGTAGCAATGCCTTAAAGAGCATGGTACAGTATGGCAGCTCAGAGAGGAAGCTGGAACTGCCAACTTTGTACAAGAACTTGGGGGCTTAACTAAGCTAAAGTCTATCACCACCTTCCACCTCACTACCCCTTTCACTCTTAGACCAGAGTGGTATTGGGGGACATATCCCACGATATTTTAATACTTATTACCGCTGTTTTAAAAGCAAACATTCAAAACTAGTCCAATGCTAAGTTGTTAAATAGACGTGGGGTGCTAGTTACTTGGACCCTAAAAATGGGGGAACATAGTTTCCTTCATAATCACTTAGGGAGCCAGAGCTGAACAGAGATTTCTATTCCCACTTGGGTGGAAACTCAGAGGGTCAAATATAACAGGCCTGCTCTTGCTTAATATCTTACAAAGCACTTCACTTTCATTAATTCCTATGATTCTCACAACAGCCCTGTAGGGTAGTTGGTATCAGTAACATTCCTTTTATACAGATGAGGGATGATTAATTGACTTATTTAAAATCATGGAACTAGTGACAAGAGGAGCCAGAATTTGAACCCTGCTGCTCTAGTACTAAATTCAATATGCTTGAATACTAGAATTGGCTCCCTAAAAAAAAAAAATTGGGTTTTGTTCTAAGCTTCAGAGTTAATAAGACCTTAGAAATCATCTATTCAGCCATTTTATTCTTTAAAGATGGAGCAACTGAAGTCCAGGAAGGTGAAGTTATTTGCCCAGTGTTACAAGGAAAAGTATTGAATTTTAACAGGAACTCTTGACAAATGATTCAGATTTCTTTCCATTATACTATAGTGGGAAGTGACTTGATTACAGACTTTGTAGTTATCTTGGAGGAGCAATTATGTGGTGCAATAAATAAATAGGGTACTGGGCCTAGAATCGGGAAGATCTGGGCTGTAATCTAGCCTCAGACACTACATGTGTGGGCAAGTCACTTAATTCTGGTTATCTCAATTTCCTCATTTGTAAAATGATCTGGAGAAGAAAATGGCAAATCGTACTAGTAGTTTAAATAAACTACTGAATTAGAAAATGGGATGTAAACAAGAAGAAAAACATTGACTCATGGGCATATCCTGTTATAGAGAAGTTGAACTATGAAGTTCCAGATACTATTTTTTTAAAATGAATCTGAAGATCATATTCTCTGACTGTGGTATCCTACTATTAACTCACATTAAGCCTAAAATCCTCTAAAACACAGCTTCTTAAATTGAGTCAAGATCCCCAATATGGGGTCTTGTAACTGAATGTGGGAGGTTCAGAAATTATGATTTATTATCAATAAATGTTTGATTTATATACCTATTTTATATATCTATGTACCAGGAATCCCATAAAAATTTCTTGGTCACAAGTGGAAAAAGGTTTAAGAAAATATCCCTATTTTTCCAGATGAACTGCTGCCTAGTCATTTTCCTCCATCTTATACTTGTGAAGTTGCTTGAATCTAAGTTTAGATACTTGAAAACAGCTATGTTCCCTCTAAATCTTATCTTCTCCAAGTCAAACATCCTTATATTCTTTAACTTCCTCATTAGTCATGATTTTATAGCTCATTATCATCATTATTCTTGTGGATATTCTCCTGTTTATCTGTGGAGAGTAAGCTCAAGTGAAGAAATACCAGTACTTGCAAGAGGCCCTGTGGACATCCGGTACTGAGATTATTTCTTCCCTTCCCTTTTAATAGTATCCATAACATCATGCAGCCACCTGTGATGTACTCACAGCAAAAAGTGCTAATAATAATATAGTAGTGAGTCCACAGAAAGCATGCAGTACTCTCATATAATAGTTCTTGCCTATTGTTTAATGGATAAAAGGAGTTACCAAACAAAGTTACTCAGATTAGGTCAATTGGTGTTTTTTGTTTTTGGCTTTTTAGCTAATTTTGATTTGTGTCTATACAGAAAACTTCTGGGCGGAGAGCGGGGGGTGGGAGGGTGGTAGGAGTTTGAATAATGTGAATTTTAGTATGAATTAAAAATTATGTCATACATAGGAGCAACGGGGGGGGGTGGGGTCTCAAAGAGTTGGAAAGTATTGAAATGACTGAACATGTCACATCTAATGCAAGTCAATTAATGTGATGTGTGTAAGCTAGTTGAGGGTTTTTGACATGCTCCTTTCTGTGGACATGATGCACCACTGTACCATATTCTCAACAGTTGTTTTAATTTTTAAAAAAGAGACCTTAAAATGGACAAAAGAAAGAATGCTTCATATAGAAACACTGCCAGCCACATAAAAAATAAGAGCAAAAATTGAACAACAATTTGATATAATTGAATGACATGAACATGGTCATAGTTAATTTTAAAATGGGACAAGATGTTGGAATGAGTACCTGCATCTATAGTACAGAATAGCATAAAAGACAAATGTGCAATAGAAGGAAGAAAAAGAATAAAATAAATAAAATTGCAAGTGCAACAAAAAGGATAAGTTGTACCAATTTTTTATGGTTTGCAAACTGCAGGGAACAGAAGTGTTGAAAGACAGAAATGGATAGGTTTTTTTTTAGCTGTACAGATTTAATATTGCAATAGTAATGATAATAACATTTATATAGCATCTACTAAGTGCTAAAATTGTATTAAGTACTTTACAAGTATTACTTCAGTGGAGCCAGTGGTAGGTAGGTAATTAAACTCTCCCAACTTTCCCCTCCAAAAAACTTCACAATAATGTTTCAAATATATACTGAATATAGAATGGAATCAAATTCATAAAAATAAGGTCCATTCCCCAATTGATAAATGGTCAAAAGATATGAATAAGCAGCTTTCAGAAGAAGGAATCAAAGCTATCTATAATCAAATAAAAAATACTCTAAATTATTACCTATTAGAGAAATGCAAGTTAAGACAACTCTGAGGTACCAACTCACACCCATCAGAAATGACAGATCCTGGAGGGAATAATGGAAAAATAGGTACATCAATGAATTGTTTGGTAGAGTTATGGAGTCTAACCATTCTGGAAAACAATTTGAAATTATGATTAAAGGGTTTTTAAGGTGTGCGTATCCCTTGACCAAGCAATCCCATTACTAGTCTGTATCCCAGAGCTTAAAAAAAAAAAAAAATTAGGACATATAATCATGTAAATATTTTCAATCACTCTTTTTGCGGTTGCAAAAAATTAGAAATCAGGATACTATCACAAATTGGAGAATGACTTAACAAGTTGTGGCACATGATGTGATACTCTTGTGGCATAAGAAATGTCAAGGGGGATGTTGTGATGACCGTGTATTTAAAATCAGATGGAGTCAGGAATTCAGGTTAAGGGAAAAATCTTCAATCTTTATTGAAGTGAAGAGGTGAAAAAGGATTGCGATAGCAATATGGGCAAGAAAGATTGCGGTAGCATTATGGGCAGCTGCGACAGGAAGCCAGCTAGCAGAGGAGGATTGCAGATGAAGGGCCGTCGTGACAGCAATGCGAGCAGTGGTGTCAAGACGCCAGACAGCAGTCTCTCTTTCCGCTTCCCTTTCCACTCCCTTGCCTCCACCCACCAAAAACATCATTTCCTATACAACACATCAGGACTTGCACAAAGAGTGGGCGGGGGCCATTTTTTCTCCAAGCATATATATTAATAGAGTATGGTCCAATTATTATTTAGCCTCATGTGCTTGGGACCTCAGTGCATCAACTCGAGCCTCAGCCCATTACATCTCCCGCTTTCTTTTGTTTTAGAACACAGGTGGTCATGCCATCCCTGACTCCTCAGGGAGGTCAAAGCCCCCAAGGGGAGGTGATCACGACCCCCCTGACTTCTCAGGAAAGGAGGTGAAAGCACCAAAAAGGAGGTGATCACGACCCCCCCTGACTTCTCAGGAAGGGAGGTGAAAGCACTAAAAAGGAGATAATCATGTCCTCCCTGACATCTCAGGAAGGGAGATGAAAAGCACCAAAGGGAAGTGGGGGTTGCTAGCAGGTTTCTGGGCTGAAGGGTCTTATTATGCACAAACCCATCAGCATGGGAGGTATTACACAAGCACACAGCAATAACACAGAAGCTATTAGTGATGACTCTCCCCACAGTCAGTGCAGGCTTGATGTGGTGTAACAATCATGAATTGTACACACAAGTATAACAAACAATATAAATCAACATGGTGGTGTAAAAGATTGCCAGAATTTCTAGAAGGAGGGTATGTAAAAAACAGTCACACATATGCCTTCTTCAGCAGCCAAGAGACGGTCCAAAACCAATCTATTGTCTATTGCCTCACATATCAGGGAATCCAATGATCCCCCCAAGTTTTTGAAGTCCTGCAAAAGTCTTTTTATGTTTAAGGAATCCAATGATTCCAGCAGATTCTGAAGTCCTGTAAGTCTTATCATTTCTCAGAAAATCCAATGATTCCTGAGGGCTTTCAAGTCTTATGTCTCAAAGAATCCAATGATTCCTGAGGGTTTTCAAGTCCTACAAACAACTTTATGTCTCAGAAAATCCAATGATTCCTGAGGGTTTTAAAGTCCAATGATTTTCTATGTCCATGAGTCAAACGCCATAACTGCCATACTCCTTCAATGGTGAGCACAATCAGCAACAGAACCACCCGATGTTTCTTGGGTCTTCTCCTTCGTTTCAAGGGTCTGCTCCGTCTCTCTGCGATGGACAAGGCGAATACGGCTCGTTGGCACCCATCTGATTCCTTCTCCACCTATAGAGATACAAGCAAACCCTTTCCACCAAGCAGTTAGCCTATCTGGTCCCTTCCATTCACCACTTTCTGGGTCTCTCCACATTACCTGGCAATTATCTAAAGATAGTGGAGCTGCTCACACTGGACACTGCCATTCCGGTGGATTATAAAACCTGTCTGCCAGAGCCAGTGCATCTTTGTCAAAAATCAAGAAGTTAATAGCATAAAGGGCTAGATTTAGAAGTTCTCTAGGGTTACCTGTGGCTCCCCCTTTGTTTTTGGAGCAGCATCTTAATGTCTCTGTTTCTCCTCTCTACTATTACCTGTCCTTGAAGATTAAAGGGTATGCCAGTGGTGTGTAAAATCTTATACTGTGCACAAAAGTGTGCTAAATGTTTGGAGGTATATGCAGGACCATTGTCTGTTTTTATTGCTTGTGGCACACCCATAATGGCAAATGCTTGCATGAGGAATTCAGTGACCACTCGGGCTGTCTCTTTTGCTGCTGGTATTGCAAAAGTGAATCCTGAAAAGGTGTCTACCACAACATGGATAAAAGATAGATGACCGAAAGATTTATAATGGGTCACATCCATTTGCCAGATATCATTGGGTCTCAAACCACGAGGGTTCTTCCCTGGAGGCAGTGTAGGAGTGTGGAAAGGAAGGCAAGCTGTACAGCTTTTTACTATGCTCATAGCTTCCTCTTTTGTAATCCCAAATTGTAAACACAAAGCTCAAGCAGCCTGATGGTATTTAGAATGGGATTCCTGGGCCTCCTGAAATAAAGGCGTACTGGCCAACATAGTTAGAAGGCTATCTGCCTTTGAATTCCCTTCAAAAATAGGACCTGGGAGTCCACTATGTGAGTGGACATGCAAGATATAAATCTTTTCTGGATGCTCTTTCACTTGCTCCTGAAGTTCCTTAAAGAGCTGATATATATTAGAAGCTACAAATTTATTTGGGCTGTGGCAATTCTTTGTACCACACCTACTGAATAGGCTGAATCAGATATTATATTTATGTCTCCTGGATAAGTAAGAGCTAGAATGATCGCATACAGTTCATTCTGCTGAGTGGACTGAAAAGGGGTTCTGACTACTCTCTTTATAGTTTAAGTCATGAGAGTATATAGCACAAATATTGTTTGGATGCATCTGTAAAGATAGTTGGTCCTTTAAGAGGAACTTTAGAAACTTTTTCAAGAATCCACCATCAATTATGTAAAAGTCTGGTTATCTTTAATGGAGACCTGTGTGTAAAATTTGGAGCCGTGGCTAATAAAATTTGCCACTCTGGGATGGTCTCACAGCACACATTAATTTGTGTATTGGTGTATTCAGGTCTTGCCCCAGATAATTGTACTGCTCGATTAATGGCCTTCAATAAAATTCTAGCCACAAGCACTGGGTAAGGAATAAGGCTTTGTTCTGGTTGTGCCGGGAGGTTCACCCACTCTATCACACTGTCTCCTTGATGAAGGACTACTGTGGGTGTCTCTTGTGTGGCAAAAATTGATATTTCCAAGGGTTTTTGAGTTACTCTTTCAATCACATTGGATAAAGCCAGTTCAACTTTTCTCAAAGCCTCTTGAGCTTCTTTTGTAAGCTGACGTGGTGAATTTAAAGCATTATCTTCCCTTAAAATATCATATAATGGTTGTAACTGATAGGTAGTCAAGCCTAACACTGGTCGCATCCATTGGATATCTCCTATCAATTTCTAAAAATCATTTAAGGTGTTTAGCTTCTCTGTTCTTAAGGACAGTTTTTGTACTGTAAGCACCTTAGGGTATACTTCATATCCTAAATATTGAAAAGGAGCATGTCTTTGAATTTTTTTCTTCAGCTATGTATAATTTGTAGTATCTTAGTGTTTCTATGGTCTTTTATAGACATGCTTCTCTAGCATTTGTTCCTCAGGTGCATATCCCAATATATCATCCATATAATGTAATTGCATAACTTTTGGAAATGCTTTTCTTACTGGAGCAAAAGCAGCAGCAACACACATTTGACACAACATGGGGCTGTTTTTCATTCCCTGTGGCAAAACTGTCCATTCATATCTTTTATAAGGCTCAGCTAAGTTAATGCTGGGCACTGAAAAGGCAAATCTTTTCATATCTTCCTTATCCAGAGGGACAGAATAGAAAAAATCCTTAATATCTATGATCCAAAGAGGCCATTCTCTAGGCAACTGAGTAGGAGATGGAAGTCCAGGCTGAAGAGTTCCCATAGTTTCCATCTATTCATTCACTTTTCTTAAATCAGTGAGCATCCTCCATTTTCCAGATTTCTTTTTTACAACGAACACTGGGGAATTCCAAAGACTTAGAGAAAGTTGTAAGTGCCCTTGTTCAAGCTGCTCCTGTACTATGTCTAATAAAGCCTGAATTTTATCGCTATCTAAGGGCCATTGTTCTATCCACACTGGAGTATCAGTTTTCCATTGGATAGGAACAGGTGAAAGTGTTGGCAGGCCTTCAACAGCGGCCCTGCTTAAAAAACCGAAGTACTCATTTTTAACCCTAATTGCTGTAAAACGTCTCTTCCCCACAGATTCATGGGGATTTTTTCAACTATAAAAGGAGTAAAAACTCCTATTTTGCCTTCAAAAGTCCATCTCATAGGGGCAGCACTAACTTCAGCTGCTATTGATCCTCCTACTCCAGACATGTAGATGTCTGCTTTAATCTTTGGCCAGTGACTGGGCCAACTGGTACCACTGGCTCCGGCAGACAGGTTTTATGACCCATCAGAAGGGCAGTGTCCAGTGCAAGCAGCTCCACTATCTTTAGATAATCGCCAGGTAATATGGAGAGACCCAGAAAGTGGTGAATGGACGGGACCAGATAGGCTAACTGCTTGGGGGAGAGGGTTTGCTTGTATCTCTATAGATGGAGAAGGAATCAGATGGGTGCCAGCGAGCCATATCCGCCTTGTCCATCGCAGAGAGACAGAGCAGACCCTTGAAACGAAGGAGAAGACCCAAGAAATATCGGGTGGTTCTGTTGCTGATTGTGCTCACCACTGAAAGAGCATGGCAGTTATGGCGTTTGACTCATGGACATAGAAAATTGTTGGACTTGAAAACCCTCAGGAATCATTGGATTCTCTGAGACATGATAAGATTGTTGTAGGATTTGAAAACCCTCAGGAATCATTGGATTCTTTGAGACATAAAACTTGAAAGCCCTCAGGAATCATTGGATTTTCTGAGAAATGATAAGACTCTTATAGGACTTCAAAATCTGATCTAAGAAGGACTCAGGATTGAAAAAAAAAATTTATCCATCTTCAGCAAGAACTTTTTTGAAATATGGCTAATACAGAAATATATTTTGCAAGATTTTACATATTATAATGGATATCATATTTCTTGCCTTCTCAGTAGGTGGAAGGAGGGAATGGAAGGTAGAGAATTTAGAAATCAAAACTTTAAAGGAAAACAATGTCAAAAACAATCAATTGAAAAACAAAAACAATATTTTTATCTTCACAATAACGAGATAGGTGATATTATGAGTCTCCTGTTACATTTGAGGAAACTGAGATAAGAGATTAAGTGACTTGCTCAGTCACCCAGTGCTTGAGGTGGAATTTAAATTAGCTCTTCCTGATTCTAGGCCCAGTGTTCTAGCCACTGAACCATAATCTAGCTGCTTCTAATAAAAATGTTAAAAATATAATTTTTTCCCTGAGCAGAGCAGCCATTCAGACAAAACCTTCAAATTTGTTTAAGATAGTTAAAGAAAATAAAAAGGAAGTGATTAAGGAAGAAACTTACTGAAAATATTAGATTGATGGACAGCTTTATAAATTGAGTTCAAATACAGATGAGAAAACTGCAACTAAATATTCTGGTGCTTTAAAGAAAATAAAGAAGGTAAAATATAGTGATCATCAAATTTTTAATAGTGTATAAAACAGGCTTGCTTATTCTAGGAAAAGATGCCTTCTAGAACTTACATTTCCAAGAAAACAAAACAAAGCTGCTTAACCCTGTATTTAAAATGTCTAAGGATCACAAACTTTTACTGGAAGGTTATGCAAAAGGGGATTTTAAATTAAAACCAACGCTTGTTTATTGGTCTCAAAATCCTCATGTTCTGAGAAGCAACATCCATCAATTGCTATTTCTTTGGTCAAAGATAAGAGCACTAGTGATTAAAACTGTTTTCAAAGACTGGTTTTTTAAGTTATTTTAGTCCAGCTGCTGAAAAATATTGCAAAGACAACAATATTAAGTTTAAAGTGTTACTGATTTTAGATAATGGTCCAAGTCATCTAAGTATATTAGGTTCATTGTAAGAAATGTGAACAAGGAAATTTGCTGAAATGTAAATAAAGTTCTCTGAACTTAATAGCCTATGTTTGAAGATTTAAAGAAAGATAGTTCAGGCTATGCTGCTAAAATATCTTAAATGACAATAGTGACATTTTCTCCATATTGTCAGTATAGGTTTGTTTTTAGGTATAATATTCAGTAACTTCCAAATTTTGCTTTCTATTACTTTGTAATAAGCTTAAGCTAAAAATAGATTTTTTTATCCTTCTACTGTTACAAATAACAAAATAGATAAGCAAACTTCTTAACATTTTTTCATCGTATATTTTTGTGGAACTGAAAGCAATTTCCATATTTGGTTATAATCATTAGTTTGAATACTAACAATTTTAATAATGTGACTACTTAATAGGATTTAATATAAACAGTATTTAGCTATATTGAATTCAGCTCCAGACTCCAAATTATTGGAAGGTTATTGATAAAAGAGAGTATCTATTTTATATTTCATATTAAAATTTTGTATATATATGTATATCTACCTTACTAAGTTCCTTGAGACCATAAGTTTGTACCTTCTGCATCTTTCCATCCTCTTCAGTGTTCAATAAACATTTGCTAAGTGAATGGAGTTAATAGTTAAAGGGTACACTTTGAAACAAAGGCAAATACACATACTGACTCTGATAAAGAGATGCTAGCTACCATCACAACATTTTTTGGTAATGCTGTATTAAATCTGCCCTAAAAGGTCCTATCTACCTTAATGAAAGTGCCAGCTAATGGTCACAAGTTACCAGTTTTAATCAAATTCATTATGCTTTTCCATTTTATGGTACCATAATTTAAAGCAGACAATGAGTGGAGTCTAATTTAAAATAGAAATCTCTGAAATAAGAAGAAAAACAGCACAAAGAAAAGGGAAGGGCAGGCACAATTTTTATTACTGAAAAACACAAATCATTATAAAAGAAAACACTTGATATAATTGTTTCTTTTCAGTGATTTGGAACATGTGGAATATACTACATCTAAGATACATGTAAAACGAAATTTTTGGAAACATAATAGGTTATGATTTTCAGCTATCTCTCAGTGGAGATTTCAAGGCAGTGGGGAGGTGGGAGAAGCTTCCTAAACTATTCTTATAGCTGAGAGTGTGATATATAGATTACACTAGACTGAATCTACTTTCAATTGTTTTCCCAAGTGTCATAAAGCTCTCCCTTCCTATTTGAAATGTTTATTTCTGAACGAAGCTCTGAGGAGATGCCAAGTCTTTAGGCACATGTTCCAAAGGAATATCAACCAGCAAGCCTCTGGGTATGTGTTCTGACTGTGAAGTAATGACAAAATACACTGCCTTAGAGAGGCAGAAAATGTTCATATTAATACTTCTGCCATTATGAAACAATATAGATGATACAATGTCACTGCCATATGAAATAGCCTGCTGTTAATCTGGAGCTAAGGGTACTCTAAGTTTTCTTCAAAACATGAAACAAAGCAAACTGTGAACGTTCTTCTTGAGAGAATTGAGATACTGATCAAGGGAAAATTATCACTATTTCTACCAATTAACAAATGTGGATTTTATCATTTTATCTGAGGATGATTGGTGTTGGATAGGCAACCATTCATAGTGCCATTCATTGCTGACCTACAGCAATAAACAGATTCAAAATAGACTGCTGGTATCCTAACAAGGTAATACTTTCTCCACAAAATTGCATTATTTGAAAGAGCTTTTTCTTATGCAAATAACGAGAATGAGTTTATTTTCCAACATAAAAATAGTATAGTAATCACTCCAGCAGCAGCCTTACAAATATCAATTGGCAAGAAGCACACACAAAGTAACTCAGAATGACATCTAACACTTAAACATTAGTAGGAGTAATTATGTAATTAGGGCAAAGGGTAGTCTGACCACAGTTGTGAGGTCTGCAAACAGATTACTCGAACTAAAGTGGAATGTGTTTCTCTTTCCTTGACAGTGAGATTAATCTCCCTTTGGAGGAGAACTGGATCTTTGTGAACTTGGTAGATTTTTAACCTATTATTCTCTTTTGTTTGAATAAACCTTTAAAACCATTACTCATGTATCTTCTCCTCCCACTACCTCTACCCCAAAATAGGTGGAGTCCTAAGAGTCCCCCTCAAATCCAAACCAACAAGATGATTACAGAGATACATAAACTGGCCTATTTTTAAAGTCAGGACTTTTTCAGATACAACAAATTCTCCAATCCTATGACTCAAAGCAAGACCTTTAATTCTGAGTAGGCCTTCTTGGATTCTCATCCTCCAGCAACAAGTCTTTTAAAGTAAATTCTGGCTATTCGTTGAAAGAACAGTGTGAAATTTCAACTGACTTCCCCATTTTACTCCGGACTCCATGGGACGACTCTAGTGTCTGATAAAAAGTAAGATTACAAAATGACCCATTTTTTCCTAACCTTTATCTTACCTTTCCCAAAATTTGCTTATAATTGTTTTAAAATATCATACTTCACTTTATGGTATAAATCAAAGGCAACTTCAGAACTACTAAAATTAACTTTTAAAAACATCACTGTATTCTCTAAGCAAAACTGCAGATAAGGTTAAATTGAGTAAGGATCCTAGATCCTGGGGTAAAAGTAAGACTCAAGTGTTGTTTGCATTTAGTTGAACAAGATACATGAGTATTTGCAGGCAGTAAACAAAGAAATGTAAGGCAAAGGAAGCTACTGATTTGCTTTGTCTTAAATTTCTCTACAGAGCTAGAGATAGGAAAAAAAAAATTGGACCAATTCTTGTTGTTCTATAAGTGTCAAACCTAAAAGGAAATAATGTGCTCTTCTCCAAGAACCAGACTGAGAGGGTGGTAGCAGGGCTTTCATTTGCGAGGTTGTTGGATGTGCTGTGTTGTCCTGTGAGAAGGATGCTTTTCCATGGAGGGGTGTGGTTTTTGGTGAGCCACCTGAGCAGCAGCAGGGGGGAAATCTTTGTCACCCTGTAGTCAAACACAAAGGTATAACATTAGCAATGTGGTGAACGGAATAATTTAAATTTGGGACTTGAAGAGAAATGAACCTAACTGCATTCTAGAATCATCAGTGTTCATTCATAATCAACATTGAAAATCAAGACATATTCCAAGAGAAGTCCTAAACTGCTCACAGATCTTGTTAGCTAATAGGATCTGTCAGTTAGAAATAAAAGATGTTGGTTGGTTCCAGCAAATATGAAAGACAGGGTAAATATTCTAAAGAACTGCAGAAGCCAGACTGTTTAATTTTCTGCAAGTAACAACTCCATATGCACAGAATACAGGTGGGTCTCTCAACCTGCTAGAAGAGAAGTAAAGTTGCTTTTCTACTCCACTTTATCAGGGAGATTAGTGTGGATGTCAAGTGTAAAAAGGCTCAAGTCCCACTTTACTCACCTTTGAGGATAGGGCACTGAAAGCCTACAACTTAAATAGTCTCATATCCTTCTTTTTTTTTCATATTCACTTAATTATCTAATTCCAACTCCCATGGTTTCAACGACCCCTTCCAAGGAAATGACTTCTACATCTATAGTTTCTCTTCCAAACTATCCCAGCCTTTTATCTCCAACAGTACATCTCTATGTCAATATTTCACTGGTACTTCAAATGTTGCTTTACTGTGCAAACCTGTCCTTCCTTTTAATGTTCCTATTGCTACTGATGACATCAGTATTAAGCCATCTTTGCCAGTTCCCTCTATTTCTCATCATCTACAACTAATAAGATGCTACATCAGACTGATTCTAATCAAGCAGCATCTCTAGTCTACATCTGTTTCCTCTCCAACTCCCATATTGTTCTCTCTCATACCTAATTAAATTACTAGTGGTTCCTTGATCCTTTTCTATATTCTCCCCTTACACAGGGCACTCCCATGCCTGGTATAATATACTCTTGGCTCAACTATGGCTTCTGAAATTCATTTCAGATTCTGTGGTTTTTCCATGAAAACTTAAGTCTATTCTCTGAAGCAGTTCCTGATTCTCTCCAGCTAAAGCTATTCCTTTTATTCTCAAATTTTCTTAGAATACTTTGTCCCCTATATTATATTAAAGTGTTTCCATATAACATTGTGGATTGGAAATTTCTTGAGGATAGGCTGCACATCATTTTTTTATGCTTCTGTTCTCAGGAGCTAGCACACTACTTTGGACCTAGTATATTAAGTGTTTGTTTAACTGAAGATAGTTGAAATCTCTGAGGTCAATCTCAAGAGAAATGTAAAGGAATGAGGGGAACTATAGCCATGTTGTATTAAATATAGCTAATATACCAAAGAATGGACTGTACTAAACTTTTATTTCTTCACCATATCCTCTGAAAATATGCTATGTAGGTAGGATAGGTCTAAGAATTCCACTAAGAACTTGGGCTTCATTAATCTTCCTGTTGAATTCTCCTTGAAAAAGTTTATTAAAAATATAAATAATCAAACAATTACATGTGATGAATTAATGAAATCAAGTGAGAAAGCCTTTAGTTTCTTTGGAATGCTTGTAGACACATACAAATAAGTTCTTACCCTTGCAATAACACCAGAGATGTACACAGTTGGTTTAGGTGGGCTGGAAAAAGAAAGGAAAAATAATTTAACATGATAACATGAATCAAGAGCCTCATCTTAAGTGAATACAATAAACAATGAATATAGGAGAATGGTAAAAAAAGAAGGTAGCTTAAGCAAAGAAGAATGAGAAAAATCAACTGTAGCAAACAGCAAGTGAATTAATTAAAAACATTTTCTTTTTTGTTGTTGTTGATTTTAGTTAATCCCCAAACTATACCTAAGGACAAGAACAGCATTTTTAAACTTAATGTATTTGTGTGGGTTCCATGAGATATTAATATTATATAAAGCCACTGAAAATAGGACACAGAGCAAATGAATTTTTAAGGTAAGGGATGTAGTGGAAGGAATGCAGACTATAGAACTAGAAGATTTGTTTTGTCCAAGTCTTGCTGTGCTTCTTATTGTGCAGCCTTTGGCAAGCCTCATTTTATCTTTCAGAGGCTTCCTGTTAAATGAAGGAGCTAACTAAAGATTCCCAAAGTCCCTTCTAGCCCTGATTCTATTCCTAAGAATGGTCTACCTGCCATCTAGGGGGAACCAGATAGTGAAGAGAATGGGAGTAAGCAGCGATACTGAGGAAGATGGTACAGAAAAGAGAGTAAAAGTGTGTTGAACATCTGATTCCACCCACTGTTTTAAGAATCAAGATGAGCAAAAATTGCTGTTCAGAGTCAATGCAACTCTGAATAACCTTAGGAAAATCAACATCTCTACCTTTTAACCCTTATTGCCCTTCCTACATCAAGATTATCATGAGGATCAAGAAAAATTAATGTTGAGAAACATGAATTAAAGTATAATTACTATCATTTAGTGGTAGAAAAATTCACTATCTCCAAAATCTGTTCCAATGCCCTACTTTATAGACAAATAAGTATGATGTAAAAGCAATAATACAATAAGGATCTCCAGATGAGGTATTCCATATATTTAGTTGGCTTTGGCTCTTTGTTGAAAAAATTTTTTTGCCTCAAAGAAATTGTTGTGGCTCACTTTCTTTCATGCAACTGTCCTAGTGTTAAAAAAAATAATAATAATAGTTTAGCAAAAACACACAAAATTCACCCCCAGTCATTTCTGTATCACAGTGAGATTAGAAACTCAAATCTGAATAAGCATCCAAAAGGGAAAAAAAAAAAAAAAAAAAAAAAAAGCCTTCAGATTATTTTGTCAAGATGGGCTTCTTTTTTTGTGTGTTAACTGGATTGCTATTTTCTTTTCTTTTTTTTGTATAAACAATTTAGCTGCTGGATTAATAGCCAGCAGGAGAAGTGTAAATTCAGTTTGTTTCAGTAGCCCCATCTGGTTCTCTCTTATCTTTCTATAGAACATATACATGACATGATTAAGTTATATAAGCTGTCAACAAGTTAAGATTAGCATTGAATTCACAGCTTACCTATATAGTTAAGTCAGAGCTAAACATTTTTGGATCAAAAACTTAAGCACTGAAACCTGGTTCATTTAACTATATAAATTATTTTTGAAGCAGGAATATGATAATTCGTGAGGCTTTAGAACATACTTGCATTCTTTCACTTTAAAACAATCAATTTCTGGACCAGAGGAGAGATAAATAGGTTTTTAAATCACCCATTCCTTTTTTTTTTTTTTTTTTTTTTTTGGCTGAAGCAACTGGGGTTAAGTGACTTGCTCACTGCTAGGAAGTATTAAGCGTCTGAGACCACATTTGAACTCAGATCCTCCTGACTTTAGGGCTGGTGCTCTATCCATTGCGCCACTGCCCCTCCTCCTTTGTCATGCTTGAAATGTACCTCCCTTCTACTTTATGAAATCTGTCAAGGCTCATCTTAGGTCCCAGCTTCCAAGTTTTCTTTTAAGTTCCAGTTTTCTAAAGGTCACTTCCTAATTTGTACTACTTTCATTTTTAAATATTCTAAGTGCATTTTGCCTGATTGTTCTCTTATATGGGGGGGTAGATGGAAGAAAATATTTTATATTACATTTATCTGAATATTGTATAAACGACTAAAACATCATATCCTTGGGTGGGGAAAATTTCATTTTTGTTTTCAAATGTTCTGGAGGCAGGTAAGTAACTTAGTGAAAAGAGCAGCTCATTCCTCCTGGTGTCAGAAAAACTCAATTTCTTTCTTTTCTTTTCTTTTTTTTTTTAAATAGCTTTTTATTTACAAAGTATATGCATGGGTAATTTTATAGCATTGACAATTGCCAAACCTTTTGTTCCAATTTTCCCCTCCTTTTCTCCCCCCCACAGATGGCAGATTGACCAATACATGTTAAATATATTAAAATATAAATTAAATACAAAATAAGTATACATGACTAAACTGTTATTTTGCTGTACAAAAAGAATCGGACTCTGAAATAGTGTACAATTAGCCTGTGAAGTAAATCAAAAATGCAGGCAGGCAAAAATATAGGGATTGGGAATTCAATGTAATGGTTCTTAGCCATCTCCCAGAGTTCTTTCGCTGGGTGTAGCTGATTCAGTTCATTACTGCTCCATTGGAACTGATTTGGTTCATCTGATTGCTGAAGATGACCAGGTCCATCAGAATTGATCATCATATAGTATTGTTGTCCAAGTATATAATGATCTCCTGGCCCTGCTCATTTCACTCAGCATCAATTTGTATAAGTCTCTCCAGGCCTTTCTGAAATCATCCTGTTGGTCATTTCTTACCCAACAATAATATTCCATAATATTCATATACCACAATTTATTCAGCCATTTCTCCAATTGATAGGCATCCACTCAGTTTCCAGTTCCTGGCCACTACAAAGAGGGCTGCCACAAACATTCTTGCACATACATGTCCCTTTCCCTTCTTTAAGATCTCTTGGGATATAAGCACAGTAGTAACACTGCTGAATCAAAGGGTATGCACAGTTTGATAACTTTTTGAGCATAGTTCCATACTGCTCACCAGAAAAAAAAAACCCAATTTCAAATCCTGCCTCACTACTATTAGCTATGTGATCTTTACATGTCATTTAACCTATTTGTCTTAATCCAATAGAGAAGGAAGTGGCTCTGGTGTTTTTGCTATATCTTTGCTAAAAAAAAAAAAACAAAAAACCCAAATGGGGTCATGAAAAATCTGATACAACTGAAACTCAATGACAATGACATGACTAAAAAAAAAAAAAAATCAAGTGAGTAATTGAAAGTCAGCAACATTTCTAACAATCTAATGGCTCAGATAAGCCTTCTTAGCTAAAATGATTTTATTTTAAGCTATGGCTATGATATAAATATGACCTACTGTCTGATGAAAGAGCATACCACAGGATCAAGGTGGGAAGAGGCTACAGACGTGTGTGTGTGTGTGGGGGGGGCCACAAAAGGCTTTCTAAACTTTTCTCACTCATGACCCCTTTTTTCATCCAAGAAATTTTTATGTATAAAAGTCAAACCTTTACTGACAATAAAACATAATTTCACGACTCCCACATTCAATTATATATAACTCTATATAGGAATGGGACCCACATTTTAAGAAGCTTTGATCTAATTTAACCACTTCATTTTGTAGAAAAGAAACTGAAGCCCAGTGAATTCAAATTGTGAGCCTAGGGTTGCAAGGTTAATGTTAAAGAGTCAGTAGCAAAGCTAGCATTGGCAAACTCTCATTGAAGCAAGTCTTTATTAAGTGGGTATGGGAGTTCTATTACACTATTTAAAATTGGTTGTGGATGTTTAAGGAGGTCTGAATTACAGAATCCTCCCTTAAGCATAGAAATAATTACAATTAGAAAAACCAAGAATGGCAATACTATTAAAATAAGCTTGATTTGTTAAAAAAAAGTACAATCTACTAAAGTAAAAAAAAAAGACATGGGCTTGCTGTATGACTCCCAAGATAAACTTAGAAAATTAAGTTTACTTTTTTTATCCTTGGGTGGTGGTGGTGTCTGGCAGACATGGCTATTACTACAATTTGGGGACTTAATTCCTCAGGAGATTATCCCAGAAGTCATGTTATTAGAGCTACCTGTCACAAAAAATTCTGCCAATTCAATAAATGATCTGAACATTTCCAGTGACCTTTAAGGCTGCATAAACAGAATGAATTCCTAGATTTAATATTACTACTACTACCACTAATAGTACTAGTACTATTAGTGGAGAAAGTTACCAGTACTACTAAATTATCACTTATATAGTACTTTAAGCATTTTACATGTTATCTCATTTGATCCTCACAATCTTAGATGGTGGATTTTACATTTGAGGAAACTAAGGTACAGAGATGTTAAATAATTTGTCTAACACCACACACAAGGGGCCCCAGAGACAAGATTCTCAAAGTATGGTCTTTCTGACTCCAAGTCTAGTCCTCTGCACTGAGCTACCACCTTATAATGCAATAATATTAATCTCAGTCCAATTTTCTTAATTGAGAGGTGATATTCATTAAGATTCATGTGTGTGGTGGGTCTCACACCTCTTTCATATCAGCTGATTAATACCAGAGCAAGCAACACTGCTGAGGATCAAATTCCTCATTGACTCTCTCTAAAAAAGGAAAAGAGAGGCCAGGGTTGGCTCAAAGGAGCAGTGTCCTCCTGCATGCTGCCTCTCTGACTTCTCTTCATCAGTTGTGTGGGTAGCATCAAGAAGAAACTAGGCATTCCTGAGGAGGAGATGAGCTGCAGCTTTCTACAGTTCTAGCTATGTTATTTTCCATGAATAAATATGTGACATCTGGATAAAGTTGCTACATTTGAGGCATATTCACAAACCTTTCTTCGTTGGGTACTGAGACAAACCAAGAGTGAGACAAGACAAGTCATAAGCTTCCAGTCACTTTTACCTTTAGCTCTTCACCAGGATGGCCACTGAGTGGCCTACAAGCTAACACTGAACATGAAATGTTGAATAGAACAATAGATGTGTGGAATGAAATATTAACTTTTAACAGAAAGCTCTACTTTTTCATTTATAGCTTCTTAAAAGCGGAGAGAAGACCCAATTCCCAATTACTTGGTATTTTCCTCCATTACCCATAAATGAGAGAAATTTGGCTTAGGTGATCCAAGGATCTTTTTGTTCTTTCAGACAGAAAGTTTATTCAAGACTTCCATTAAATTGTTTCTAAGATTTCTAATAGTGAGAAGTAAGATTCCCTTTCTGTGGTAAACTCCTCAAAGCAGAACTGTTTGGCTTTTGGCGTTATCTTGGCAGGATGGGGGGGAAGATGACATTCTCTAAAATTAATTTGAGGCAAAAAATTTCACAAAGGAGCTATTTGAAGATGTAAAAAGATTTTCTTTTGTCATTATTATTAAATTGCTTCATACATTCCAGATCACTACTACAAGTTTTAGCACTGGTACTTAAAAGTCCTATTACTTGAAGAAAAACAATGGAACCCAGAAGTCCCCCTAAAATTCAATTTCCTGGCCTTAAGATTATGCTTTCCCAAGCAAAGCCTTAAAAGCAGGGGTCCTCAAACTTTTTAAATAGGGGGCCAGTTCACTGTCCCTCAGACTGTTGCAGGGCAGGACTATAGTAAAAACAAAAACTTTTGTTTTGTGGGCCTTTAAATAAAGAAACTTCATAGCCCTGGGTGAAGGGGTTAAACGTACTCAGCTGCTGCATCTGTTCCACAGGCCCTAATTTGAGGACCCCTGCTTTAAGGGATCCAAGATTTTGCTACATGGGCAATTATTTAATTTCTTATCTTGTATAGAGAGGCGAAAGGATCAAGAATCGACAACTCCTGCCATTTAAGTACCAATTTATCAAACTTTCCCTCCCCAAAAAAGGGCTTTGCATGAGGGACATAGTAAGGTCTTCTTCCAATGCCTTAATATCTTACAATGAACTTCACATTATTCTTTGAGAGTATTTTAAAATTAGTCACTTAAATTTAAAAACAAATCTTCCTGAAAGGATTGAAGAAGTTAAAGCAGCTCTGATAAACTAACCAAAGCTTATTATGATGTAATAATTCCAAAAAAAGCATCTTCTCCCACCCCCAACTCTAAATTTTGAAGGTCTTAATTTTCTTTACAAGGAGAGAACAACTAATTTTGAAGGCTGTCTTTAAAAAGTAGCTTGTTAAATAATATCCAGTAGCTATGTTTTTATTGTCTTTTTTTTAAAGTAAATTTTTCTGATGATAAAGTTCACATTATATATTTCTGTCTTCAATTTACCAAATCAAATTGGCAGATGATTATTTATGGCTTTAAATAGAATTGCACTGGTTCTCTGTCAAATATAGAGGCAAAAAATTATATAGAACAAGAAATTCAAGAAAGCAAACTCAAAAAAGCCAGTTCCCCAAACTGTTTAATGTCCAACTATTTTAAAATTTATTGATGTTTCATTCAAAGTACAACCTATATTTCAAGTATTTTGTAAGCTATGATGGTTGCTTTGAGGATATATTTAATCTGATGAAAATCAGTCTGACAGATGTTGTTTTGAAGATGGAACATTACTTTCTCTTAGGAAATAGTAGGAAAAAATGCCTTTTTCCCTCTTGTCCCCAAACTCTCAGGCCTTTCCCATTTTTAAAGAATTCATTTATTTAAGGTTAAAGGAAATGCATGCAAGGCAGAATTAGTTAGGATTAAAGTTCCTGTAACACTTTCTATAAATCAGCAGAAACTCTGAAGCTTATCACACATGGGAACAGCAAACCATTATCTGTTAGGCTGAGAATTTTTGGAGCACTTAAGGTTTTCATATATGTGAATTGTTAAATTCTATACCTGCTAAACCTCAAAATCCAAGATCATTCCTTTTTGGAATTTATTATTATTGTTTTTAAAGCTAGCTCATAGCAAATTATATGAATTGTCTTTCTTAACAAAACTTAACATATTTAAAAAATTTAGAACATTCCAAGGAAACTCTAGTCTAGACACAAGCTAGATACAATACCCAAAATATTTAATAAAGTGACAAAGTTGTCCACAACAATGAGTATAATAAATACTAAGTGATAGTCTCATCTACAGTATGTATGTTTCTGGTACATGGTCCGGGGGGAGGGGGGGGGGAGGAGAGAGGAGGGAAGGGGAGAGAGATAATCTTAAGATGTTGCAGTTATCTCCACCAGCCCCCAGAGGGCACATACCTCTCTCCTTTGTCACATTTCTTTCTTCCATTCAGAGTTTTCACTGCAAACACTGGGTTATCTTAAACTTCTTCCCTACCTAGTTGCCTTAGAAATAAATGCACCATCTTTATTTAAATGCTCACGGCTAGTAATTACAGGGCAACATAAGGCAGTTTAAAGAACAAAGAAGGAAATTTGGAATATTTCTAAATTATATGACCCTAGCCTTTAACAAAATATAGATGTTTCTTAATTTCATCTCTATTGTTTTTATTGTTTTAAAAGCAAATCTCATGAAACTTTAACTTTAAAAATATATATAGACAGGTGTATAAAAATTTATGCCTATATCCTTGGGTTTTCCTTTCTCTGATCAAGAAATCAAAGGAAGGGCAGCTAGCTGGTGCAATGAATAAAGCACCAGTCCTGAAGCCAGGAGGACCCGAGTTCAAATCTGATCTCAGACACTTAATACGTCCTAGCTGTGTGACCCTGGTCAAGTCACTTAATCTCAATTGCCAAAGCAAAAAAAAAAAAAAAGAAAAAGAAAAAGAAAGAAATAGGATCACATAACTTTAGGCAGCTAGGTACTGCAATGGATAGAGCACTGAAATCAGGAGGACCTGAGTTCAAATTTGGTCTCTTAACATTCAACACTTCCTTAGCTGTGTGACCCTGGGCAAGTTACTTAACTCATATTGCCTCAGCAAAAAAACAAAACAAAAACAAAAACAAAGGAAATCCTCAACTTATGCATTTTAAGATTCAGAGAATTAACATTTTGTGATTATTTTACACAGAATAAAGTGAAGGTGGGCAGTGCCAAGGATTCATGGTAGAGAATAAACGATGACTTGGGGAACATGGAAGGTCGGAAGTAGTAAAATATACAATAAGTACATTTTTCAGATGAGGAATAGGCAAAAAGAGATTAGGTCAAGGTCATATACAGTTGTTATTCTGCAAAGAAAGATAGAGGTGTACTTCCTAAGGGACAGCCTTGATAATTTTAATTACATGGTGTTAAATGTAATTTTCTCCCCAAATACATTGTTGTAGTTGTGTATTATTTTACTAGTTCTATTTACTTTACTCCAAACAACTTCAAGTAAGTCTTCCCACAATATTTTAATTCTTCATATTCAGAAGTATTTCCATTATATTCATGCAGCACAATTTGTTTAGCCATTCTTTAATTGATGGACATTTTTTATGCTTTTCTACTAATCTAAACTATGGCAGATTACAAGCAACAAATTATAAGTGGGCTAGACGATGACTACCTGCCTTTATAGAGGTAAGAGGTTTAACAAAGTGAGAAAAAACACTATTCAGAAGAAAATGTGCTCTGTCCCTAGGCAAGCAAATTTCTCCAATGAGAACTTTAGTTTCTACTTCAGTAAAATTGAGGAGTGAATTACTTGTATTCCCTAATACCAAAAGGGGGTTATTGTAAAGAAAGCTCTTAGTTAAAGCCCTAGTAATGGGAGCTTATTGTTATCATGAAAGAAGAAATAGCTTGGTGGCCAGGCAGAATTCCACCCCAGTATTGATTTTAAGTGAGTTTTGGGTTTTTATTGCAGTATATTGTAGTGAAATGTGTAGGAAAAGCATTGCACAGCTGAGATGATTTTAAAACATTCCCAGCAATCAGACTAAATACAAGCTCACTGCTTGTAATTTGTAGCTCTT
Source organism: Antechinus flavipes (assembly GCF_016432865.1). Taxonomy (NCBI): domain Eukaryota; kingdom Metazoa; phylum Chordata; class Mammalia; order Dasyuromorphia; family Dasyuridae; genus Antechinus; species Antechinus flavipes. The sequence goes on from NC_067398.1 coordinate 397,088,541, forward strand.
AAAACATTTTCAGGCTTGGTTTTAATTTATTTGAGTTATTAATTTTCTGGACACCAAAACAATAATTATAATTAGCATGGCTGGCTACCAGAGGGAAACATTTCACTTGACTGAACATAGACTTGTCTTTGTAATATCATTCTACAAAGTTTCTGACAATCAAGGTTGTTGATTTCCCCAATTCAACCTTCCTCCAAGACCAAGAATCTTCCCACAAGATGGCACTGTTGCATTTTTCAATATTCCTGTCATTCCAAGGACGCAAACAAAGGATCAACAGCTTCGGGGAATAATTAGAAATAGAAGATTACTATTTGGCAAAGGCTATTTGCAACTAACTTAAAAAAAAAAAAAAAAAAAAAAAGACAATCCAAACTTCTAGTTACACTTGTCAAGTGGGATTGTATGAAAGTACATAATTCAAATCTTCTAAGTGAAAATCCAAACCTCAAAAGAAATTATTTGGTATCTAATTCTTTCCCATACCATGTTTAAAAGTTGATTAAATCTTAAAAAAAAAAAAAGTCTCTACAGAAGAAAAAAATCTTTATTTCACAATGAAATCACTTTTTTGTTGCTTACAAAACTAGGAATATAGCCTTCTTTATTTTAACAGTGACTGGTGATGACATAGCAGAAATCAAGCTGCAATCATCATTTTCCTGTGATTCAGACAATCACCCCCCCCCCCCTTCCCCTATATAGTTATCAGCTTTCCTGATTTGAGGGCACTGTGATTGTCTTAAAATGAACATTCACTCACCATCTGTTGTTTTATTAAGTCTAAAGAATGAAAGGATTATTCTCTCTCCATTTAGATGGAATTCTATTACTCGACAAACCTAAAATATGCCTACCCTCTTAGATAACTTCAACACTGTAGATCCATGGCTAATTGTGGGTTTGGATGTAGGTTATAACCTTGCCTAACATTTATTTATAGAGAATCCCAAATAGTGAATTTGGAAAAATAATAGCTTATCCAATCACTGAATTCAGAAATTTCTAAGTTCTATAGGAAACATTTTTATATAAAAGTTAAGAATAAAATTTTAAAATGAATACAGATTTTTTTTTTCTGGACGTAATTGTTTAGAAAGACATTTCAAACTAAGAACAAAAAAAATCTAATTAATTTAGAAAACTTCATGATTCTGTTATCATTTCCCTCTTCTCTAAATGCAAGAAAAGGTTATAAAAATGAATAAACGTATGTTCTTGATTGTAATGCTGGAGAAAATGAGGCAAGATAGAGAGTAGAGAGTTTTTAATATTTTATTTGGATTTCTGTGAAGGAGAGATTTTCTGGGACCAAAGGATCCATTTTGGTCCCAGGGCTGATGTCTTAAAGCATTTGGTAGAAGCAGCAGCAGCAGCAGCTTCAGCAGCAGCAAGGAATTTGAGTTTCTAAAGAAATATATGTTTCCACAGGTCAGGATAGACAAAGACAGGGGTAGAGTCCGAGCAGGAATTTTCAGGCAGGGACCATCAATTCGGTTCTCACATATTGGGCATAGGACCATAAATTCTTGATAACTTAGGAGGACTTAGGAGTCAGAATATCTGAACTCCCCCTTATCTTGAGATTACACATTTGCAGTTTATAACCTTAAAATAGCCAGCCCTAAGTTATATCAGACCTAATGGTCAGGAAGGGGGACTATGTTGCAACAAGGAGGACTGAGGCAGAACAATTCAAGGAACTGAGGCAGAACAATTCAGGGAAATTGAGGCTCAACATGATAATTAGCTGCCATGTCTTTGTGGCATATTGCCTTTCAGGGCAAAGGAAAAAGTGGTTATGTAAAACAGAATACAGAGCAAGGTGGCAAAATAAACTCTGAGGTCACATAACACAAATTCAACTCCAACCTCTGACAATATCTATGTGATGTTGGACAAATCACCCAACTTCCATGGGCCTCAGTTTCCCTTGTAAAATAAGAGGAATGGATTGATAGATTCCTAAGACTTATAAGCTAACAGAAATTTAGGAAAAAGCAGCATGAGATAATTCTGCTTTATGATCACTTCAGCTGGACTTAAGTATCCTAAATATTTTGTCAACTGTGTTTCATAGGAATAGTTTTCTATAAGGTAGTTATAAGTATTATGAAAAACTCTCTGTGTCCCAAGGAACATTGCTGGTTAGAACTGTGGAAAATTAAAAACAAAGATGGCTTCCCAAGTCTCAACCTGAAAAAATCCTTCACTAGATATTACTGAAACATCCAAGTTAAGAAGAATAAAAACAAATAGTTTGTAATTCCTTGACTAACAATCAAAGCAATGTTTCCCCTATTAATTATAAGTATGTGTTATAAACTAAATATCCCTTACTAAGGGAAAAAATATATCTACCAGGAAAAGAATTGGACTAGCTCTGCAACAAATAGAGCAAAATACTGAGATTTCCTAACCTAATAAAATAGCTAAGATATCAAGCTAAATAAGTTTAGGGTTTGGTAAGATATATACACCAAATCTGAGCAATATATATGATATTCATCACGAACACTTCAACAGTCTGGAAATGCAATGCCTCCACTATTAAAATTTGAGATTTCTGCATATCTATCCAAAGATATCGCCTCTGGTATAATTTAGTTCAGAAAAGATTTACCTGTTGCTTAGGCTGCGCATAAATCAGAACTTTCAGATACACTCAAATAGATCTGTGAGCTTCTAATGATGCAGACTGTTCAGCTCTACCATAGATCTTCCCACTGCTCTTTATGTGATAATTGTGGTCTAATATTTTGCTGCTATCCAGTAATACCAATAAAATGTTAATATTTAGAAAAATGGGCTTCTGATTCCAATGTAAGCTTAGGTTAGTAAAGATATTATTCCACTCCAGATTCAATTTGTCTACCTGTATTCTCTTTTTCAGATACATACCAATATACAAATTTGACAAATTGTCTACCCAACTGCATGTAATCTGGGCAATATCTATTCTTTTTCTTCTTAGTTTTTCCTGAGTAATCAGGTCAAATTCTTCAGTGATTACATATATCTTTTCTTTATAGCACCTCTTTTAAGGGAGACTTTACAGTGTTTGGGGGCTCAATGCTAATACCATAATGGCTTCAGTTAAAAGAACTGTCACCATGAAATTCAGGAACAGCTTTTCCAAACATAGATACCCTGTTTTACATATCAATGTTTATGACCATAAGGTCAATGATTAAGGTCATTTTTACTGTAAATGTCTTAAGAGTCTTAAATGTTCCTGGTGTAGGAATGGAAAAATACTTTATTGGGGGAAAAAAATCTGTAAGGTGGCACTTTGACTTACTGAAAAAAATGCCTTAAAAATATTACAAATGGAAGAAATTACAAAAATCCATGACAAAAGCTACTTTCAACAAGTTAAACATCAGATTCCATAGTATTTTTTTTTAATTTAGGGAGGAGTGATGGTCATTTTAAACACCCAAATATTTATTCTGTTGAGCATTCTTTATTGTAAGGGGAAGAAAATATAAGGAAAATGATAAGATAAGGCAAAGATTTGGCATCAATAGCATCACTAGAAAAGTATTTATTTATTTTAATTTATTCATTTATCTGTTTATTTGTTTTTGCTGAGGCGATTGGGGTTAAGTGACTTGCCCAAGGTCACACAGCCAGGAAGTGCAAGTGTCTGAGGCCAAATTTGAACTCAGGTCCTCCTGACTTCAGGGCTGGTGCTCTATCCACTGTGCCACCTAGCTGCCCCTAAAAGGGTATTTATAAATACTAAACCAATCTTATCAAACAAATCGGTTTAGGTGAGAAAGTAAAAACAGAAATTTATCTGAGTGCTGATCTTTCCTGATCTGGAACTAGTTATACTTAAATGAAAAAATGGAACTTAAATTGGATTGCCCATTACTGACATTTAACTTAAAATTTAACACTGTAAGAGAACATACATAAATTGCCAAAGTAGGTATGCTTCTGCTCTAAATACAGATCACAAATTCTCTTATGATATAGAAAACTATTTTTTTGAGATTTTCCAGAGCCAAAAGGAAATCATCATCCTAAGATTAACATAGTGAATGTTGGCCTTCTTACCTCCCTCCCCCCATAGAAAAGATAGAAACACATTTTGGAATATTCTAAGATTCTTTCTCTCTCTGGTCACCTATCTCCAAGTTTCAGTGCTATCTGTGGAAGTTGGACAAAACATGGCCTTGCAGGACTAACACAGCTTTTGTTAGTCAAGTACAGAGAATGATGGACAAGAGTCCCTTTATTTTTCTCTTACTGGATTTATCAGTAATTATAAACTTAATCCACCTTCCATACTCATTTCAGGAAAGGGATTTGGTGAGCTGATACCCAGGCCTCTTACATCACAAGCTTAAATTTTCACTACTTTCTATATTTGCAAATTTAATTCAGGGTCTTACAACGGAAACTGGAAGCATATTCTTTTCCATATCATATGCCATTCCATTTTTTTCTTTTCTTCATTTGCAGTGATAGAAAAAGGTCAAGTATAACATAAAATTAAATATGGTGTTTAAATACATTTTCCCCTAGCTCTGATCTTTTATTTCTCCAGGCCAATTTTGTTTGACAGGATTTTGGGGATCTCTCCCTGCCCCCAGGGATTCAATTATAAGAAATCTTAATAACCTTTTTTTTTTAATTTAATTTTATTTAATAATAACTTTGTATTGACAGAATCCATGCCAGGATAATTTTTACATGACATTATCCCTTGCAATCACTTATGTTTCGTTTTTTCCCCTCCCTCCCTCCCCCCCCCCCCCCAGGATGGCAAGCAGTCCTATATATGTTAAATATGTTGCAGTATATCCTAGATACAATACATATTTGCAGAACCGAACAGTTCTCTTGTTGCACAGGGAGAATTGGATTCAGAAGGTAAAGATAACTCGGGAAGAAAATCAAAAATGCAAATAGTTCACATTCCTTTCCCAGTATTCCTTCTTTGGGTGTAGCTGTTTCTGTCCATCATTTCTCCAATGAAACTCAGTTAAATCTCTTTGTCAGAGAAATCCACTTCCATCAGAATACATCCTCATACAATATCATTGTCGAAGTGTATAATGATCTCCTGGTTCTGCTCATCTCACTTAGCATCAGTCCATGTAGGTCTCTCCAAGCCTCTCTGTATTCATCCTGCTGGTCATTCCTTACAGAGCAATAATATTCCATAACATTCATATACCACAATTTACCCAGCCATTCTCCAATTGATGGGCATCCATTCATTTTCCAGTTTCTAGCCACTACAAACAGGGCTGCTACAAACATTTTGGCACATTCAGGTCCCCTTCCCTTTTTAAGTATCTCTTTGGGGTATAAGCCCAATAGAAACACTCCTGGATCAAAGGGTATGCACAGTTTGATAACTTTTTGGGCATAATTCCAGATCGCTCTCCAGAATGGCTGGATTCGTTCACAACTCCACCAACAATGCATCAGTGTCCCCATTTTCCCGCATCCCCTCCAACATTCATCATTATTTTTTCCTGTCATCTTAGCCAATCTGACAGGTGTGTAGTGATATCTCAGAGTTGTCTTAATTTGCATTTCTCTGATCAATAGTGATTTGGAACACTCTTTCATGTGAGTGGTAATAGTTTCAATTTCTTCATCTGAAAATTGTCTGTTCATATCCTTTGACCATTTATCAATTGGAGAATGGCTTGGAAATCTTAATAACCTAAGAGACTCTTCCTCACCCACACTTGCTTGGAGGCTGGAAGCTTCTAGAAACTTCACTGGAATGTTAACATAAACTCCAGAATAATACAGAACTAATTTTCAGAAGGAGGCTCAGACTACAGACAAATTTAGGAGAAATCCATAAATTCACAAAGAAATGATGTCCACAAAGAGAAGGAGAATATACAAGATAGTCACTAATGGTGGAGCAATGAATATAGTACTGAACCTGGAATCAGGAAAACTCAAGCACTTATTAGTTGGATGACCCTGGACAAGTCACTTAACCCTGTTTGCCTTAGATTCTTCATCTGTACAATGAGCTGGAGAAGGAAATGGCAAACTATTCCAGTGTCTTCACCAAGAAAACCCTAAAAAGGGCCATGAAGAGTTGAAGAGGACTGAAAAATGATTGAGCAACAGAGATGAAAGAAGGTCAAAGATAGAGCTCTTGGGAAATGCCTACATTTGAGGCATTGGAAGAAGATAATAAGGGAAAAGGCAAATCAAGATAGTGCTGTACAAACAAAAATAATACAATCAAAAGCAAGGAGTGATCTGTATCAATTTAGATAAGTCAAGTAAGATAAGGAATAATAAAGAGTAACTGGAGTTAACAACAAGGAGAGCAGTTTCAGAAGAATACAACAAAGACATTAGCATTAGCACAAATATTTAACAATGATAGGAAGTTGAAAATATAAGATCCCTGCTCTTGTTTTTCTTCAGAATAGTATTTTATTTTTCCAATTATATGTGAAGATAATTTTCATCATTCATCTTTGTAAGCTTTTGAATTCTAAATTTTTTCTTTCACTTCCTTACCTCCTTCCTCCCCAGTACAGTAAGGAATCTGATATAGCTTATATATGTACAATCATTTAAAATATATTTTCATATTTATCATATTGCAAATGAAAAAATCAGAACCAAGGAAAAAAACATGAGAATGAAAAAAGCAAACAACAAAAAAAAGGTGAAAATGATATGCTTCAATTCATATTCAGTCTCCATACTTCTATCTCTGTATGTGAATGGCATTTTTTACACCAACTATATTGGAACTGCCTTGGATTAGTGTATTGCTGAGAAGAGTTAAGTGTATAATAGTTGATCATCACACAATCTTGCTGTTAACTGTGTACGATGATTTCCTGGTTCTACTCATTTCACTTAGCATCAGTTCATTTAAGTCTCTCCAGGCATCTCTGAAATCAGCCTGCTGATCATTTCTTATAGAACAATAATTCTATTATATTCATATACTATAACTTATTTAGACATTCCCCAAGTGATGTACACATCCATTAAATTTCCAATTCCTTGCCACCACACAAAGAGCTGGTACAAACATTTTTTTTGCACACATGGGTCTTTTTCTCTTATGATCTTTCTGGGATATAGACCCAATAGTGACACTGCTAGATTAAAGAGAATATCTTTTGGGCATAGTTCTAAATTGCAAGATTCTTGCTTTTAAGGAGTATACATACAGGTTTCTTGTGCTCTGGGAGATGAATTAAGAGTGTGACCTTCCACCTGATGCTACTCTCTAAGACCAAATAAATCACTCAGAATCAAAAGTAAACATCTGACCACTAGACACCTTTCAGATTGGCTAAAATGATAGGAAAAGGTAATGATGAATGTTGGAAGGGATGTGGGAAACCTGGGACACTGATACACTGGTGGTGGAACTGTGAACAGATCCAACCATTCTGGAGAGCAATTTGAAACTATATTCAAAAAGTTATCAAACTGTGCATACCCTTTGACCCAGCAGTGTTTCTACTGTGCTTATATCCCCCTAAGAGATCTTAAAGAAAGGAAAGGGAACCGTAAGTGTAAAAATGTTTGTGGCAGCCCTTTTTGTAGTGGCAAGAAACTGGAAAGTGAATGGAAAGTGAATGGAAGCCCATCAATTGGAGAATGGCCGAATAAGTTATGGTATATCAATGTCATGGAATATTGTTTTTCTGTAAGAAATGATAAGCAAGATGATTTCAGAGATGGCTGGAGAGACTTACATGAACTAATGGTAAGTGAAATAAGCAGAACCAGGAGATCATTGTATAAGGTAACAACAAGACTATACAATTCTGTATAGGACATGGTTCTTTTTTTTTTTTTTTAAATAACTTTTTATTGATAGAACTCATGCCAGGGTAATTTTTTTACAACATTATCCCTTGCATTCACTTCTGTTCCAATTTTTCCCCTCCCTCCCTCCACCCCCTCCCCCAGATGGCAAGCAATGCTTTACGTGTTGAATAGGTTACAGTATATCCTGGATACAATATACGTGTGCAGAACCGAACAGTTTTCTTGTTGCACAGGGAGAATTGAATTCAGAAGGTATAAATAATCCGGGAAGAAAAACAAAAATGCAGTTTATATTCATCTCCCAGTGTTCTTTCTTTGGGTGTAGCTGCTTCTGCCCATCTTTGATCAATCGAAACTGAATTAACTCTCTTTATCGAAGAGATCTACTTCCATCAGAATATATCCTCAAACAGTATCATTGCTGAGGTATATAATGATCTCCTGGTTCTGCTCATTTCACTTAGCATCAGTTCATGTAAGTCTCACCAGTCCTCTCTGTATTCATCCTGCTGGTCATTCCTTACAGAACAATACTATTCCATAATGTTCATAAACCACAATTTACTCAACCATTCTCCAATTGATGGGCTTCCATTCACTTTCCATTCGTTTTCCAGCTTCTAGCCACCACAAACAGGGCTGCCACAAACATTTTGGCACATACCTTTCCCTTCTTTAGTATCTCTTTGGGGTATAAGCCCAGTAGAAACACTGCTGGATCAAAGGGTATGCACAGTTTGATAACATTTTGAGCATAGTTCCAAATTGCTCTCCAGAATGGCTGGATGTGTTCACAATTCCACCAACAATGTCCCTGTTTTCCCACATCCCCTGTCACTCTAGTGGTATCTCAGAGTTGTCTGTTCATATCCTTTGACCATTTATCAATTGGAGAATGGTTTGATTTCTTATAAATTAGAGTCAATTCTCTATATATTTTGGAAATGAGGCCTTTATCAGAACCTTTGATTGTAAAAATGTTTTCCCAGTTTATTGTTTCCCTTCTAATCTTGTCTGCATTTGTTTTGTTTGTACAAAAACTTTTCAATTTGATATAATCAAAATTTTTTATTTTGTGGTCAATAGTGATCTCTAGTTCTTCTTTGGTCATAAATTCCTCCCTCTTCCACAGGTCTGAGAGGTAAACTATCCTATGCTCTTCCAATTTACTTATAATCTCATTCTTTATGCCTAGGTCATGAACCCATTTTGACCTTATCTTGGTGTACGGTGTTAAGTGTGGGTCAATGCCTAGTTTCTGCCATACTAATTTCCAATTTATGGACATGGTTCTTTTCAACAATGAGATGATTCAAACCAGTTCCAATTGTTCAGTGATGAAGAGAGCCATCTACACCCAGAGAGAGAACCCTGGGAACTGAGTATGGACCACAACATAGCATCCTTACTCTCTCTGTTGTTTGCTTGCATTTTATTTTGCTTCTCTTTTTTTCTTGTGCGGCACGAGAATTGTATAAATATGTATACATATATTAGATTTAACATAATTCTATCATGTTTAACACATATTGGACTACTTGCCATCTAGGGGAGGGCAGGGGGAAGGGGAGGAAATTGAAATAGGGTTTTGCAAGGGCTAATGTTGAAGAATCATCCACGCATGGTTTTTTGTTTGTTTGTTTTAAGATAAGTATATCTTAAATACAATATATGTGTACATATTTATAAAGTTCTCTTGTTGCACAAGAAAAATCAGATTTAGAAAGGTAAAAATAGCCTGGGAAGAAAAACAAAAAATGCAAGCAGTCTACACTCGTTTCCCAATGTTCTTTTACTGGGTGTAGCTGTTTCTGTTCATCACTGATCAATTGGAACTGAATTGGATCCTCTCATTACTGAAGATATCCACTTCCATCAGAATTGATCCTCATATGGTATTGTTGGAAGTGTATAATGATCTCCTGGTTCTGCTCATTTTACTCCATCAGTTCATGCAAGTCACTCCAAGCCTCTGTATTCATCCTACTGGTCATTTCTTATAGAACAATAATATTCCATAACATTCATATGCCATAATTTACTCAACCCATCTCCAATTCATAGGCATCCTGTTTTTAGCCACTACAAAAAGGGCTGCAACAAACATTTTTGCACATACAGGTCCCTTTTCCTTCTTTAATATCTCTTTGGGATATAAGCCCTGTAGTAACACTCATATATGTTTTAAAAAAATTCAAAGCTTTAATAATAATTTAAAAAAATAAACATCTGCTTGACACAAATATTGTCAGTGACCATCCTAATTATCAAAAAGCCTAAACCTGTTTTTACCATTGTGGAGTTAAGAGAAAGATTTGATACATGGGAGCTATATATAGCAGCATAGGATTTCCCCATAATAGTGAGACTGAAGTAGAGTGGGGAATTTGTCCATATTTAGGGCACTGGCAAACAAAGATTTCAATGTAATAATGCAAGTTTAGCCAGAACGTGGAGTAAAAGTACAATTCCCAGGTGATTGTCATTATCACTATCTCTTCTCTCTAACATTCAATAAACCTTAGCTAAATGAGAGTTCATGAAACTATATTTACAGAAAATTTTCTTATCAAATCAAACATGGAAATGTCTGATCCTGAAGAAGAGAGCAGAGGCTATAGATTATTTTTGTAAGATAGTGATAATACATATGAAATATGCCCACGATTGCAGAAAAGACCTATAAAATACATCTGTATCTACAGAGTACAACTTTATGTAGAAAGGACACCCTCCCCACACACATACATACACACTCCAATGGCAATTCTTGAAGACTACAATATTAAGACTTTGCAAACTCCCAGTAAATGATCAATACAAACAATAACTTGCTCTTGTGATGCAACTAAAAGGGACATCAAACAACTGCAATAAGGACACTAGGGAATATCCTTAGCTATAGCAAATGCAGTCCCTGGCACTTTATTGTCAGTCTTTCTCAACACTCAGAGTAAATGAACAATACTGTTCTTATTCAAGCTGATACAGGGTTCGTCCTCTCTTAAATCTTTCTTCAGAGGAGAGGAGTTGGCTGTTTCAAATTAGCTTTTTTTCTTTTTCCAGAGAAATAAATATAAAGAAGAATCAGAAGGAAACAATACTTAAGTACACAGAACATAAGGACAATGAACATTTTTAATTAACAAAAACATTTTATTTATTTATTTATTTAAATATTTTATTTTATTTTACTTAATAATTACTTTATATTGACAAAATCCATGCCAGGGTAATTTTTTTTTTTACAACATTATCCCTTGCTCTCGTTTCTGTTCCGATTTTTCCCCTCCCTCCCTCCACCCCCTCCCCTAGATGGCAAGCAGTCTTATATATGTTAGATATGTTGCAGTATATCCTAGAGACAATGAACATGTTCATACTGTTAACAAAAATATTAGAATATGTTCTATTAAAAAAAAACTGAAGACATACTGGTATAATAGAGACCAAAAGAATAAACAAAATTGCTTGGATTGAGCAGCTAGAGGTCAGCTTAAGAACACTAGTCATTTTGGGAATGGTAGTATTATATGAGGAAGAGATTTGTCAGAAGTAGGTACAAATCAAGGACCTTGGCCAAATTCTATAATTTTACTTAGGGTTTTGATGGCCATGCTCCTTTAAAATAATCTGAAATGTTGTGTTTTGAACCCCTGCTAAATATTGTCCATACCTCAGATTAGTTTACCTAATTAGTTAGCTAATACATTGTGGAAAAAAAGAGGCATCAAAAAGATGCATTCAATAGAAAACTTTGATGTATCCTTAGCTTCAAAAAAAATCAATGTCACAAGTATAAGATGAGCAAAGTGTAGCTACAGAACAGTTCCTGTAAATAAAGATCTAGAGATAGAACTCTGCCCCACCAAATTACTAACTGCATACTCTCTGACACACATAGGCCATTGCTAGGCACACATCCTAAAGAGACCAAAGGGAAAGGATAAGGATCTATATGTAGAACAATGTTTGGAGCAGTTTTTTGGTTAATAAAGAAATAGCAACTAAGATAAAGTGCCCATCAATAGGGTGAATAGCTGAACAAGTTAATGTACGATAATGTAAGGAAATACTATTGTGTTATAAGAAATGACGAAAGTTATGGTTTCTAAGAAGCCTGGCAAGATTTGTATGAAGGGATATCAGCCAAATGAGCAAGAGAGCAAAACCAGGAGAATAATTTTTATGGTAACAATAACAATGTAAAGAAAAAAACAAACTGAAAAAAATTTACAACTATGTTAAATTATCTACCAATATGCCAAAGGTCCAACAATTAAATACAACATTCATCTGTGTCAAAGACTTAATATATTCAAGGTTTAACACATGGCCAATGTTACGGGAATTTGCTTTGCTCGACTATGAACATTTATTACAAAGGTTTCTTCCTAAAATCTGGGATTGAGTTTGACAAGAGAGAGAAGTTAGCAACAGGTTTACCAAAGGAAAAACTAAAGAGTCACCGAAGCATTTTTTAAAAGCTCAATAAAGATCAGAGGAAAGAACAAAAAGAAACTCAAAGCAGTAAGCCATCTTTCAAAGCAGGGTGTTGAATTTTTACTTTTCTTTTTTTTTTTAAAGCAAGCTATATGGTAATTTGTTGTTTTATGTAGAATTTTCTCTCCTTCCTCCCCTCCCCCCCATTCTATCTTGTATATTGAAATACTTATCTTAATTTGGTATTTATTAAATCCAGAAAATAATTTTAGGAGAAAAATACAAAGATCCAGAAGAGGGATAATCCTTTATTTGGTGTGAGTCAGACTACATCTCTAGTATGGAGTCCACGTTGAGTTCTCTATTTAGGATGGACACTGATAAAAAGCTGAACAAACCTAATGGAGAACAATCAGGATGGTGATTCACATTTCTCTAAGGATCACGTAAAGGCATTAGGGATGCTTACCTTGTTGAAGAGAAGTCTTAGAAATATGATAATTGATTTCAAATATTTGAAAGCTTATCATATGGAAAGAAAATAAGATTTTTGTGGAGGAGGGAGGACCTGTAAGACAGAACCAGGAACAATGGGTAGAAGAGAAGTGCTTGATGCAAATCCCAATTCAAAATGTTCAAAATCAAGTGGGGTATCTTAAAAGATATGGTAGGTAAGCTCTTATTTGAAGGGATTTCTATCAATATGGGTTAGGACAAGTGGTCTCTAAGGTCCCTGTCATCTCCTGAAACTCTCAGATTCTATGACCTGGGCAAGAGGAAAGAAAAGGCAATCAGATTCTTTATATTTGGAAGAGGTCATTAGTTGTGCTGATTTAAAAAGGAGAAAAATAAATGTCTTAAAATATAATATGTGAATTCAATTCCTATCTTAAAGCATAATTTAGTCATATGATATTTGTTTCACAAAAGTACAAAGATGAGGAAACAACAAACTCTTAAGTTCTATCAAATTCAAAACTGTCTTTATATTTAAGACACTTTTTTCTATTATCCCTCATTAGCCTACCTAGGTGATTTACAGATTTTAAATTAAAAAAAAAAATAGTATTCAGTATATGGATCCAAAAATATATGGAACATCAAGTACCACCTGTCTCACAGAGTTGTGAAGGAATTACTTTGTAAATCACAAACCCCCTAAACATATTCAGTAGAGGAGTTTCTTCATTATAAACCTTTTAAGAAAGAGGAAGGAGGGTAACAGGAAAAATACTGGCTCTGGGGTTAGAGGATCCGAGTTCAAATGCTCTCTCTGGGGAGGGAAAGAAGGCAGCAAATTTGTCACATCATTTAAACACCCTCAGCTTTAGTTTCCTTATCTAATAAAATGAAGTTACTAGATTTCATGGTATTTCTGGTCCCTTTTCACTCTATATTTTTCCCTCTCTTCTCTTCATCTTTTACATTTTAAATGTCTCAAAATTTTTTTTCTGTTGCACACGCTATGGAATATGTAATTTATTTAGATAAATACCTAAAAATGTCCTTTTTTAAGCGTGAGCTCTAATTTATTGTTAGTTTCTGATTAATGTGAATTAATCTCATGATGTAGTGAAATGCATTCAAATTCACATTATTTGAAGTTATAATTATGTAAAATATGGTAACTTGTTGCAGCGCAATGGAATTATGCAACATGAATTCAAATAATGTGAATCCTTCACCGCATTCATTATTTGCACTAATCAGGACCTGGATCTAGTATTCATTACATTTATTTGTAGAGAGAGTAAGGGGGGGAAAAAAGTAACTTGGGTTGAGATTATGGTGGGTTGCTACACAATATTTTTATCCTCAGAAATGCATAAGACTCAAAGTCAACAATAAACTAGGGCTTGAGAAAGACAGGTTAAAAAGGTTAGTAAGGAAAAAACCCAGCAGAGCTGGTTAAGCAAAATTCTCTCCATAGTGAGAGTAAGTTAAGAGAGGCTTCTCCAGAAGTTTCACCTACTATCAATCATTAAAATCAGATATTTAAGATAATGAACTGAATCTACAAAGATAAAATTCTCTAGAAGAGAGAACCTGGGAATCTTTTATGTTGTCTTCTCACCAATGACCTGAATAATTAAACACAAAGAATAAAAAGATACTCACATTCATGGTTGGCCTTAGGAATTAAATTCTTCAACAATGCTGCTGTTTTTTGTTTATGGGAAAAGAGGGGGATGAATAAGAATTTATAGGACCTTTATGTGTAATATTATCTTATTTGATCAAGATTTGTGATAATGAAAATGTCACAAATAGACAGATGGACCAAGTGTATATGAATTCAAACAGCATCTGAAAAGAAACATGCCCTCTGTCCTATGGCTTTAGCATAAGAATTAAATTTGAATTCATGATAAATTTACTTTGTTTCAACTGATGCAACTACCGTGTTTCCCCGATAATAAGACCTATCCTGAAAATAAGCCCTCCCCCGAAAATAAGCCCTATTGAGATTGCTACTGTAGTGAAGGTGATCCCCTGCGCTACATGCTACATTACAGTACCCTCTTTATGCACCGTCTCCTCCCCCCTCCCCCCTCCCGGGTGAAACGCACGCCACGCTCCGAGCTGCATCCAATCAGAGCTGCAGCAGTGAGCGCGTCATCCTGTTCTTCCCCAGTGATTTGCTTGCTGGTGCCATTGAGAGCAGTGCCGCGGAGGAGAGCTGAGGCAGGACAACATAAAAACCCGGTATGTAAGTGGGAGTGAGGGGGCATGATGGAGGATAAAAGGGGCATGGTGGAGGATAAAAGAAGAACTCAGGGGGCATGATGGAGGACAAAAGAAGAACTCAGGGGGTATCATGGAGGATAGAAGGAGCACTCAGGGAGCATGATGGGGTTAAAACATTACTGATGTTTTGATGATGGAGTGAAAAGAAGGACTGATGGTCATAATTTTATTATTCTGTCTGCACGGGTCACTGTGTTTTGACAATTCATTTGGATGGAAAGAAAGCCATACCTCTAATCATCAGTAAGGGCAAGGAAGATAAGATTGAATGTGTATCAGGCATTTACATTCTTGAAACCGAAAAAGCCTGGTGTACATAAGCCCTTATAAGAAAGTGGGTTGATTTAATGCTGCCACTTATTATGCGAGGAAACCAAAGAGGTCTAATAATCTGGGATTCAGCCAGCACTCACCACACTAAAGAAATGAAGAACTTCCTTGCAGAGAGAAGAATAGATCAAGTAATGATTCCTGCAGGAATGACTGCCTATCTCCACACTCTTGATATTGCAATAAACAAGCCATTCAAGGACCATTTGTGCATGGAAGTCAATGACTACAATGAAAATAGAATGGAAAGAAATCAGCGTGGAAACTTTGTGAAGCCCTGTCTGCAAGAAGTCGTGACTTGGGTGAAGAAGTCATGGGATAAATTACTGACAGCCGTGTCGCCAAGGCACTACGAGCAGGTTACCTGGACAAGACATGTTCATTTAAAGAGAGCTATATTGCTGGACATGACAGATGGGGTCCACTTCTTCTGAAGGAAATAGAGGCGCAAGATATCCAGGATGGAATTCAGGGTATGGACACTTATGACGATGTTGTTGAAGAAGATGACATGATCATTATTGAATAAAGGTACTTTTTTTTGTTCACATTTACCTGTTTATTAAAATTGTTGTCAATGTTCATGAAAATAAGCCCTCCCCTGAAAATAAGCCCTTTGGGGTTTTTTCTGTCCCCCCAAAAATAATAAGACAGTGTCTTCTTATCGGGGAAACATGGTATACACTACCTTTAACATTAACGCAAACATTTATTGTATGTCTAGTCTGAACATGGACTTATGCTGGATGTTTAAACATTTAAATGTCTACTATATACTAGGTGCCACACGAAGATGTCATACCAGTCCCTATCCTAAAGAAATTAACTATCTAATAGCAAAGCTTTGACATAGATTTGGAATTAAGAGAACTGGATCAGCTACTTACTACCTATGTGACCTTGGGAAGGTTGTTTATATTTCTAGATGCTACAGCTTCTCATTTGCATAATTAGGGGGTTAAACTAGATAGTTTCTGAGCTGTAAATCTGTGGTTTCAAAAGCAATATAAGATCATAAGCTTTTGGAGTTGAGAGCAAAGGTATAAGTGATAGAATTAAAAGTGCTCTGAAGAGTGGTAACCTTAGGATCAATGATCCTGATTATTTGGTAAATATGCATGAGATTTTAAAAATCATAAATTCTCTTAGGTCAGTACATCTGAGGACAAAATGAACATAAAACTCTAATCTAGGATAGATATTTCAATTTGTAAAGTCATTAAATATTTCTGTGTATCAATGTTGGTGGTCTCTGGAATAAAATGTTTCTCACACATAAGGCAATCAAGTATGATAAAAACAGAATAGGAAAAATGAAAAAAGAATTCTGGGCTGAAGGGTACTTCAAATATTATTGGGATTTATTAAATAATACCACATTGAAAAAAAGGCAAGTTAAGATAATATGGGAAAATAGTGTCAGCACAGGACTGACTATAATACTTAAATTGCAGAGTTACCAATAAGGCTTTAAAATACTTCCTTTATTATATAAATGATAAAAACAAGCTTTTGCAAAATTTATGTAGTCAATATTTTTATAGCATTTATAGATTCTATTTGCAAAGACTAGGTTTTAAATTTAGTCCTTTGTTGTGTCTGTTGAAAATGATAAAAGGAAAACTCTTATATTTTTCAAGCTCTAAGCCCAAAATGACTGAAAAAGTTTTTTTTTATTGGATTTGGGCTAGTTTTATAAAATATACTCAGATGCCTCTTGGCAACTAGTGTTTTTCCAAAATGAAAATCAATAAGACTAACTCACTTTACTTACCAAAAAGTAAGCATGTGGGAAAGCTCTGCTTATGAGTAGTTTCTTACAGCAAGTATATGAAGGAAAGAAGATTGCATTTTGTGGAGAGTGCTTTTTAATAACTTGAATACGGTATGGGGCCACAAAAATACTTATCTAAATGCAACATAGCCAATAATCTATATATAAGATAACAAGAAGTATTTCATATTAAGTGACAGCCTTGGAAGAAATGCAATCCCTTCCTTTTTCTCCACCCCTCCCCACCTCCCCACATCGTGGTGTTTTGGGAAAGGTAATTCACCTCTTGGGGACTTAGTTTCTTCACCTACAATATGACAGCTGAGCTAAATACATGATCTTCAAGGTTCCTCCTAGCTATTTACAAAAAGAAAACAAGTTAAACGAACCAAGTAAGGCATTGACTATATTTAACAGCATGTGAAATATTCTATTATCTTCAATCCCCTCCTTACAAAAAAAGGAAAAAAAGATATATTTCATCATCTGTTTTCTGGAATTAAAACTAGTTACTGAGATGACTAAAGAGTTCAGTTTTATTTTAGTGTAAATTTACATCACTGTATATTTTGCTTTCCTGTTTCTTTGTCATTTCACTATGTTTCTCTGAACTCCTTTTGGTATAGTAAGACTCCATTATACATATTTATATCTCACAATTGGATCAACCATTCCCCAATTGATGGACACCTACTTTATTTACCAATTTTTTTTCTACCACAAAACAGTTGCTATGAATAACTTGCTATACATGGGATATTCCTTTCCATCTGTCTCCCCTTTGTGATCTATTTTTAGTGGAATAGGACCTTGAAGTATGAGGGTGAGAATACTTTTTTTTACTTTTCTCTTTTGACTTTTCTTATGTAGGTTTAAAATGTTTTCAGAATTGTTATACTGCTTTAATGATCCATTAACAGCATCCTCTCTCAACTCCTCCAAAACTATTTCCATTTTTTTTAAACCATCAATTTGATGGGTAAGATTGGCTGTGAGACAAAGAGGTGGCTCAGCGCACAGACCATTGTGCCTGATGTCAGGAAGATCTGAGTTCAAATTAAGCCACAGACACTTACCAGCTGTGTGACTTTGGGCAAGTGACCTAATCTATTAGCCTTAATTCACTGGAGAAGGAAATGGCAAAGTGCCTTTATCAAGAACACACTATGCACATCATTGGTGTGCTATGCTCCAAAGAGTCACAAAGAGCTGGACATGACTGAACAAGAGTATAAATCTCAGAATTTTCATGATAAGCAATTTTATTATTAGTTACTATAAGAAATATTTCCTCAAGATATTCTCAAATTACTTATAAAAAAGTTTAAATTTTAATGCAAAATAGAATAAAGAAAATAAGATTATATTCTGGATAGTAGGTGAATGAAAAGAAGAGAAATCTACAATCCAACATAAATTAATCTCTCTGTTCCTGTCTCTCTTCTCCTGTTGACAAGCCCTTGGGGGAGGGGAGGAGAAGCCATTCTCACTACTAGGAATAAATTCCCTCCTTAATTTGCCTCAAAAGATCCCTCTCTTTCTTCAAGTATAGAAGGATCCCAGTTTTTGGGATAAGAACTCACTATCTGATAAAAAGTGCTGAGAAAATTGCAAATTATTATAGCAGAAACTAGGCATTGACCTACACTTAACTCCCTCTATAGCAAGATAAGATCAAAATGGGTTCATGATTTAGACATAAAGCGTGATTATAAGCAAATTCAAAGAACAAAGGATAGTTTACCTCTCAGATCTATTGAGAAGGAAGGAATATGTGACCAAAGAAAAACTAGAGTATATTAGTGAATACAAAATAGATAATTTTGATTATATTAAGTTTAAAAGTTTTTGTACACACAAAACCAATGCAAACAAGATTAGAAGTAAACTGGGAAAATTTTTTTTTACATTCAAGGGTTCTGCTAAAGGCCTCAATTTTTATAAGATTTAAAAGAATTCAAACCATTATCCAATTGATAAATGGTCAAAGTATATGAACAATTTTCAGATGAAGAAATTGACATTATTTCTGGTCACATGAAAATCTAAATCATTGTAATGGGCTGAGGCTTGAGTTGATGCACTGAGGGCCTAAGCACATGAGGCTAAATAGTAATTGGACCATACTCTATTAATATATAAGCTTGGAGAAAGAATGGCCCCGCCCACTCTTTGTGCAAGTCCTGATGTGTTGTATAGGAAATGACGATTTTGGTGGGTGGAGGCAGGGGACTGGAAAAGGAAGGGGAAGGAGAGACTGCTAGCATTTTGCGATGGCCATTGCGACAGTTTGCTCAGCTCAGATCTCTCTCTCTGCTAGCTGGCTTCCTGTCGCAGCTGCCCATATTGCTATCGCAATCTTTTTTCACCTCTTCACTTCAATAAAGACTGAAGATTTTTCCCTTAACTTGAGTTCCTGACTCTGGCTGATTTTAAATACGTGGTCATTACAATCATTATTGAGGGAAATGCAAATTAAGACAACTGAGTTACCATTATATATCTCTCAGATTGGCTAAGATGACAGGAAGAGATAATGATGAATGTTAGAGGGGATGTGGGAAAACTAGGCCACTAATACATTGTTGGTGGAGTTATGAATGGATCCAGCCATTCTGGAGAGCAATTTGGAATTATGCTCAAAAAGTTATCAAACTGTGTGTACCCTTTGATCCAGCAGTGTTTCTACCGGGCTTATATCTTAAAGAGATCATAAAGGAGGGAAAGGCACCCACATGTGCAAAAATGTGGCAGCCCTTTTTGTAGTGTCAAGAAACTGGAAGCTGAATGAATGCCCATATAGCTGACTAAGTTATGGTATATGAATGTTATGGGATATTATTGTCATGTAAGAAACGATCAGGAAGATGATTTCAGAGAGGCTTGGAGAGACTTCCATGAACTGATGCTAAGTGAAATGAGCAGAACCAGGAAATTACTGTACATGGCAACAATACTATATGATGATCAATTCTGATGAACGTATCTCTCTTTAAAAATAAGATGATTCAGGCTAGTTCTAATGATCTTGTGATGAAGAGAGCCATCTACACCCAGAGAGAGGATTGTGGGAAGTGAGCATGGTTCACAACATAGCATTTTCACTCTTTTCATTGTTGTTTGCTTGCATAGTTTTTTTTTTTCCTCATTTTTTTCCCTTTTTGATCTGATTTTTCTTGTGCAGCATGATATTTGTGGAAATTACACACACACACACACACACACACACACACACACACACATCCAATATTGGATTGTATTGGAATATATTGGATTAATTGCCATCTAGGGAAGGGAGGAAAAAAATTTTGAATACAAAGTTTTACAAGAGTGAATGTTGAAAATTATCCATGCATATGGTTTGAAAATAAAAAGCTTTAATAAAAAACAAAATAAAACAAAACAAAAGAATAGAAGGAAGCAAACATGTATTTGAAGGGTACCAGGTGTCAGGCACTATCCTCAATGCTTTACAAATATTATTTCATTCCTATTGCAATATTCTTTCCAATATATCACAGTGCCAGGGTATTTTAAGATCACTGCATTAAACAATACCTTAATACCCTAATGTAAAATAGCTGGCACTTTTGTGTCTGGGAAGAAGGAAGGCTTTGGCTCTATACTGTGGCTATGAGCATAAACCTAGAAAAGATGTGGCTCCTCCCCTCCCCCATATGAGTTAAGAGAAACAAAGAAGCATTTTCTGTCTTTAGTTCCTTATATCTGATCATGCCATGCCAATACTGGCCCCCATATTTCTGGAAATAGCACCTCCTACCCCTCCTCGGTCCTTCATAACAGCTGTGTCATAGCAATGGTGGCACTGGCATGGAGTGGGTGTGTGGTGGTGGAGGCAGGTGCTTGAGTCACCTGTGTTGGCACTGACTTTCCTTTTTGATAACTGGAAAATTACTTTTTACAGTAATCAAAATGAGACAGTAGAGGGGATATGTCATTTCACTAACTAATACAGAAAGGGAAACAACAGCCACTTTTGAAAAAATGTCTGGTCTATCTACTACCTGGTCTCCATTTTCTCCCTTGGGACTCTTGAGAAGCACTTTTCCCTCACTTGAAAAATATAATAACAAAGGGAACACTCTCAAAGAGATCCAGTAGGAGGAACCTTATGAGATTAAAACCAGCTCAGAAAAAAAAAATCACTACCACTACAGGATAACTTAGTTCTGTTCCAATCACAAGCAAATGATGGCTAAGCAATATTTTGTAGTCTCCCACAATTCAAAACACTACCAAGACTTTGCCACCATTCTTGTCTCTGTTATCAACTGAGACTGATTTAACAGTGTAAGTGAACAGTGAGTTCTGCAAGATGACTATCCTACATTATCTATTTATCTATCTTATAATTATGTGAAACGATTAATAAGGAAAGGCATCAACTGGACAATTCCAACATTATGCTGCACTATTAAAGAATGACAAAGCAAGAATGTAGTATGTGTCTCATGAAATAATAATTAGATGAGAGGTCCTAGTTTAAACATGAGTAAATTAAAAACCGCTCCTTGAAGTATTCAAAATTGTCAAACATGAAAGAGATCTTGCTCAAACACTGGAAAGGTCAGAGACACAATTCAGATTAAAAAAGGTAGGAGGAAGTGATCAAAGGGTCATAAGCATCTGTTCGTTTTAACTGAAAACTAAAGGTAAGCAGAATGAGAGATTAGCATAACAGAAACATAACTCAGTGGCTATACAGGGACTATTTTCTATCTAGCCAGCATTTAATCCAGGGTTAGGTTTGAAGCTTTTATCTTCATTAGAAACAATTAAAATTTCAACTCTGAAAGCCAATGACACTGTGGCATCCTGACAACCTTCATTTTATCTTGGACAGAATTCAGACTGGTAAAAGAGGCTGTTTGATTGGATATCTAATTATCTTAGCCTGAAGAGAAAACAGTATTTATAAGATTCTCATAATGAATTCCTCCCAATCTTATATTCAGAAAGACAGTATACTTTTTGAGTATTCATGCTGTGTGTGGTCCATAGAATATTATCACCCTATCTTTCCTCCCTTAAAATTTTCCCCTGAATGCATATAAGTCCATGTCTGTACCACTTCTTCAGCACTTAATTGTGTGTCTTAAGTAAGGATTATTATTATTTTTTTAATATGTTTATGTCTTATCTCTCCAGTGTCTCCAACAAGATTGTTGATTCCTTAGAGGCAATGTGGCTATCTGATATTTCATTGTTAATTCCTTTGGATTTTCAGTTTGGGGCATCACAGCTTAGGGATTTGGAGAGAGTAGAAATTATATTATATTCTGTCATAATATAATGGAATTATAATCAAGATTAAGGCACCTAGCATGCTGTTGGGAATTCAGTTCATGTGATATGAAGATCAACTTAAGAAACTAGGTATGTACCTTGGAGAAGACTTGGAGATAATAGCTGTATTCAAGTCCAATGGAAGAGCAATAGGACTTACTTGGTTTGAAAAGAACCAGAAGCAATGGAAAGCTTGAAGAACAAAATTTTGGTTTGGCATCAGGTAAAACCTGCTCATTATTAGAGCTATCCAACAGAGGAACGAGTAGCCTTCAAAGGTGGGAGAAAGGTTTACATACTTATTTCAGCAGAGGGTGGTCAGTATTATCAATAAAAAATAAAAAGTATAAACAGCATAAAAAGCATGAACAGATGCTTTTTATCCATAAAAGATTTCTTTCAAATTTGGATTAAGCTAGAGCAAGCTTCTTAAACTTTTTCATCTCTCAATGCCCTTTCACCTGAGAAACTGTATGTGACTGTGAGAGTATAAATATATAAAACAGGTATAAAAATCAAACATTTACTGATAATAAATCATAATTTCATGACGCCCACATTCAGTTACAAGACTCCATATAGAATTCTAATCCACAGTTTAAGAAGCTAGAAGACCACTGAGGTTTCCTCCAAATCTCAAATTCTGTGAAAATATTCTATACTCTCATATAGCAAATCATATACTAGGGAGGATAGAAGGCAAGAGGGAAAGCAATATAATAAACATACAAAAATTTTGTGGAATAGAAAATTGAAAAAGGATGTAAAAAAATAATCCTACAGAGAAAGAAGAATTAGGAGATACAGCCAACATGAGCAAAATCCAATGGATTTGACAATTATGAGGTTGCTGGTGAAACTCAAGAGTTTAGATAGATGCATAGGCATGGAAGCCAGAATTGTAAAAGATTAGAGAAGGAAAAATAATGATTCTACTCTCTCAAGGCAGCTAGAAGTAATAAAGGAGATATAGTGCTGGTTCTGGAGTCAGGAAGACCTGAGCTCAAATCCACTCAGATATGTCCTCCCTATGTAACTCTAGGTAAGTCAGCTTCTATTTGACTTAAGTTTCAGTAACTATAAAATGGGAATAACAAAAGCACCAAGGGTTGTTGTAATGATCAAAAGAGATATTATTTGTGTAAATAAAAAAAAAAATGTGGCCCAATATCTGGAACACAGTAGGCATTATATAAATGCTTATTTATCCTTTCCTTTCTCTTATGAAAAGTAAGTAATGCTTGGTTTGGAGGTGAACTTGATGGTGATGTTTGCAAAACTCCACTTTTACTCTTTCTCTATGGGATATTAAGTGAGTGTCGTATTTCTATCACTAAAGAGAGGTCCTGTAATCTTGAGATACTCAAGAAGCTTAGGAAAAGTAAACCCTTTTAAGACTTCAACAGGAATGATTTCTATGTGATAGCATCTTTGTGTTCAAACACACGTGTGTATATATGTATGTATATGCATACAAGACAACATATATACACATGTATATACACATACATGTACAGACATGTACTTTCACCTGTGTAGGAAAATTCAGGGTATGGAAACCTCCTCCCCACTGCAGAGTGTATGTAAAATGTAAATACCTTGAATGTAAAAAGCCTGTGGAGAAACCACTATAATGTTTTGCAGAGAATAGGTTCTTAATAAATGCTTGTTAACTGATAAATGTCACCAATAAATACTAATAGAACATGAGAGGGAAAGAAAGGATAGTGATTCCTCAAAAATGCAGGTGGATCAAGGTCACTGGGAAAAACAGGACCATTTCTATTTTACAATTGAATGAACCACGACTGGCTGTCATGTTCTGTTCATTCTTCCCTTCTGCCATGTAAACTAACTAGGGAATTTTAACAGGGAAAAGCCTACAGTGGTATTTATCACTTTTCTTACATGTCAGTGTGTCATGTGTAACAATTAATTTGATGATCTCAAATTAGACCTGACAGGCAGTCAGCCCCTGGATAATACAGCCTGCTCAGTTTTAGCAAACACACACATTGCTCCTCTTCTGCACAGTCTTTTAAGTATAAACATGTATTCTCACTTTTTCTGCTGCTCTCCTCTACCTCAAACCAACTGTTCAATATTTCCCCACTTTACATACTGCTGTGCCCCAATTTTAGAAAGTCTGATAACCCTCCCAGTAGTTCCTCTAGGAAATAGCTCTCCTAATGTATTTCAATGTTTCTTTACAGATCATTAACCATTTGACAGAGACAGCCAAGGGGAGTTGGGGAGAGCAGAGAGGACAGAGAAACTTAGAAGTGTTAAGTGTCTGAAGCCTTCCCCCACCCCAGCTAAAGGAAGACTAAAAAGAAAAAAAAAAAGGCAAATAGTCACTCAAATTACACTTAAGTCAGCAGAAAAAAATAGCTCTGATTTAGGAAATTTCTATTTACACTCAAAATTTTCAGGAAACTTTGTTTTAGACAAAACAGATTAGCGAATGAGTAGGTTTAAGAGATTGTTTTTTTGGAAGGCACTCTTCATATCAGATAAAATGTTGTTAATCCTTGACTATGGAGATCAGGGAACTAGTCCACATGAAACAAGCAGGTTATGACGTGCCCAAGACTATGCTAAAGAAACGCATTTGTTTGTTTTATAACAATAACCCACATGAAAACTGTTTAGAGAGAAAGATCAGTGTCCTATGAGGAATACCTAGTATCTAGCATGGAGTATCCTCTTCCTAATGTAAAAACCCTTTACACTATTCCCCGCCCGCCTCCCCCCCCCTCAAAAAAAAAAAATTGCTATTTCCTATCATTCCTTAAGGGCTGCAGTTGGGAAACTGTTCATGTGACTGAATTCAATCACTGAAGCTATGCAGCAAAGACATTTGATGTTTGCAAGACCAAAAAATACCAAAAAAAAAAAAAACAAACAAAAAAAAAGTTTTTACATATTTCTAAGCTTATAGCCACTGCTGCAGTAAAGTTGCTGCCAATAGAATGGTGGCCATTTTTAAACCCCTGCTTCTTGATGACACATCAGTGCCGAAGAAATAGAAGGCAAGGAAGACAGATATACAAAGACTCTTTTCCAAATCTTTTCTATGAGGAAGAGCAACTTTCTTTTTAAGAAACCGCAATCATCAATAAATTTCCATCCTTTAAAGGAAAAAAAAAAGGAAAACCTTAATTTTTGTACAATTATCAGAATGTGGAAATAATAAATTCTAGGGTTTGAAGGGATATTAGAGCTCAAGTTCATTAAAGTTCAACCCCCTCAATTTCATAATATGGGGGCAGGACATGATGAGGAGGGAGACTGGGGGGCAGGAGAGAAACTTGGCACAAAAAGGTAAATAATTTGCTCAAAGTCCACATAATTAGCTGGCAGAGACAAAACTAAAAACTACTGTTTTCTGACCTCAATCCAGTGATCTTTTTCTTAAGACTGTGCTGTCTTTTTATTCACTTAACTCCTCTGACTTCATAATTAAGATCAGCAGGAGTTTAGATGCCTCACTGTGGAGATGCTTCTTCTGAAAGCCTTATTCATCTATGGCCTCTTTCATGGCATGCCTGTTTTTGCCTCTCTAGATCAGAAGATCACAGATTTAAAGCTAGAAGGGACATGAGGAGTTATTCATGTTTCTCGATGTATACAGGAGGAACCGAGACCCAGAAAGGTTAAGTAACTCCCACTGGAAGGTTCACCCTGGAAGTAGAACTTAGTCTGGACTCCAAATTGAGCATGCTTTCTCAACGTGCCATGTTTCTTGTTAAGCATATTCCTTAAGTATCTTTGGAAAATTGATAGGAGGGAAATAGCAAAGCTGATAAACTCAGAAAGTTTATTCAGAAGACAAATAGAAATTATTTCTTAAGCATTTAAGACTGCTATCCTACCTAAATTCATGGTATTATACACTGACAAATGCAACAGAACAGCTTTGGGATGAGCAGAGAATAAACTTATAAAACCACATCCCCTTTCATTAAAAGCCCAAAGTTGAAGTTGATGGTATATTTCATTATATCCCATTATAGGCATCCTCATTACAATGCTGAATTATGACACTTTTAATGTTGACTCCTAAGGATAGCATAAAAATGAGACAAATCTCTCCTAGTTTCCTAAGGGTGACTGTTAACAAGACTCCAATTGCTGGTGTCTATTTAAAGAATCACTATGGCAAAAACCAAAACACAAATGGTGTATATCTTTCCTGTGTACCACAAAATAGAGCAATTAAATGGTATGGTACATAAAGCATCAGGCCTGGAGTCAGGAAGTCATCTTTCTGAATTCAAATCTGTGTCAATGTGGGCAAGTCACTTAACCCTGCTTGCCTTAGTTTCCTCATCTGTAAAATAATCTGGTAAAGAAAATGACAAACCACTCCAGTATCTTTGCCAAGAAAACCTCAAATGGGGTCAAGAAGAATCATACATGACTGGAAAATGACTAAACAACAAAACCAAAAAATATTATCAAGAATAAGCCAACAAGATTTGCTCAATATACAACAATGCATAAAAAATGCACAAATAAAATATTTTTAAATGAATCATATAGAGTAGAAAGTCCCTTCTTTCTTTCTCACCATCTCAAGAATGGCAAAGTATAATAATTTCAAGTTAAAAAACCCAGAAAGTTAAAAAGTTTCAAGAATATAGCAATTGCAAGCCCAATCAAGCCTATAGCACTAGTCCTTGAGTCAGGAGTACTAATGCAGCCTCAGACACTTAACACTTCCTATCTATGATTCCGGGCAAGTCATTTAATTCTAACTGTCTTGTTAAAAAAAAATATTCCAAGTCAATAAAGCCTAAAATGATTTATATAAAACATATCTAAGAACTACTTCAAACAGCAGAGGTATGCAGACCCATTGGGTAATGAGCTGTATGTTTAAAATTTTTAATGGCGAGAACTCCCTTATTCAGCTTTTCCATTCCCCACAGAATTGATAACATAAAAGATACCAAATGACAAATACATAATAAAATAAATACATAATAATGAATAGTACTAATTCTTTGATGTCCATAAGCTTTTCCCCCAAAAAATGCTTTTACATATATTGTCACATTTTATTATCAAAACAACCCTATGAAGAGGTAGGAAGGTAGGTTGTTGTTACTAGTAGGATATTACTATCCCCACAGCATAGACAAGGCAACTGAGACATAGATTAAAGGACTTTCCCAAAGTCATACCAATTAGAAAGCATTGACAAGTGGAATTTAAACCAGCATATAGTTAGTGGGCTCAAATACTGTCATCCTACTTACAACCTCTATGATCTTGAATAATCACTTCTAGCTTTTGGAGCTTAATTACTCTCTCTATAAAATGAAGATACTGGAATATAACAACAATAATAATAGCAATAAAAGTAAAAACGTTTTGTTTTGCAAAAGTATCGTATATAGTTATCTCATTTGATTCTCAATTCTGAAATAGATACTTTTATTATTCCCATTTGGCAAAGAAGGTACTGAAGATTTCTAAGCTCCTTCTGTTGTTATGGTTATCCTAGTTAGTCATAAAACCAACTAGAACCTAGAGCTCTTTCTTTTAGATAATGCTAGTCTCAGAAAAGCAAGAATATTTCAAATAAGACATGAAAACCATAGTAGTCTGTGACAAAGAAATCATAGGTACCCAAAAGAAGGCTATGTGGACTTCTTGGATTTTTCAGCTTTAGTTCTTATAAAATGCGCCATCGGTGGTTGTTTTTTTTTTTTTTTTTTTTTTTTAAACCTTGAGAATAGTTGGAATCTCATTGCCTTATTTTTTGTAAGTGGTGCCTGAAAATGTCTTTTTTTCCCCCTTAGTTCTATGATAGCCTAAGGGTAACTGATTCACAAATGACTCATAGGGAGAAGAACAAGTCAGACATCCCACTGCCATATCTTGGCAGCTTCTCTTAAGATTTATAATCAGTCTTTCACCCAATGATGGCAAACTCAGCCACCTGAGTTAAAAAACTTAGATTGTTTTTAAAAGTTTACAGCAATTCCATTTTCCTTATCTTCTCATGCCTTTCTTGGTTAAAATTTGACACTTTTCCCTACAGCATTTTAAAATAAAGAATATGCCATTAGCTGACTCAGCCTTGTCACAAATGAAAAAAATTTACATTTATTTGCCCTGTAATCTCCTCTAAAATCTTTGGCACTAAGAAAACAAATTCTTGAGCAGAATCTGGTGTTCAGCTCATTCTGTACCACCCATCCCTGCCTACATTTAAGACACATTTCCCCCAACAATTAAAATCACCACAAAATTAGCAGCAATGAATCATAGGTTTGCAATACTATTCCTGCTTCCTTTAATTTCAAGTTTTCTGTTTACTCCTAGCTACCTCCGGAACATTTATTTATTAGTTGTAATTTCTAAGCTTACATCTTGTCTTTGTACTTAGGTTATAGGTTTCTCCAGTTTCAAATCCAGTGCTTAAAAGAAGAGGCAAAATTATATAAAAACCATGTATGAAAGCCCTGAACAATCAACACTGTCTCCACACTTCCTCCCCTTCTTCTAGGCCATATCTCAATTTTTTTCCCTGTCTACAGTTTCTAGATATGAATGAATATGCCTCTGAAGAGCTGAGAGATAAAGGGCTACAAAGAGACAGTGGTTATTATAGAAGAGTACAGAGACCCTTTTGACAGTTGCTTTATAGAATTGATTCTGCATCTGGCAGTTTGTGCAGGGGAGGAAAAATCACATAGTTTTTCATATTAAATGGAAACTGGGGCTTTTCTTAAATTAGTGGAAAAGTGTCACCTAGGTTTACTAAAAGTATCTAATTAATTTTAAAAATCACTAAGTAGAATTTTTAGCTGGTCTTGTCAGGAATTCTATCTTACTCCTTGCTAAAAATTGGATAAAACCTTCCTGCAAAAAGATGCCAGGTGGACAAGATTTATTTGGCTATTAAAGAGTCTACAAATGGCTGTAAATCTCTTTTTTATAGTAGCAATGATTTCATCTACTAAACTAGTTCTTCTCCAAGGACCAATTAAAAGACATTGTGGTTGTAAATTCAAAAGGATGAATGATATCCTTCCACAACAGGTCAAAGTTTACTGGGGAAAAAATGTTCAGTTTTGATCTAGAAAAACTTAATGTAAAAAACAAAAACACCACTCTTATAGAGACAGGAAGCATTTACAGCTCTAAAATCTGAATCTGATATTATTTATACTAACATTTTGTTCAATTTTTAGAGAGCAAAAATAATTTTTTTTTAAAAAAAGAGGGAAGAACCCTGTACAAAAGCATCACAACCAAACATCAGATAAACTAAGTGTTAATGATGACCAAAAGATTTTCTACTTTCATGTAATTTAAGTACAATGTTTCTCCTTTTAAATTAATTTTTTGAATTAAAATTGTTTATGTGGTAGTAGTTTTTAGAAGTAGTAAGGCCTTCCTCCATTTTACCTACAGGCTGATCTAAGTGTAACGCATCAACAATGAAACAGCAAACAGTAAAGTAAAACACTTATCTTGCTTTCAAGATATTTATCTCTTAATAAATGACTACCACCAGGCAAGCTCAAAGCTAGGCACTGAGAATATGAACATAAAAAAAGAAGTAATTAAAAGATAAATGGGGGGTGGGGTGGGTAGGTGGTACAGTGGATAGAGCATCAGCCCTTAAGTCAGGAGGACCTGAGTTCAAATCTGGCTTCAGACACTTAACACTAACTAGATGTGTGACCCTGGGCAAGTCAGTCAAATCTGGCCTCAGACACACCCCAATTGCCTCAGCAAAAAAACAGGAAAAAAAAAAAAAAAAGATAAATGGAAATGAATTGAACTTAGGAAGAGAATTTGAAGTTAACTGATGAGTATTCTACCTAAAATTTCATTAGGTGAGTTATTAGCAAATTTGGTCAAGTCATTACATTTTTCTAGACCTGTTCTTTTCCTGTAAAAGTTGGTACTAGATGTTTGCTAAGGTCTTTCAAATTCTAACTTTCTATGATTTTGTGAGTATTTACTACTGTTTACTGAATGCTTTATTTCCAGTTTTGTTTCCTAGGGAGAATTAAAAAAATTTTTTTTAAACAGAAAAAAGGCTTTCTGTACAATTAAGTATAGTTCTACTGCATATTGAATTAGGAAAATAATTTCTCATTCATTGTTCAATTTCTGTAGTATTTTTAAATTGTAATCAGTTTTCTAAAAATTACACACATACAATTTGACTGCTAAGAGAGGTTCAGATTTACCTAAATGTAAACAGAATAAAAAAAAAACCCTGACAAACCAAGAGTATTTGGAGTGTCCTGGAATTATCATGATTATATTTGTCCTATTCTACTTTCTAAAGTGTTAAAAGAAATTGATAGAAATTGATAGAAATACACAGCTTGATGGACAAAGGAATTTCTAAGCCTAAGTCAAAATGAGGCTTGTGACAGGGTCGCTGCTTTTAGTGACCAAGAAGCAGAATTCCAGATTTTCTGAAACCTGAAAGAAGCTATATGACCTTGCAGAAGCACCCATCAGTGACCATAAGACCACTAAGCAGTGATATAGACAGGCAGTAACATGTTACCTACTCCATAGCCTGCAAAGAGTACACATCAGCTACATATTCAGTTGTGGCTATGTGCACTTAATACAGATTGCATTTGTTAAGTTCATTAGGGTGTAGGCCCAGTTAAAGCAAAAGTAAATGATATCAGTAGACGTTAGTGACCTTAATGTGTTGGAGATATCTTCCTCTCCTTATACAATCTGGCCACACAGATTATTGCTTTTCCATGTGTTATCTGTGTATCTGTATTCTCTCTTCTGAAGGCATGTGTATTTGTGGAAAAAAGTGTTACCTAGGATTGTGATGAAATTCTGTAACTATGGCTGTTTTTACTATGTTATTTCACTAATTACCTTAGGTTTGAACAGATTACATTTTCTGGAGAAATATATGACTTATGGCAGGGGTCCTTAAACTACGCCCGCGGGCCAGATGCAGCAGCTGAGGACGTTTATCCCCCTCACCCAGGGCTATGAAGTTTCTTTATTTAAAGGCCCACAAAACAAAGTTTTTGTTTTTACTATAGTCTGGCCCTCCAACAGTCTGAGGGACAGTGAACTGTTTAAAAAGTTTGAGGACCCCTGATTTATGGTTTTGAGGAGATTTATGCCACAGAATTGAGTATTCTGAATCTGGGATAAATTTGTCTGGGAGACCCACATATGAATTCGTGAATGCCCTTAGGTGCTATGTTGATTAGTAAGCTCCATTCTATTTCTATTATTCTGAGTCTCTCACTAATCACACATGCTTTTTCAGTTTCTGGAAAATAATAATTCATTAAGTTCAGAGACAGAACTCATCCCCTCCTAAGGAAAAATTTGTTACTCAAGAAATAGGTCAATCAAAAGGTATTTATGAAGTACTAAGATACGAGAAATTAATTTGGAGGGAAAAAAGATGTTTAAGTACCTTTTCTTTTTGTCTTTTGTTTTTATATAATTTAAAAAAAAATCCAGACATAATATATCCCAGTGGGAACAAAGAACAAATAGAGATTTTTCTTTAGTTATATACTCATTCAATTAAACATCACTGTTGTGTAATATTAAATAGATGACTTGTTGATTTAAATTCATTGGGTGTGCTTTATTTAAATGAAAAAAATATTTTCAAAAGATAATGGGATTGCTTAAAGAATACCACAAAAAACAAAACAAAACAAAATAAAAGTTATCAGCCATCAAAAGCTTAATAGATGTTCTGGAAAATCTCCATAGGAGAAAAAAACAATAAAGAGAGTGCTATTTTCTATTATCTCCATATCCACTAAAAAAAAAAAAAAAAAAAAAAAAAAAAAAAAGTTTTACCTATGAATGAGAGTATGAAAATCTGTGGGGTTTTTTTTGGGGGGGGGAGGGGAGAAGGGAAGAATCTCAGGAGCTAATAAATCACACTTGGTTGCTCCACTAATTTGAAATAAAGAACAGATGTACTACAAATATAGTATCAAAGCCTATTACCTAACGGTAACAGACATCCTTGGAAAGCTAAGGGGCTTTAACCACTTTCTTTCTCACCCCTTGAATTAAAAAGAGTCCAGCCAGGCACTTTTGACATATGGATGCCCATATGCTCTATCACTCTGTGGGTATGCTTTGATTTACTACCTGCCAGATTTCAAGTCTTTCTCCAGAGACAATAAAAAGCAGGACAATCTACAGATACAGTACAAATTTACACTGATACTAAAAAGCTGCCACTTTGACTAAGACAGCTGAGAATGTTAGAGTGTATATATTGGATATATTATACCTTATATCCCTCTGTCAATTTGGCAAAAAATTTTTCCAAATGATAGTTTTATTATAATACTGATATTCCCAAGATACACAAAATAAGCTTTGTAATAAATATTTACATATTCACAGATACACAAAGAACAAAAAAGTGTCAACTCTGATAGATCATCTGTAGAGGGCAGAACTCTGGAGAAGTATACTTGAAATAAGTATACTTGAAACAAGGTGTTAACTCAATGGAATTAATGAGACAATGGTTTTCTAGTTCACATAAACACTTAGTACTTAGTATGGTGATGTAATGGTTCTCTAAGTTCACAAAAATCAATATGCTGTAATGATGTAATTACAATAAGGTGTATAAGGGCCAACAAGGACTGGAAGATAGACATTCAATCTTTCACCAGCCTCGTGGTGGCTTTCATGTCTCCTCCACTAAGATCAAGACCCGGCCAGAATAAAGAATCTAGACTCTATTTCTGACTATTCTCATGGTGATTATTCTGCTTAGACTAAGACTGGTCCCAAGACTCTCTAGAAAGCTAGCCTGGACATTATAAATTTTGATTATATTAAATTAAAAAGTTTTTTTTTTGTTTTTGTTTTTTTTTTACAAACAAAACTAATGCAGACAAGATTAGAAGGAAAATAATAAACTGGGAAAACATTTTTACATCCAAAGGATCTGATAAAGGCCTCATTTCTAAAATATATAGAGAACTGACTCAAATTTATAATAGTTCAAGCCATTCTCCAATTGATAAATGGTCAAAGGATATGAACAGACAATTGTCAGATGTAGAAATTGAAACTATTTGTAGCTACATGAAAAGGTGCTCCAAATCACTATTGATGAGAAATGCAAAGTAAGACAACTGTCGGATTGACTAAGAAGACAGAAAAAGATGACAAATGTTGGAGGGGATATGGGAAAACTGGGACACTGATACACTGATACATTGCTGGTGGTACTGTAAACGGATCCAACCATTCTGGAGAGCAATTTGGAATTACACTCAAAAAGTTATCAAACTGTGCATACCCTTTGATCCAGCAGCATTTCTATTGGGATTATATCCCAAAGAGATCTTAAAGGAGGGCAAGGAACCCACATGTGCAAAAATGGTTGTGGCAGCCCTTTTTGCATTGTTAAGAAACTGGAAACTGAGTGGATGTCCATCAACTGGAGAATAGCTTGAACTATTATAAATTTGAGTCAATTCTCTATATATTTTAGAAATAAGGCCTTTATCAGATCCTTTGGATGTAAAAATGTTTTCCCAATTTATTGCTTCCCTTCTAATCTTGTCTGCATTAGTTTTGTTTGTAAAAAAAAAAAAAAAAAAAAAAAAAACTTTTAAACTTAATATAATCAAAATCTAATGTCCAGGCTAGCTTTCTAGAGAGCCTTGGGACCAGCCTTAGTCTCAGCAGAATAATCACCAAGAGGATAGTCAGGAATAGAATCTAGATTCTTTATTCTAGCTCAGTCTTGATCTTAGTGGAGGAGGTATGAGAGCCACCACTAGGCTGATGAAAGATTGAATGTCTAGCTTCCAGTCCTTATTGGCCCTTATACACCTTACTGTAATTACATCATTACAGCATACTGATTATTGTGAACTTAGAGAACCATTATATCACCATACTAAGTATTAAGTGTATATGTGAACTAGAGAATCATTGTCTCATTAATTCCATGGAGTTAACACCTTATTTTTTCAAGTATTCTTGTTTGGCCATAGCCAATCTAAAATTTTCCGTGCGTATCAGTGAGCTCTAGTGAGCATTACACTTTGCTACTTAGTTATAACATACGTTTCTGTTATTAAAAAAGAAGTGGTAATTGACTGACTGGGAAAACTACCAAAAAAAAAAAAAAAGAAAGAAAAAAAAGAAAAAGAAAGAAAAAATATGGTATGTGAACATAATAGAAGATTATTCTGTGAATAAACACCATGGGATTTGTATGAACTGATAGTAAAATGTAAATAATGAAAAGAAAATGAGATGTGCGCGTGCGCACACACATGCACGCAACACACACACACTCTAAATGAGAACGCTCAAGAAAGTGAACTCTGAATAAGTGAAAAAGCAATGAATGACCAATAGAACAATTAATAAAATGTGCTTCTTATGTCATAGAAGGGGGTATTAAGGCAAGAATGTTGTATACATTGTCAGATGAGGTCACCGTGAAATATTTATGGTTAACTCTCTTTGTTGAGAAAGGAGTTTGGTTGGAAAGGGGAAAGAGCTCTCCAGAAAAGACAAAAACCATTAAAAAGTCATTTTAAAAGTGAAATCAGTTACATGAAATAAAAAATACAGACTGTTCCCTTATAAGGCTTCTAAGTACACATTTATGTATATGTATGTATACACATGAACACACAGTCTGCAACCCCAAGGAAATTATTTACTGAAGAAAACAGACCAGCCTTTTCCAATTTACCTGACCTCCATCTAAGTCTCATAATCTTCATATGGCACTGTTTATATTCTAATGCTCTGTAGTTATCTGAGCCCTGACTAGTAAAAATATTACCTTCTTTTTTATGTTTATGTGTCAAAATCTCTGTGGATCATAAGTTTCCTAAAGGCAAAGGTTTAATCTTTTTTCCTTCAAATGCATCTCTTTTCCTCTTTCTGTTCCAGGGACTAAAATTCTACAGAAGCCAGTCAATAAGAATGTGAAAGTTTCAAGACTGAAATTCTACAGAAAAAGAGACAATTCTATTTCCAGAGTTGCCTTATTTGCATTTTTACAAATTGGCATGACACCTTCTTTGACAATGGATATGAAAATGGGCAATAGTTTCCCAGGAAGAGATATTAGAATTTTGTGTAAGAAACTTTAGAAAATGAGATTTCACAAATCTGTAATTATATACAGGTAACATGGAGGAGGCACCATGGTATAGTGGAAAGGCAATTTCCTCTGGCATCAGATGATCTGAGTTCAAATCTCCCCTCAAGACAGAGATTAGACCAGATGCCCACTGAGATCTCTTCTGGATCTAAGTCTGTGATCCATGAAGGAGGTAAAGATGCTGCTCTCTAAAGAGACCAATGCTAATGCTTAAGGTATCCTAATTTCCTTTTTTTTTCTTTCCACCTAAAATTTTTAAAAGAATCTAGAAGATGGGAGAAAGAAGCTGGTAATAGAGGAAGAAAATAACAGAAGGCAGCATGGAAGAAAGAATGAGCATTTATGCTTGCCTACTACATGCCAGGCACTGTGCAGTTTTACAGTTATGATTTTATTTGCTTCTCCTAGCATTCTTGAGGTGGGAAATTATTATTCCCTCTTTGCTGTTCAGACATTTCTGTTGTGTCCAACTTTGTTTTCTCTTTTCTTGGCAAGATAATAAAGTAGTTTGCGTCTCCCTTCTTCCGCTCATTTTATAGATAAGGAAAGTTAGGCAAACAAGTTAAATGACTTGTCCAGGATAGCACAGCTAATAGTCTGAGGTCAAATGTGAACTCGGGTCTTCCTCATTCAACACACGGCTACCTCATTTAGAAGTCAGAATGATCTGAGTTTAAGTCTTGCCTCCAATATGCTAGTCGTATGATCATAGGCAAGTCTCCCAACCTCTTAATCACCAATATTAGAAATCAAATGAATCAATAATCTGCATTGTTAAAAGCATTTTTACACAAGAAGCTCATTACAATATAATCCCCCCCCCCCCCAAATAGAATAGATGAATAGATCAGGGGCGAACTATAAATATAATTTATCTACATTTTAGCAAAGTATCTGACAAAAACTTTTATGCTGTTGTTCTAGAACTATAAACCAAATTATTATTATTATTTTATGACAGCACAATTAGATAGGTTATGAAGAATTACAGTCAAGAAGTGTTAGGAGTATTGATATAATGTATTAAGGTTGCCAAATATGTAACACTTAATATCTTAGTTGATCTTCAACCACAATCTTGTGAAGTAGCTGCTATTCCTCATTTTACAGATTACTATCCTACATTTTACTGAGGATGAAAGATGTGCCCAAGGTCACACAGCTAGTAAATTTCTGCAGCAGGAGTTGAATTTGGGACTTCCTGTCTCCCAAGTCTACTTGGGAGTTCTCAGTCACATAGCTGTCTAAATGTAATATCAGCTTAAAAATTCTTTAGTGATGCCCCAGAGATTTCTGCTATTCTGCACTTTTATCTATAACTTAAAAATACAGGTAGCATGCTTGCCCATTTTGCAGCTAACAAAATGCTAGCTAACATGTTGGAAGGCAGTTAAGATTAGAAAATATTTTAACTGGCTAAAAAACTAGTCCAAACCTAATAAGATTATATTTATCCTTATTGAATTTCAAGACTCTAAGTTTAAAAAATCAACTTCACAAGTCAAGGGATAACTAGAGAGCAGTTCATCTGAAAAAGACACAGAATGGAACATAAGCTAAAAAACGAGCCAACAGTATGATGTGGCTGCCAAGCAAAGCAACTCCATTACATACAGAATCAAGAGAGTTCGGAGTGTGGCTGTCCTCTGCTCTGGCCAAACCACAGATGGAACTGACTTCAGCTCCATGTGCCACACGTCCTTCTGCGATGGCCAAGATAGGATATGAATTCAGCTTTTGTGATTGTAGGTCCAGGAACTCCTCTGATACCACTTTCCTTTTAGCTTTATTAAAATAGATGAATCCCCTCATCCTCTAGAGAGTTCAGCCAAATTGGCCTTGTGGTTGCCATTTCTCCCATGGGACACCTACCCTGATCCCTTGGATGTCCCTCATTCCTAGAGTCTACTTCCTTCTCACCTCTGCCTCTTGGAATCCCTCATTTCTTTTAAAGTTTGACTCTAACACCTTATCCTAAAAGATGCCTTTCCTGACTGCAGCCCCTCACTCATCCCTTCAATTACCTTACATTTATTTTGTATATTCTTTCATAGTCATGAATATAGAATATAAAATTCTTGAGAGGAAGGATGTTAATTTTTATCTTTCTGTGCCTGGGACGGAGCAAATATCTAAGAAATGCTTGCTGAATGAATATGTATGGTATTTTTCT
This sequence comes from Antechinus flavipes, assembly GCF_016432865.1. NCBI lineage: Eukaryota > Metazoa > Chordata > Mammalia > Dasyuromorphia > Dasyuridae > Antechinus > Antechinus flavipes. The sequence goes on from NC_067398.1 coordinate 397,126,257, forward strand.
AAAAGTAAGCAAATAGCAAGAATTATGTCCCTTTACAAAGAGATGAAACTGAAATACTGGAAAAAAGCTCTCTGAAGTTCATAGTACAACTAAATACAGACCCTCAGCACATGACAAAGGACTACCTGATCCAAGAATCTCTAAGCTCAATAGCTTCTGCATGTGGTCAAGATGCTACCACCCCTTCCTCCTGAATATCAGAAGAGTCCCTGGGAAATTAACTGATCAACTTCCAAGCTACCAAATACAAAGGACATATCCCTTTTAAAAGACCAAGGCACAAAACTGTACACATATAACCTATATAAAACTGCTTACCTTTGTTAGAAAAGGGGAAAGGGTAGGGAAAGAGAAAATTTGGAACTCAAAATTTTATTTTAAAAAATTACTGTTTAAAATTGTCTTTACATGTAATTGGGAAAAAAAATAGTTTATTAAAAAGGCTAATGGCTCCTGATTCAGTGCCTATGTTCCCATGTTCCCTGCTAGATAGGATGATGGCTATAGTCTGATAGTGCAACTAACATTGCACCACAACACGGTTTAATGAAATGGTTAATAACAGTCAATAGCTTCAAGATAAAACTTCTGGGCATACAGACTAAGACCAAGCTGATATGTCAGTACTTACTGTCATAGTTACATTAAAATTAGTATTTGGTTTTATTTTGTTTTGTTTTCAGAATAAACTATAACCAAGAGCACTGCTAAAATCACTGTTTATATACCAACTTCCATCTAAATGTCGCTTCAGTTTTTCAGGCTTCTACTTCACATTACCATGAAGTATATCCAATAATAGAACATACTGCTGAGTTAAAAGTCTAGTAAAGCTTAAAGAAAAAAGTCAGATGTTGATGGTGCTTAAAACTTTTAACTCCAAACATAAGTCAACTTTGCATTGTATGAATCCTAGGATTATGTGCCCTTAATGTAAATGATTTTTAAAATAAAGTTTAAACAGCCCACCTATGACAGTTTCTGTGATAACAAAAGATTTTGAAAATGATTGATTCTCCTCTCTAGAATTCATAATCCCAGTGGTAATTAAACCTGTTCATCTTCATAAGTGTGCTATAGTACAGAGCAATTGCAAATGGTTGCAATTGTCAATCAAAACCTCAAGTACAGACATTTTTTGTTTTTGTTTTTAGAAAAAAAACCCCAAAAATCTACAAAGAACTGCAAAAAGAATTTCTCTGTATTTTCATAAGGATGATTCCTATGTAGCATTCTGAACTTAAAGAATGAAAAGCATACATGCTAAATATCATCAGTGGCAGTTGATTCCAAATTTTTATAGTACTTTTCAGATGCAAACAATACAATCCTCTTGACTGAAGTCAGGAAAGATGTAGTATTATTATTATTTTTTAATCAAAGACCATTTAATTCTTGAGATAAACATTTCTTATAACTATTTGTTATGCCCACCTCACAGAGATCTCCAAAGCATATGCCAAGTGTTTTTGATTAACAGAAAAGGATGACTTTAAATAAAAGGTTGGTCCAAGTAACCCATTTGGTACCTTGAGGTTTCCCAGATTCCCATTTCTGAAATTCATTAACTCTTTGTGTTATTAATTAGTCATTTTGTGGTTCCTTTTTCCTTGGAGGAAAAAAATGTGCAGGGGTAGATATTCACCTTTTCTGAAATAGGAGAGCTCTGCATTCTGCAGGAGTCCCTAAAATTAAGGCAAATAGCAAAGCCAACAACAGCTTTACTAAGTCTTGTTCTGTAGCAGCCTAAAAGGCTCACTCTTAAGACACTATTCCCTCTTTGTCACTGGCTGATAATGCACTTCCCCACTATATTTTGCAGTGTAATTATAAATAAGATGCTGCGACTAGAAGAAGATGGTACAGACAAAGTCTAAACATTACAAGTATAGTCTGTGGAGCTGTAAAGAACAGATCCAAATTTTCTAATCTAAATTAACATTTATAAATGGAAAGAATATTGGACTTATAAAACTGGCATTTAAATCCTATCTCTGTTCCTTATCAAGTCCAGCACCATGATATGTTGCACTAAGAAAACCAAAAGCTATCCATTCACGATTATGGAGAGAGATTATGCCTTTCTGAAAAAAATGTTACGTATGGGGAGAAAAAGGATTCTTTGAATGTGAGCCATTTAAAATAATTTATTTTGTTTTGTTTGTTTTATTCTGGGATCCATGAAATTTTGTTTGTTTTATTCTGATAATTGTATTTCAAGACATCTTGACAACTAGGTGGCACAGTTTAGAACACTGAGTTTGGAATCAGGAAAGCTCATGTTCAGACACTCACTGGCTATATGACCCTGGGCAAGTCACTTAATCCTATTTGTTTCAGTTTCCTTCTCTAAAAAAGTAGAAGAGAATGGCAAACCACTTTGGTATCTTTTGCCAAATGGGGTCATTCAAAGCTGGACATGACTAAAAATGACTAAACGAAAAATTTCAACACAATCAATTTCTTTTGTAATCCTTTGCACTTAAAAACATTCTTCTAAGAAGACCACAGGCTTCACCAGACTCCAGGGAGTCCATGACAAAGAAATCATTAACATTCTACTTCATTAAGATCAACAGTGCTGAATTTTACAGACAGGAGAAGAAATAAAATTTTAACAAAATGATTATTAAAAAGTAGAATTTAGATAACTGGAAACCTTGGGGGGAAATAGATACAGTAGAATTTGAGGCAGACGTTAAAAAGATGATTAATACCTGAATTAGTGGTGAGGAAGAGTGTGTAGATAGCTTTTTGGTGAGTAGAAATTCAGCAATAAAAAGAAGAAAAAATTAAACCGTGATTTAGGGTAACTATGTTAAAAGTTTTTGTAACTATTTCATTTACAGAGAAAGAGCCAAAGGATACAGAGAGATTAAAGAGTTTTTTTAAGAAAAGAAAACTCAAACTAGATTATGATAAAAGTCAAGTCCTAAAGAATACAGAAAGAAATAGATTTGAAGATTTAACTAGAAGGAGAGAGTGAATAAAGGTGACAGAGATATCTGAAATGGAGAATAAGTGTCAATGAGTAAGGTCAACATAGATGGCTTTTATCTTCAAAGAGGGAAGGCCTTCTGCTAAAAATCTAAGAGGTTAGAATGAGGCAAGTGGGATTTAAGTCTTGAGAAGTATGAAAAGTTTATAGTGACAACTTTATATAATGACTGGTGGGGTGGATTTTAAGCCATCCCAATACAAAATCTGGGCCAAAACAGATCATAAAAGAGATTGTTTGAGTGATCCATCCCCTTATTCCCCAAATCCATTTGTCCTAGCATCTTATTCTACACTTTAAGCTCCTACAGGTTGTAAACCTGCTCTGTATATGTTGCTTATTTAATTAGATTAAGTCCCTGATTTAGGTTCCTGGACAGCCTGGCTCTCCTTATATTGCTAAGAAATCTAGAAAGATTTCCAAAACATTGGGTACATCTGTGAAGGACTTGAGAAGACAAAAATAAAAAAAAATCATAAAAAATAGGAAGTTGTGGATGGGCTATGATCTGAATTGTTGATAAGAGTAGCCACATTGATGAGATAACAGATTCATTGAAATAAAAGTCTGATTCAACTCAGTATATAGATGTTGTTATAAAAGATAAAGACTAAACTGCATTCTGGAAAGACCAAATCTCCAAGATGACTATATCTGCTAAAAATCTAAAGAACTGGGATATTCCATTCTCTCAATTGTTTACCTTATATAAACCTTTCATTTCTCATAAAAAATCAATAAGAAAATAAGTGGATTGCTGGTTTTTTTTAAGCATGCCAATAAATTATCAGTCCCGCAAACATATGCAAATTATTCTCCTTAAAATGACACCAAAATACAATTTGCTTAGTAACATTCCAAGATCTTTTACTGATAAAATATTTTATTATACCTAACCAGTCTTATGAAAATGCAGTGTTTCCAATTCTGGATGGAGTTTATTTCATTCAGGAAAATTTTAGCAAAATGGACACTGACTTCATGTTCTGAAGCAGAGTTTTCTGAAATTTGATATCTGCTACAGTATTCATGAAACCCTACAAAAGAAGACTTTATAATACTTTCATATTAATGATCTCAAGAGTTTAAAATTAAAAAAATTATGCAGACCCATCACGTTTTCAAATTTAATAGGCAACTCCTAAGTTCTTTCTCTTTCAAGTATGCTTTCTGTAAAAATAAAATAAAACAAACTGGGTATAATAAACCTGAGTTGCTAAACAACAACAGTTTTCATAGCCACTAGAATCACTTAGGAGATATCGGAGTTAATGAAACCCCTTATTTTAACCTTTTTTGCTCTGGCTCAACTATTCCAGAGATTAAAACCACGAAGAATAGCTCTCAAAGAGATAAGACTGGTATAACTTGGTGAAATGGAAGGGCTGGAGACTGGGCTGGGTGAAAGGAAAATAATATCCATAAGAATATTTGAGAGCGTCTGCTGTTTTCTTGAATTACTGGGAACAAAAATTTCACACATGACTGATCAGGAAAGAAAAAATACACTTTAGAAAGTCCCTCTTCTTCAAAAACAGCAAGTGTTATCTATGGTCTTGGACTTAAGAAAGAACAAGTATTAATATTTAACCAGATAGAAGTTATCTATGAAATGCTCACAGGTCATAAAAATTCTCACCTGGTGCTTTCCCATTCTTGATCATCCTTATCTCTGTCTTCTTTGGCATCTCCACTATGAGGGTGTTTCTGCACAATTCTCATTCCACCAGCTTTTACTTAAATAAAAAGAGAGAAAAAGGTCAATTAATGTGGAGAAGGGACATAACTGAGTGTCTGAGGATAAAAAAAATTTTCTGGTGTTTTCAAGTGACAAATGGTTACATGCAGATAGATTAAATAATAGTGACATTTACCTACATACGTCTAGAAGGAAGCAGGACATAGAAATGTATTCAATGACTATTTCCTTCATTTAGTCCACTTTGATCCATTTCACTTTAATTTGTCTGGATTCTTAGCCAAAATCTTGTGTTACCAAACATTTTTAGTGTCAACAGAAAATATATTGTAAACTAGTTGGGGAAAGTAATCTCTCCTTTCAATTTTATACTTCCTATACCCTATCATAGTTCTTTTTCTATACCTCTTTATATTTTAAAATCCCTCCCAACAATCCTATAAAGTAATACACAAGTATTATTATTCCTATCTGATGAAAGAGGAAACAGACTTGAGAGGATTTGGCCAAATATTTCTCATATTGTGCCATATGCTTATTGGGTGGTCAGGATTTGGAAACAAGAACACAGGATAGTTATTATAAGCAAGAATTTCACTACTATTATCTTTAAACAATGAAAAGCTTATTATGGCTCTTAATTACTTGACTATAAAATGGTAACTTCTCTCATAGTACTTTCCCCAGTGAGATTCTTCCATATATTTTGTGTATATTTTAAATGTACCTTGTTATTTATAAGTCGTCTCTCCCATTAGAACATGAGCCTCAAGTGAACTTGTCTTTCTTTGAATCCCCCGGGGCTTAGCACAATATCAGGAACATAAAAAGGTCTTAATGTTTATTGACTGGATAATATAATTTCCTAACACCTAACATGGTTGTACTTCCCCCAAAAACTTGTCCATTAACATCTGTAAAGAAAAGATCCTTAATCTCCTACTCAGGAAATTTTATGGGATCCTTTAAGTAGAGGTCTTCTTGGACTATTATTACTATATTATTATTCTGTCGACCCTTCACCTAACTTGGTAGTTGTTTTATGTGTAAACTTATTACTTAACTGATTATAAAGCAAACTTCCTAATGGATGAATAATTCAATTTTATTCAATTCAATAAACATTAAATATCTACACAAATTCCATGCCCTCTAGAATTTTTTTGTATTCTTTATATATACAGATACACAGAAAAAACAAGGTAACCTGAGAAAGGAGAGTATACAATTGGATTGGATCCTTCATGGAGAAAGCTACACTACACCTATGCTGATTATTTCCAGAAAAATCAAATCCTACTTTGTTGTTACTCAGTTGTTACAACCAACTCTTTGTGACTTGATTTGGAAATTTTTTTTTAGCAAATATAATAATGGAGTAGTTTGCCATTTCCTTCTCTAGTTCACTTTATAGATGAAGAAACGAGACAGACAAGGTTTAAGTAACTTGCCTGGGGTCACACAGTAAGTGTCTAAGGGCGGCTTTGAACTCATGAAGATGAGTCTTCCTAACTTAAGGCCCTGAACTTTATCCACTGTGCCATCTAACTATCTTGATAAATAATACAGCTAGCATTTATATAATGCATCAAGACTGACAAACAGATAATGGAGATTATCTTTAAAAGAATACACAAATGGAAAAAGCATAAGATAAAGGCAGGCTGCAGCCAGACAGCAAAGGGTAATTTTCATTGATATGGAAATTAATTCTCAATATTATAAGAATATTCCATATGTTTCAATATGAGAAAACTACTTTCCCAATTTCCTTTCCTTTTGGAAAGATTATTTCAGTTGTAGGTTGTAAGCTCCTTAAAAATAAGGTCTGTGTCATATTTATTTCCACTATGCAATCTAATGGTATTTTTCATGTACCATGCCTTTAATAAACGTTTGTCAACATAACTGTAAAGATATCAGCAATAGTTTAAAACTGTAAAGACATCTTTCATTTAACAATTTCTTTTTGATATGTGATTTTCCCATTGTAAAATGGAATTTTACAAACCCCCAATGCAGAAGGGTAAAACTACACGAACTGTTGACAAGTCAGGTCATCTAAAGTAAAAAAAAGAATACTTTTCAACTCTCATCATAACTACAAACTATGACTTGAAGGGCCTCACCAAAGCTATCTAGCATTACTAGCTCAATCAACTAAGTTTATAGACAATTAACATTAATGTTTACCATTAAGTTTATTGATTAATGCAGATATAGAGTGGCAAAAAGACCAATAAAGAACTGAAGGTGAGGTAGATTACATTTTACTTAAAATACTACCTTCAAATTAGGATTTTATCATTATAACTGTAAAGTTACAATGGAATACCCAGTGGTACTCTTATAATGAAGTCCAAAAGGCATTCCTAATTCTTTAGGCTCCCTCTGGAATATATTTCATTTGTGAAAAGATAACAGGAACAATATCAGCAACAGCAAACATAGCCATATCCTGTCTAACATTATTAATTAGTTCTAGGAAAATGGGGCATTAGGGAAAATAATACAGGACAGCTGTTAGGAGGCATTTGTAAGTATAGCTATGAGATACATTCTTAAGTAGTTAACAGTCAGACAAGGGGTATATAAAGGGAGTCAGGGGTATCAAAGTATATAAGAATCCCTGCTAGATGCATACAAACTTAGAAAATTTTGTTAACTTTAACTATTTTTTTGTTAATAAATCTATTTTTGTATAAAGTGTATATGAATATATTTTTATATCAAATAATATAAATTTTATATATAAATATGTATATAATTGTATATCAAATATATTTTTAAGACAATAAATTTCATATAAATAAGTCTTTTATAATTTTATTTATTTTCTAAAATATTTCTCAATTCTATTTCACTCTGGTTTGGACTTTACTCAGGAGTATTGCTAAAACTGGTCCAGTATTTAACAACTCAAATTTAGACTGTATGAACTTAAATTAGGTTTTTACACAGAAATGAGACAAGATACTTTATAAAGTAAAATCAACTTCTCTGACCCCACAACTTCCTCACCTCAGAAGCTTAAATTTCCACTAATAGAGAAGGCAAGGCAGACCAACTCTATTCAAAGACTATCTACAGGAGTTTGAAGAAGATTATTTGGAGGTATCTGAATGGGGTCCCTTAAACCAGTAAAAATTTACTATACAACTCTTGCCTTTCCCCAATGGGTCTGGCAGCCTCCCCACAAGGAGAATTTAATAATAAACACTCACATATCTAGGGGGAGGGGGAAAAGTAATTAGTTATTAGTTGTTCTGTTCTTACTGTCTTGCCCCTTATGACTCAATTACTACTAGGCTGACACAGCAACTGTTTTCTGATTGGGTTAAGTAGTAAAGGCTTTCCTGAAGGATTCTCTTCACCAAAATGTGAAAGGCTTTTCTCTCTCTGAGAATAAACAACTATTTCAGTGAAATTTTGATTATCATTAACTATATTATTATGAAAAAATGTTGGACAGGGAAAACTGATATAAAGGAAATGTACTTTTTCTTTTAATAGAAACTTTAGAAAACCAATTCTTAGCTGCTGTTATTTGAAAAATGAGTGGTATGCATAAGGAAATTTCTAAGTACAATTTGGTTTTTTGCCCCAAATTTCTATTTAACTTTCTTTTGCATTTTTTTCCTGGCATTTATTCTCTAAATGTACTTCCAGTCTCATTAGTCACATATTTCAAGATTACAAACAGAGTTCTGGGGAGATGCATACATTGAAAACCTATTCCCCTTCCTCTCTCCACTTCTCCTTAAAACAAATGAAGAATTAACCTGTAGCAGTCTTCTAGAGTGAAAATAATCTGGCAAAAACCCAAGACTAATGGAATAAACTATTGGTGATAATAAAAGGAACATACTTGACTTTGGAGTTGATATCTGAATATGAGATATCTCATGCTTGGTTCTAAGAACTTGGAGAATTCAAAGAACTTCACACAAAATAAGTACCAAAGCTTGGCTGATGATACTCCAGACTGGATACTTTAACCTCCCATTAAAATTTTTCTTATTGCTCACTTCTATTAAAAAGACGCTAACATTTTGAACTTACAAAAAGTTTAGTGTAGATATTCCCTAGGTTAAAGGAAAGTATTGCAATTAAAAGGCCTTCTACTCTATTAGAGAAATACAATTAAGAATGGCAAAATATGTCAACACAGAGCACTCATTATCCACTACACTCCAAAATGGGTATAAATTGGGCACATCAAACTCCAGTGGCTTGCTAAGAAAATACTTTTTCTATTTCACTTGTAAAATCCTATATAAGCTAGTCTCAACCTATCTCTTTGGCCTCATTGGCCATTACCCCACCTTTCTTTTTCTCACATTTTAACTCACATTTTTGTAGGGTTTTTGTTTTTGTTTTTGTTTTTTTTTTTTGCATTGGCTGCCCTCCATGCTTAAGAGAAACCTTTTTTCTCTCTAGCTGTGTCATAGAATCTGGCTCTTTAAGAAGCACTCAGCAACATTCTGTGCATGAAGTCTTCTCTGATCTCCCTAAATGCTGATGCCATTCACACTCTGGTTTATGAGAAGTTTTTAGAGAGCATTCTGGAAACAATCCTATAAGTCAATAAGAAAATTATTTTAAAGAAGGAATAATGTCAAGAAATAGACAAACAGAAAAATAGTTAAAGTCAAGAAAGAAAAGGAGAAGTAACATTTACATAGTATGTTAATATTTGCAAAACACTTTTACATATATTTTTAACCCAAATTTAGCTTATATAAAAATATGTTCAACCTGTAGTTGTACTTTAGATGATAATGTATAATTGGGAAGATAATATAAGAAAGATAGCAGAACATATTTGGATATCATGCTGGTCTTAGAACCAGAAACTGTTCAAATCCCACTTATAACACTTATTAGCTGTATGTATATGGTAAAATTAACTGACCTCAATATCTTAGTTCCCTCATTTATAAAATTTGGAGGATGGAATTGGGGGGAGGGGAGGGGAGAGGAGAAACACTGGATTGAATGCTCTTCAAAATCCTTTCCAGATTAAATCTATAATCCTATGGAAGTTCTGATATAAAAAAAGAACAATAGCATGGAAAGAAAAAGCGTTACTTGAATTAAAAGAAATGTTAAAACCTGAACTCATTTGTCACAAAAAGGTTGGTAGAAGAAAATTCTGAAGATAAATTTCTGTAGAAAATATGCAAGGATCTATATGTTAACTACAGAGAAAATAATTTTTCCTTCGTAAGATTTATCACGTATCTAATGAGCATTAGAACACTTTAATAGAACTAAGCTATTATAATTTGGGAAATGTAGTATGGGTTTTCCCCAATTTTTACCTTAATATCTATGATAATTCTTCCCCTCTACCCCCTAATTTTCCTACCTCCAACCAAGGTTCAAAACATATTAAAAAAAATCAAAATTAGTAACACTTACACTTATCATAAATCAGATTTAGAGTAAGTTTAGCAACATATGGCTCTGGCTCCAAAGGGAAATGGAGGGGAACTGGGCCAATCAAATGTATTTAACAATGAGATTCTATCCACATCACTGACATAAGCATACAAAGACTGGCAGGAATGAGTAATAGTACAGCTCATAATTATGTCCTCCTTTCTGCAGCATAACACCATTACTGCTGTTAGATGAAACAGAACCTCACTAATTCTCACTTTGCTAATCTGTATGTGCAATAACTCTCATAAAACAAGCAGTCTCACCCCATTTCTCTGCAAATATTTAGTAGTAGAGAGCAGCAGTGAGGTCTCAAATCATTAAGACTTGATTATTTTTACAAAGGACTGCAAACTGCAGCACATTTGCTAGCACATTATGAAGCATCATCCATCATTCATAAACAACAATACTTTGTATTTACACAGCACCTTTCTCCCAAGCATTTCAAAATGCTTTACTAACTGCCTCATTAATCTCACATCGTAGAAATAAAGGCTTGGCAAGTGGTGCTATTCCTCTGTTTGTTAGGGACTACTGGGGTGCCAAGAGGTTAAAAGCACTTGTGCCCAGTCACTTTCAGTTCTTCATGGGCAGAAATGAGTCTGAACAAAGATCTTACCAAGACATACTGCTCATTTTCCTTATCCTTTCCCTAAAATATTAGGTAACTACTATCTGACCAAATCAAACCGAGTATCAGCCTATAATTAACATAAATTGGGATAAGTCCATAGATTTCAAAAACATGGTAGAATAAAAACAGCAATTTATTTGGAGTCTGATGAGCTCGGTTTGATCTCAGTCCTGTCTCCTGCTACCTCTGTGTAAAGTTGGACAAATAATCTGACCTTCCTGAACCTGTTTCCTCATCTGTAAAAAAAAAAAAAAAAAAAAAAAAAAAAGCTAGATATCTAAGATCTTTTCCAGTCCTAAAAGTATTATTCTATGCGCTAGTGAAATAAAAATTTGTTATTGTCATGAAAAAGACTATGGGCAAAAAGACCTAGAAAAAAAGCACATTCATTATGAAGGGCCTATGACAGTGCAACAGTTCAAAAATGGGTTCTTTGCGTGTCTAATGAAGAGATATTTGATTTTGGTCAAATACAATATGTACAACACAAATTATATGTGAAAATGCATTTCCCTGATTTCTGCCCAACTTTTAGATATGACAATTAAAAAAAAAAAAGTTCAGGGGCACTTCTCTTATCAAGAGAAATGATCCAATTTTTCCAAACCAGTAGATTAAGAGAATGTACAACATAAACTAATTGATAAGGAGGGTAGGAAAATGACTAGAATCATGGTATTTTGGGTTCTCTGAAAGTAAAAGTCTCATTATGGAAAAAGCTATATTCCATTTTGAATAAAATAATATCCATAAAGGCTAAGTTTTTGACATATATTTCTTTTCTTTTTCTTTTTTTTTTTTGTCTAAGGTTAAGTGATTTACCCAGGGTCAAACAGGTAGGCTGGGTTAAGTGTCTGAGGCAAATTTGAACTCAGGGCCTTCTGAATTCAGGGTTGGTCCTCTATTCACTGTGCCACCTAGCTGCCCCTTTGATATATATTTTAAAGAAATTACAACAAATACAAAGCTTGACTTCAAACAGCTGATGATATCAAATTATGTGCAATCCTTTCTTAGTAGTGAATACATGGAAGGAAGAGCAGTCATTGGCTTTGGTAGGGTACACCAGGTGTTGAACTCAGTCAGGAAGATCTATTTAAATCCTTCTTCAGCCATATACTAGCTGGTGACCCACGCAAGCTCTCTTTGTCTCAGTTTCCTAAAATCTAAGATAGGAATAAAAACAGTATGTACTTCACAGGGGAACCTAAGGTACTAAGGAAACTATGAAATAACATATAAAGCAAAATGTTAAAGCACTATATAAATGTAAGTTATTGATATCTGGTAATAATGTTATTAGGAGTTCACATTTGTATAACACTATTATAATAAATTGTTAATAATAACAATAGCTAGTATTTATATAGTGCTTTAAGGTTTGCAAAGGGCTTTTACAAATATTATTTCATTTTACACAATGGGAACTGGGATGAGAAACAAACCACCAAATTTCCTAGGTGGGACATTCAGAAATCTCTATTTGGCTATTCTCACATCAAAGTGATGAAATATTTACATTTTTAATACTTCAAATTTCCTCATGCCATTATTGTATAAATCAAATATTATTCCAACAAAATAGTTTGTGTGATTGGGGTAAAAAATTTTAAAGCTGAGATAATAGAGCACTTATTTCAAGAAAAAAAATGATACAATAAACTAATACAAAAAATTAAGGATTAATTAAGGATACAAAATTTTTTTGTATCATGGTTCTCTTTAGCAGTCCCATGAAGAATGGTCCTTGGACAGAATAATGTTTTTACATGCATAAAATAAAATGTATAGGATGACCAAAAATCCAATTACATACATTTGTCAGAATATTTAAGAACAAGTTCACAGAATCCCAATTAAGAACACCTCCCTTAAAATATGTTCTGGTGGGTTTTGACCTGTATTAAAACACAGCCACTTCATTAGAGAAAATTAAGTTATTATTTTTTTTTTTAGTTATTTAAGCAGGATTAACTTTCAATATAAATAAATTTTACTTTATATAATAATGAACCAGATGCAATAGGATTAATAACCAGTATAAAAGGTATAAAAATGAAGCACACTGACATATTAATTTTTGAGACTTGAAGAGCGTTTTTATATAAGGCCATTTGTCTTTAGTGAAGGACAGTAAAATAAATTTTAATCAGAAGAGGTAAAATGTGGAGAATATTTCCAATCCAACTAAATACCTACTGTGCTTGTTATTAAGAATAAGCCTTCAAGAAGCTTAGACTCTATTTTCCATACAACACTCATACCAATGGAAATAATGAAACATTTGAATATGTGACTTCTTAAAATATCGTTCAATGAAAATTAGCAGCTGTGAGCAGTTAAGCATAATTTGGCTTGAAAACAGGGGTACTGACTTAGATGACTTCTAAATGTTCTTTCTAATCTGGTGGGTTTGCTATAATTATTCCTAGATGATTTATGAACCAGAGATATATTCAGATACTCTGAATATATGTAAATTCTACTATATACATCACTGCCCGCCCCCCCCCCCCCAAACTCAATAAATTTCAGTGACTCCCTTTTGTCTCCCAGAGCAAATATAAAATGCTCTGTTTGACATGGAGATACAAACACATACCCTCTCTGGTCTTTGTGTTCTTGATAACAGCCTTCCAAACAACATAAAATGGATGTCCCATAGACATCTTGTACTCAACTTAACTCATTAACTTTCTTCCCAAATTCTCTGTACTGAATTACCCTTATTCTGCTAAGGGCACCAGGCTCACATTCTTCTTGTCATCCCCAATTTCATGTTCTCATACACCCCACACCTCCAAATCTATGCCCAATCTTGTTGTTTCTACCTTTAATCACATCTTTTACATAATTTTCTTTTTCTCCACTCCTGGCCACCAACCATATTAAAGCCCTCATCATTTCTTTCCTGGCCTATTGAAATAGTTTAATTGATCTTCCTGCTTCAACTCTCTTTCCTCTTTAATCTATACTCCATTCAGATGCCAAAGTGATTTTCTAAAGAATAAATCGGTCCCCATCAGCTTCCTCCTTAATAAACTCTAGTGACACCATGTTACCACCAGCATGAAATATAAACTCCTTTGTTTGGCACGGAAATCTCTTCACAACCTCTCTAGTTTTTTTATATATTAGTCTGCTTTTATGTATTCTAGGGCTGGAATGGATTTCAGAAGCCATCTAAATTAAAATTTCTTAACAGGACTCATGAACCTGTTGCTTTAAAATTTTAATTGTATTTGAATATAACTGACTTCCTTAGTAATCCTCTATTTTATGCATTTTAAGATAATATTCTGAGAAAAAATACAGACCAGAGGGCTCTATGACACACAAAAAGATTAAGAATCCCGATCCAATCCCAACATTCATTTAAAGATGAAGAAGCTGAAGCTCAGATGATTTTTCCCAAGCTCACACAGATAACAGGTAAATGTGTGATCCTAGAAAAGTCAATCTCAGTGAAAAATTATATATATGTGCATGTGTACATATTTTTACACATGTTGAGTCAGTTCACATTCTACTAAATATGTCACCTTTCCCCCTCCAACTCAATAAATTTCAGTGATTCACCATTACTAGGTCAAGGCTAGTCAGTTCAATTTTCTAACTCGAGTAACCTTTTCTATTAAATAAGGAATGTTGAATGAAATCATTTGTATTGTCTCTTCCAATTCTAACAATTGGGGAGAAGGAAGGCTGTGTATGAACTAGTAAGCATATAAAATGGTGAAACTCAAATGGTATAATATGCAAAGTACCCAGAATTGTAAAGTTCTATATAAAATAATAAGAAGTTAAAGTGAAGATAATGATAACAAAACCACCTCCTCATACTCTTGGCTTTATACTGTTAAAGTATGGATGAAAAAACCAATCCTAACTGTCCATCAATATGAATATTCAAATATTCAGCATCATAGTTTGCCAAAGCATTAATTTGACATTACAAAATGTCAATTAGAAGGCATGGGGCTGATTCTATATGGAGCCAATTATATCTATGATATTATGACCACACTGGATTATTTTATATATATAATATATATTATATATTCTCCATAAGACTCTATAGATATATAATATTCTCCATAGGACTCTAGGATTGAGCATTATCTCATTTTATTGTTTCATACACAGGCAGAAAATTCCTATAAATGTTAGAATTGGAAGGGACAATACAGCTGATCTAATTCAATATTTCTTATTTTAAAAGAAACGCGTTTTCGGAACTATCCATAGCTACATACCTAATTAATGGCAGAGCCAAGATCTCGTCTCTTTCCCTCCTTATTAAATTTATTGCTGTAAAATAAACACTGCTTCTCTTCTTACAATTTATTCTCTTGTTTGATGCATAAATCACTGTTTATTTTGCAATTCTTTAAAGGATGCTTATTTTATAATTTTAAAAAGAAAAATGAGGGCATTCTGAAGTTTTTCCTTAGGGAATCAATATTTTTAAACCACAAGGAATTCTATTATAACAAGTTCTTTTTAATATAACTGTTATATGGACAGCAGTGTCACAGGTCAAATTATAAAACATAAAATATAAGCATTACACATAGTAAAAGCTTGATAGAATACAAATAATATGTAAATTACCACCTAAAACCAGAATTAGAGACTCCTACTTACATAAAAGTCAAGAAACCCTACCCATTTCGTCTTAACTATTTTCTGCACCTAGAGATTCAATAAAGAGGTCCACAAAAGAAGCATACTGTGACATCTTTAAAATTAGTTTATCTTAGAAGTCTCCAATGCCCAATTTTTGTTGGAATTTATATATTTTCTCATAACACTTAAAAAAATACTTTAAAATACAAGATAGACATTTTCTCACCACCAATAGTCAAGTTTTTTTTTTCCCTTTTGCAGATGCCTGTTTCAACTGAGGGGAAAAAAAAAACATTCAGGAATGAAGTATATTTAAGGAACTCTTCTTAATACAGATTAGTCAAAGAACATTTATTCACTCAACCAATTAAGAATTGAAAACATAATTCCACCAAGATTATTACCTAATATCTGTTCAGGGCAAAAAAAGGAATTAATTATGCCACAGAACAACAGACAGGCCCAATTCCTTTACTATATTCCAAGTTTCTTTTACATTCAGCCAATTAACACATTAAGAATGAAACATTAAATGACAAAGCTTCCTGCAGTGTCCTCTAGTTCTTCCACAAACAAGCCTTAAATCAAGAATGCTTTCTTCACACTTAAGAACCTCAAGAGGTATAACTCAGAGATGATAGAAATTGTTGTCTAGACAATATTAAAATGGAAAAAACAAAACACCAAAAAACACTGCACGAAAAGGGGGAAGAATTAAGTAGGGTGAAAATATCTTGTCTTCTACTTTCTCACCTAACTTAAATTAGTCTATACTTAGAATTACACTTCATTATTTTTAAAAAGTGCTTTTTAAATCAGAATTTAAGATCTTGAATAGTAGTATCCTTGTTGAAAAACAATGGGAAATTTAAAGGGTAAGAAAAAAATAACTGTAAAATGTTATTCTGAGTCATAATTGGAAATATTTTACTTATGGTCCTTTTAGCAAGACATTGTCAGCTTTAAATTTATTATTTTAAAATCAGATCACTGACCAAAATTAACGTTCAAATAATTTTACCACTCTATTCCCCTTCCTCGCTCCACTCCCGAAAAAACCCAATAACGCTAACATATGGTCGTTCCAGATAAGCATTCACCACCTAAAAGGTCTTTTAAAAGGACTTTGATTATAAGTCTAGAAAAGCTTAATTAGTATACAGATTTCTGGAATCTACCAGAACTTAACTTAAAGCAGGAATTCTTAACCTTTTTGAGACATGGATCTCTTTGGCACTCTGGAGAAGCTTGTGGAACCTCTTCTCAAAATAATATTTTTAAATGAGTAAAACAAAACATACAGGATTATAAAGGGAATCAATTATGTTGAAATACAATGATGAAAATAGTTTTAAAAGCAGGTTTTACAATCCAGCCAAAGAATGCTTCTCTCTAGAGTTATCCTTAACTTCGAATCTATAAATGGGCCTGTGCCAGGAAGCTTTCCCCCATACCTAGAGAGTACGACGAAGTCGGTTTGTTTGTTACTAAACAAAACCGAAAAAAACTCTTAACAATAATGCTTTGTATTTCCTAGTGGTGTGTAGGATGTGAATATTAATGTCATTCCAGGTACACAGAACTTCATTAGTGACCTATCAGTCACATCACTTCAGAGAAGTGCGAGGCCCTCCAGCAGGGGGGGAACCGCCCCTCCTCCAACTCTCCTGGCTAAGGGGTCTCTAGATCATCCAAGCCGTTCCAGACTCCAGACCGGGGGAGGGGAGGAAGAGCGCTAGGCGAGAAGCCATGCCCTCCCTCCTTGCGGCCCCTCCTAGGTAGGCCTGGAGAAGCCCCTCCCGCCCCCTTCGAGTCGACTGCCCCGCACACCTCTTCCTCCCCGGGGTAGTCAGTGGCGGAACTGGGGAATCTGGGGCGTGAAATATCGCCACGCGGGGCACGTGAACACCCCCTGCGGGCGGTGCCTCTGCCCTGCGGGAGTCTCAGCAGGGCCTGTGTCCATTGCCCTCCTGGAAAATACCCTCAGTTGTCCTCCTAACTCTACTGGGATTGGTTGGGGGGGTCAAAGGAGAGGGGCGGGATAGGGGAACGGGAGTGGGGGTGGGGATGAATCAATACCCGCAGGAGGGTGTCCAGCTCTAGTCTCTACTTTCTCGTCAGTGGGCGAAGACATTGTGGACAGTGACTTGCTCTCTCCTTTTTAGTCTCGGTTCAATGGACGTGGGAGCTAGCGACCGGCAGCGCGCGCCCGTCGCTAGAAGAGCTCGAGCGCGTCGTCGCGTTGCAACAGCTGGAGCAGCCGCTGGCGGGCCAGGGAGGCACGCCCCCTCCCTTCCCCCGCCCCCACTACCGGGATGGGCGGGGCAGGGAAGGACTTTGCCTCCCTCCCTCCCAGCGCGCCCTCCGGGCTTGTCAACGTGGCTTCTCCGTGGCCCGGGCACCCTCGAACCACCCACTGTCCGGCCTGGGCCTGGACGTGCGCCGTGACGTCATAGCGTTCTAGAACTCCGGGTGTCACCCCGTTCTAAGGGCTCGGCTTGTGGCTCGCCACGTTCTAAGAACTCGTGGGGAAAAGGGGGGAAACCTTCCTTAGTTTTGCAAACCCAAAGTGAACCCAGGCGACTGAGCATGCCCGGCCCGGCCCGACTCGAGAGCCACGTAGCTGCGGTTTCTGTGCACAGCTTTCATTCATTTGAAGGCGGGGGAGGGTAGAGATGAAGCGAAAGGCCCGGGGTAGAGGAGCACTCGCTCAGGTGCTGTTTTGGGAGCTAAAATTGGAAAGAACTCTGGGATGTGTGGGTGTGGCGCTGCCAGGATACTAGTCTACTAGTGTCTCCTAGACAACAAAAAGGTTCTCGAATGAGTTCATTTCTCACCAACCCCTGGGTCTCTTTTTTGGCTCCTGAATCCCGAGGGTACCGTGAGCGGCGAAAAATTCAGTTGAGTTAAGAGTCTGTGTCAAATCCTGTGCTAACCCCTAAGGATACAAAAAAGCTAAAGACAGTCACTGCTCTCTTGGCGCTTACAGTCTTAAGGAGACCTGGCGACCAAGTCTGTTATTTTTTCTTCCTGACAATTCTGCAGGCAGCCTTGTATTTAAAAGAAAAGAGCAGTCCCAGTGGTGACTGACTGGGCTGGGGGAAAAGGACTAATTTGTAAGAAAATGGGAGATAAGTTGGGGGAGATAGCTGGTTTTGGAATTTCAAAAGTGAATACCTGTAGAACAGCTCTCTTTATACGCAAATAAAAACTGCAGCTGTGTAACCTGAGGCTCTGAGAAGTCTGAAATTTGTAATGCCACAGATTCCCTTACTCCTATTCATGTCAATTTTCACCCTCTTCCAGGCTCTTTTCAAATAAGATTCCTAGGTAGAACTCTTTGCTCTGTCTCAGGATGCTACAAAAATCCTTAGAAGTACCCTTTGGAACTCTTACTGGCTGAAAATACGTCGTGTTTCTGGCTCTTCAGACTTTGGAACTTGCTATATTTTTTACTCTCGGGATTATCGTTAAGTGTGAGTTGAATTTTAAGAATCTGTGATTTCATTCCACTTTAAATTGTAGCTTAACCAAGCAGATTGCTTTGCCAGAGAATTAATGAATTTCCTATGGTCAAAATATATTCATCACCCAAAGACCAAACTAATGACAATAAGTCTTTGAAAATTGAGGCAGCTTGGTTCTTCCATCTGTCACGTCTTGATTATGTGGGATAATTTTAGAGCTTGTGTTCCAAGAGTGTATAAAGCCTTGGAGAACCCACCTTCATTCCCTTGGCACTAACATGAGGCACCCAAGGAGAAATATGGTAGAGGTGCAACATCTGTAGGCTTCACAAATACTTTCTTCTTAGGTAGATAAAGGATATGGAATAGCAGTTTTCAAAAGAGGAAATGCAGCCTTATGCCTACCATAAAAAGGTTTTAAGTAACTAATAAGAAAAATAAATTAAAACAACCCAGTCCACACCCTTGAGATAGCAAAGATGACAAAATACAATAAAAACTATTGCTAATTGGGAGTCTGGGCCCTTATGGAGAGACCGGCAAGTTAATAATACACTGTTTGAAAAACTGAATTTTAATCTTGTCATTCAAGAAAATAATTTAGAATTGTACAAAACTTTTGAATTAGCAATGTCACTACTAGATAAATATTCTAAGGAGGTCAAAGGCACAGAGAAATCTATAAGAGAAAGATTTATTGCAGTCCTTTTTCCAAATGAAAACCTGAAAGGAAAACAGACTGGCTGAACAAACTGGTAAATGAATACAATGGACCATATTATTATGCCATAAGAACTGGCCAATAAAAAGGATTTAGAGAAATTTGGGAAGACTAGTTTGCTCTATAATAGTGATGAGGTGTGAGAATGTAGCAGGTCTGAGAAAATAAAGGCTAGCCAGTCTTGGGGTGATACAACCAATACTGGCCAATCTGTTGGTCAAGTAAGCTGTAGAACTCAATAATGGGAACTACCTCTCCACACATTGTACTCCTCAATTGTACTTATAAGCCCATATTAGCATATCAATTCTCTTTACTATAAAGAGATTTCTTCTTGATTCTGACCCTTTGCTAAAATTCTCTTGAAAATTAGCCCACTGTCAAGCAGGAAAATAAAAATCTTTTCTCCTTAACGTGGAGACACACTGAGTGTGGGAATTCTTTCTCTAAATCCATAATAGTGAACAAGGGGTACCCTAATCTTATTGGGGTGTCTTCCTTCTCAACAGTAGAAGAGAAAGAATTGAGACCACTTGCATCATGACCATAAAAGAAAGGAAACCACCATTGAAAGAATATAGAATTCTAATCAATGCTGTTAACCATATAACTTGAAATGGCCTTCTTCTTGGTTTTGGACATAGCCAATGTGGTAATTTGTTTTGCACACTGTGTATGCTTGACAAAGAGGTGACAGAAGATAGATACAGAGCAAACCATTTTTAGACAGGGTCAATCTGTTAGTTTGTTTTACTAGACTGCTCTCATTTATTACAAGGGAGGCTTCTGTGGTAGAAGGGGAAGAGGGCAATCATTAGGAAATGATAGTGATGTTAAAAAAAGAAAAGGAAATCAATAAAAAAAATCAGTTTTTTTTTTAACTTGAAAAGAGATAATGAAGGTAAAGAAAAAGGGTGAAGAGGACATTCTATGAGAAGGGTTTTAAAGCCATGGAATATATTGTCCCAGAGAATATGGCCAGCTGGCATAATATACAATTGTTAGTTGTAGCACTTTTGGTTCATTGATTTTCTTTATAAATACCATATGAACATCACCAAGGCTTTATTTCCTCTTTTGAAAACTGCTATTCCATATCCTTTATAACCACCTACCCAAGGGGAAAGTATTTGTGAAGCCTACAGATGTTGCACCTCTACCATATTTCTCCTTGGGTGCCTCATGTTAGTACCAAGGGAATGAAGGTGGGTTCTCCAAGGCTTTATACACTCTTGGAACACAAGCTCTTCTCATCCAGCCAACTAAAGATATCTCTTCTCTTTTGTATATGTAACTTTTATTTTATTTTTACTCTTATAAAAATATACAGTCAAGCAAAACAAATGACCACATTGGTTTTATCCAAAAATGTATGTCACATCATGCAACTTGTATCTCTTATCTATCTGTTGGGAGCATAGCTCATGATTCATGTTTTGAAATTAATAGGGGTGCAGCTTCTAGGGGAAATGTGATAATCCTAAAATTAGGCCTTGGGAGTGCTACAGTTGTACAAACATTGCTGGCTGTCCGATAACAATGCGTTGGTCAATGAGGACAAAATTTCTGAGACAATAATGAAGTGCATACCAGACCACTCCTCAAATCTACCTGTAAGCTATAAAATTAGCCTATCAGTGACATGAAACACCTGGTCTCTAACTTTTTCATATAAATTTATCTTTTTATTCCTGGTTCTTTGAGCCCACTGTAATTGGAGTTACAATTATAATAAACTTTGCCTCTTGACTTGGAGATGGGTCCAAGCCTGCAAATTCTTTTGAGACACCTCAGGATGCTGGTGTGAAGCCCCAATCTTTTGGGGTGTCCTTTGAACTTCAACAAAATCATGGTTGGAGACTGCATTAATTAGAGCTGTCTTTCAAAGCTGTTTATCTTTACAATATTGTGATTATTATATAATTTGTTTTCCAGGTTCTCTTCATTTCATTCTACATAAGTTCATACATATGTAAACATAACAGTTGGAACCAGTGGTTAGGTGGTTATAAGGGATATGAAATAGCAGTTTTCGAAAGAGGAAATGCAAGCAACCATAAAAAGATTTTAAGTTACTAATAAGAGAAATACAAATTAAAACAACATAGTCCATAGCCTAGAGATGACAAAGACAACAAAGTAAAACAAAATCATTAATTGTTGGGGGATGGGAGTAGTTTCTGTGGGAAGATAGCTACCTTAATGCACTGTTGGTAAAGCTCTAAAATTACACCTTTTGTCATTTCTTGCAGTAAAATAACATTCAGTTCCATTCATTTAACATTTTTTCAGCTATTCTCCAATTGATGGGAATCCCCCCTCCTTAGTTTCTAGTTCTTTCTTACTACAAAAAATAGTTGTTATAAACATACTTTTCTGTTATAATCACTTTTAGAAGATGGGAAGCCTAAAATTATAACCACATTGGGACATTTGAAATGGCACTGTTTGATTTGGGGATTTTTGGCCCCAGCTTAAAGTTCCCCTTTCATTGTTAATTAAGGTAGCAAGAAAAACACTAAAGAATTTAGTAGTGACTATTCTTGTCAGTATTTCTGTAGCACCAGTACCTACTTTACATTCTCTTAAATTGTTACCTGAGATCTTGTGTTAGATCAGAGAAGTGGAGAGGTTTGAGGAAGATCTCTGTTTTAGGATTTTTGGTCAGTGAGTTAGTATCAATCTAGTCAGAATGATATAATAACTAATTAAAACATTAACTATTGAACCCGATTGAAAGCTCAACTACCCCTCATTTGACACTGGTGAAAGATAGTGAGAAAACAATTCTTCTCCCTAGGTCTTTGTATGTGGATGGTAACTTCCTGGAACTTATTAGTATAACATTCTTGAAGCTATGGCTAAATTTGAGAATCATGGTGAGCCTACTTAAAATGCTATAAACACTGTAACTTTATCACTGATCTGCTTGAAGTATTTTAAAAATAGGTTTTATTCAAAATTTTAGTTTTTTGTTAAGATTTTTCCAAGGATATGAATAAAGCCAAGTATAGATTAGTAAGCATCTAGATAATGAATGAAGTTCAAGTAACACTTATTATGATGTTGAATTCCCTGTGGATAAGCTCAACATCTCTATGACTGCCCAAACATTCCTTTACCTCATTCTCACTTGCTTTTTTTTCGATTGTCTCAAGCTAACTCTACTCACCCTGCCCATCTCCCACTAGGTTCCCCTTTACCCTTCTCTACACATAGGAATCTAAAGTAATGCTAAATTCTATCCTTGTCACACCCTAAATATTTCCAGTCATGCTGAGGAAGGTTAGAGAAGTTCTCTAAACAATGTTAATTCAAGTTCTACTCCAAGAAATAAACATTTAAGTGCAACATGATAATTTGGGGGATGAGGTAGGAATCACAAAAATCCAATGAAAAATGAGAGGATTCTGCTACTTCAAAATGATTAAAAATCATCAAGTTTTCAGATAGAGATTCAATTTTTCAGCTAATCACAATAGAGTTTTAATGGAGTTTAATAGACTTTTTTTTCAAAAAAGATTCAATGTTAAGGGTTGGAATTAGATTTTAGTGACACTGTCATTTATCCTTTTGCTAATTGGTATATGAAAAAATTTTTTTTTACCAGTCTGAATCTTAGGAAAATTTCTTTCTTCTTCATTTGGAAGCTAGAAAATAGAAACCAGAAAAAAAAAAAAAAGATGAGAGTAATATAACTGTGAATACTGATTTCCTACAGAATTGCAAATGCCATATAAGTTATTTATGAAAAATGTGTTTTAGTGGAGAATGCGTAGGACTGAGGTTAGGAATCATTCTATTTCTAGCTCTTTTTTACCAAGTCATTACATGACCTTGTACAACTTAAACATTCTGTGGAGATAATAATACCTATCCCATGTGGAATTTCAGCAGTTGATAACATTATTTCATAACTTTTGAGAAACTTGCATATAAAGCCCTACAATGATATATGAATATTTGTTGAGTTGAATTGAATTGAATATCTATTAAAGTGGGAATAAAGAATAAACATGACAAAGACATCAAGTATAAAGAGACTTTCAGTAATATAAAATCAGCTCAGGGGATCCTCAGTCTTGAAGTAGAGGGACAAACTTGTTTTTTATTATTTTTCTCCTAGATTTTCCAGGGTTAAGATTAAGCTCTTCATAAATAATGATTATTAAAAAACTTTTTGCAAGATTCTCTTGATATTATGATGTCATACATATACAACCTCCCCCTTCCTCTGCTCCACACATATTAAGAAGGATTTTGAAAAAACATTCACTTGACAAGCTGATTAGCTATTATAATATGCAGAGACTTGTAATGGGCATGTGTGGAGGAAGGTGGAGGTAGGGGAACAGATCTATATTTTAAATGAAATGTTTTTCTCTTAAATTTTATACAATATCTCTCAATAGAAGGGTAAACTACAGACAGTTGAGTATAATACACAGTATCATATAAGTTTATTAGAATGTTACCAAATTAAGCGTCCCGCTTCCTCTTCTTCCTAACTTTACATCTCCAGTTCTCTCAACATCATTTTTCATCCTCTCCTTTGTTGCAGTTTGGGAAGAAGAGTGACCCTTTTCTTTGGCAATGATGATGCTTTTGACTTGTGCCCTTGATCCCATCTGTTCCTTTCTGTCTCCTCTGGGAAGTTGTCCCTCTCATCATCCTTTCTTCCTAATTGTCAATCTCTTTTTCCCTGATTTCTCTGCTGCTTATAAAAATACCCAGAGCTTTAACCAAATCCTCTTTCTTTGTGATCCCGTTATCCTTTCATAACCTAACTTCTACATAAAGCTGTTTATCCTATACCTCCACTTCCCACCTCCCATTGACTTCTTAAACCTTTCTAGTCTCCTACCACCATTTGACTGCCTTTACTTTCATCAGTCACCAAAGATATCTCAATTTCTGAATCAGATTGATTCTTCTTACTTCTCATTACTCTCAACATCTCTGCAGGCCTTGACACTCTTAATCACTTTCCTGATATTCTCTTTTCCCTGAGAAATGAAATAGCTGTTCCCTTTTTCTATCTGTCTGACCATTCCTCTCAGCCTCTTTTCATTATTCATGTTCTACCCCATATATATATATATATATATATATATATATAGACATATGTCCTGGGTTCTCTTCAATCTCTGTATTCTTTGTGACCTTTTCAGCTTTCACATTTTCAAATGATTATTTTTCTCTGAAGTCTACTTGGGCAAGCCCTCAACTCTATATGCTGGTCATCTGTTTGGATATTGTATAGATATCTTAAACAATATGTTTTATATAAAATTTATTATCATTTTCCCCAAACCTACCCTTTCTGTTGATTTCTCTGTTTCTATAAAAGATGCTTCTTTTAGTGACCCAGGTCTAAAACCTAGAAATCATGCTGAACTATAAGCTTTCATTTAATGTTTTTATCCAGTTTCCAAATCTTGTTGATTTTACCTCTTTAACATCTCTTTCACCCATCCCTTTCTATCCACTTACATCACAGCCACACTAATTTGGCTAGCCTTTCATTACTTCTAATTTAACTTCTACAATAGTTTCCTAATGGCTTTTTTCTGACTCCAGACTCTCCTCTTGTCATCTTCAAAGGAAAATGGACTTACAGATAGAAGAGATCTGAGAGCCAAGAAAAGTGAGGCTCTCAAAGGAACATTGTGGCTTATAAGCATCAGAAGCAGGATATTCCTAAAACAAAGTTCTAATCACATCACTTCCCCACTCAAGAAACTTTAGTAGCTTTCTCTTGCCTCTAAAGTAAACTACAAATTTCTTTATTTGACTCCAACTCGTCTCTCTATGCTGACTACACATTTACTTTTTATGTATTTTACATCCCAGCCAAACTAGATTCTTTTTTTTTCCGCCTTACATGACATTTTGTTTGCTGCCTTTCAATCTCTTCCCCTACCCCTTTTTAGAAGGCTTTTTCATGTGTCTATTCAGGTGTTAATAAGGACCCATGTTCAGTAGTAGCATAGATGATAAATAAGAGAGGACAGCTTAAGACTCATTGCATAGGTGGAATTGTCAGATCTCAAGCACTAAGTGCTGACTATATGCCATATATTGTTCTAAAGTACTAGGTATATTATAGAAAAAGAGAAAACTGCATTTGCCCTCAAGGAATTTCTTTGCGTTTTAATGCAAGAGAAAATAATATAAATAAATAGGTATAGACATGGTAAATACAAAGTAACAGAGGGAAAGGCACTAGCAGTAGAGAGGCAGGTCTCTTGGCAGAAAATGGCCTGTCAGCTAAGACAAAGGAAGCCAAGAATTCAGTGGTGGATTCAGAACATTCCAAGTCTAGGGGATAGCCGTGAAAAGGACACAAAGATGAGAAATAGAGTGTGAGGAAGAGAACATATACTAATATAGCCAGGTGGTGGAGTTCATGGAGGACAGTATGATATGAGAATGAAAAGTTAGAAAGGGACCAGCTGGTGAAGAGCTTTAAAGCCTTATAGAATACTTTCTGACCTTAGAGATAATAGAGAACCACTGAAATTTATAGAGTAATGGGTTGACTTGGGTAGTAAACCTATTTCAAGAAAATCATTGGCAGCTAAATTGAAGATTGATTGAAGCAGAGAGAGATGAATCAGGAAATAAAATTAGAAAGTTATTTATGATGAGGGATTGAACCCAGATGGTGACTATGCGAGTTGAAAGGAGAGGTTTATGAGAGATGTTGTAAAGAAGCAATTGACTTACGAAAAAAAAATGTTCTAAATCACTATTAGAGAAATACAAATTAAGACAATTCTGAGGTACTACCTCACACCTCTTCGATTGGCTAAGATGATAATAAAAGAAGGATAAATATTAAAAGGGATGTGGGAAAACTGGGACATTAATACATTGTTGGTGGAGTTGTGAAGTAAGCCAACTATTCTGGAGAGCAATTTGTTTTTTTGTTTTTGTTTTTGTTTTTTTAAATTTTATTTTATTTAATAATAATTTTATATTGACAGAATCCATGCCAGGGTAATTTTTTTACAACATTATCCCTTGCACTCGCTTCTGTTTCGATTTTTCCCCTCCCTCCCTCTATCCCCTTCCCTAGATGGCAAGCAGTCCTATATATGTTAGATATGTTGCAGTATATCCTAGATACAATATGTGTTTGCAGAACTGAACAGTTCTCTTGTTGCACAAGGAGAATTGGATTCAGAAGGTAAAAATAACTCGGGAAGAAAATCAAAAATGCAAATAGTTCATATTCGTTTCCCAGTGTTCTTTCTTTGGGTGTAGCTGCTTCTGTCCATCATTTATCCATTGAGACTCAGTTAGGTCTCTTTGTCAAAGAAATCCACTTCCATCAGAATACATCCTCATACAATATCGTTGTCGAAGTGTATAATGATCTCCTGGTTCTGCTCATTTCACTTAGCATCAGTTCATGTAGGTCTCTCCAAGCCTCTCTGTATTCATCCTGCTGGTCATTCCTTACAGAGCAATAATATTCCATAACATTCATATACTACAATTTACCCAGCCATTCTCCAATTGATGGGCATCCATTCATTTTCCAGTTTCTAGCCACTACAAACAAGGCTGCCACAAACATTTTGGCACATACAGGTCCCTTTCCTTTCTTTAGTATCTCTTTGGGGTATAAGCCCAGTAGTAGCACTGCTGGATCAAAGGGTATGCACATTTTGATAACTTTTTGGGCATAATTCCAGATTGCTCTGGAGAGCAATTTGTAATTAAATTCAAAGGGTCTTTGATCCAGCAATATATCTACTAGATCTGTATTCCCAAAGAGACCATAAAAAAGGGAAAAGGACCCATAGATACAAAAATGTTTATAGCAATTCTTTTTGTACTGGGAATATTGAGTGGATGCCCATCAGCTGAGGAATGGCTGAATAAGTTATGGTATATCAATATAATGGAATATTGTTATTCTTTGAGAAATGATGGGGAGGCTGATTTCAGAAAAGCCTGGCAAGACCTACATGGATTGATGTTGAGTGATTGGTAAATTCCTCAACTTGAAAAGTCTACAAACCAAGACTTAAAATGGAGGGTGTATAATGCACGATTGTTTTGTCTCTAATGATTGTGTGCTCATTGCAGCCTCCAAAAACTGAGATGCAACAAAGTATGGATCAGTGCTCTGCTGCTTGTGCTAATTTTGATCTAACAATTAACACCAAGAAAATATAGGTCTCCATCAGCCAGCATCATACCATCCATATGTGGAATCATCCCTTACAGCAAATGGAGTTTTGAATGCTATGGGTAGGTTTCCTGACCTTGGTAATATACTTTCTAAGAATGGATACATTGATGAGCTTGATACATGAATTGCCAGAGCTGTTTGGGAGGCTCCAAAGCAAAGTGTGGGAGAGAAGAGGTATTAGATTGACTCTCAAACCAAAGATCTACAGAACTATTGGGCTGATCTTATTGTTTATGCCTGTAAAACCTGGACAATATACCAGCACTATATAATTGCTTCCATTTAAATTGTCTTAGGAAGATTCTGAAAATCACCTAGCAGGACAAAAAACCAGACACTGAGGTCCTTTCTCCAACTAAACTGTCAAGTATTCAAATTTCACTACAGAAAGCAGAACTCCAATGGGTTGGCCATACTGTTTGAATGCCAAATGTACATTTGCCTCAAAGACTATTTTCTGGAGAATTCATACAGGGCAAGCCCTCACATGGTGTTTAGAAAATGAACATGAATTATTTAGTAAAATGTTGTTCAGAAATGGTATTCAGAAAAAGTGAGAGAAGGACACTCTCAAAGTCTCTGTTAAGAACTTTGGAATTGATTGTGGTCCATGGGAGACATTGTCACAAGACTGCTCAGCCGGCATGTCCTCAATCAGAGAAGGTGCTGTGCTCTGTGATCAAGGAAGAATGAAAATCAAGATATGTAGATTGACTATCCACTCCAAATATTTACATGGACTATTTGTACCTGACTTGTGACAAAGCATTCTGAAATCTCATTGGTCTGATCAGCTACAGTCAAGATGCATTGTAACTTGACTCCAACATAGTGATGTCATTCTGATTCTTTTTGAAAACTAAGGACAATTATTATATCATGTGACAACATAGGTTTGGTTTTTTTTTTTTTTCACCTACCTCCAATAGATCAAGGAAGGAGAGTCTGTGTTTTTTTCCTGTAGTAGGTTATCATATTTATCTAGTCTGTCCATGTAGAAATTCTTTTTTTAAATAATATTTTATTTTTCCAATTATATTAAAGATATTTTTCAACATTCATTTTTGTGAGATTTTGAGTTCCAAATTTTTTCCCTTCTTCTTCTTTTCCCCTCTCCCCAAGACAGCAAACAATCTAAGTTAGACACGTGCAATACTTTAAAACATATTTTCATATTTGTCGTGTCATTAAAGAAAAATCTGAACAAAAGAAAAAAATCATGAGAAAGAAAAAGCAAACTAACAAACAAAAAGGTAAAAAATTGCATGCTTCAATCTACATTCAGTCTTCATAGTTCTCCCTTTGGATATGGATGACATTTTCTGTGTCAAGTCTATTGGAAATGTCTTGGATTACCACATTGCTGAGAACAGTTAAGTCTATAATAGTTGATCATAACATAATTTTGCAGTTACTATGTATAGTATTCTCCTGATTCTGCTCACTTCACTCAGTATCAATTCATGTAAGTCTTTTCAGGCTTTTTTGAGATCAGCCTACTAATTATTTCTTATAGAACAATAATATTCATTAAATTCATATGCCATAACTTATTCAGCCATTTTTCAATTGTTGAGCATCCACTTACTTTTTAATCCCTTGCCACCACAAAAAGAGCTGCTACAAACATTTTTGCACATGTGAATCCTTTTCCCTCTTTTATGATCCCTTTGAGATACAGACCCAAATAGTAATACTGCTGGATCAAAGGGTAGGTATGTACAGTTTTATAGCACTTTGGGCATAATTTCAAATTGTTCTTCAGAAAGGTTAAATCAGTTCATAATTTCAATAATTCATTAATGTCCCACTTTCCCCATATCCCCGCAAACATTTATCATTATCTTTTACTGTAATTTTAGACAATCTGATAGGTGTGAGGTAGTACTTCAGAGTTGTTTTAATTTGCATTTCTTTAATCAATAGTGATTTAGAGTATTTTTTCATAATTTAGAGTATGTTCATAATATCTTCATGTGAAAATTGTATTCTTTGACCATTTATCAATTGGAGAATGACTTGTATTCTTGTAAATTTGACTCAGTTCTCTATATTTTAGAAATAAGGCCTTTATCTGAAACGTAGGCTTGTGTGTATGAGTTCCCCATAAAATTCTCTTAGGCAAATGTACATTTGGCATTCAAACAATGTAGCCAGCCCATTGGAATTGTGCTTTCTGCAGTGTCAGGTATCTTATCCTGCTAGATGATCTTCAGAATCTTCCCCAGCTTTCTGTTTCCCTTCTAATCTTGGCTTCATTGGTTTTGTTTGTGCAAAACCTTTTTAATTTAATGTAACCAAGTTATGCATTTTACATTTTATAATGTTCTCTAATTTTTATTTGGTCCTAAATCCTTATCTTCTCCAAAGATCTGACAAATATAGTATCACCTTATATGTCTAAGTCATGAAACCATTTTGACCTTAATCTTGGTATAGGATGTAAGATATTGGTCTATGCCAAGTTTCTGCCATACTGTTTTCCAGTTTTCTCAGCAATTTTTGTCAAATAGTAAGTTCTTATCCCAGAAACTGGAGTCTTTGGGTTTATCAAACGATAGATGACTATAGTTATTGAATACTGTGATTTGTGTATCTAATCTATTTTACTGATCTAATCACTCTGTTTCTTAGCCAGTATGAAGTATTTTTAGTGACTACAGTTTTATAATATAATTTTAAGTCTGGTACTGCTAGGCCATCTTCCTTTGCAATTTAAAAAGCATAATTCCCTTTACATTCTTGATTTTTTGTTCTTCCAGCTGAATTTTGTTATTATTTGTTCTGTCTATAAAATAATTTTTTGGCAGATTGATTAGTATGGCACTGAATAAGTAGATTAATTCAGATAGAAATGTCATTTTTATTATATTATCTTGGCCTATCTATGAGCAATTGATATTTTCCAGGTGTTTAGATCTGATTTTCTTTGTATGAAAATTATTTTGTAATTGTGTCATATAGTTCCTGGGTTTGTCTTGGCAATATTTTATTTTGTTTACGTTTATTTAAATGGAATTTCTGTTTCTATCTTTTGCTGTTGGGATTTGTTGGTAATATATAGAAAAAAGCTGATGATTTATGTGGATTTATTTTATATCCTGCAACTTTGCTAAAGTTATTAATTATTTCACATAGTTTTTTGGTTGTTTCTCTAAATACACTGTCATATGATCTGCAAAGTGATAGTTTTGTTTCCTTATTTCCCACTCTAATTTCTTCAATTTCTTTTTCTTTTATTGCTAAAGCTAATATTTCTAGTGCAATTGTGTATAAAGTGGTGATAACGAGTATTCTTGTTCCACCCTTGGTCTTATTGAGAATGCTTCTAGTTCAGACGTTCTTTATCATATCTAATTTAGATATGTTACATAGAAGCTTAGACTTTTGGTCTTTTGGTGCCGGGAGAATAAAATGTTCAAGCCCATAAGAGCACTTAATATCCTTGAGGATCATTTTAGAACCACCTCTAAGCCTTTTCTAGGTTAAGTTGCCTTGTTACTTCTCACTTTTCCTCACAGGTCCAATTTTTCAAACTTGTCACCCAGTGCAAGCAATGCAGCTAACCAATCTGTAGCTGGTTCAACAGTCAGAAAATCCCCTGGTACCTTTTTAACACTTTCCTACAGGGAAGCCTGGTTATGAGCTGGGCACAAACCCTTTTCAGCTGCTCACAGATATCACTGAGGGTAGCAATTATGTTAACAAGCATTTATTAACTACCTACTATGTGCCAAAGACTGCTACATACTTGGGGTACAAGTGAAGATAATCTCAGCGGGAAGGAACTAAAAAAGAATGGAGAAAGACTTCTTGCAGAAGATAGGACTTTATTTGACTTAAAAGGAAAGTCAGGGAAACCAGGATGGGAAGATGAGGAGGAAGAGAATTCTAGGAATGGAGTAAAGTCATGAAAATATGCAGAGTTCAGAGATGGAATGTCTTTTCTAAGGAAAAAAATCACAGAACCCCAGAATATTTGGAGGGAAATAAGGTTTAAGAAGATTGGTTAGCTAAGAAGACATCTGATTATGAAAAGCTTTAAAAATCAAACAGGATTTTATGTTTCATCCTGAAGGTAATAGGAGCTTATTAAATGGGCAGTGAGAGGGTAGGGAGTGACGTGATCAGATCTGCACTTTAGGAATACCAAGTTGACAATTAAGTGGAGGCTGGACTAGAGTGGTTAAAGTCTAATCAGAGAGACAACCAAGGTGGTAGCAGTGTCAGAAAGAATGAGGTATATTGAAAAGGTATTGTGAGGTTGTAAAATTGCCTCTTTTTAGCAACATATTGTTTGGGGATGGAGGAGGTGAGAAAGAATAATGAATTGAAGTTGACAAGGTATCAGGATGGTGATACAATAATTGGAAAGTTACAAAGAGGCGAAAGTTTGGAGAAAAGAGAATGAGTTCAGTTTTGAACATATAAAGTTTAAAATGTCTACAAGACATTGAGTTTGAGATGTCCAATAGGGAGTTAGAGATGTGGAAGTATAGGTCACGGGAGAGATTAGGGTTATACAAATAGATCTAGGAATCATCTGCATAGAGATAATAATTGAATCCATAGAAACTGATGAGATGACTAAGTAAAATAGTATAGAAGAAGGAAGAAAAAAAGGACCATCCATAGAATTTTGAGGAACTAGATAGTGGAAATAACCTGAGATTTAGTATTGGAAAGGCAAGATCTTTGATTAAAATAAGGGGTCAGGGATTTATAAGGGACAGTGTAAAGTTAACTAGTTCACTAAGGGATCAAGATGGGGAAGGGAAAAAAGTATATAGCCAGTGAAAGGGTATTAGTTTAGGGAAGAACTGAGGGATTGAGGAATGACAACATTATGATGAGATAAAGGTATTCCAGAATTCTAATTGTAGATGTGAAATACTTGGAGATGATGACAAAATTAATAATGTGACCATCTTTGTGTGTAGCCTTAGGTGGGTTGAAAAATAATTTATGGGAAATGGGTAAATTTACGGTTTTTGAAAGAGTATCAATTTGCTGCAAATCTCCTAGAATAAAGGCAAGAGTTGCATAGGAGAAAAATGTGCCATGCATATTGAAGCGATGTGCCATACATATTGAAGAAGGAAGAAGAGTGTCCTGGAAATTAGTATATTAACAGCCACTAGGAACTTGATTGAGTAATCAATACTGATCAAATGAACCTCAAAGGAGGCGATGTCTATGGTAGAAGGAGATCACTGAAGATCTTACTGGAGCCAATACCATTTGCTGATTAACTGTCACTAATAGACAGGTAAACTCAAGAGCCCTGGGAATGCAGAACCCTCTTCCCTGAACTAATCTACTCCAGCCCTGCTAGCCATTTGGAATGAAAGGAATCCTTTTGGAGATGTGGCTTAGCAACTGCTTCTTTGGGTGCTGCCCTCCCCTACCTGTAAAAGAAAGTTCTTGTAGTCTAAGTCCTTGGCTCTGTCAGTCTTACAGTTCAAGAATTTTTTCCAGTGGAAATGACATCAAAAATGTATTATCATTTATTCTACCACTGGGCCCCAAAGACCTAAGGCTTTCTATTTGTCTTGCAGTGAAAATCCTCTGTATATGTTGTCTTTCTTATTAGAATGCTTTCCTTTAAAATGGATATTACTAGCATTTAATAGTTAGGTAGCTGGCCTAGAGTAAGGCAGTCAGACACTTATTAGCTGTGTGACTTTAGGCATCAATGAACTTCTGTTAGCTTCAGTTTCTCAATTGTATGAAATGAAGATAACAATAGCATCTTTGGCCCAGGTTAGTTGTGAGGATCAAATAAGATAAAATTTATAAATTGCTTAGCATAGCACCTGACAGTTAATAGGTGCTATATAAATGTTAGCTATTATTATTATTAGCATAGAACTTTGCCTATATGTTTAATGTATTTTTTATTTATATATCAATAAGTTAATATAAATGTCATGGTGAATTAGATACCATTTTAATTAGGGTCCCTTGGTAGCAATCTTAATGAGAGTGCCCTGAATTAAAGAAATTTGGAAATGAAGAGATTTCATCAGGTTCTACCACTTATTGAAATTCTTTTGTTTAATGGCAAATGTCCCTCCAAATCAGTAATTATGTGGTAACTCTGTGTCCATTCTAATCAGGTTAAAAGGAAACCCACACACAACTTGTATTTATAAAAAATATTATTTATAATAGGTCGGAGACAGGATTTGTCTATCCATTTAGTATATGGTTGGTAAATAAATAATTTTTCATTGACTTATTGAGCATTAACACCTGTTATTTCTTATCTGTAGCTTGCCATTCAGGATGGTGAAGTTTTTAAGTTCAAAGATTACATTATCTAATATTGATCAACTTTTACAAAAGCTTCCAAGATTTGAAGATTTGCATGAGACAATGGAGAGTTTAGAACTAGGTGCTGGCTTAGAATATAATGACAAGTTCTGATTTTATTTGGAGATTGACTTTATCATGATTGTAATCACAGAACTTTTAAAAATAGAAAGACTTATGGGATTAACTAGCCCAATCCTTTTGTTATTTGAATGAAAAAAATTGAGGCCCAAAGTGTTGAGCTAATTTGATCAAGGATTTACAGATGATTAGAGGCAAGATTAGAACTAGAACTCAGTTTATTTCAATTACAAGTTCTGTGCCCCATTTAATAATATATCATGCTACATTTTGTCCTTTAATTTAATTTATTTATAATTTATATAATTTAATTTTTGTTCTATAATTTACATATATCATATATATATACATATATAATAATATTTATTCTGATATTATCATTTCCTTATGTAAACTAATATATGTAAACAATTCTTTATTGTATCATCAGAAGAGAGGGAAACTGACAAAAGGTATTTAAACTTCAAAATTGTACTTTGCATAAAATTTGGAATGAAATTTCAGAAGTAATTATAGATGCATATGTATATATTCTATATATTTTATTTTAAGGATTTGGGAATAGTTTAATTCTGTATTCTCCCTTCAGACTGAGAGCAGTTTGACCAAATGCAGGTATGTGACTGGTATATAGCATGTGATTTGTACATCGTAGATACTTAAATATTTACTGACTTATTGACCATTCTTTTATTTCCTTTAACTCTCAGTTCAGATTGGTTCAGTTATAGATCCAAAGATTATATTTCTTCATCCCAATCTTACAAACATGTTTTAGGATTTGGATATTTTGCCATGTGACTGCTTTCTCTTGTAACATCAGCATGAACAATAAACAATAAAGTTAAAATGATTAGAACTTAACCACAGGTTTTTTCCTATTCTGAATTTGAATTGCCCCTCCCCCATTTTTCTCATATACAAAAGAGAACAGAAAAAGGGGACATGAAACTACAAATCTCTACTGTATATTGCTTGCTTTAAAAATATGTATATTATAATAACTTCTAATCATGAATGCTGCTTGAATAGAGGCAGACAGCCCAAATCCCATATAGTATCTCTAGCAAAACCTAAGAATAACGCCAGACAGAATAATAATCAATAAATCCACGAAGAATTATAATAAGTTACTTATTCCATACCAGAACCACACAAAAAGTCATCCACAAGCCTTCAGGAAATAGGAAATGGAGGCTACTAGAAAATCCTATTGTAGATAGTATAGATCTGCCCCTATTGTAGGGCAGATAAACAAGCCCAAAACCTCCTTATATGATCAGACCAGCAGAGATATATTTGCCTGCCAGACTTTGTTTCCTGAGACAGCAAAAGCTGAGTTTCCTACTCAACCCAAAAGCATTTAAAATATTATGAAACCCACAGGTTGGGCCTTGGAAGTAGCAGTGATCACTGCAGATACAGGGCTACAAATCCCTCTCACTCTTCTGAAGATGAAGTTCTCTGAACCTCAAGGATGGAGGGGAGGGATGGAGGCAAACCCCAGGAGGCAGAGAACAGCATGTGAACCTAGATGTTTTAGGGGAAATACTGATTCCCCCCCCCCCCAAAGCTCAAAAACTGAGACTGGAGAAATGAATGAACCAAAGAAGATGCAAACTGCTACAGTTATAATTGATCTAGAGGTTCTTTAAAAAACTAGAAGGACTGTGACAACTTTAAGAAGAAAATCAAAGGGAAAAAAGAATTAACTACAAAAACTACACAAATTTCTAAAAGAAAAGAAGCAAAAGATATGGTGAAGATTGGTGACTGATTTACTCATGCTTACCCTATTTTAAATAATAAATATGATAATGAATCAAATCAGCTAATCACATAAGCCTTAGATTCAGTGTGGAAAAATCCTTTGAACTATAGTGACACTACTTGAGAATTATTTTGGGATAAGCTGAGGAAGCTTGGGGTGCTCTCAGTGGTTGTTATAAATTCTCTAGTTAGGACCCATCCATTCTAGAGGTTGGACTAAGCATGATTTTCCATCATACCCTTAGGGAGCAAAGATAGGATTGATGGTGACAGAAAAGGGAAATATCAAGCATATTATCAGATGTATTGGCATCTTAAAGCAGAAGAATAGGTGTGGAGGAAAGTCCCATGAAGAGGGCAGCTCTTTTTCCAAAACTCCTTCCAACAACATCTGGATCTAAACTTGTAGTGGTTTGTATCTCCTTTGGTTCACTTATATCTCCAGCTTTCGTGACTATCCATAGATCCTAATATAATCTATTACTTCATTACCCAAATGTTTCCAGTAAATAGAATTTTGCTTCTACCACAGAGAAGCCAAGGGTTTACTAGAGATTGCATGTAAATGTGAAATTAAGCAGAGAGCATAACCTCTGCTTAAATGTCAGAAATTTTCTTAAGGAGAGTATTATGAATTAATTCAAACTTTTCATCTAAAATAAACTCCCCAAAGCTGAAAAGAATCACTTCTGAGTCTTTTTGGCTAAATGTCTATCTAGGTCATGATCATTAACCTTAGTTATTCCTCAAGACAGTCTTCCCTTGGTGATCTCATCAGTTCTTTTGTATTCAATTGTCATCTCTATTAAGATGATTCCCAGATCTACATATTCAGGCCTAGTTATTCTTTTAAGCAATGGTCCCATGTTACCAACTACCTTGTAAAATGTTTTAATTAAAAAAATTCTTTTTTTAATTGAACTAAATACAAAATAAGAAAAATGGGATAGAAAAAGTAAGACAGGAAAGGAAAATATAAAAACTGAAACAAAACATTGTCCCATTCCCAGTACAATATCAGGGAGGATACAAAATATATAACAATAAATTTCCATTTTGAAAAAGCATATATAATAATAGAAGAACTTTTTACTTTGTTCTCTTTTCCCCCTTTCATTCCCTCCATCTTCCCCAAACAGGCTATAGATCTATCTATCTTTGCACACACACACACACATACATATTCATATCACTCACAATTCACATATATACATATGTCTATAATATACACATATACATATGCCTATATGTGTATAAGCATTTATCCATATGTAAACATATATACACATGCATGCATATTCATACCACTCACATATCCACATATATACATATATTTATATACATATATACATATACCTATGTATACATATAATATGCATTTATCTATATGCAAACATGCATCTAAAACAATATTAATATGGCTGACATATAATATAGATTTCTCTAGATTGAAATTTTAAGTTTGAGTTTGTCTAAGATCAATGATTACTAGTTCTACCTTTTTTTTCTAATAAATTCTACTCCTGATCCTTGTTGTAGTGTTTTGTGCAGTTTTCTTATTTTCTATAAACAAGGTTGTGATACCACATGTGGACAAAAGGAAGGAAGGAAAGAAGTAGGGGGAAGGAGTTTTCTAACAGACCCGTTCTAGTTTGTGGGCCAGCTCTACTCACAGAGGTTATTCTATGTCCTTTCTAGAAGAGGACCATGACATCAGGGAAGTGATGCCATGACATGCAAGTGAATTGGATCTACGTGAGGGAAGGTGGTGCAAGGTCACCCGCCTCATCTTCCCTTCCAGAGCCATCTGGGTCCAGTGGCCAAATAGAGATAAGGATGATCACAGATGGGCCTGGATGTGGTGGGAGATCTTGGCCTTTTTTAAACTAAAATCTTTAAACTAAAAAAAGTCTTGATTTGACTGAAGCCACACTCATTCAGTGATTAAGGCTAGGTAGCAATTGAGGCAAAGAATCTCCTTCTTAGTCCAAAAAAAAGTCACTAGACCCAGATGGCTCTGGAGGGAAAATGAGGCAGTTGACCTTGCCCAGCCCTCCCTCACTTAAATCTAATTAACTTGCATGTCATGGCATCTCCAACCTGATGTCGTGGTCCTCTTCCAGAATGAAGGACGAACAATAAGAATATTTCCTATCTTTCTAACTCTTTTACTTTAATTCTGTTCCTTAATTTGCCTTGTATTACTTAAACTTTCCCCATCCATGGATCCCTCTCTTCTCTTCTTCCCTCACCTTTTCCTTTTCTCTTTATCCTATCCTCATTAATCTACACACCATATCCCACTCCTGCTAATCTAAACACCTTTCTGCACCCCACTTTATCCTATGCTACCCTTTCACACCATTTTTATCTCTTTCCCATCAATCTATACACCTTGTCCCACTACCATAATTCTATACATCTTCTATACTCCACCTTATCCTATTCCTTCCCCCTCTTATTTCTTTATAGATTTTGGAGGATGTTATGCCCTTCTTGGAATATATATATAGTATTCCCTGTTTAAACTATTCCCAATGTGAGTAGATTTTCAGAATTATGAATCTCCTCCCTTCTCTAATGCCTTTGTGTGGATTCTTCCTCTGTACCTCATTTGTATAACATAAAATTAGTATTTTTACTTTTCCTAGACAGTTATGTTTTTTAGAATCAGACCATTCTCAGCTCTGTTCCAATCTTTCTTTTAGTCAATTACTGATTTCAATCTTAAATATATAATATACATTTCCATGTAAAAAACAATTTGTCCATGTTGGGTTTCTTGAAATTAATGTTAAATTTCCTATTAAGTTTGAGTTTGGTTGACACAAAGTCCTGAAAATCTGCAAATTCGTTGAATGTCTATTTTTAAAATTCAATATTATAGATAATTTTGCTGGATATGATATTTTTGGCTGTAGCCCTAGTTCTTTTGATTGTTGGTAGATATGATTCCAGGACCTGTGGTCTTTTATTGTGGCTGCTGTTAAGTCCTGTACAATTCTAATTGTAGCTCCAACATATTGAATTGGTTTTTTTCTTGTTTCTTGCAAAATTTTCTTTAATCTGGGGGTTTTGAAATTTGATAATAATATTCCTATGTGCTTTCCACAAAGGGTCTTGTTGAAGTGGTAATTGGTGGATTTTTTCTATTACTATTTTCCCTCATGTTCTATCACTTCAGGACAATTTTCTTGTATTGTTTCTTGCGTTATCGTGTCAAGGGTTTTTTTTTTTTTTTTTTTTTTTTTTTAGTCACAACTTTCGGACAGTCCAATTATTCTTATATTTCTCTTCCTGATCTGCTCTCCAGATCTGTCATTTTTCTTGTAAGATGTTTCACATTCTTTTCTATTTTTTTTATTCTTTATAATATGTTTTGTTATTTCTTGGTCTCTCATAGCTTCACTGGCTTCCCCTTGCCCAATTCTAATTTTCAAAGAATTATTTTTTTTCTTTGAGACTATCTATTTTTTAATTTGGTTGACTTTTTTTCATAACCTTGTTTTTCTTGGATTTTGTTTTTGGTTTTTTTAGTTTTTCCTCAATGTCTCTCATTTGATTTTTAAATTCTTTTTTGAGTTCTCGAAATTCTGTCTGGGCAGGGAACCATTTCACTCTTTGGTGTAGAAGCTTTTTTTTTTTTTTTTTTTTTTAAACTTCAGTGGCCTTTTCTGAAGATGAACCCAGGTCTTCCCTGTTCCCATAGTTTGTTTCTATGGTGGGGTTCTTTCTTTGCCGGTTCATAATAAGAGGTATTAGTGTAAGTGCCTCTAATGTGGGGTGGAGAGATGGTGCCTTGAGCTTCCCTTCAGGTCTGATCTGGAACCCCAAACCAGGAGCTTCCCCCTCCCACATGTGAGCCAGAGCGTCCCTGCCCCACTGCCTCTGCACCCACCAGGGGCTGGCTTCTTCTCACTCAGGGCAGCGCTGTAGCATAACTTGGCCTGGAGTTCCTAATCAGCCGAGGTTCACTTGGTCTTCCTGGACTCAGACTCCCATTCCTCAAACAGTCAGGGAGGTGAAAATTTCTATGGTTCTGCTGAGGCTCCAGCCACACCCAGCCAGGGGCTCCCACTTGGTATTTCTGTGGTGGGTACTTCATATGGGTTAATCTCAGGCTCAGGGACTTTCTTCAGATCTTCTTGGATTATACCTGGAGGACCCCTGTTCTGTCCCACGTTCACCAGTTTTTGTCTTGGGGAGCAAATGTGTTCTGTTTGTGGGGAAATCTGCAGAGCTTGAAATTTACTGACCTATTCTACCATCTTCCCAGAATTCTCCCTCCCCAACTACTTTTTGAACATCACAATTAGTATTTTTATATGCATATCAAACTCAAAATGTCAAAATTAGAACTCATCAATTAAATCTCCCACCCCAGCTAAACCTTTCTTTCCTATTACTGTTTTGGGTTCCACCATTGTTCAGGCCTCCATCCTTGGTTCCATCCCCCCATATATAACCTACTGCTAAATCTTGCTTTTACCTTCACAACACCCTTCTTATATTTAGCTTTCTCTCCACTCAACAGCTACCACCCTCTTACAAATCCTTATCATTTCCTTCATGAACTATTGAAATATCTTAGTAATTTGTCATGCTGTCTTCAGTCTATTTCTATTTTAATCAATCTTCTACTCAGCTGCCAAAGTGATTTTTGTAAAGCAGAGGTCTGACGGTGTCAATCTCCACTACTTAGTAAATGCTGGTAGCTCCCATAACCTGTAGGATTAAATATAAATATAAATATAAAATGCTCTGTTTACAATCTAAGTCCTTTCTACCTATCCAGGATTCTTAAATTCTACTCCCCTCCAAAAGCTTTGCAATCCAGCTACACTGGCTTCCTTACTATTCCTCACCTTATTATGCCTCTGTCTCTTCAACTCCACCTCCTAAATTTTCTGGCTTCTTTCAATATTCAGCTTAAATCTTAACATTTTCTAAGAGGCATTTCTCAATCGCCCTAGCCACCTCTGAGATAACCTTTAATACATCTAATGCAGTAGATGGTGGTAGAAAGTGGGGAGAAAAGGCAAGATTTTGTTGAGAAAAAAAGAATAAGAAAAGAAAAAATGATAATCATTGAAATGAGTAAATTGAAGTTTGAAAGAAAGTATAGATAAGGACATTTTTGAAAGTAATAAATTGAATTTATTTTATATGTATATATTTTTAAATAAATGGTACAGAATATTCAGTTTCATATGAAGACTTTTTTTCTATTTTATGTATGGAAATTCTTTGTGTTAATTTCAGAAAAAGCCATTTTTAATAAGTTCAGAATAATAAATCAAACATTCTACTTTCAAAAGCTGTTTGGCTTGTCTCCTTCTAGTTTCCTTTGTGAATGAAAAAATGTTTAATAACTCTTTTCTTTCTTTTCTTCATCTAGGCAGTTTTTCTGATAGCCTAGCCTTACCTAGAGTGAAATTAGTCCAATGTACAACCAGAGTCAGAGTAAATATTCTAATGTCAAAGGCAGAATGAATGGATTAGGATTTGTGATTGCTACAATAATAAAGGAAGTAATAAAAGAAGAACCCTATTACTTTGTAATGGACAAAAAGCTTATTAAACTGGTAACTGAATGTTGAGGTCATGGAATTTTGATTTATTATCAGCAAATGTTTGATTTTTTACCTATTTTACATATCTATATATTAAGGGTTAAATAAAAGTTTCTCTGGCAAAAAGGTCATGTGAGTGGAACAAACTTTAACAAGCCCTGATTTAGGGCAGAGGTGTCAAACACATGGCCCATTTGTGGCCTACAACACTACTAAATGCTGCTAGAATCAGATTAAAATGTAATTGAGAAATAGTTAACGAAGTGAATAAAAATTCAAAAACCCCATAATAATACATTTAAAGACTAACCCAATATTCACCCAACAGGGATCCTTAGGTAGGAATTAGTAGCCCCTGTATCTATTTGAGATTGATGACACTATCTGAAAGCCCCGATTGAAGGAGTAGGATAGTATTGTTTAGGGTTATCAAGAAATTTCTTAACTAAAGGATTTACATAAGAATATCTTCCTTGAATCATAGTTAGAAAATTTAGGCTAGCCTAAAGCATAATGGTTACCTGTAAAATTAAATAAGTAAATTTATTTTAAAATTTTAATTATTTTTTGTAAAAGTTAATTTAATGGAATTTACAGTGCATATTGAAAGCATGATACAAATGGTAATTTTAATTTTCCTATATTAATAA
Source organism: Antechinus flavipes (assembly GCF_016432865.1). Lineage (NCBI taxonomy): Eukaryota > Metazoa > Chordata > Mammalia > Dasyuromorphia > Dasyuridae > Antechinus > Antechinus flavipes. Next base: position 397,168,448 of record NC_067398.1, read on the forward strand.
GGAAGCACAACATAATTCACATCAGATTTATAATTTGTTACACATCTTTGCAGTTCATCAAATGCCCTCAACACTGTTAAAACAATTCTAAAATGTTGTTCACTTAGGACCAAAAGTAATTGTCTATATTTTAAAAAAGATAAGATTTTAATATATGCTTATTTAATTCAGGTATACATAATTTTACATAAACTTAAAGATGGATCAAAATATTAAAAAAAATAGAAAATCATTAGTTTTATAATTTATGTTCAAAAGCTTATACAACTGTCGATTGTAAATCAGTAACTTTAAAGAAAGAAAATTTGCCAGTTTGGTAGATTATGATATTACAGATTTACAGCAATTCCTTCATTTTACATATGAGGAAAATGAGTCAGAGAGATTAGTGATCTGCTCAAGGTGGTTCAGCTAATATAAAAGTGGGGATTTGGATTTGGGTCTGGATTCCAACCAAAAAAGTTAAAAATTATTTTAAAAAATGCCACAATCAAATAGCTATATGATAGTAAATAATTCATACAATACAAAAATAGCCTTTTAAACTTGGATTGTGTCATCTTTGCCTCTTTTGGGTAGCTTGATACCAATTCTTTTCCCTTTCCTGAACCAGACAGAAAGAGAAAATGGTGATAGCTTGTGCCTGGCAGATAGGAGATAACCATGTATAGGGAGAAGCTGACCTCAACTTTCTGCAGTTATCACCACCAAAAAAAGTCTCCCTTGGTACAATCCTTCTCTATGTTTTACTCAATAGTTGAGGAATACTTTTTTTTGAGCTTTCTCAAGGTCATTTTTGAAGATGTTCAGCAATTTGAATTTGGAGCTTGACTGGAGATTGGGAACCAGGGAGCTAAAACATTTTTTTAAAAATGGAAAAATGGGGGAAAATCATTGTAAATGGTTAAGAGGGATAAATAAAAAGTTACTCTAGGAGGGATAAGAATTCTACAATAGAATGTGATTGCAATCAGTGAGGAGAAGTGTATGGAATCATTTCTAGCAGCAGGTCAGTGGTTAGATTCTTAAGTAATTCCCTTTTCTTCTAAGCATCATCTGGTTGCAGTGGTTGAGCTGGCCACTCAAGCAAATTTCTTGAACAGAGGGATGAATATTCAGCAGGATGCAGACATTATCTTGTTACTCACAAATTTGTGTCTGGGCTCCTTCCACCCCTGGATAAAGATAATTGTAAATCATGTAAATACCTCATGTTGTATAATTCCCTTTCCCTTTCCCTCTTCCCACCCCACTCAGTTGTATTTATTTTAGCAAAAGGATAATTTTCATAGATTTATGGCAGGTTCTGGTAAGCTAGAAACACTCTTGAGTACCAGCCTAGGGACAATTAGTATATTTGTCATTTAGGAAACAGTCTGGCTAGGTTTGTTGGAGAAGCTTAATACCCAAAGGCTGGCCACAGGAAGATGACTTTTCTCCAGGAGCACAGCTTAGTCTACTAAAGGCACAGAAGATTTATTTTGTTGGCGAGAACATTTATAACACTGGTCTTTGAACATGACACAAATATACCTATAGTATAGAGTTCTGGTGGTCACTTGGTTCATATTAAGTTTTTGAGAACTTGTGATCAAGAGAGCATTTTGATCACAAGGTATATAAATTCATCAGATATAGGATCATTGAATCAGCTCTAGAGCTAGACACTTAGTGGCCAGCTAGTTCATTCCCTTCATTTTTAAGGTGAGTAAACTGATGCCCAATATTGCTAAACAATGCAATCTACTATTAATATCTCTTGCTTCTACCTAGTCCCCCATTAATGAACTACTGTTTTCTTGTTTCCAGCTGTGGCTAGTGCTTTTTCTTTCCCTCTACTGTTTTCTAGTGTCTCCTACATGCCCATGGAAGTTTCAAGGTAATTTATATGGCCCTAGAGCTAGCTGCCAAGGCCATAAAGGAAGCTGAAAGGAATCCACTAATCCTAAATCAGCTAGAAGCAAGAGACTGGATAAATAATCTTTGGGAGGAGGAAAAATAAAAGATCTTGATAGTGTCTGACTGACCCTCTTGTGTTTCTGCTTACAAAAAAGCTAAAAAAACTCTTTTGATTAGTCACTCTCCCCCAACTCTCAAGGGAATGCATACTTCCCTTTCCGGTCTCACAAGAATCATAACACTAATTATTCCATCTCAGAGGAAGATGTCTTAGAATCAGATGATAACTCTAGGAGATGCTCCTGAAATTGTAGCTCAGGAGTCAGAAGTTATCAAGAAAAAAGAAGGGCTTCAGCACATGATGGAGATGATAGATTGCATCTTTAGTTGCAAGCTGATCCTCAGGATCATATCAAGTGACCTACAAGAAGTAGAGATAAGAAACACTTAGGCACAGTAAATTGTCAGGAGGCAGAAATGAGAAAAAGGTTTCCAGTTATGATGCAATTGCTTCAAAGAATGAATTATTCAGGAAGTGCTTTTTCCCCATTGGCAGGGAAATTTGTGAGATACTCAATCATTTTTTGTTTGAGGCTGAAAAAGATTTTATTTCTTGATCTTTTACTTATTTTATTATTTTGAACTAGTTAAATGGTTTACTAGTTGATTCTATATGTCCTAATTTATTGGTAGAGAACATTCTTGATGTTATAGCCATATTTATGTAATCATAGAGTCAATGTGGCATAGTGAATATAGGACTGAATCTGAAATCAGGAAAACCTATTTCATATGCTAGCTCTATGATCCTAGGCAATTTACCCCTCTCCATGTTTTACTTTGCTCATTTGTAAAGGAAACAAAAAAATAACCCCTCCTTCATAGGATTGGTATAAGGACCAGGTGAGATAATGAATATAAAGTGCCTAAAAATCCTTAAAGCACCATATAAATGTGAGCTATTATTAATTATGATTATGCATAACACTCTACATAGAAACTGGGATTAGTGAGGGATCATAGGACCACAGATTTAGCAATGGATGGGCCCTTAGAGGCCATTTAGTTTAATTCTCTCATTTTATAGGAGTTCCATAGTACTGTGAGACTTGTGCTACATGTTGATATAACTACCATTCCCACAGACACTATAGTAATTAAAGTAGCATAGATAATGGCTTTAAAATATATTTTTAATCTTAATAAGGATTTTTTAGGACATAATTTGTAGCAGAAGCATATCACTTTAGAATAGATCCGTGGGAGTAAGGAGTTTATATCAATTATTATTCATTGAAGATTTAGAGAAGATGGCTGCAGAGGAACCATCTTGCTTATTACAAAGTTTTGAAATTGATCTTAATGATAATCAGAGAATCATTGAACAAAGTTATCTTTATTGTTATATCTTTCAAGAATCATTGTATAATCTTGACACACACATAAGAGATACTTTATTGGAGAAGAGCCTTAGTGAGGTGTTTTGAGTAATCAATTTTTAAAAAATAGTAAACAAACAAGAATGAAAATGGGATCTTATATTCACTTTAGATCTTTCTTAATGAATTATAAAGATTATAGTTAACTGTGGTCTGCAATAGAATATGATTGCACTTGAGGCCTTATATAGATTGCATGTTTTATTATATAAGATTGAGCATTTTTAGTGATGTTTTTAGCTTTATTGGAAATTTGCAGTGAAAACAAACTGGATTATTATTAATATATTTTTTCCCTCTATATTTGATCTTGAAAGATTTCCTAATGGATAATTAACCAATTTACTTAGGGAATATATAGGCAGAAAAGTCTGAGTGTTCTCCCTCATGGCCTGGTGCTATCTTTCCTCCACTCCATTCTTGAATTAGAAAATAAATTCTCTAAAAATATTGAATACTTAAGTTTTGAAATTGTAAGATTTTTTCCCTAACCCCCTTTCTTTTCAGTTGAATAATTTCATAACACTGATGAATTACTTTGTCTAGGTTAGAATATTTACAATTTTGAGGTCTAAAGGAGCAAATATTGACTATCTAGTAGTAAGTTTGATTTGCTACTGGTTAGATGGGATCATTCATACTAATAGTTGAAAGCTTATTTTAAAAAATATTTTTATTGTATCTATACATTAATGATCCAATTAATAAGTATTTATTTAGTAGCTCTATGTTCCAGGCACTATCCTAGTACCATAAGGACAAAAAAGATAAAGAACGAAACAATTCCTTCTCTCAAGGAACTTACATTCTAGTGGAGGATAAAACTAGCACATATAAAAGTCTATATAGAATAGATATAAATATGATAGAGTCAAGGAAACTAACATTGGTATTCATCCAGAGTAGGGGCTTGTCACTATTTTAATGTTGTGATCCCCTTTCATAATCTGGTGAAGCCTAAATTCTTTCTTGCATAAAATAAAATTTATAGGATTACAAAAGAAACCAATTATATTGAAGTAAAGTTATTAAAATATTAAAACATTTTTATGAATCTCAGATTAAGAACTCCTCAAGATGTAAATAATACTTAGTGGAACAATCTTATTTTAACATTTTTTAATTCTTGAGCTTCCCATTTAAACTAATGAATAAACCATTGTGACTAAAGACTACTCTGACAGAAAAAACCAGCTGAGACAGCATGACAGGTTTTGTGCAGTCTGGGATTGTCTTGAGCTTCTTTTGACCAAAACAGGTTGTTTTTTTTTTTTTTTCAATCGATATTTATTTAAATTTTTTGACTATTTATTTAATATTTTATTTTCCCCAGTTACATGTAAAACAATTTTTTAAGATTTATTTTTAAAACTTTGACTTCCAGATTCTCTTCTTTCTTCCCTTCTCCCCACCCTTCACCCTTGAGAAAATATATATAAAGTTATGCAAAACATTTCCATAAATTTTCATTGGGAAACAAATATTAATCTGCCCACATTAGTCTTTACAGCCCAGACCAGGATCTTGAGATCCATTGACTGAGCCTATTCCTTTAGTATTTTTCATCTAAGGGATATGCCTGGGAATAAAAGAATTTCTACACTAAGACTAGAAAAATCCCTTAATAAAAGATTTCTGCCTTCGCTTATTCCAAGTGCCAACAACATATGGTCTTTACAGGAGTGTGGTTTTCTTCTTTTTTTTAATACAATTGAGACATGGTCAATCTAAAAAAGGAATTAAGGAAGAGAGGTAAATATAACACAAAACAAAATGGCACACAAAACCAGAAGTGTCAAAAGACATAGGAATCTTCAGTGTAACCTATCAGACTTTGTCTTTGGCTCAGTCTAAAGAGTTGTAGTGGCTCTTAACTCATTTCTTTATCTTACTTAGCAGTCTAACATACTCTCAAATAAATAAGAAACTGCTTTTTCACCACCAAATAATTTCTCAGTTCACTTTAGGCCTAGTATCTACCATTACAAATGGTAATTTGCATAAAATTAAATTTATAGGATTACAAAAGAAACCAATTATGTTGAAATAAAGCATTTAAAATATTAAAAACATTTTTATGACTCTCAGATTAAGAACTCCTAAAAATGGAAATAATACTTAATAACACTTGGTGCTAATCTTTTGCACCTGGTTCTCCAACAAGTTTTAAGTTCTTTATTTTTAGGCTTCAAAATTCAAATACCTTATTGCACATCTTACCAGTTCTGGCTTCCTAACCCTATTCTGGGATAGTTTGTACTCCCAAACTATTAGTAGAGCTGAAAAGACTAATAGAACCATTGGATCCAAATAACATTTTCTCAGCCCAGCTGCTGGCTTAATGTATCCCTCTGATCCTAGGGAAGTAGTTTTTTCCTAGAATTCCATCTTAAGATCTTGCAATATTTTAATGCTTTATGCATATGGTAATAACATGAATAGCTTTATCACTGTTAAGAGAAGGATTCAACAAGAAAAGGAAATGTTACAGAATGTTAGGATGAGACAGGGACTGAGACCTGTAAGATCTGGGTCAGTAAGTATATTAAAGTCAATATAGAAAATAAGCTAATTGTTTAAGGTAGGTATCCTTTTTTTTTAAAATAGTATTTTATTTTTCCAAATACATGCAAAAATAGAGTTCAACAAACACCTTTGCAGAACTTTGTGTTACAAATTTTTCTCTTTCTCTTCCCTTCCTCCTCCCCTAAATAGCAAATAATCCAATATAGGTTAAAAAAATAGGTTAAATGCAATTCTTCTAAACATATTTCCACATTTATCATGCTGCACACATACAAGAAATCAGACCAAAAAGGGAAAAAATGCAAGCAAACAACAATAAAAAGGTGAAAATACTATATTTGTCATCCACATTTAATCCCCACAGTCCTCTCTTTTGATGCAGATGGTTCTCTCCATTACAAGTCTATTGAAATTGGCCTGAACCACCTCTTTGTTGAAAAGAGCCAAATCCATCACAGTTAACCATCACATAATCTTGTTGCTAAATATATTTTAAGGTAGGTATTTTTAAACTTTTTTATATCATGGGTCCTTTGGCAGTTTAGTGAAGCCTATAGATCCCTTCTTAGAATAATGTTTTTAAATGTCTAAAATAAAATGTATAAAATTACAAAGGAAACAACTATATTGAAACAGTAATCAAAAATATATTTTAAAAAATTTCTTGTACCCCAAGTTTCAGAATTCCTAGTTGAAGGGCAAAGTTTTCAGGGAAGCCAAATAGTAAAGATGCCTAAGGAAGAATAACAGTGTATTAAATAAATGAACAGAATGCATTTATTGGCTAGAAGTAGCATGTTTGCAAAGAAATTTGGCCTTAAGGTTGCCATAAGAAATGGATCTGGTGGGGTGCTAATTGGGAAAAACAGAACCAGGAACCACAGAATCTTAGAATTAGAAGGATACTCAGATTCATCTAGTTCAACCTGATCCTCTAAAGGAGTCCTTTCTACAAAAATCCCAACAAACAATTTTCCAACTTTTATATTCAGTTCTTTAGGGGAGAAGGGGAAGAGTGAAGTAGGTGGGAAAGAGAACCCATTGATTATTTAATAAAATTTGCTTATAACCAAGATTGAATCTGCCTCTGTTATTTTTATATCAATTACTCATAATTTTGCCTCTGAGCCAATACAGAACAAGACTAATTCTTATTTCATACAATGCTTTGTAAATACTTAAAGATACATTTCCTGTCCTGGAACTTTTATTTCAAATCCCCAGCCATATAAAATAAACAAAACCAAAGCATTCTACCCACTCTCAGCTTTAGCTTCTTTTTTTTTCTTTTTCTTCTCAATAGTTTTTCCCCCAATACATGTAAGGGTAGTTTTCAACATTCATTTCTGTAAGATTTTGTGTTCCAAGTTTTTTCCCCTTCCTTCCCCCACTCCCTTCCCCAAAGAAGCAAACAACTTTAGATAGATTTAACATGTACAATCCAAGTAAACAAATAGAAGGTGAAGATGTTATGTTTTGATCCACATTCACATTTTCCATGCCAGGTATATTGGAATTGTCCTGAATCACTACATTGCCAAGAAGAGCTAAGTCTATCATAGTTGATCATCACATCATTTTGTGGCTACTGGGTTCAATGTTCTCCTGTTTTCACTTACCTCATTCAGTTCATATGTTTCCAGGCTTTTCTGAAATTAGCCCACTCATTTTTTATAGAACAGTAATATTTCACTTCCTACATCATAACTTTTTCAGCCATTTCCCCATTTGATGGACTTCCACTTAATTTCCAATTATCTGCCACTACAAAAAGATCAGTGTTAGTTTCTACAACTAAGTTCTGGGTCATAGGAAGGTAGGACTCATAATAATCCCAAGTTCCAACTGAATATATTTCTGTCTCCATGCCTGAAACTGAGGACTTTTTTCTGTACTTAATTAATTTTTTAAAAAATCTTTTTCTTTCCTCCAAGGGCCATCTGAATGATGCCTTCCCTAATCTTCCCAGATAGAAGTATATTCCCTTCCTTTAAACTCCCAGACTCGTCTGTCAGAGAATCAACATGATTTTCTAAGTACATTGTAATTTTCTAATGTTTAATGGTTATCAGATACCCGACCTCAGATATTTCCTAGCTGTATGAAGCTGGATTAACCTTAATTTGCCTCAGTTTCCTCATCTGTAAAATGAGGATAATATTAGCTAGTACTGCCCAGTATTGTGAGGATTAAATGATGTAATGATTGCTAAGAGAATTATAAGTGTTATATAAATGTTAGCTATTTATTATTATTGTTATCCTCAGTATCTATGTCTCATTGATCTTTTAGACTGTAATCTTCTTGAGAAAAGACACTAATTTTGGCATTGAATGAAAAATACCTAACACAGTCCTTTATAAATAGGAATTATTTAATAAATGTTAAGCTGAATGATCATCTCCTAACATGTGCCAAAGGGCATCATGCCAAACTACCCTGCATGATATGCTAGCTTTTGATTGTTACTTACTCCAAGTTCCATTTGTACCTCTTACTTCCTCAATTTTCCAATCCAGCCTCTTATCAACTGTCCTAGGGTTCTCCTATAATTCTTTCCAACTTGTTTGACAGGGAAACTTTAATTGGCTTTAAGCTGCTATTCCAACAGGTGCCACTGAACTGAAACATCCTACCTTTTTCTCCCTGCATGGACTTACTGACTAAAATTTGATTGTGACTTATTCAGAGATTCAAACCTACATATATTCTTTTTTTAATTATAGCTTTTTATTTACAAGTTATATGTATGGGTAATTTTATAGCATTGACAATTGCAAAACCTTTTGTTCCAATTTTTCCCCTCCTTCCCCCCACTCTCTCCCCCAGATGGCAGGTTGGCCAATACATGTTAAATATGTTAAAGTATAAATTAAATACAATATCAGTATACATGTCCAAACAGTTATTTTGCTGTACAAAAAGAATCGGACTTTGAAATAGTGTACAATTAACCTGTGAAGGAAATAAAAAATGCAGGTGGATAAAAATAGAGGGATTAGAAATTCTGTGTAGTGGTTCATAATCATCTCCCAGAGTTCTTTCGCTGGTGTAGCTGGTTCAATTCGTTATTGCTATATAAACCCACATATATTCTTATCTTGGACCCTCTCTGTAACTTCGTTTTAGGAGATAGTGGGTAAAGTCCTGCACTTGGAGTCAGGAAACTTGAGTTTTAATCTTGATAACTGTGTGATCTTGCTCTAATCATTTATCTTCCCTGAGCTTATAGTTGCTCATTAGCAAAATGAGGGATTTGGATTTGGTATCTTCCAGTTCTATATCTATGATCCTATGATCATTTTCATTCTATATAAAACATAGTTGTATCTCTCTATTGTCTCCCTCTATTTCTCCTTTCTGAAGAGGCAAAGGACCTGGTTCAAATACTGCCTTCATCACTTATTCCCTGAGTGAATTTGGGCAATTAGTCCCCTCCAGACCTACATTTTCTCCTCTGTAAAATGAAGGATTGGATTCATTGGTTTCTTAAGGGCCTCTTTCAGGTTTAAATCCATGTCAATCCATCAATAAACATTTATTAAGCAACTATTATATGCCAGATACTGTGGTAAGCTCAGGGGATACAGAAAGAAGCAAAAGACACTTCCTATCTTTATAATCCTACAAAGGGAGATGTATACAAAACAAGCTGTCTACAGGATAAATAGGAAACAGAGGAAAGGCAATACAATGAAAACTTCCTGTAGAAGGTGCAATTTTAGTTGGGACTTAAAGGAAACCAGCTATGGTTCTGTTCTGTTGGTACATTACAAAGCTCCTTAACTATCAGGTGAGAATTATTGCCTGATTTAGTTGTGCAAGTGGTTCTGTAGCTGCAGGAGGTTCCTGGGTGAAGGCCAGGATGGCCCAGCCACCTGGTCTCATGAAACAGGTTTTTAGGTAGTGCTCAGATTATCATTTCCTCTCTACCCCTAGGAACTCTCAGCTGTGCCTGAGGACAATGGACCCAGGCCACCAGTGCCCAGGGTTTGGTAAAATATCATCAAGAAATATAATTTCTGAATTTTGGAGGATTAAAACTGTAAGTGTACTGAGCTGTTTCTCAACCCACCTATACTATTTCTGGCTGAATGGTAAATAAAGTTTGAGAGCAGTATGCTTTCTGTGTTCACTGTAAATGTGCAAAGAAAAGCCATCAGGATGATTGGCTGAGGAATGATCCTACCTTTGAAACCCTTTTGGTTTGTGTTCAGACCAGGATAAGCCGATGACATTCTGATAATGTGAGTCTGTTATCCTGCAGAGGGCAAACGTGTCAGGGTGAATTGTGTGGTAGAGAATACAGGGAATGTGAGGCTACTAAGAGATCCGATCTTTACCACGGTTTTCCAGTCTACTGTCTGTTCTCCTGGCACTTTTATTTTCCCAAATGATTACTTATCAGTGGCAGAAAGTGAATGCAGTATGTTGTGATGAATTGGTTGAAATATTATCCAAGAAGCTATGTGTGATGACACTAATGATTAAGAATTGTGTTTACTGCCAAAAGAATAATTAATTGTGTAACTCTTTTACAAATGCTAACATTTAGCTCACTGATCTATAGTTTAAGACTAATATCACTTTTGCAGTTGAATCTTTAAAAATTTTTTATTGTTAGAGAACAACATGTTGACTAAGTATCAATGAGCTGTAATTACACAGACTTACTCACATTCTCCTTATTCTCTATAAATTTCTTTTTCTTAGAGATTTCTGAAAACTACATGTAAGTTTGACGGAATCATTGTGGTGCTTCCTTTCCAGGATAGTGCTCAAGACACTAGTATTTTTTTTTTTTTTTAATAGCATTATGATCAGTAGCAAGATCACACAGTTATCAAGATTAAAACTCAAGTTTTCCTGACTCCAAGTGCAGGACTTTACTCACTATCTCCTAAAACAAAGTTACAGAGAGGGTCCAAGATAAGAATATATGTGGGTTTATATAGCAATATAAATAAAGTAGTAGGATTATAAATTGTGAATTTATCAACATTTAAAGTAGCAATAAGATCTGAAAAGTACTTTCTGAATATTATCTTATTTGGTTCTTGCAACAGTCTTTGGAGGTAGATGTATTTTTGCTTGCCATAATTATGATCCATGAATGAAAAAAAAATGAAGTTTACAATATGCTATTTTTTTTTTTGGTGGGGAATAATTCTGGACCTGTGATTTCATTAGTTTGTTGAGAAGACTTTCCTCTAGTAACCATTCTGCAATGTATAGTTTTATACAATTATCTGAAATATTGAGAGGTCTAATGAACTACTAACAATTATGCTATCAGTGACAGAGGTAGAATTTCAATTCAGATCATACAAACTTTGAGTTCGCTGTAATATACTAGATCCCCTTACAAATTGAATGCCTATAAGATATTGAGATGGGAGAGTTTGGGATTCCTGAAATGCAATGCAAAGTATAATGATCCAAGTAAGATCAAAACAGAGAAGTGAAGAAAATTCCAATTTCTGTGAATAATGTAATACTTTGGTTAAGTAGATGAGTGAATATGAAAGAAATGACTGTCAAATCTCTTTCCCTTTTTGATTTGCCCAGGACGGCATAGGTAGAGAAGCCCTTCTATGACTAGCTCTATTTCTTTCTGTCTTCCTTTTTTTTTTTTAAGTAGTATTTTATTTTTCCAAATACATGTATAGTTTTCAACATTTATTTTTGTAAAATTTTGTGTTCCAAATTTTTTCTCCCTTCCTCCCTTCTCTTCTCCCACCCCCAGACAGCAAGCAATCTGACATAGGTTAAATATGTACAATTCTATTAAACATATTTCCATATTTGTGATTTTATAGAAGAAAAATCAGATCAAGGGGAGAAAAACCACGAGGAAAAAAAACCCAAGCAAACAAACAACAATAACAACAAAAGGTGAAAATACTATGTTTTGATCCACATTCAGTCTTCATAGTTCTCTCTCTATATGCGAATGGCATTTTCCATTTCAAGTCTATTGGACTTGCCTTGAATCATTGCATTGTTGAAAAAAGCCAAGTCTATTACACTTGTTCATCACATAATTTTGTTACTGTGTACAATGATCTCTTGGTTCTGCTCAATTAATTCAGCATAAGTTCATATAAGTCTCTCCAAGGCCTTTCTGAAATCATCCTGCTGGTCGTTTCTTACAGAACAATAGAATTCCATAACATTCATATACCATAACTTTTTCAGCCATTCCCCAACTAATGGGCATCCACTTAGTTGCTTGCCAATACAAAAAGGGCTGCTACACACGTTTTTGCAATGTGGGTCCTTTTCCCTCTTTTATGATCTCTTTGGGATGCAGCCCTAGTAATCTCTCTGTATTCCTAAATGCTTAGTAATTATTTTCCTGATTTTTCTTTATTGTTATAGTACCTCCTCAATGTCAATGAGTATTGTTAGTGTGAAAACTAGATAGAACTTAGATGTTTTCTCTGAAAGAGGCTTCTCTTGGGAGAATCTGATTAATTTTTCCCCATTCTCTTCTAGTAACAACCTTAGAGAAGGACTGTCTGGGGATAGGAAGACCAATCATTTTCAAAGCGACAGTAAGAATGATGGGGGCGAATATGAGACTCCTCACTTTGTAGCAGATGACATAGTGAACTAAGGTCTTTGAAGTGTCACAGCAATCAGAGCATGGAGTTGTACATTTTAACCAAAGATTACTGGAGCCACTCAGGCACCATAATTGAGCCTTCTCTACCTTCTTCTCTTTTTAACTCAGAGTAGAGAAATTTCTTTCTGTTATCTTCCCTTGGCCCCTTCCTACTTTTCCAAAATTTTTGCACCTTGAAAGTACTCTGTAATCTAGTAACAACAGCCTTCTTTCTGTTTCTTGCACAGTATACTCAAATTCAATATTCCTCTGAATATTTTTACTGGCATTCCCCCATGCCTGGAATGTTCACCTCTTCCTATCTTCCATTGCTTTATTATATCTAAAATCTTACTTTCTATGAAAAACCTTTCCTCATCTCCCTTCTTAATGTTAGTTCCTTTTCTCTATTGTTTATTTCCAATTTACCCCATTTTATTTCCTCCCTTATACTGTGAACTCCTTAAGAACAGGGATTGTTTTTAAGCTTTGTATCTCAAGCACTTAGTGCAGTGATATATTAGGGACATAGTGGGTGATCAATCAGTGCTTATTGACTGATTTTCTATCAGCCTTTGGAAGAAAGGAAAGGAAGTCATTTTATCTTTTCCTGGTGAGTGGCTTAAGCCTTCACAATTTAGAGACTGCACTTCTATAGCTTTTATGTTTTCCTTCTTGTGCTATTAAACCATGATTCTTCACCACCATATGTCACAATCCCTGAAAGTGGTGTTGAGAGCGGCAGTAAGCTACATGTCCCATAAAGGGGACAGGATACAATTCCTCTTTTTCCCAGACTGAGGAAAAGAGTAGAGGGTTGTGCAGGCTCCTATAGAGCTGTTTCCAGTGAAAGCCTGATGATAGTTTGGGAGCCAAGAATATTATTTATTAGGGAAAGAGAATGATCCTCAAGAAAGAATCCTGTTCTAGAGAACTGGAAGCCATGTGAAACCTGAGTGAAATGTATGATATTTTGTTTGTTTCCTGCAAAAAGGAAAGGATAAATAGCCAATTCCTGACAGAGAAAGCCATATCTCCCAGAAAGGAGGGATTTTGCCCTTTCTCATTGGTCTTGCAACCCTTTGGACAGGTCCATTAGGTTTAGGGAGTGAGTGATATTTACATATGCCTTTCTCAACCGCGCCACCTGATGGTCATGATAATAAAAACAACTTCATTTATAAAGTGCTTCTCATTCCATTTGATTCTCACAGGAATCTGGGGAGGTCGGCAGTACATCCGTTATTCCTATTTTGCAGAAGAGGAAACAAAGTCTTAGAGAGATTAAGCTACACAGCAAATAACAGTGCTGTGACCTAGGAATGATGGCATAGTTTCACTAAACTGTGTGTCCCTTCTTGGAATACTTTTTGTCCAGGATGGCCAAAACAACAAATTTGAATGGTCAGTATAATATTTTCTGTCATCTAAACAGTGAAATCAGATTGACAGCACAGATAATCCAGTTGATCGTGTAGATTTTGGTTGTTAAAATGATAAAAAATAAAAATTTCAGCCAACAAGATAATGGATTCTTGTCCTCATATAGACATAGTCTTCCCGTAATTATAAGCAAAAACAGTGGGCACAGGTGACACACTTACCACTCTAATAACTTTATTACTAGTGTGACATCTCAACATAATTTATTCAACATCTTTGGCAGCAAAGACTATTAGATGTCAGGTGGCCTTAATGACTGTGTCAGAAATGTTAAAATGTCAGCTGTCCTGCAACTGTATTTGTATTTAAAAACCCTAACTAAATATTTGGACGAATGCTGTTCTCTTCCATATGATTTAAATGGCACAAACAATCACAATATTTCAGATTTAGTAACTTTGGAACACGGCACCATTGAAACTAAAAGAGCAGCCATGAGAATCCAGCAAAAATACTTATAAATACTTAAAATACTTATTATTTGCCGACATTAAGGAGGAATCATACTTGGTTTTCTCAAATATGTCTTTTTATAATTCTTTCCCAATATACAGAAATGTATATGCTATCTATGTAACATATGTTCCGTAAAAGCCTACTTTAATGTTTCCTTTTGATGTGGAAGTACCACTGAAATTCTGAAGGAGAAAATAGTGGAGCAATGATTCAAATACAGGTCTGGCTTTAGATTCTAGCTGCTAAAGACCAGCCAAATTTAAGTATAGAGAAATTCATCAAAAGGCATTTGGCCACCCAAATAAAATTTTTTGATTGTAGCAATCCAGGAGTCCAAAAAACACCAAATGATTTAGTTCTTTGCAGCTTCCTTTCCCTTGTAGGGACAGAAGAGAATAAAAGACACTATGGGACTTCATTTGAGATTTGAAGGAAGCCAGTGATAAGGAGAGAGAACATCCTAAGTATGAGGGACAGGTCTTGTCATGAAAGTATTTGTCATGTTTGAGCAACAGCAAAGGGACCGGGGTCACTTAGTCAATGTGGTGGGCAGGAGAGGAGGTATAAGAAGGGCACAAAGGACTTTTGAATGTCAAACAGAATTTTTTTATTTCATTCTCGAGATAATAGAGAACCACTGCAGTTTGTTGAATAGGGGATTGGTGGTCAGATCTTCACTTTAGGAAGATTAATTTGACAACTTGGTGGAGCATGGACTTGAAATAAGGAGACTCACACACAAAGCTATTGTAAGTTATTCAAGTGTGAGGCAATGAGGTCTTGCATCAGGGTAGTAGCAGTGTCAAAGGAGAGAAGGTGTTTATTAGGATGTAATGAAGGTAAAATTGATAGAACATGGCAACAGATTGGATTTGGGGGATCAAAGAGTGAGGAGCTAAGGATGATACCTAAGTTATGAACTGAGGAGACTGAAAAAATAGTGGTGCCTTCAATAGTAATAGGAAAAGTAGGCAGAGGGGTGGATTTAGGAGAAGATGTATTTAGTTCAGTTTTGGATATGTTTAGACCAGATGTCTACAGGACAGCCATGTTAACTTTCTAGTTGGAAATGTAAGTCCAGGAGGTTAGGAAGAAAATTAGGACTGATAAATAAGCAGTGTATAGAATTTAAGACCTTGATATGCCTGTTTATTGATTTTTTTTAAAACTAATTCTACTGTGCAAAATTCAGGTTAAAGATTGCTCAAAAACTTTTGCCAAAATATGTAAAAATTATGCAAAGATTCTGCAACAAGTAAATCTATGGAGATAAATGTATTCAATTATTTACTTAGATTAACATCAGGTTGTATAAAAAAGAAAGATATTTACTCACCTAAAGTCTAGTGACATGGACCATATCACTATAAATAGAGAAAGACCTTGCTATTGTTGTTGGCATTTTTCAAATAGTCTGATTTATATGTGATATTGTATTAATAATTACATTGATTCCTAGAATATCTTAAGGTTTCTGTACTAAAATCCATAGTTTTTGAATGAAATTGATTAAATGATTTAAAATGGATAATCTATTGAGTTTGTATCTCTATATGTACATACATATACATATAACTATATGAATGTATATAGGTATATGTGTATATATAGGTATATATGTATGTATGTGTGTGTGTAAATATATACATATTTAGATATATGCACATATACATATAGCTATATGTCTTGGGCAAGCACATCAGACAATGGCCTTTGAATAGAAGGAAGAGTTAGGATTGGATACTATTTAGAGATTACTGAGAGTTTTCAGTGATGTAAGCTGCTTATTGATGCAATGACCTATTTTTAAAAATTATCATTAAATATCAACTCACTATCGATTTACCAGCTGACCAATTAACAAGCATTTATTAAGTGCCTATCATTTAAAAACATAAATTCGGAATTGTAAAAATTATAGGGGAACAGTGGAAAAATATAGAAGATACGAAATGTGGGTAAGTAGGCTGAGTAGTCTATAGCTGTACATTATCAGAGATATTTGTGTACAAAGAAATGGCACAAACATTTCAAAGTTCATGTAGAATCAGAAAAGAAGGTAGAATTACCATGTAGAGAAAATGGAAGCCAATAAATGAATAGCCTAAATATATACAAATGCTCTTGAGATATTAAAAAAATCAAAGGACTCTTCCTCTGTCTTGAGAAGTTCTTAAATTCTGTGAGTATCAGCAATGTAAATATCTCTGTGACTCTAAATGCTTTAATTTTTTTTTAAACATGGTTCTTTGTAATCCTTAGTAAATTTTGCTTGGCTATGCATATTTATTTTAAGAATTGAAAAATTAATGGGGTAGAAGATGAGAGGGAGAGAAAATTAATTTCTATTAATTAAAAAAGTGGGAGTTCTAGATGTGAATTCTCTTATGTACTTTCACATAGGTTCATTGTATTATTACATTAACTTAACTGTCTTATTTTGTTATGAGACCTCTCAATGGAGTGGGAGTAATCTGTAAGTATATGTAATACAAAACCAAAATATCAATAAAACTGAAATGATAAAAACAAAATGAATCATTTAAAGTGGGTAAGAATCATAGGCTTAACCAGTCCTGAAAGGTCCTCTTCTATCATGGATACATAATTCAGGGATAGATGGCTTCTCTATCATTAATGTCTATAAATGGCTTCCTTGATAACCTCGCCATAGGCTGTCACCAACCACAATTACTTATCTGTCTCTTTCCATTTCCTATTAGATGACTGTACTTTTGGAGAACCATATTATCATATATATGTATATATATATACACATATATGTAATATTCTCATATATATTACAAAAATTTTCCCAATTACATATAAAAATAATTTTTTAACATAAAAAGTTTTGAATTCCAAATTCTATTCCTTTCTCCCTTTCCTTCCCCTCTCTGTGTGGGTAAGCAATCAGATATAGATGATACATGTGCGATCATATAAAATATTTCCATATTAGTCATTTTGTGCAAGATGTAAATAAAATTAAAAAAAATGAATGAAAGTGGAAAGTAGCATACTTCAATCTATATTCAAACAATATGAGTTCTTTCTTGGAAGTGGATAGCATGCTTCATAATTAGCTTTTTGGGGTTATAATAGATGATTGTATTGCTGAGAAGTTAAGGCATTCACAGTTCTTCATTAAACAATATTGCTGTCACTGTATATCTGGTTCTACTTCCTCCACTTTGCTTCAGTTCATGCAAGTTTTCCCAGGCTTTTCTGAAATCATCCTGCTTTTCATTTTTAATAGCACAACATTTTTTCCATTTCAATCATATATCATAGCTTGTTTAGTAAATCCCCAATTGATGTGTCCCTTCAATTTCCAATCCTTAATCAACATAAAAAAGAGTTGCTAAAAAATATTTGTGTACACATAGATCTCCCTTTACCCCCATATTATCCTTTTGAAGGATAAATAGCTGTTTCATTCTTAGGAGGTTCTTCTCCCTCTTTTTTGGGAAGGACTTCCATGGCTTTTCTTTCCTTTTTCCAGTCTGTCATATTCTTCTACTCTCCAACATCTGGACATGTTTTTTAACATTAAAAAAGGTTTTGAATTCCAAATTCTATCTCTTCCTCCCTCTCCTCTCTATTCCCTAAGCTGATAAGCAACTAGATATATGTGCAATTATGTAAACATTTCCATATTAATAATTTTATACAAGAAGATGTGAATAAAAGGAAAAAATGAAATAAAGTGAAAAATATCATTGTTTTCAAAAAGACTTCTACCTCTTTCTGTCCTTTTCCTTTTTTTAACCTTTAAATTCTTTTTGCATTTTTTATAGAAACACATTTTCCTTAATAATATAATGATGGGAAAGTCGTTTTTTTACCCTCTTTATCTTCTCTTTCAATGGATGACCCAACCAATTTTGAATATATCTAATTGTTACTTGGTCATGGCATGAAGACAAGATTATATAGCTTGTGTAAGTCATAACAAAATTTTCCTTGCCATCTATATTTTATAGAAATGAAATCCTTAATCTTCAGTTTATGATGCTAGCCATTATAACCAACTACTGTAGTTAGTTGTTATTGCAAACCACTGTTGATACATCTGAGAAAGGGTTTCTGATGGAGGCTTTAATTATTTTATTCATTACCATAACCAGAAGTCAGAGGGAACTTCACATTTGGATTATTTTATTAAGGCCCTCTCAAAATGTGCTGATACTTCAACTGAGTGTAAATGACTAAATCAAGGTTCATTTTATAAATACAGATGACCTGCAAATGGTCAAGTTGTCACAAATAAGTTTTAATGTTCATCCAAATGTAGACTTCTATGAATAATAAATCTTTACTAAAGTCAAACTTTGATTTCTAATCATGGTGCTGAAGGAAACTTGGCTCTTTAAAGTTATGCCAATGAAGTACAAGCTCTGGTAGTTCTAAATTGGAAAGAATTGGAGACAGTTTAGCTTCTGAGATTCAGCCTAGCTAACTAGAAATGCTCATAATTTGAAACTTGGCTATTGGGTGCTGAATATTTTTAGGCCACAGCAATTCATGAAGACCATCTACTAAGGCAGGGAGCTGTGATTTGTGCTGGTGGATGGAGCACCCCATACTGATGAGATCACAGCCATTTGGAAGTATGGAGATGTGACCAGTAGAAAGTGCCAAGGATTCATCTAGTCAAAACCTTACCCAGAGCGCTGATTCTGTTGAAATATCTCTGCCAAGAAGCAATTCAGTATTCTCTGTTTATAGATCCCAATGGTAATGAGCTTCCCCAATGAGCTTATGAATATTAACTGGCCAATGTTATCTGGAAAGATAGTGTTATATAGGGTATAGAATTCTAGATTGGAATCAGGAAAGAGCTTTAAGTACTGCCTCTGATATATCCTATGTGACCATGGATAATATACTTAACTATTCAGTGACCATAGACAATATTGATACAGAATAGTCTATAAATTACAGAAAAGTTGCTATATAGAGAGTTTCCACATTGGGAGTTCTACATACTGATAAAATTACATGCTCTTCTGTTCTATTTTTTGTTTTTTAATGAGACAATTGGGTTTAAGTGACTTGCCCAAGTCACATAGCAAGTAAGTGTTAGTATTTGAGTTCAGATTTGAACTCAGATTCTCTTGACTTCAGAGCCAGCACTATTTACTGTGCCATCTAGCTGCCCAAAATTATAGATCTAGATCTACACTCCCTTTCTTTTTCTCCAATTGTTATTTACCTCACAGAGCAGTGCAATAAATACAACTTTATTAATAATAATAATTAAGAATAATAATCCATGTAAAGAAAATCAGATATTAATCACTTGAATGTGTAGGATTTTAGTATTCCTTAAAAATTAAAGTGAATTCTGGTATCAAACTAGCATATAGGTCAATTTGAACTTCTCATAAAAATTCAAGTTTTGACCTATATTTGATGTATAGATCAACCTTCATGCCCCTACTGCTCCTAGCAGCTACCGCTGACTGAGTGCAGAGCTAGCTAAAATAGCCCAGTGCTTAAGCAGCTAAAATCGTCTTGAAATTTCTTCATTTCTATCCCTGATAAGAGCTGGTGCCCTGTAAAATGCATCATAATAAGAACAGCAAACACATGGTGAGTAGCATGTATAACTTCATATACATTATCTCATTTGACCCTCACAACTTTATAAAACCATATATTATAATATCATTACTCCTGCCCTCCCCATTTTTTAAGATAAGAAAATTGAGGCTTAGAAATATTAAATAACTTACCACGATTACATAAGTAGTAAATGAGAAATACTGACCTATGTTGAGGGGTTGGAGGTGGAGTTCAAATCTATGTCTTTATCCTCATAAATGTCTAATAAGAAATCTATTTAACTCTGAAACCCCGTGATAGAGGGATCTTTTATGTAATCATAATTATATGTGACCTTTTATGTAATCATAATTATACAAGTAGGGCTTCAGTACTTCTTTCAGTACATTCTCCACTTTTAAAAAATTATTTAGTAACTTGATCCAAATATCACTTATTTATTATCCACAGGAAGTAATATGGCCAGAAATTAAGGGTTCCCAAGCAGAAAACAGCATCTCTATAGCAACTTACCTCTTCCTCACGAGTGTAAAAGCTCCTTGACGCTACTTACAAAATAAAGAGGTGCAAAGGAGGCAACTGACAAGGCATCCCTTTTACATTATTTCCTGTCACTTGCCTATTTTCCTCTATTAGAGAGAGCCTATTGAAGAAGTGATGCTCAACAATCTGCAGTTAATTCAGTGGATGGTGTGAACTAATACAGTTGGTATGAGGTCCTCAATTCAGTGGGGTGTTATCTCCAAAGAAAACTGAAGTGAGATTGGTATAATTGTTATTATGAGGCAGCATGTTAGCACAATGCTGGATTTGGGATCAGGAGAATCTTGAGTTCAAATTCTATCTCTTATACTTACTACCTGTGACATTCTAGGCAATCTCTTAATTTTTCTTTGCATCACTTTGCTCATCTATCAAAAGAAAAAAAATGGAACTCATTGGCTCTCTTTTCCCCCACTTAAGTGTATTTTATTTTTTCCAATTACATGTAAAGATAATTTTCAACATTTACTTTTGTAAGGTTTTAATTTCAAATTTTTTCTTCTTCTTCTCTCCATCCCTTCCCTGCCTTCTCTCTTCCTCTCCCTGCCCAAGATGGCAAGCATTCTGCTACAGGTTATACATGTATAATCATATTAAACTTATTTCCCTAACTTGATGGCCTTCTACCTTTAAATGTATGATCCTATGATCAATTGCTTTAGCAAAGAATTAATGAAATATTAGCTGATTGTTATCTATAGCTGAAGTGAGGAGGACTTAGGCATTAATGTATACATTGTATAAGTCAACTCAATTTATGAGAAAGCAAAAAAATTAATCTTATATGATATTTTTTCCTCTTTTCTATTATCTAGTTAATCAATTCAATTCAAACATTTATTAACCATCTACTATATGAAAGATATTTTGGATCTGGGGAAACTAAGACAAAGAAAAAGCAGTTCCTGCTCTAGAGGAATTGACAATATATTGGATAATGCCACATGTAGACTAATAAAACAAGTGGAAGATAGTTGACAGAAAGAATACCAATTGCTATGGGGAAAAAGAATGATTTCATTGAGAAGAATGTACCTGAACTGGTTCTTGAAGGAAGATAAATATCCTGAGAGGCAGAAATGAAAAGGAAATACATTTTAGGCATAAGAAAGAGTTTGTACAAATATATGGAGGCATGAGAAAAATTAATATTATCATGTATCACAGAAACCTGAAATCTATCCTTTCCCCTATTTAGTCAGACCCCATTTTTTTTCAGTCTAACTTACCTTGTAGTTTGTGAAGGGCATAATCTAGTAATGTGACAAATCTCCTGTTCTTGCTTTTCTTCATCCAAGTAAGGAGTGCCTCAGTCTTCATGGGGGGCCTGATCGAAATGGTTTTTGTTTTTCTAGCCAAGATTGGTAGGTCTCAAATTAGGTTTCATAAATCAATTAGATTTTTTTAAGCCTTGGGCACTGGGAGTGATCACATTACTGGATCTAAATTATCTAAACTGGATAGCCCATTGAATTTGTCTCTGTGTGTTTATATATATATATATATATATATATAATATACAACCTATTTTTACTAACTGTACAGATATTACTGATAATAAAATGATTTGATCATTTGATATGAATTAAAATTAAAATGATCTTGCTCTGGAAAAAATTGTACCTCACCATCATTTTTACTCACCACAACCAGGCGATGGAATGCAAAATATGGAAAATAGCTAATAGTTCAGTTTGTGTGGAATATAGATGGTAAGAAGGAAATTAGAATGAAATAAAGCTGAGAAGTTATAGCTAAATTGAGTAAAATCTTTAAAGTCAAGTTAAGGGGTTCATATTTTATCCTAGAAACAATAGAGAACCACTAAAGTTTTGTTAACAGGGGAGTGATATTATAAGATCTCTACTTTAGAAACATTATTGTGGTAAAAAAGATACAAAAAGCAGGAAAATCAGTTAGGAAACTTAAAGTAGTCTGAATTAGGTGCACTGAAATGAATATTCAAGCTCTATTTGTATATTATGATTATACAAAAAATGGCACATTGAAACCAGTATAGCATGGGGTTCCACAGTGGAATGAGTTTTTTTAAATAGACATTTATGAGGACAGAATGCTGGAATTTGGCAAAGAGACGCACATTTGAATTCCATCACTATCTTTTTGGCATAAATACGTATTCTTAATTCACTAGCTATGTAACCAGGGTCACTTAATATTTCTAAGCTTTAATTTTCTCAACTATACAATGGTGAGAGAGGGGGTAATGATAACTATAATACCTATTTTCATAATAACCTGAAATAGAGTGTGGGGTGTTAGCTATATAGTAGAAATAAAGATGAGAGAGATGAGGATGTAATATTAGTAAGTCTTGTCAACTCATTGAATTAGGGGGAAAAGGAGATGGAAATGATGGATGACACTGATATTATGAATATGGTTGATTAGAATAATGAGAAAGAAAATAAGTGTTTTGAGGAAAGGAGAGTTTAGTTTTGGACATATTTAAATGAAGATGCTAATGGGATTTATTAGAGACTTGATTATATAAGAGTGAATTTAGGGAAGAAATTAAGTCTGGGTATATGGATTTGAGGGTAATCTGTGAGTAGTAGAATCCATGACTCCAGATTCATTCACTGGGGGAAGAAATGGAGGGGAAAAGAAACAGAGAGAGAGAAAGAGACAGAGACAGAAAGAGACAGATACACAGAGACAGACAGAGAGAGAGAAAGAGGTGGGGGTGGCTAGTTTTGAGCTTTGGAGACTTAGGTGGCAAGAAAGAAATGATGATCCATGAAAGGAAACTGAGGAGTTATCAGACAAGGAAGTAAGAGAAGCAGGAGAGAGAACAGTCTCACAGAAGCCAAAGGAGGTGAGAAGATCTAGGAGAACGGGGTGGTCAGAAAGATCAGGAAAGATGATTGTCCAATACATAGTTTCAGTTTCAGCTGCCATCACTGTTTTTCATTTTATACATACACACAAACACACACACACACACGTGTATATATATATATATTACATATATACATATTACAATTACATATATATGTGTATATATGTATGTATGTGTATATATATATGTATGTATGTGTATATATATATATATGTATGTATTTACACACACACATATATATATATATATATATATTTTTTTTTTTTTTTCCTTTATGGCTATCCTAAGAGAAACAAGTTTTGTTTTGATGATCTTGTAGCCTTAAGATTTGGAGAGATGATGTGATGTTTCTGTTAACTTTGTTCAATGTTCTGTTATCAATCAAAAGTTCAGTCCAACATTCAATACATTTTTTATTTTTATTTTCGAAAGAACTTTTGGTGGTAGTGAGTAATAAATTATACATTGAAGAGGTCCCATGTTTATCCTTACCTAAAGCTAAAGCTTTGTCTGAAATAGCCTAGTATATTTCTTCTATCTTATTCTCTACCCTGGAGAGGGTTTGTCAGAAGGGAGCATGGTTGCAGGTTTTGCCAATGATTTTATTTGTCAGGATTATTTTTTTTTCTAAGTAATAAGAAAATTCAGTTACTCAAAATAATGTTACTGTTCTATGGAGACAGTTTAAGAAACTAAATGTTTTATCAGAAAACTTATCTTAAGTATCAGTATTAACAACTAAATTTGTGTATTAACTATTTATCTCTTAATTAATTTCATTGCATAGAATATCATAACACTTTTTTTACTCACCCTATCCAAATTCCCATAGAGATTCTTTGTCCTTTCATTTTTATGCACAAGGTACATAGGATTAGGTACCAGGATTAAAAGACAAAAATGAAATGGTTCCTGCTCTCAGAGTGCCTATATTTTCACACAGTTGTACTTAGAGTTCTTATTATTCTTTTCTTCTTCTTGCGTAGGTGGATAGAGTGTCCCATGCTGATGAAATCATAGCCCTTTGGAAACATGGAGATGTGGACAATACAAAGAACTGCCAAAAGAAGAGTTGTCCAGTCAAATCCTTACCCAAAACACTGATCCTGTTGGAAAGATCCCTGGCTAGTAGCAATTTAATATTCTCCACTTATAGATATCAGGGATAATGAATTTCTTTAACAATGAACTTATGTATAATAAATAAATTAATTAATTATTAAAAACCAAAAAAAAACCCCAATGAACTTATGATTATTAATTAGGCAATATTACCCAGAGAGATAATGTTGCATAGTGGAAAGAATTCTGGAATTGGAATTAGGAGAGAGTAAAGTTTAAGTCTTTTCTCTGACATTATTGATCACTATGGGAAATTATATGGCAAATTTAAGTGCCAGTATATGAGTTATAATCAATAAATTGTATAAAAGTAAAGACTACTTTTACAGAGGACAGTTACCAGGAAAGTTTTATGGACTTTGATGAATGGATAGAATGTCAACAGGTAAAAAGGCAGAGTATACATTTCTTTTGAAATATACTTTTATTATGAACTTAATTCTTAACAAAATCCCAATTTGAACAAGTGTTCAAAATTATAATTAATGTTGGGAAAACTGGAAAGGAGACTGGCAGAAACGAGATCAGGACTAATATCTTATGCCATTTTTCAAGATGATGTCAAAATAGATACATGACTTAGACATAATAGAAAATATTCTAAATAAATTAGAACAACATGCAACATATTATATGTCAGATTTATGGATAGGAGTCAAATTTATAAATAAATGAGTTAATAAGCATTGAGAAATGTTAAAATGGATGCTTTTGATTACATTAAATTAAATTAAAATAATTTTTTTTGAAAAAAAGTACTTCATTTATTTTATTGAACTTGGAACACACAAAAAATATGGTTCTTGTTTTTATTCTTCTAGTGGTAATGTATACTCTAAAGCAGGAATTCTTAAATTGGGTCTCATAGAAGAGATCTGTGAATAGATTTTAGGGATATATAATTCTGGGGATATGTTTTCATGAACTTTAAGCTGAAGTTTAGCATTACTTTCAATTATGAATTAAAAAAAAAGTACATTATTCTGAGGAGAACAAAGATTTTACCATATTGCCAATAGGGTCTATGCCAGTAAAAGAAAAAAGAATCTGTGCTCTAGCAATTATATCATTAATACTACTACTAGTAGGAAGGATTTAAGGAATCTTTCCCTTGGAACCAATAGTATTTGTTACCTTGCTGACAGGGAGGACAATCAGTATCTGAGCTCTTTTTTTTATTTTTTAAATCTCTAGTGCTTGTTCTTTTTTAACTTCTCTCTCTCTCTCTCTCTTTTTTTTTTATTATGACTTTTTATTGACAGAGCCCATGCTTGGGTAATTTTAAAACAAATTTTTTTTTGTACAAATAAAACCAATGTAGCCAAGAAAAGAAGAAAATCAGGAAAAATATTTCTTATAGACAATTTCTTAGATAAATTTCAACCTAAAATATATATAGAACTTTTCACATTTATAAAAATATAATTTATTATTCAGTTGTTAAATGGTCAAAGGATATGAACAGGCAATTTTTGGAAGAAGAAATCAAAGTCATATAGAGTCATATGGAAAAATATTCTAAATCATTATTGTTTAAAGAAATACCAATTAAAACAACTTTGAGCAACAAAAATCTTGCACCTTTCAAACTGTCTGAAATTACAGAATGCAAAAATGATAAATTTTGGAGGGAATGTGAAAAAAAAAATTGAGACACTAATATCCTGTTGGGAGAACTATGAACAGATCCAACTATTTTTGGAGAACAATCTGGAATTATGCCCAAAGAGTTATAGATACCCTTTGACTCAGAAATAGGCCTGTTTCTCAAGGTGGTGAGGGAAAAAGATAAAAAAGCCTATATATGTTCTAAATTATTTAAAACAGAGCACTTTATGGTGGCAAAGAACTAGAAATTGAGGGGATGCCCATCAGTTGGGGAATGACTGAAGATGTGCTATATAATTGTTCTGGGATAATACTATTATGTTATAAGAAATGATGAGTGGGTTGATTTTAGAAAACATGGAAAAGACTTGCATGAAATAATGAAGAGTGAAATGAGCAGAACCAAAAGAATGTTGTATATAGCAACAGCAACATTGTTCAAAGAGTAACTATGACTGATTAAGCTGAGTAATATGAATATGGAGAGAGAGGGGGGAGGGAGGGAGGGAGGAGAAAGAAACAACTCTCTTTGAAAGTAGGACATTTTAAGTATCAGGAGATAATGTGAGCCAAAGCATGAAAATAGAAATTGATACAGAGGGCTGGATATAATGAAGAAAATGGTCTCCTGAGTAAAGAATTTGAATTCAGAATGAATGTGTAAAGTAGGGTTAGATTAAGGAGGACTTTGAAAAAGCATATGGTTTATTTTTGGTTTATTTACTCTATTCCACTGTTAATTTTTCTAGTACTGCTTTTAGTCCTAAGGAGAGACAACATGATGCAATGAAAAGAACTTTGAATTTAGTTTAAAAGATCCATCCTGGAATCTTGGCAGTCCTACTTAATGCTTTTATATCCCTGAGCAAGTTATTTACCTTTTTTGGACCTCAGTTTGGTTATCTGTAAAACAAGTATGACCTAGATGATCTTTAAGGTCTTTATTACCTCTAAATCCTATGTTTCTAAGATCTTGACAGCTTATATAGATTGAGATATTCAAGATCATTGGCCTTTTCATTCTTGCAAAATCCAGTCTTTGACTTTGATGCTTAAAAAAAAAATTCAGATCAGGAGTAGTCTGATATTAGTCCTAGAGATGATACATTAAGTAGTATATCCATTGCCTTTAAAAAATATTTTATTTAATTAAATATTTCCTAATTATATGGACATTTTTTTTAAACATTGATTTCAAAAAATTTTGAATTCCAAATTCTTTTCCTCCCTCCCCCCCATCTACCCCTCTCCCCTCTTGGAGAAGGTAAACAACTTGATATTAGTTATGCATATGAAATCATGCAAAACATATTTCAAAATTA
Organism: Antechinus flavipes; assembly: GCF_016432865.1. NCBI lineage: Eukaryota > Metazoa > Chordata > Mammalia > Dasyuromorphia > Dasyuridae > Antechinus > Antechinus flavipes. The sequence goes on from NC_067398.1 coordinate 397,195,847, forward strand.
GCCATGTTGTTAAAGAAAACATAGAGAAAAAACCCAACAACAAGAATAAGTAGAAAGTTTAAAAAGTACACTTCAATTTGCATTCAGAGTTCATTAGTTCTCACTTTGGAGAAGAATAGTATTTTTCATTATGGGTCTTTTGGAATTATCTTACACCATTTCTTGTTTGGAGTAACTGAGTCTTTCCTAGTTGATCATCATCACAATATTTCTACTATTATGGATAGAATTCTCCTAGTTTTGCTTACTTCATTTTGCATTTTTCTCTATTAGTCATTTGATTTTGAAAATAACTTTTTAGCTCTTCCAAGAGTTCTTGTAGGGTTTATTTCCAATTCAAATCTTTTCTTTGAGGATTTGCTTGTAGCTATTTTTACTACATTGTCATCTGACTTTGTTTCTTGATCTTCCATGCTGCCATGATTATTTTTTATGATCATGTTCTTTTTTTGTTGTTTCTTTATTTTCTCATGCTATGTCTTGATTTTGAACTTTATGTTAAAATTGAGTTTGATTCTGTGTATATGTGTGTGTGTGTGTGTGTGTGTGTGTGTGTGTGTGTGTGTGTGTGTGAGAGAGAGAGAGAGAGAGAGAGAGAGAGAGAGAGAGAGAGAGAGAGAGGAGGGGGAGGGAGAGAGGGAGGGCATTTTCTGTCAAAGTTGAAGTTCTTTTTTTTTTCCTATTGCTCTTTTTTAAGCTAACTCTGTGAATTTGGAAGTTTTCCATGCTTTTAAGTTGGTGTGACCTGGGAGAGGTATGGTTACTACTCTTCTTGTCTGTATTCTAATCCCTTGATATTGCAAGTGATACTGCTCCTTAGAGCTCCTGGTTCCTTGGAAATTGGAAACAATAGTATTCTTCAGGGTTTTTGATCTCAGGGGACTGGAAATGACACCTTAGGAGCCTTGCTTATTTGGGACTAGAAGGTATTCTGTTACTCTGTTACTCTGTCTATTACATCTTTTGTGACACATTACATCTTGTGACTAGTTCTATAAAATTAATCTAGGTTTGGAATTTGCATTTAAACAAGCCTAATCTTAAAGAAAATAGGTGCAAGTTTATTACTGCTCAGAACCTTGATTTAAATAAGACATAAGGGAAGAGGAAACTCATAACACAAAAGCAATACACAATTAACAAACATAATGGTCGCTATAACAAACAAACAACACACAACATATATCATCAACATTCTGAGGAAGCACCAACACCTGAATTCCTTGACTGGAAGAATCTATGGTCACAGCTCTTCAGAGGCTTGAATGGGAGCCTTTGCTAGGCAAGCTGTATAAGTATTTTCTAGCTGAGTTCTCAAAGTCCCTTTCCACTAAGAGGTTTTTTAGAGGATGAGAACAAAGAAGACACTATGCTAAGTATTCTTATTTGATACATGACTCTTGAGACATAGCATTCTCCCAGGTACAGAATGCTCTATCACAAGAGGCTCACCAAGGAGAATATTTGTTCATTCTTTTAGGGGTATTGTGTTTATTCAAGGAACTGGCCAACTTTCTGGAGTAAACACAGGTCTGCAATAAAAGATACTCATTGATTAATAAACAAAAAAGGCTGGACTTCCAACTTTTTTGTGCTTTCCTGGTATTCCACCAGATAACTGCAAGCATATTCTCATATTCTTAGCAAAAAGTTACAGAAAAGACAAGGTTGAGACTCATTTAAGAATCCTTATTCACTAAGATTCCTCGCAAACTCCTTTCTGCTCTTGAATTATGACTCAGAAGGGGGTATAGGCAATGGATTTTCCAAATAGCATCTAGTTCTGTGTTCAGTGTTAGCACAAGGACTCCCTGTAATCTCTTCCTGACATGTTTCCATGTCCCCTTATCATCTCTGGCTTGAGAACTCATGAAGCCTGAAGCTGCTGATGCTTCTGGGTCCCACCACCAGTGTTTTATTCATCTGGGCTCTGGACCAGCTTCTTCCCTGATATTATTGATCTCTTAGAGTTGTTTTAGATCAGAAGAATGGTTCTCCCTGCCATTTTTTTGGTCCTGTCACTGCAGATTACAATTTTAAGTATTATTTTAAAGTTGTTTAGAAGGGAATTTTAGGACAGTTTGATTGAGTGTCTTCTTTAAGCTACTATCTTGGTCTTCCTTTCTGAAGTCTTTTAAAATAAAATATAAAAAAGGCTTTATTATAAAACTGCATAAGATATATGAAGTATATGTATCCAAGGACCTAGATAAGATAGTCATTTTTCTTTCTTTTTTAGCCTCATTCTCCCAGGTATCTATGATATGATTGTGACATTAAAAACTGTTTGAAGAAATGTAACTATAGGGAGCCAATGACAAATTTCTTATCAGACACCTCCCTTACTTGAAATTTTAATAGGTCTGAGGTACTTTGATTTCCCCCTAGTCTCTCAAGGGACTCTATATTAGTATTTCTAAAACTATTTTAAAATGCTTTGGGTCTTGGAATATATTGAGCATATCCATAAATGCTGACCTTGAAATATAGAATATTTCCAAGACAAAGGCATGTTAGGGAATTGCAAAATGAAGACTTTTTTTAATTGTAGAAACCTCATTTCAAATAAAGCAATCTTTTAAGAACATATTGATATCATTTGCTTTTATTTTCCTAAATAATCACTTGTATTTTATTTCCTCTTTATTCAAGTCATCCTTGGTAATAAAGAACTTTTTTTTAAAGAGAAAGAAGGAAAGAAAATCAAAACTACCAACACATTGAAAAAAATCTAGGTTTTTTTTCATCTAGGTAAAGTGGAATGTTTTATACTCATGGACTCTAAACTCTACAAGATATAAAAATATTTTTATTTGTACATAATAATTTCACATTTCATATTTTATAGGGAAAAATAGTACTAAAATTAGAATATTCACAGAATTTTTATTTATATTCTATGAAGGTTTCAATGAGGAGAAAACTGCTTTATACTTATCACAAGAATTTTTCAACTTTTTCAGTTTTATTTGAATTTTATATTGTTTATCTCTAATTATGAATGGAAAGACTTTGTCTTCCATTACATGAATTTCAGGTATCAGCTAGCAGATATAGGAAATGTTTAGGGAATGAGCTGGTAGTTTCCATTGATTCATAAATCAAACTATACTTAAGTCCAGCCTTAAAGGGTTTAATATTTTTATGCTTCTTCTAGGCTTTGTCTACAGTTTAAAATATAAAATCATTTGCATACCACATTTCATAAATATAATTACAAATTGACTCATCATGCCCCAATCTGAACCTCCAGGAAAATCTCTAAATATAGTTCATCCCATTCTCCATTAAGTTTCCTGTTTTCTTTCCAACTTCTCATGACCCATAGGAAAGAATTCACATTATAGCTTCAATTATAGAAGATGTTTCCTGCATAAAATAAAAAGATATTAATATATAGCATTGAAAATCTCAATTAGGTAGTTCACTTATATTTTTAATGAGGTCTGAATTCAGTAGGGAATCCATTTCATTTTTGCTATAGGAACTGCCCATTTCAGGAGCATGGGACAGTCAAGTGGGGTGGAGGAAGTGGTAGAGGACAACATTTTTGCCCATTACACTCTGAACTTCTCTCCTTTCTCATTTCTAGCCTTCATCATCTGTAATCATGTGAGCTTGAATGAGTTTTGTTAGGAAAGTATTTCTTGTGCTCTATAATCAAAGTTTCAAGGAGAAAGGGAACAGAAATACTCCAGATTCTTAAAGCTTCCAGTTCCCAGTTCCTGCTATGTTCTCTCTAGAAAGCCACAGTACTACTCTTGGCAAGTATTCTTAGGCTACTGTCCTGATGAAAAGATGCCTGGGAAAGTGGGAGAGAGGAAAAGAGAGAGGAAAAGGCAGATAAGGGAATCTGCCAGGATGGCTGAACCCCACCCAGCTCTCTGTGTTGTGTATGTGGGATATCTGCAGTGTGCCTCTCTGGTATGACTATCTTATATTTGGAATGACATTCTGCTACCAAGCAGAACAGTTTATTTAACACTCCTGCTCAGGGTGTTGTGACAGTTTTGTGATGGGTCCATTTTTTTTTTCTCTTCTAAGTTAAATTTTATTTTATTTTTCTCAAAGAACTATTCACTACCCTGTCCTTCACTGAGCATAATAATTGGATTCTTAATATGCTCTAAATTTTATTTTTTAAGAAAAAAATGCTTTAATTGTACTTTGAGTTCATCAGTAGTTGAATGGCATTTTACTTCATGAGTCATTAGAATTGTGATGAATCATTGTATTGATCAGAGTTTCTAATTTTTTCATAGTTGATTATAATATTGCTGTAACTGTGCAAACTGTTGTACTGATTCTGCTCACTTCACTTTTTATGTCTTCCTAGTTTTTTGAAACCAAATTCTTCATCTTTTCTTACAACACAATAGTATTCCATTACATTCTTTTACTATAACTTGTTCAACCATTCCCCAATTGATGAACTTCCTTTAATTTTCAATTCTTTGCCACCATAAAAAGTTGCTATGAATATTTTTGTACATATTTCCTTGGGGCATAGATCTAGTAACAGTGTTTCTGGGAGGCCCATTACTTTCACAGCTTGGGGTATTTATTTCCTCCTGGTCTGTTTCCAGTTTCTAAAGTACACTTACTCTGCAAAACAGAGTCCTTCAAAGAACATATTTATTAGCAATGTAAATAATAGATTTATATGGGGAATTTCCATACCAGAAGTTCTCTGTCTTGAAGAAATCTGATCTGGACCTCTAGTTGTTCCTCTCTCCCTCCTACTCTAGTAATACTTTATGCTATATTAGTATAATAGTATACTATTAGTAATATAATACTATATTAACTAATTTGATTAGGTTAATAAAGAAATTGAAGTTCAAAGAGTTTATATCACTTGGGCACAACCAGAGGGCCAGCAAATGGAAGAATTGGGATTTAAGCCCATATCTTCTGACTTGAAGTCCAGTACTATTCTTACTGTACATATTCTCTTGATTATAAAGGTTATTTTTTTAATCATACATTTTAAATGGCCTTTTATTTTTCCAAATACATACCAAGATAGTTTTCAACATTCACCTTCTCAAAACCATGTGATCCAAAATTTTATCTCTCCCTCCCCTGCCCACCCTAGACAGTAAGCAATTTGATATAGGTTAAATGTGCAATTCTTCTAAACATATTTCCATATTTGTCATGTTGTGCAAGAAAAATCAGATCAGGAGCAGCAGTGGATAGAGCATTGGCTTTGGGGTTAGGAGGACCTGAGATCAAATTCAACTTCAGGCACATAACAATTCCTAGCTGTGTGACCCTAGTTGTGTAACCCCAGTTGCATGGCGAAAACCCATCCTCCCTAACAAACAAACTGAAAAATCAGATCAAAAAGGGAAAAAAATATGAGTTTTAAAGAAAAAGCAAATAAACAACAACAAAAAATGAAAACATTATACTTTGATCCACCCGAAATCCCTACAGTCTTTCTGTTTGCATAAGGTTTTCTCCATAACAAGTCTATTAGAATTGCCTTAAATCACCTCATTGTTGAAAAGAGCTATGTCAATCACAATTGATCATCACACGATCTTGTTATTGCTGTATACAGTGATCTTTTCAGGCCTTTCTAAAATCATCCTGCTGATTGTTTCTATAAGGGTTATTTAAATAATATATTATGCTCTGCTTGAATTCTTGGTGGCTAATGTAGAATGAGCTATGTATACTTTTAAGCAAATTAGAAGTAACATTTGTTTTTTGTCCAGTGTGGCCATCACAATATCATTGCATCATCACCACTAACATTTACATAGCACCTACTATGTGCCAGGCACTATGTTAGATGCTTTATGTACATTATCTCATTTGCTCCTCACAATTCAGGGAGATCAATGCTATTATTATTTCCATTTTAAAGATAAGGTAATTGAGGCAAATAGAGGCAAGTGACTTGCCAGGGTCACCTGGCTAGTAAATATCAGAAGCTGGATTTGAATTCAGATTTTTCTAACTCTAGGTCCAAATGTTACAAATCAGGATTTGATTTATTAGATTTGATTTATTGCTTTGTTAATTGTCTGAAGAAAATGAAGAAAATATTAATGGAGACTAAACTTAAAATATGAATTTTTTGAGAGCTGGTTGTTAAATATTGCTAGTTCACTCCTACTTCTAATTCATATCAATCTATAAAGATAAGCAATCATGAATGTCTTGCCTGAGATCACGATTTATATATATAGTGCTTTTGTATTTGGTCCAATGGCAGCTATGTGATACAGTAGATAGAGTAATGGACTGCCATTTAGGAAGTCTAAATTCAAATCCAGCCTCTGACAATTACTAGCTGAATGATCCTGGGCAAGTCACTTGCTCTTTATCACAATTTTTCATCTTTAAATTAGGATTAATGGGTTTATCTCAAGTCTTAAATGGATCTGATTTCAAAGACTTGAGAGTTCTCTCCAGAGGTATCCATACTTGGTTCAGATGTAGTGGTTTCATCATTCTCCAATTTTTAAAAATTCATCATAGATGAATTTAAGCCAAAACAAAAGATAGGATAAGGAAACGAGATCAGTTTTCTCTACCCATCGAATTGAAATTTCTTTGTCTTTTATCATTGTAAATATCTGTCAGTAGCAAAGCCTGAGTGCTTTTTTCTATTACTTGATTAATAAAAATCTGCAAGACATAAGTAATTCCATACATGTAATAGGATGACATCTTTTTACATGGGGAAAACTATGTTGAGGGAAAATGGTGTATTTTTAATCTGTTTTTTTGTCTTTGTGCTAGTTGCTGTTCTGTAAAGGATCCTGGCTATCTGGAGTATATTTAGTTCATTCAGCTGGGACACTTTCTTAATGGTATAGAGAGAACCAATTGTATCGTTTATATTGGAATTGAGAATTCTTCCTCCCTCAAGAATATTATAATCTCAATTTATTGTTTGAGGCATCATTGCTTTTGGAAAAATACAAAATGTGTTTTCTCTTCTCCTATTCAAGTGGGCAGTTTTTCAAATGAACCATAACACCAGCTTTCTCCATCAGTATTGGGCTACATCTCAGCATTGCATTCCAAAAACCTCATAAAAATGAGAACAACAAATAGACAGAATGAATTCAAGGAAAGAAAAAAGGAACTTTTAGAGGTCTGTTTTTTTTTTTTGGTACAGTATTTTTACAAAGCTTTGACTTGAAGAAGTCTAAGCATCTTCATAACACATAATAACACATTTATAATGACGTTCTGTGCTCATTGTGGCACATAATGGAAGTATCATTATTTCTCTGATATGTGGAGAAGCTGATTTTCATGGATTTTAATGACTTGCTTCGTTAGACTCACACAGGAAGTAACCAGTAGCCTTAAAACTTGAATCCAAGTCTGCTAACTGCATTCATTGCTCTGTCCACTATTCTACTTTAGGAGTCTATCTCTGTTTTTCCCCTTTTCTTGATTCTCTGAGTATGATGATTATCAGCACTTTCTACCATGCAAATATCAACTAATTCATCAAGGCTTTTAATTTCCATGACCACTAGTGTATTAATAACATAGCAGAGTATTTTCAAGTACTGAGTTTGCTTAAAATGGGGCACACCTCAGTAGAGATATAATTAGCTAAGTCAACTAATTAATTAGTTGACTGAAGGCTCAGTACCTGGCAAACAGTATAATGTCTCCTTTTCCTTTATAAAAAAGTAATAAATATAACCCCAAATAAGCTTTATGTTTCATTATTAGAAAAACATCCAATAATTAAGACATATTCAGTTGAGTGAGGTGAGAATTAATTATAATAGTGGCTTAGATGGGGTGGATGTTAGAATTACAAGTGAGGGATCAGAATGTATCTATAGCAATCTATGTTCTTTCTGCTTCAGCTCAGTAGGGTTTCCTCCTACCTACTGTTCAAGGAGCAAAAATTGCATCAGGGTTCTTACTTGCCCTCACTGACATAAAGTATTTCTGGTTGAAGCAGAAACGGGGGAGAAGTCAGATTTGTTTACAAGAAAATGAATAAGCAGTCTAGGGATTGCTTTATGGGCAAATAGAAAGAGGAGGATGAATCTGTGTTTACACTTCCACACTTTAAGATGCCATTCTCTTCATCTCTTTCTCCTCTACTGCAGGAACACATGGCTTTATACCTTTTACATTCACCATCCAGAGTCAAAGCCCTGCTGGACCACAGCTAGTTTGGGCTCTGCATCATAGAGAAAAGAGCACAGCATTTAGAGTTAGAAGACTTGGGTTCATGTTCCCAGCTCTGCTAATTATTGTTAACTGTATTTGTGACTTTGGTAAAAATCACTTAATCTCTTTAGACCTAAGTTTCTTTATCTGTTAAGTGAGGAGTTTGGATTTAATTTTTTAGAGCCTTCAATTCTAAAACCAATGACCTTCATAATTCCTGCTCCCCCCCCTTTTCTTCTGAGAAACGATGGTTTAAATTTGGTTTAAATTCATCAAAGGAATAGCTATTAGAGCATATCACATTGAAGGGTCGACTTTAGTATATTTTCTTATTCCACAGTGTAAAAAGAAACAAGCAAAACAATACTTGGCAAGAAGTCATTTTTGCCAACTGTTGTCCTTTATAAGAGTTCTTTGTAGTCTTGTCTTTAGACAGAATTGGCAGTTTAATGTTTAAACCTTGGCCAAAGATCATAAGCTATTCTGTTGAGTTTTTTTGTACTTGGTTCTCTTGGCTTGTTAATGTGGAAATGAAACAAAAATTTGAAAGCAAAGTATCAGGCCCATCTCTAGAAATGTAATAGTTCATTAGGATTATGTGACAAATTTATTTTTCCCTTTTCTTTTTTTTCCCTCTCTCCCTCCTTCCCTCTTTCCCTCCCTCCCTCCCTTCCTTCTTTCCTTCCTTCCTTCCTTCCTTCCTTCCTTCCTTCCTTCCTTCCTTCCTTCCTTCCTTCCTTCCTTCCTTCCTTCTTCCTTCCTTCCTTTCTTCCTTCCTTCCTTCCTTCTTTCCATGTACATAACCATTCTCTCCTTTTCGAATAGATTAAAACAAACATTCAAAGAATAAAGGGGTTATAAGAGGTCAGGTTGGCTGTGTGTTTATGAGATTAAGGTCTTTTAGTAATAGTTGACAGAAGTTCTCAGATGCCTGCCTAAATTACTGCTCAATAATAGAAGACTGAGGTCCTTCTAAGTAGGGTAGAGTTTCCCCATAAAAAGAATCATAGAATTATAGAATGAAAACATTGGAAGAGACCTCAAAGGCCACACATTAGAACTCATATGTGAAGAATTCCCTCTTACTACTTCATCCGCAAGTGATTATTTAGCCCTGATTGAGAATCCACTATTTCTTAAAGTATAGCCCATTCCATTTTTTGATATCTTTAATTGTCACAAGTTTCTCATTATACAATTGGGTTCTCATTATGTAGTTGTTTTTCTTGTATTTCACCAAACTTTTTTTACTTCTTAGTATGGTCTTTTAAAAAAAGTTTATTGTATGCATTGTTCTTTTGATTCTGCTTTCTTCACTTTATATTCCTTCAAATAGGCTGTTCTATATTTCTCTGAATTCTTAATATTTGTCATACCTCATGACACAATGTTTTTCCAGTTTTTATAGGTCATAGTTTGTTCAGTAATTTTAAATCATTGGGCACACACTTGATTTTTTTTTGAAAATTGTATTTAATCTTTTTCAATCAACAAGAATCTCTCTTCTCACCCTCCTTCCCTCTAACCTCAAAGCTGCAAAGAACAAAAAATAAATCTATTTGTTACAAACATGTATAGTCAAGCAAAACAAATTTCTGAATTAACTATGTAAATAAAAATCTCAATTTCCCACTAAATCTTTCCCCTCTCTATCAGGAGATAAGGAGTATGTTTCATCATAATTCCTCTGGAATCATGTTTGATCATTATGCTGATTAGAGTTCCTAATTTTTTTGAAATTGTTTGTCTTTACCATATTATTATCATCATATTTGTTTTTATTATTATGTATGTGTGTTGTGTATTCCTCCCTCTTTGGCCAATTCAGATGAGAGTGATTTTGCTATGTTAGTTCCCTCCATCTTAGCTTGTTTATATAGATGTTTATTGCATCTATATCTAGTCTAATTAGACTATTTTGATGACATTGATGAAAATAGGTCTTATAGAACATATATATCATCTTCCCTTACTTGAATATAGGCATTTTATCCTTGTTTAGTCCTTCATCATTGTTCATTTGTGTTTAACTTTTTATGTTTCTCTTAACTCTTATGTTTACATGTCAAAATTCTACTCAATTCATCTTTTCATTAGGAATTCCTAGAAGTCATTTATTTCATTAAAGATCTATTTTTTCCCTTGGTAGCATTATATTATGTTTTGCTGGGTAAGTTATTTTGTCTATAAACATTTATATTTTTTGCCTTCTGGCATATTTAATTCTAGCTTTTCTGTTTCCTTATAGTGGTAACTGCTAAATCATGTGTGATTATGACTGTGACTCCTCAGGTCTTCAATTCTTTCTTCCTTGTTGCTTGTAGTATTTTTTCCTTTGACCTATGAGCTCTAGATTTTTTGCTATGATATTCTTGGGAATTTTCATTTTGAAATTTCTTTCAGGAGTAACTGGTTGATTTTTTTCTACTCTGGTTCTAAAAGATCAGCTAGACTCTTTTAGGTCATAGCATTCAGGTAATTCTCATTTTTTTTCAGGTCAGTTGTTTTTGCTATGACATATTTCATATTTTCTTCTCTCTCCCCCACCCCATCTTTTGAATTCCCTCAATATTTCTTATCTCATATCTGTCAGGATATTAGGAGACACCCTGTTTTGTTGTTGGAGCTTCCCTATTCCCCAAGAGATCCTACTACAGCTAGGGCTACAGCTGACATGTTTCTGCAGAAAGTGATGAATCACATCTCCTGATACTTTGAACAATTTCTGCACTGGTAACTGAACTAGGTGCTGCACTTTTGTTCCTGTCATTCTAACTCTAGTTCTGTACCCCACTAAATGATTGCAAGGCTCAACAATCCTTAAAACTTAAGACAATCACAAGACTCAATAAGTCTAATAACTTAGGACCCAAGAATTGTATTTTCCCAAAAATGCCAATTGTGGAAATTGTTTACTCAAGGCTCAAGAAAGATTGTGTTAGGTCTCATTTTTTTTTTCATGTTTAAAAACCCTATCCCTGTCATAAACCACATTTTCTTTCTTAGGGATACTTCAGCTTGCAAGTACTTTCCTCACTTAGAAATTAAACTTCTGTTTGATTCTTAGTTCTCCTGGCTGTTACCTGGGCTTTATTTGTCTCTGGGGCTATCCACAGGTTAGAGATCAATTCTGATTCTGTTGACATATCTATTTGGCCCATTCTAATTCTCTGTGGTTTTTGCTGCTGGTGCAAGAATTTATAACTCTTGGGCTAAACTGTTCATTTCCTTTCCAATTCTTTTTTCTTTTACTCTCATTTCTTTTATATTTTTTTCTCTTAAAGCAGCTTCATATAATTTATTAAAACATTTTTAAGTCTTCATCTTTTTAAGACTTCATCTTTTTTTTTTAAGTCTTCATTTCTTCCAGGAATTCTAGAGGAGTTTGTATCCAAGTTGTGTTTTTCTCTGAGGCTTTGCTTGTCGATGTTTTGGAGTTAGTCTCTTTTTATTCATTTTGTCCTGAGTATCCCAGTAACCATAATAGCTCATTATGATTGGATCAATTTTTTTGCCCCTTCTTCCCAGTCTATTTCCTGACCTTAGATTTGGATTCTGTACACTTCTGAAGGGAAGGTTTGGGCTGGTCTTGCTACTACTTTCTTGGTTCAAGCTACTACTTGAATTTGAATGTTGTGTTATTCCAGAATCTCACAGTCTGGGGACCTGCAAGCTTTTCAGTGCTCCCACAATTATCTGATCCAGAGCAAACTCTGATTGCTATCTTCACCTAATACGTGTTTTGCAAATTTCTGACCTTTGGATTTGAGTGGAATGCTACTGGATTCAGCTAATTGGGAGACTCTGTTAGGTCAAAGGGATAAAAATATGAACTCCCCTTTTGTCTGGAATTCCTACCCCGGTTATTCTCCTATAGACTTCAGATTGGATTAGAGAGAGACTGGAATTAAAACTCTTCCCTGTGACATATAAAAAGTTCAAGAGACATTTTTCTGCATAATCATTTTATTTATCATGTTAGCAATAATTAATAAAAGGACCAGTGACAATTTCAAATGCCAAAGACCCCTTGGGGTTCAATGCTTCTATGCCCTTGGGAGAGTGGATGTTCTGGAGGGGGGCAATTAACAGTGATTGATTAACAATCAATGAGAAAAATGAGTATTATAAGGAGAAGTGAACCTATTTTAACCTAATTACTCATGAAACTATCTCAAGCCAGACCATCCTCAGCTTTAGGGAATCTAGACTATCTGAGCAGAACACAATAGTCCAGAATTCACCTTAGATTAAGTTCTTTATAAAATTCTATAGTTGGGTGGGGTAATAATTCCAAGATTTCATCTCATCATCTACCTTGCCTTCCAAGGATCTAAGCTTTGTCCTAATCTCCAAATAAGGAAGAGAAAAAAAATCTTGGCTCTCCCCAATATTTGTTTATTTGGTAATTTCCCCCCTTAGCCCTTACTCTTTTCTTGCTTCTGCTCCTCACTTCTGAACTTGTTCCTCTCTCACTTCCTAAGATCTCCCTCCCCTGGAATATCACCTTTAAGTACAGGCCTCTTTCTTAATCTACCCTAGACAAGTCACTCAGAATTGAGTAGTGGGAGACAAAGCTGCCAATTGGTACTTGTTCTGTGTACTGCATGTAATATCTATTCTGGGTCTGATGTAATGCTCTGTGACCACTTTCCTGGTCAAACACTATCCTCAGTGTCAACAGATGGACTGGGACTGTCATCCTGTACCAACCTGGCCTAGATAAATGACCCTCTGTGAATTTCCCATCAGAATTATGTATGATACATTTTCTAGATCTGTTTGGAGATTTTTTTTAGGTGGGAATGGGGGTACTTATTGAACATTCTTCTTGCTTCTTCACCATCTTGACTTTCCTTTGTTGCTTCATACTCATTTTTTCCAAATATGATCAGAAATAATTCTGCCATGAATATTTTTGCTTATCTAGATCTTTTTCTGTTGATAATTTCCTTGCAGTATAGTCCCCAGTTTGGAACTCTGGATCATAGGAATCAAATGAATTAATTTTTTGATAGTTGCTCCCTGTTAAATGTTATTAGCTAAAGTTAACATGCCTGTTATTTTAGCATATATGTGTTATTATGCATGCACACAAAAATATGTTATAAGAGAGAGTTTGGATTTTTTTAAAGCTGTTCATTTTGAATAATGAATGGAAGAATGGCATATCTTAAACAATTTCTTAGCTATCAGTGACATAATTAGAAATAATAATGACCCAGAGATTCTATTTTAGTAATTTTACTCACTTAATTCCAAATCATTTTCCAGAATAGGTGAACCATTTCATATCTTCACTAGTGGTTAATTAGCATATTTGTCTTTTCCAGAAAAGATTTTTTTCCATTTTTCTACATCTTATGTGATTGGATAGATTTGAAGTGTCTGACTTTCCAATCTAATATATTAACTCAATTCTAATATATAAAATTACTAATATTGAGTTATCTGAAAATTTTAGAAACATTCCATTTAGGCCTTTATCCAAGCATTGCTCCAAGACAAACCCAACAATTAAAAAAATGCTACTTCTACTCCTCTTTCTTCAAAGCTTCCAATGCCTAAATGCCATGAATTAAGAAGCAACCTCTATTTTTTTTCCCATTTTGTTTCACTCTACCACAATCCCCCTAGATAAAACAATTTAAAAATGAACATATATATCTCACAAAAATTGGAGTTTTTCTTCCCATGAATACTCAGACCCTAGATTCAAATGTCCTGGAAAGTACAGAACTTTCTTCTCTTGCCCACATGTGCTCTATTAGTCATAGATAATAATGTTAAGCAATCAGTATAGGGCCAAGCATACGTGGATCCTTTTGACACTCTACTACACTGCCTTCCAAGTGACACAATTCTGTTTTCAAGTATGGACTTGTTTCTCTCTCAGTACATTTCCCAAGATCCCTTGGACCTTTAAGAAGAGGCCTCCCTCTTGATCTGCCCTGGATAAGTGACTCAGAATTAAAAATTAAGCACAATGCCTGTCCCACAGTGATTAATAAATGTTTGCTGATTGACTGACCTCACCCTTCCAGAAACCACCAATTATAAGAATATGAAAATTAGTGAGGCTCATTTTATGTGGATGAATGTGTTGTTGTTCAGTAATTTCAGTTCTGTCTGATTATTCATGACTGTGCTTGGGGATTTCTTGGCAGAGATGCTGGAGTGATTTGCCATTTCTTTCTCCAGCTCATTTTATAGAAGGAAGTAAGACAAGCAAGGTTAAGGGACTTGTCCTGGGTCTCCCAGCTAGTAAGTGTCTGAATCCAGATTTGAATCTAGGAAGAAGAATCTTCCTGATCCCAGATCTAGGAAGAAGAATCTTCCTCATCCCAGACCTGGCACTCTATTCACTTTGCCACCTTCCTGCCCTGCATGAATGTGTAGGAATCTGGAAATAATCACTGTTTTCTCTACTGTGCCATTATTTTCTCTCTCCTCAGCCTGTAATCACATAGTGAAAGAGACTCTCAGAACTCTCAGAAGTAGAAAGGTACCTGAGGACACATTTTTCTTGGTCCTCTTGTTTCCCCTTCTTTTCACAAGGCTGCATTTGAACATAATGAGCCTAATCCTGCCTATTAATTAGAGTGCTGTCTGAATGCTCTTCGCCATATCTAATCCTGATATTCAGGACTGAGGTTTCCCTGATGTATTACAGGTCTTACTGCATGCTAGGAAAAGAGAATAAGTTCAGATTTCATAAGTATGTGAAAAGCACAAATTCTTATTCCTTAGTCCTCAGGAATTTTTTTTGGCAATGACAGCTGTCATAAAAGCAGAGGCTCTTGCAAAAGGCCACAAAGTATTATTATTCTTATTACTGAACCGCAAGAACTGAATTAATGAATTTATCAAGGGTTCTTCTTTGTTAATGAGCCTTAGCTAAAGTTTAATCTCTAGCTATGACAGTTATACATACATGTTATTTTGTTGCACAAAGGTTTGTGTATATACACCAAAAATGTAGTAGGATAGGGGATAGTCTTGATATAATTTTTTTCTACATCTCTTCATTTTGAGTATTGAAGAGAAGAATGACACATCTTAAAGCATTTCATAGCTGTGAGGGACATGGTTAGAAATAATAATGTTCCTTTTATGTAGCACACAGTAGATTTTAAGGGGAATCTTTTTTTTTTCTTCTCACCAGGGGAAATGTTCTTATAAAATGCATCTCAGATGAACTTGACATTTTGCTCTCTATGCAACAGGATTCTCAAGGCTATAAAAATAAGGCTGGATGGCTAACTGCTGCAGAATATAACTTACATTTAACTTTCCCCAAATTTCATACCTAAGATCTCTTTTTTTTTTCAGTTGTCTGATCATTCTATATATTGAAGCTTGAAAATAAATGAAGGCCACCTTGAGTTGACAATTCCCCCCAAAAAAATTTTAAAAGAATTTAGCAGAAAGAAAAAATAAGACTCAAAGTGAATATTCTCATTAGGGAATTTTTGCATTTTAGGCAAAATCTGTGCATTGTCTATAAATACCAGTGTTTATGCCCAACTGGCTGAAAATGTTTAGAACAGCACATCCTATCTAGTTGTTGTGTGACTAACCCTGTAACAGCTACAATATGTGCAATTGTAATGGGTGTTCCTGATGTTTGAGAGCTACTGACAGGATCATGGTTAGGAGGCTAAAATTTTGGAACCAATTATGCTTTGTGTTCTCATACTTCCATGACCATCATATTTTTATATATTAAAATGAGATGAAAATGAAGCTCAAGGAGAAGCCTTATAAGAGAATGTAAACCAATAAAAGGAATATAGACAAAAAAAATTAAGCATATATGGAGAGAAGAAGGAAACCCCTATGTGTTTTCTTTTTGATTTTAAGAGGCCTAGGGCCATGTGCTTGAGATTTTTTACTGTCATTTTTAAAGTTACCTCCATGCTTCCCTTTACTTGTAATGTCAGTAATGAGACTCCAATAACATAGATGCATAACTTCTGTACAACTTTCCTTCCTTCCTTCCTTCCTTCCTTCCTTCCTTCCTTCCTTCCTCCTTCCTTCCTTCCTTCCTTCCTTCCTTCCTTCCTTCCTTCCCTCCTCCCTCCCTCCTTCCTTCCTTCCTTCCTTCCTCCTTCCTTCCTTCCTTCCTTCCTTCCTTCCTTCCTCCCTCCTCCCTTCCTTCCTTCCTCCCTCCCTCCCTCTCTTCCTTCCTTCCTTCCTTCCTCCCTCCCTCCCTCTCTTCCTTCCTCCTTCCTTCCTTCCTCCTTCCTTCCTTCCTTCCTTCCTTCCTTCCTCCCTTCCTTCCTTCCTTCTTCCTTCCTTCCTTCCTCCCTCCTTCCTTCCTTCCTTCCTTCCTTCCTTCCTTCCTTCCTTCCTTCCTTCCTTCCTTCCTCCCTTCCTCCCTCTCTCCCTTCCTTCCTTCCTTCCCTCCCTCCCTCTCTCCTTCCTTCCTTCTTCCTTCCTTCCTTCCCTCCCTCCCTCCTCCCTTCCTTCCTTCTTCCTTCCTTCCTTCCCTCCCTCCCTTCCTTCCTTCCTTCCTTCCTCCCTTCCTTCCCTCCCTCCCTCCCTCCCTTCCTTCCTTCCTTCCTTCCTTCCTTCCTTCCTTCCCTCCCTCCCTTCCTTCCTTCCTTCCTTCCTTCCTTCCTTCCCTCCCTCCCTCCCTCCCTTCCTTCCTTCCTTCCTTCCCTCCCTCCCTCCCTCCCTTCCTTCCTTCCTTCCTTCCTTCCTTCCTCCCTCCCTCCCTTCCTTCCTTCCTTCCCTCCTCCCTCCCTCCCTTCCTTCCTTCCTTCCTTCCTTCCTCCCTCCCTCCCTCCCTCTCTTCCTTCCTTCCCTCCCTCCCTCCTTCCTTCCTTCCTTCCTTCCTTCCTTCCTTCCTTCCTTCCTCCCTTCCTTCCTCCCTCCCTCCCTTCCTTCCTTCCTTCCTTCCTTCCTTCCTTCCTTTCTTCCTCCTTCCCTCCCTCCCTCTTTTCCTTCCTCCCTCCCTCCCTCCCTCCCTTCCTTCCTTCCTTCCTTCCTTCCTTCCTTCCTTCCTTCCTTCCTTCCTTCCTTCCTTCCTTCCTTCCTTCCTTTCTTCCTCCCTCCTTCCCTCTGTACTTCCCTCTCTCCCTCCCTCCTCTTAAAACTATCTAAAGGTATTGGGGTAGGAGTGGGAGGAGGAAGATAATCTCAGACTATGGGTGATGAGGGGAATGTCTTCTGCAAAAGCTAGTTTTTAAGCTTAGTCTTGAAGGAAGCCAGATAAACTAAAAGATAAAGGTGTGAAGGAAGTGCATTTCAGGCATGAGGGACAGCTGACATCAAGCTAGGGATAAAGGAGGAGGAGCGCCATGGATCAGGAATAGTAAATAGGCCTCTATGACAATATTAATCTGGGTGAAAGGGAATAAAATGTGAGAAGACTAGAAAGTAGGAAGGGGTCAACATGAGAAGAGTTCTAAATGCTGAAAGAAGGACTTTGTATTTGATCCTGGAAGTAATAAGGAGCCTGAAGTTTAATGAGTAGATAGTTGACTTGGGCAGTCTTACCCTTTAACAAAATCAGTTTGCCACTGAGTAAAGTTGGAGATTGGAGAAGAGAGATCAGGAAGGGAGATCCCTCACAAGGCTATTGCAGTAATCCAGGCAAGAGTTAATGAGACATGAACCAAGGTGTGTGAATAGAAATGGTACACTGAAGTGATAAAGGTAAAAATGAAAAGATTTGACAATTGATTATATATGCAATGATCAAGTGTTTGGAGTTGAGATGGCATCAATGTTTCAAGCTTAGGAAGATGATAATCACCTTGAAAATAATAGAGAAGTTGAGAAGAGAGGAAAATTTCAGGGAAAAGATAATGAGTTCTCTTTTAGGCATATTGAATTAAGATGCCTATGGGACAGGACATCAATTTAATAGGTCCAAAAGTTTTACAGTACTGTAATTCAGAAAAAAGATTAAGGATAGCTATATAAAACTGAGAATTGATAATTGAACCCATTAAATCTGATTAGATCATCAATGCATATGCTATTGAATGAAAAGAGAAAGTTCAGAACAGAGAACTTTTAGAGTTAGGGATATGAATAAATGAAGAACCAGCAAAGGAGAATGAGAATAGGGTCACATAGGTAGAAGAACCAATACAGAACACTGGCACAAACATCCAGAAAGGAAAGAATAAGTAGGAACAAAAGGTAGCCAGTAATGTCAAATATTAGAGCTATGTCAAAGGATTAAAATTTGGGAAAATGCCATCCACAAAATTTGACAATTAAAAGATCATTGGTAACTTAGGAGAGAGTATTTTTAGTTGAATGGTCAAGAGCAGAAACTTCACTCAGAGGTGAAGTACTTAGAGTAGATATCTAGACAGAATAGTAAAGATAGTAAAGATAATCTGATGGAGATGGATGGGGTAGAATCAAGGATAGTTAAACCAAGTCCCAAAGTTTACTGGTATGAAACTTTCTCCTTACTGGTGAAAAGCAATGTCCTATGTCTGTTTGAGGGACAGATGGAATTGGTAACAGCAAGAGAGAGAAGAGAATAGTATCTTAAGTCTCTTTGAGTCTCATTAATTTCTTTGGATTCACCATTCATTTCTGGTGCTTTTGGCTTCCAGCTGTAATAGAGAATGTGAACAATGTTAACTTCAATTCTGGTTGCTGGAGGGAGAGTGGCATCTGGGGAGAAGTCAAAGCTGACATGAAAGGAGCTGGCAGTCTCTATCATGATCCCACCTTAGCTTACTACATTAGAAACTTAAGAGAATTTCCCCTTTTATTTATTTATTTTTTGGTAAATAGTATTATATGTTTTCTAAGTCCATGTAAAGATGGTTTTCAACATTCATTTTTAATAAGATTTTGAGTTTCATTTTTTTTCTCCTTCCTCTCATCTCTTCTCATGATGGCAAACAATTTGATGTAGGTTCTACATTTGCAATCATGTAAACATATTTCCACATTAGTATTGTTGTGAAAGAAGAAGTATAACAAAAGGGAAAAGCCAAAAAAACAACAACAAAAAAAGTGAAAATAGTATGCTTTGATCCTCATTCAGACTCCATGTTTTTTTCTCTGGATAGTGTTGTGAGCTTTTTCTTCTTAAAACGCAGCCAGGTGATAAAAGTTCAGATCTTTTATTATCCCAATATAGCCCGGTTAGCTTAGAGGCCTATCTCTCTGCTTGGTTCCAAGAGCTCTCTCCGAATGTCTTTAAATCCAAAGGTCTGGTCCTTCAGCCTCTGCCTCTGCTTTCTTCAGCCTCCCCAGCTCCAGTCTTCATGTCATTCCGGTGAAATCTCGACTTGTAGCGTCTTCCTCTCTCGAACTCTCCGACTGGCCCATTGGCCTATTTATGCTCCTTCCAGAGAGAGGGATTATGGGTAGTTCTACTTAGTATCTTGTTTCAGGTTCTGCCCAAAACATCTTCTTGTAAGATTAGATCAACTCTAATTAGTTAGCAGTTAGTAAGGATTCCAACATCTCCCCCTTTCTTTTGTTTTAAAACATAGGGGGTTTCTGAGGGGGTACACATAAATCCATCAATATGGGCCAGAACTTTGTAACAGATATACATGGTATACATAAATCCATCAATATGGGAGGCATTATACATAATTTACAAAAGCACACAGCAATATAACACAGGCTAGTGGTAATGTAACAAATAACATGAATCAACATGAAAATTTAACTACTGCAAAAGTCTCATCAACAATCTTTCATCTCAAGAAATCTAATGATTCTTGCAATTGCTTAAAATACATAAGCACATAGTAATATAACACAGGCTAGTAGTAATGTAACAACATAAATCGACCTGAAAATTTACAAATGTCCATAAGTCCTAGAAATAGTCCATAAGGAATCCATTGTTCATTAGTTCATGCGCCAGGAATCTAATAATTCCTGTAAGCTCTGAAGTACTGCAAAAAGTCTCATCAACAATTTTTCATCTCAGGGAATCCAGTGATTCTTGCTGGTTTTTCAGGAACTGAAAGCTGAAGATTTTAAAGTTCTTTTGACAGTCTCATTGTTAGCCATCTGATTCCTTTTCCACCTGTGGAAATATAAGCAGATCCTCTTCCCCAAGCAATTAACCTAATTCCCTTCTATTTACCAAATTTGGGATTTCTTCTCATCATCTGGTAATTACATTGGAGTTGTTTGCATTGGATATTGTCTTGTTGTCTTAAAAGGCCTGTATTCTCCCCAACTGTAATCCTGATTGCTTTTCTGTTGGTTGATGACATCAGAACACTGAATTTCTAAAGTCTCTCTGGGTGTAACCTCAGCTGCTATCATGCCCCACCTGTCCTTTGATTGATACTTTGGAGCTGGGCCTTGCCTCTCCTTCCTCTGGGTCAATATACATTTAGAGGCCCAGTGAAAGCCTCGGTTACATTTTGGACATGGGGTTTTGGGTTTTCTCTCACCCTGTCTTCTCACTCCATCTCCATATCTACAATGAGCTCTCAAATGTCCAATTTTTCCTCACTGAAAACATCGACGAGTTTCTCTAGAATTCCTCTGCCAAGAAGGACCTTGTCTTTCCATGTTCATCATAGTCTGGGCATAATAAGCATTTGTGCCCACTGTGGCACAGCGTCTTATGATTTCCTCTAAAGGAGCATCTTTGTCTAGCCCCCATATAATTCTTTTGCAAATCTCATTGGCATTTTCCTTAGCCAAATGTCTAGTCATTATTTCTGTTGCTGCATTGTCTCCAATGGTTCTTATTACAGCTGTTTGTAAATGTCCCACAAAATCTGCAAAAGGTTCATTGGGACCTTGCTCTATTTTTGTGAAAGCATTATTTCCATCTTTCTGTCCAGGGAGAGAATTCCAAGCTTTTATTGCAGCCTTAGAAATTTGCTCATACACTGTTATGGGATAATAAATCTGTTCTGAACTCTCTGCATACTGACCTTCTCCAGTTAGTTGGTCAAAAGCAACTTGTACAATAGCTCCTGTTTGCCTATTGCATTGGGCTTGAATCCTACATAATTCATGAAACTCTGAAAGCCACAATAAATTTTGTCCCGGTTCAAGACATGTTTTAGTGATGGATTTCCAGTCATTCGGGGTTAAGATTTCATAAGACAAATTATTCAGTAACATCTTCACATAAGATGATGTAGCCCCATAAAGAGTGCAACCCTTTTTCAAATCTTTAATTTTTCCCAAATTAAAAGCAGTGTATTTTCTCTCTTTTTGACCTGAGGAGTTGAGCTCTTCAATCACAGGATATGCATTTATAAAATCAGATATATCTTCTCCTTCATTTTTTGCTTTAATTAATGCTTTTTCTAATCTTGTCAAATTCTGCTTTACAGGAGAAGCTGACTGTGTTTCTGTCTCTCTCCCTCCCCCTTGTTCCACCCATGAAGGGTTAATTGCAGGGGGAGGGTCATGAGATGTGGAATCACCTAATTCCTCCTGCTGTGAAGTATCATACTCAGAATTGTAATTAACTCCATTCTCATCTGATTTGTCCTCCTTTTCACCTAGTAAAGTTGGCACTTCCTCCTGTACTTTCCTTTTCATCATTCTATCACTTAAATAACTTCTTATAGCCAATTGTATTACATTATATGTATTAATTATTGAGTTAGGTCCATTTTTATTATAGAATTGACAAAGATCCTCTCCAACCAATTTCCATTCATTTAGATCTAATTCCTTATCAAGAGAGAAACAAGGACATATGTCCTTTACAGTTTGTAAAAGTTCAGTGATTTGCTGTAAACTTATAATTAAACCTTGGCTTTCCATAATTTTGACAATGCTCTCTAAACATTTTCCTTGAACAGAAACAGGCTGTTTTCTAAATATCTGTCCCATCTTAGCTGAAATCCTACTTTAACTCTTTTAACAAAATTTCTTTGTTGCACTCACCCTAATTTCTGGGTCAGGATCAGAGGCTTTTCCACTGGAATCAGGATCGTAGCTTTTCCACTGAAATCCACTGAGGGGTCTGTCAGTCCCACGTTCAGGGCGCCAAAATGTTGTGAGCTTTTTCTTCTTAAAACGCAGCCAGGTGATAAAAGTTCAGATCTTTTATTATCCCAATATAGCCCGGTTAGCTTAGAGGCCTATCTCTCTGCTTGGTTCCAAGAGCTCTCTCCGAATGTCTTTAAATCCAAAGGTCTGGTCCTTCAGCCTCTGCCTCTGCTTTCTTCAGCCTCCAGCCAGCTCCAGTCTTCATGTCATTCCGGTGAAATCTCGACTTGTAGCGTCTTCCTCTCTCGAACTCTCCGACTGGCCCATTGGCCTATTTATGCTCCTTCCAGAGAGAGGGATTATGGGTAGTTCTACTTAGTATCTTGTTTCAGGTTCTGCCCAAAACATCTTCTTGTAAGATTAGATCAACTCTAATTAGTTAGCAGTTAGTAAGGATTCCAACAGGATAGCGTTTCCCATCATGAGTCTTTTGGAATTGTCTTGAATTATTATAGAATAATATATATTTAGAAGCTGAGAAGAGCCAAGTCTATCATAAGCTTAGCTCTGAGAAGAGCTAAGTCTATCACTGAACAATGTTGCTTTTGCTGTTTATAGTATAGTGTTCTTCTAGTTCTGCTCACTTTACTCGGCATCAGTGCATGTAAGTCTTTCCAAATTTTTCTGAAATTCACCTCCATTATTTCTTATCCAATAATCATATTTCATTATATTAATATACTTCAACTTGTTTAACCATTCCTCAATTGATGGGCATTTCCTCAATTTCTAATTCTTTGTACCACAAAAAGCTGCCATAAATATTTTTGCACATATGTATTTGTACATATATTTTTTCATAATCTCTTCGGGATATAGACTTAGTAGTGGCATTGCTGAATCAAAGGATATGAACAGTTTTAGACTCTTTTGAGCATAGTTCCAAATTTCTCTTCAGAAAGATCAGATCAGTTCACATCTACTTCAAAATTGTTTTGTTTCTCTGGTCAGTAGTGACTTACTACTTTTTTCATATATTTTTTCATTTTTTCATTTATTTCTTCATCTGAAAACTGCCTGTTATACTCTTTGACTATATTTCATTTGGGGATTGTATTGTATTCTTATAAATTTGACTTATTTCCCTCCATAATTGAGAAATGAAGCCTTTTTTAGAAACAGTCTCTAAAAATTGTTTCCCATCTTTCTACTTTGTTAAAATCTTGGTTGTGTTGCTTTTGTGCAAAATTTTTAAATTTAATAGAATCAAAATTATCCATGTCACATTTCATGATGTTCTCTATCCTTTGGTCATAATTTTTTTCCTGCTCCATAGATATGACAGGTAAACTATTTCTTGCACTCCTAATTTGCTTATGGTATCTCCCTTTATGTTTAATTCGAGTACCATTTTGACCTTATCTTGGTATATGTTTGTGCTTTACTATTTTCTAGTTTTCCCAGCAATTTTTGTCAAATACTAAGTTCTTATCCCAGAAACTGGAGTCTTTGAGTTTATCAAACAGTAGATTACTATAATCACTTGATCCTGTGTCTTGTGTACCTAATCTATTCTATTCCACTGCTCCACCACTCTATTTCTCATCAAATACCAAATAGTTTTGATTATTGCTGCTTTATAATATAGTTTCAGATTGAATACAGCTAAACCCTTCTTCATTTGCATTTTTCATTAATTCCCTCAATATTCTAGACTTTTTATTTTTCCAGATGAATTTTATAATAATTTTTTCTAATTCTATAATTTTTTTTGCAGTTGGATTGGTATGCCACTAAATAAGTAAATTAATGTAGGTAGAATGTAGGTATAAAAAATCATTTTTATTATATTAGCTTGGCCTATTCATGAGCAATTGATATTTCCCAATTGTTTAGATTTGACCTTATTTATACAAAAAGTATTTTGTAATTGTGTTCATATAGTTCTAGGGTTTTTTCAAATATTTTATAATATCTATTTTATTTTATATTCCTACTATTGCAATAGGCCTTTAGTCTCTCTTCACTCTTTTAATCTTCAATTAACACATTCTGCCTCTCCCTTTCTTCTTCTTCCAGTGAAATCTTTTCTTTCAACTCTTATTTTTTAATTATTACATTAAAATCAACTTATACCCACATCTTCAGTCTAAATATACTCCTTCTTGCTGCCCTAACAAAGATACAGTTTTTAAGAGTTATAAGCTTCTCCTTCCCATGTAAATGGTTTAGCCTTCTTGAATATAATTTTTTTCCTTTCCTATTTACCTTTTTATGCTTCTTTTCAGTCTTGTATTTGAAGATCAAAATTTCTGTTCAGCTCTGGTCTTTTTCATCAGGAAAATTTAAAAGTCCTCTATTTTATTGAGTACATCTTTTCCCCTGAAAGATTGTGTTCAGTTTTGTTGGGTAATTGATTCTTGATTGTAATCAAAACTCCTTTACTTTTTTTTTTTTTTTTTTTAGTTTTGCTGGGGCAATTGGGATTAAGTGACTTGCTCAGGATCACACAGCCAGGATATGTTAAATGTCTGAGGTCAAATTTGAATTCAGGTCTTCCTGACTTCAGGACTGGTGCTCTATCCACTATACCAATTAGCTGCCCCCCCCAAACTCCTTTATCTTATGGAATATCATATTCTAAGCCCTCCAATCCTCTCATATAGACTTTAAGTCCTGTATACTCCTAACTTGATATTGGAATTGTTTCTTTTCAGCAGCTTGCAGTATTTTCTCCTTGACCTGATAGCTCTGGAATTTGGCTGTGATATTTCTGTGAGTTTTTATTTTGGGATCACTTTGAGCAGGTATTTGGTGGATTCTTCCAAATATTATTTTATCTTCTGGTTCTAGGATAGCAAGGCAATTTTCCTGATGATCTCTTTTTTAAAAAAAAAATTTTCCTGTCACTTCTTCTTCTTTTTTTAAATAGCTTTTTATTTACAAGTTATATGTATGGATAATTTTATAGCATTGACAATTGCCAAACCTTTTGTTCTAATTTTTCCCCTCCTTCCCTCTACTCCTTCCCCTAGATGGCAGGATGACCAATAAATGTTAAATATATTAAAGTATAAATTAAATACAAAATAAGTATACATGTCCAAACCATTATTTTGCTGTACAAAAAGAATCAGACTCTGAAATATTGTACAGTTAGCCTATAAAGGAAATCAAAATTGCAGGCAGGCAAAAATGCAGGCGGACAAAATAGAAGGATTGGGAATTCTATGTAATAGTTCTTAGTCATCTCCCAGAATTCTTTCACTGGGTGTAGCTGGTTCAGTTGATTACTGCTCTATTGGAACTGATTTGGTTCATCTCATTGCTGGAGAAGGCCACGTCCATCAGAATTGATCATCATATAGTATTGTTGTTGAAGTATATAATGATCTCCTGGTCCTTTTCATTTCACTCAACATCAGTTCATATAAGTCTCTCCAGGCCTTTCTGAAATCATCCTGTTTGTCATTTCTTACCAAACAATAATATTCCATAACATTCATATACCACAAATTATTCAGCCATTCTCAAATTGATAGGCATCTACTCAGTTTCCAGTTTCTGGCCTCTACAAAGAGGGCTGCCACAAACATTCTTGCATATGCAGGTCCCTTTCCCTTCTTTAACACTTCTGGATCAAAGGGTATGCACAGTTTGATAACTTTTTGAGCATAGTTCCAAATTGCTCTCCAGAATGGCTAGATGTATTCACAACTCCACCAACAATGTATTAGTGTCCCACACTAATACAATGTATTGTTTTCCCACATCTCCTCCAACATTCTACATTATTTTTCCCTGTCATTCTAGCCAATCTTACAGGTGTATAGTGGTATCTCAGACTTGTCTTAATTTGCATTTCTCTGATTAATAATGACTTGGAGCATCTTTTCATATGGCTAGATATAGTTTCAATTTCTTCATCTGAGAATTGTCTGTTCATATCCTTTGATCATTTATCAATTGGAGAATGGCTTGATTTTTTATAACTTAGAATCACTTCTTTATATATTTTGGATAGGAAGCCTTTATCAGAACCTTTGACTGCAAAAATGTTTTCCCAGTTTATTGCTTCCCTTTTAATCTTGTCTGCATTAGTTTTGTTTGTACAAAAACTTTTCAATTTGATATACCTGATGATCTCTTTAAAGATGCTGTTTAAAATATCTTATTTTGATCATGGCTTTCAGGTAGTCCAATAATGTTTAAGTTTTGTTTCCTGGATCTATTTTTCTTTATGTATATAATAATTATATATTATTTATTAAAGCTTTTTATTTTCAAAACATACAGTTGGATAATTTTTTAACATTGACTCTTGCAAAATCTCGTGTTCCAAATTTTTCCCTCCTTCCTCCAATCCCCTCCCCTAGATGGTAAGTAATGCACTATATATTAAACATGCAATTCCTCTATACATATTTCTACAATTATTGTGCTACACAAGAAAATCAGATCAAAAAGAAAAAAAAGAGAAAGAAAACAAAATGCAAGCAAACAACAACAAAAAGAGTGATAATGTGATGTTGTGATCCACACTCAGTTCCTACAGTGTAGATGTGGGAACTTTCTCTGGTGTAGATGGCTCTCTTTATCACATGATCATTGGAATTGACCTTAATCATCTCATTGTTGAAAAAAGCCACAATGGATCTGTTTTTCAGTGAAGTATTTTGCATTTTCTTCTATTTTTTCCTTTTTTTGATTTGTTTTGACTGATGCTTGATGTTTCATGGAGTCATTAGCTTGCATTTGCACAATTTAAATTTTTGAGAAATTATTTTCTTTAGTTAGCTCTTGAACATCCTTTTCTTTTCTTTTTTTTAAAAAAATTATTTTTTGTGTTATACATATATTCATTTTTTACATATTGCTATGTGAGTCATGTTGGGAAAGAAAAATCAGAAAAAGAGAAAAAATTGTGACAAAAAAATCAGAAGAATAAAAGGATGAAAACAGTATGCTTCAATCTGCATTCAGGCTCCATAGTTCTCTCTCTGGATGGAGATGGCATTTTCCATCCATTCTACATCACACACACACACACACACACTTAGTCTAACTACTTTTCCCATTTTTTGGGAGGGGTCTTTGGGACTATTTATCATTTCTTGTATACATGTACAACATCACTGATTGTATTATCACAGTTCAAGTGTCCTATTATTGGTGGAAAAAAAGAGTTTGCTATAAAATTCTTTCCCATTTTGGGGGCTGCTTTTTGTACACCTCTACAAGTTACAATCTTTAAATACTCCCAGAATAATCTGGTTTTATTGGTTCACTTGCCACATGTTGCACAAACCACCTAATGCTAGAAATTAAGGAAAAAATTCTTCCCCTGTAACCCAAAGTATTCAATCTAAATTACTGCTCTTTACCAAGTCTTTGCCTCTCTAATGTGTGGCAGGTAGGATGATTAACCTAATTTACCACATTCACCTGGAGAAGAAAAGACTGCAGAAGAAAGTGACATTTGTCAAACTTTTAAAAGGCCCTCAACTAGAAGAGAGTATATAGTCTTATCCTTCTTGACAAACTTAGGAGTGATGGGTAGAAATCAGAGAGAAGCAACTGTAGGCTTGATATAAGGAAAAAAATGTCCCAGAGAATAATAATGACTTTCCCTTGGAAGGTAGTGAGTTTAATTCAATTCACCTAATTTTTAGGGTACTATTCCTAAATTTTTAAGGAAAAGGTAGATTGCCAATGATACTGTAGAGGATAAGGGTTGGACTAACTGGTCTTTCAGGTCCTTTCAATGCTAGATATAGCTTTGTCCATCTCTTAACATTAAGTCTGATGCTTACTTGCTGAGAATTCCTGAGATTATGCAAAAATAACATATCAAACTATAGGAACCTAAATTTACTACTTATACCTCCCAGAATTTCATTATCCCAGACCTCTGAGAATGACAAAGCCATTGGGTACCCTGGATGAGAATGCAGATGTCCTAAGTGTCCTTGGGGTGAGGACAGTCATATTGCTGCCAGTATGGCAACAAAACTCTGAAAATTACATGACATATAACCCCTTCTTCCTCCTCTTATTGTGCTATTACATCTATCTATCTGTCTGTCTATATATATATATATACATATAGATGTCTGTATATATCTATTTGTGTGTATATAAGTAGATAGATATAGACTTTCTTTGTGAAAGTGTATTAGTTTTAGGGATAATGATTATATAGCATGGTACAATGGAAAACACACTGGTTGTAAAGTCAGAGGACTTAGATTCACATACTCTTACTACCAGTTATACCTGCTTGTTCTTGGGCATTCAATTGACCTGGTTGAGCTTCTATATCTATCCATAATCTGTGCTGATTGAACTAAGTGGTCTCCGAGGCCTTTTCCAGTGCTAGATTTATGACTGTATTTCCATAGAACTGTCATATAATTCTTTTCTGGACAGTAGGACTAGATCTGCTGTAAATCATCTTAATCTTACAGTTCTTACCCAGTTCACAAAGTTCTATTAACAGAATATACCATGATCTCTCCCATAGTGATATCTGGGAGAGGTGCTGTTCAATCCTTCCATTTTTAAAAAATAGATACTGAAACGAAAGCCAGGGAAGATTGAATTATATCATTAGGCTACTCATTTGGAAGAGTGGCAGAATGGAGACTCAGATCCAGATTTTTGACTCTAAGTCTAATACTTTTATCTGTCTCTGTCTCTCTCTGTGTCTCTGTTTGTTTGTCTCTCTCTGTCTCTGTCTTTTTCTGTCTCTCTCTCCATTTGTCTCTCTCTCTTCCCACCCTCTCCTTTTCTTCATTCTTCATCTTCTGCTTTTACTATTAAAGGCATCTTCATTCTTCAGTCTCCTATATTTACAACTTTAGTGTTATCTTTGACTGCTTTTGCTCCTCACCTCTTGCATCCAAAGAATAAATGACAAAGCATATATTAAGCACTCAGTTTGTACCATGCATTTAGTTAAGGACTAAGGATATACTTATCCTTACAAATCCATATAAGATATGTATGTATCCAAAAAACAAAGCAAAGATTGCCCCTCTCCTCAAGGATCTTACATCCTAATGAGGGAAACCACACATAGAGGGAGTAGGGGCCAAAGAGAATAACTGTGTTTCAGAAAATTACAAGGGTTCTGAGTGGGATCATTGGAGAGTAGATTGTCACTTGGAATCCAATAACAATGAAAGAATTGAATTAATTCTAGTTCAAAGTTCTACACTGGAGAAGGAAAATGGAGGTGGGTTTGGGAAAATGAAATTAAGCAATTCTGAGACTTTCTGGAAACAATGGAAAGATGAGTAGGGAGGGCAAGACCCCAAGACAGAAATTCAGCTAGGGCATGTATTTTGATGTTGGAAGGAGTGAAGTTGACAGAAAAGTTGGGGCTGTCTAAAGTAAATGCACTGAAGGGTCTTTCTTGATTTTCCACTCCTTTAATATAATTTCTAAGGAAAAATAATACAGAAAGTCAGTGGAAAGAATGACATCCTTTAAATATGTTAACTAATTTTATTAAGTACTGATTCTGGACATTATTTTTATCTACTTTGTTTTATTTTAAGTACTGATCATTCAATCGAGTGTTTCTCTAGATGATAAGAAGCATGTCCTTAGACCTCATTGTTGAATAAGCTTGGCGTGAAACAGGTAATGCTTAATTCTATTGAATCTAGAATTAAAAAAAAATCCAGAGGTAAAGCATAAGTCTGATCTTTCTTTGTTGGCACCTATTTGAAAAAGGAATAATTTACAGGAGAAGGAAAATCTGGAAAATAGAAAATAATTTGGTATTGTGAAGCTTATAAAACCAGGATTGGAACCATGCATTTGGATTTTAGAATCATGAGCATTGGGATGCTGAAAACATTGAAAAGGGTCCAGGGAAAAGCAATGAAAAATTAAAAGAATGAATTGACTTAACGATGAGACATCTAAAATTAACTAGGTAAAATTTAACTATGCTGGGATTCCAATTGTTTTCTTACCTTTTGAAAAGAAAAAAACCCTTTATTAAGCATTTCCTATGGGCAAGTCACTGTTCTAAGTGCTAGAAATATTAAATTACTAAGGGGAAATATAGAAAATAATGAAATAAATTAATAAGTATAAATATGGAAACTATTCTATTCCTTTCCCCCATCTTCCTTATATGAAAATGATTACAAGCAAATGTTTTGTCAGGACTATAAAGACCAAAAGAAAAGGAATGCATATTCTTTTAGATAAATCATATTATATCTCAATCAGTCAACATCTATTAGTGACTTACTGTTCTAAGTGCTGGGATATATAGAGGGAATCAAAGCTCTGTCAAAATATTTAAAAGAATGATGTCAGAAAAAAAGCTGTTGGATTAGATGATAAGGTTTTTAACAAACTCTCAACAATTAAAGTTAGATGAAAATGGAATGTGCACCTTCTTCTTTTTTTAAATCGGATATATTTAAGCAGATTCTGGATGAATACTTGTGAGAGATAGATTAGAAATGATTCCTCTTTTTTACCCCTCAGAATCCTTGTTTTCCTTCAAGGCTCAGCTCATGTGCCATCTTCTATGGGACTTCTTTCCTAGTTCCTTTAATTGTTAGTTTTGGATATTCCTCAGATTAACATGAGTATATTAATCTGTTTATTTGTGTAACTCTTGTCCCATTTCCCTAGTAATGTGAAGTCTTGGAGGACAAGGACAATTTCTTAAAGATTCATTTTTTTTTGTACCACTCCCTACCCAGCACAGACCTTGCATATGATAGGTGCTTAATAAATGCTTATTGAATTCTAAGATTCTTAAAGTTCTCTGTTTATAGATAGTAAGAAAAAAAAGTCACCTGAGTACCTAGCTGTATATGTGACATTCATATATATATTTGAAAGATATATATATATGTATATGTGTATATATATATATATATATATATATTATATATATATATATATATATATTAGAATGGAATAAAAATTATTTTGCTTGATATACTTAAAATATATGGAATAAACCCAGGAAACATTTTAACTAGGTATTCAGAATTTTTTTTTTTCTGAAAGGAAGAACTTTACAATCTTGGAAGCTTGATCACTTTAGACAACAACAAAAATTGATGTGCTACTGTGGCAGGGTAGATAGCCTGAATAGCTTGTTATATCTTTTTAGCTTGTAATTTATTTGCTCCTGAGATACTTGCTCAAGTACAGTATGAATAAATGTATCCAGCAGGAAACATGTTTCATAGTGATTAGACATACAGCTTAAAAATAATTTGCCATGCAAAGAGCATAAGGGATTCATTAATGACTTTTATTTTAAGTGTACATCTGCCCAAACCTAGTTGAAAGATGATCAAAGACAAAACACAGTTTTTTAGAAAAACCTGTCACACTCCAGATGCTCTGTGGCAGAGTCTTTGGGATGTCATTAGAGTATAGGGAACTACCACAGAAGTAAAACATAAAAAAAATCAGAGGAGAAACTCTTTCTACTCATTACTGTAGGGAAAAAAAATCAACAGAAAACCAGGGAACAGTAAATGTGAGAAATGTGAATCATGGCAGGAAAACTGGTAGGTTTTCTTTCTCAGTCTGTCTTTCAATAACACCAGACACAAATCTCTTCCTTTTTTCTTCCTCCATCTGTCACATTAGGGTGGCCCAATGCCATAGATTTGAGTGGGATTTAAAACTATCCTTAGTCATCTTCAAGGACTGCGAGTATTCTGCAAGTAGGTTGGAAAAATGTGGAGGCAGGAAGAGCCCCATGTAGTTAACAGTAGTTTTAAAATTCATGAGGGAGAAATTGAATTGGAACAACATCTTTCACGTCCCTTGAGATTTGATAATTGAGTATAGAGGTAACGAAGTGAAATTGTGATTTGAAAGAGGATGTCACAGGGACCCAATCAGATAACTCTACATCTATGATTCTAATGTATTTATTATTTTACATACTGAAAGATTTCTGAGGAACCCCCCAACATATGTGTGTTTTCAACAACTTATAGTTTTCAAGGAGGGAAAGTGAATATGGACAGAGCAGATCTGTCATGGAGAATTAAATCAGAGGAAACATTATGTCTTTAGAATAGCCAAACAGCAAGCATTTTAAGGCGCTTATAATGTTCCAGAACACTGCTAAGAATGAAGATACAAAATAAGGCAAAAAACCATGTTTCCCAATTTCAAGGAACTCATCTTCAAGTGGAGGAGAGAATATACAAATAACTATTATATACACATAGAAGATCTATACAGTATATCTGGAAGGTATTTTTGGAGAGAAGGTACTGAGGGAGGGAGAATTTGGAAAAGCATCCTATAGAATTTGGGATTCAAGCTGAGTCTTGAAGGAAGTCAGGTGAGCTAGCAATCAGAGATGAGAAGGGAGAACATTATAGACATTGGGTCAGTACAAATACATTTTTTTGGCAGATAGGAGTGTGATATGTGAAGAACAGCCAGAAGCAGTATAGAAGAATCATAGAGTACATAGAGGGGCATAAAGAAAAAGAATGGAAAGTTGGGGAGGAGCTAGATTGTGAATAGTTTTAAATGCCTGACAGAAGATTTTATATGATACTAGAGGTAACAGGGAGCCATTGTAATTTATTGTTTGATTTTGGTTGGAGGCAAGAGAGAATGTTTATTGTAGTCAGACCTGTACTTTAGGAAAATCATTTTTGCAACTATATGAAAGATGGACTGGCATGGGGAGAGATATGAGTTAGGAGAACTAAAATAAAGGCTGTTGTACTAGTTGAGGAAGCAAGTGGAATGGGCCTGTACAAGAGTGGTAGCTATGGGAATGGGAAGGAGGGGATTTATGTCAGAGATATTGTTAAGATAAAAACCAATAAGACTTGACAATAATCATTGTCAAGTAGCATTTATTATGTTCTAAGTATATGTGAGGTAGAACAAATTTAAGTAGGATATTATATGCAGTTCTACTTCTTGCTTCAGCAAAAATTCCTCATTTCCAACAAAGGAAGACAAGTTATCTTCTTTTATCTCTTTTTCTGGGTCAAGCTTGGTCATTTTTTCACATCTTTCTATTTTGATTATTTTGTTGCTATTATTCTTTCCATTTGCCTTGTTGTGATTTTTCCAAATTATAGTGTCTTTGATGCTCAGAATACATCCTCTTTATGTACTTGTGCACTATGTATTACATGCTGTTTTGCATTATGGCCACTTGTGCATGTTTCCTCTTTATCTATCAGACAATATCTATCAGGAGATATCAGGAGCCTCCTGAACTTATGTCTTGCCTAAGTTTAGCATCT
The DNA here is from genome assembly GCF_016432865.1 of Antechinus flavipes. Lineage (NCBI taxonomy): Eukaryota > Metazoa > Chordata > Mammalia > Dasyuromorphia > Dasyuridae > Antechinus > Antechinus flavipes. The sequence goes on from NC_067398.1 coordinate 397,229,197, forward strand.
GTCTCGGTAACTTGATCTATTATGTATTAATGATATCAAACACATTTTATGGATGCTACAAAAATATTGATAACAATGAAAATGAGGTAAATTCATTCAACAAACATGCACAAAGAATCTATTAGGTACAGATCACTACAAAGTATTGGATATTCCACATGTACCAATTTATGGCTCTTTTTTAGTTCTTATGTTTCTTAATATTATGTAGTAATTGACAAGATGTCAGAACCCATAAAGTATTTTACATATATTATCTCATTTTATCCTATGAGGAAGGTGCTGCAAACTTTATTATTCTTCTTTTACAAAGCAGGAAAGTGAAGTTTAAGTGAAATTTAAATGACTTACTTATGAACCCTCTGAATCTACATCTAGCATTTTTTTCAATAGCTCTCTTTCATAATTTTGCTGTATCAAATTTGTATTTATTCATTCATTCATTATTATCTGTTGAGTACCTGCCATTTGAAAAGTACTGTTCTGGGTAGTAGGGCAAATATAAAGATGCCCTAGTGTGTGGGAGGTGACTAAAAAGATCTGAGCCACAGGGTTTTTTTTTACAACTTTAAAGAATAAATTGAGTAGGATGAAGAATTCCCGGGCAAAACCCGTTTGAATCTGGTTTCCACAGTTCTGCTTCCTTATTGTGTTTGAAGTGAATTCTCTATGCATAGTCAAATAGAATGATAGGAATTTATATTCCAGAAGCAAATGTAACAGTATCCTGTTCTAGTGTTTATCATAAAGTTTATATCTTATCAATAAAGAGAACACAGGATTTGCATTTGCATGTCAATGACTATCCTGATTTATCTTTGTCCTTTTTATTTGATTAAATGGATTTCCAGGAAAATAGAAATTAGATAGATGTGATTTACTTTGTATATAATAGTCACATCATTCACCTGACAGCTGACAAAATGTGGGATTCCCTGTTATGTTTTTTTCTTTCTTTCTAGTAGCTTTTAAGTTTTTAGACTTTACTCAGTATGCAAGTTAAAAGATGATTTTTCCAAATTCTGAGCCCTGAAAGCCCAACCTGTGATCAGAAAACCCAGCTGTGCTCTGTCTATTTCTCGCCTCATTGACAGGAATAAAGATTCAGCAATCCCAACTCAACTAACAATGTTGCCGGTGACACCTGAGGCAAAAGAAAACCCAGCTCAGCACTTCCAGAGCAGTTGAGACTCTGCAGCATAACATTAGTCAAAGCAAGGCAATTACTGGGTCAGATTCCACCTACAGCACACAATGTGGAGTTCCTGTTGAAGTCAACAGGAATATGAGAAATGAATGTGCTCCTATCTATCAAGGCCGTAAGCAGATGTGACACCACTAAACAGCAAGTACTTGTAGGAAGGAACACAGAGGTGGATGACAAAAAGGATGCTCCTTTTTGTCCCTATTTTAGCAATTACTGGTCCCCCCTTCGTGTGTCCTCCCTGCTGGTGCAGGGGACTCAGGAGACTGGATGATGAGGGGGTCTTTTTTGGGGAGGGGACTCCTGAGTGGAGATAGCATAGCAAAGGCCAATAAAAGAGCCTTTTTTAGTCTTTTGTGTTCAAGCTCAGAAAGCCAATCCAGGTCAGATCTAGCCTGGGAAGGGAGGGGGGAGAGAGAGAGAGAGAGAGAGAGAGAGAGAGAGAGAGAGAGAGAGAGAGAGAGAGAGAGAGAGAGAGAGAGAGAGAGAGTTCTGAGTCCTGTCTAATTTCATATATCTCAGGGAAATCTTCCCTGACCCTGAGAGAACCCAGGGAAATGAGGTTAGTCCAGCATAATCTTAGGTAAGAGTAGATCATCACAATTTAGAACTTGCTTTTTCCTTGGTTAGCATTAAATGGGTTTATAGGGATGGTGAGCAGTTGCAGATTAAGTCCTCATCTGTACAATGAGAGGTGAAGCCATCTGTAGGTCACCTCTGATCTCCCTTACCTTACCATCCTATGTTTGTAAGAGTCTTTATATACCCCGGGCACTCTGTATTTAGTTTGAAATGGGAGTGTATGTTTTTAAATCTATGGCATTTTATGAAAAATACTATTTGTTTTTTAAAATATTGTAAGATTTTAAAGTGGGAAACAAGGTTCTTGTATTTTATTTATAAATTATTTTAATGATTACATTTATTTGTTTACCAAAAGTCTTTGCCAATGTCATAAAAAATGCCTTTTGTAAGGTCCAGACAAAAGAAGGATTTCCTGTTTATTGTTAGATTCTCCAAATGCCATCTGGTAGCTCTTTATTTTAATCATTTTTTCTTGTGAGCTGGGCCCCATGGTCCATTTTTTCTTAAAATGGTAAAGGAATGAAAATGCTATTAGGACCCCCTAAACAGAAAGATCTTGGGTTAAAGCCATGGTCACTCTTTCCTACTTCTAACACTGTTTGAACTGTCAACCCTGAAAAATAAATGACCAAAGAGCTACATAAATGGGACCTTTCTGATGACATAAGTCCTTTTACCTATATAACATTCTGCTGGAAGAAGAACAGATGCCCAGATGCTGATGTAGGCAGACTGGACTGAAATTGTGAGTCAAAGCCATTTCTTTTTTTCTTTCTTTCTTTTTTTTTTTTAATTTTTTTGAGAAGGAAACAAATATTTATTTAGAACCTACTGTGTGCCATGTCAGACACTGATAAGAACTTTGCAACTATTATCTCACTTGATCTTTACAAAAATCCTATGCTATTATTAAGACTATTTAAGCTTAAGGAAACTGAGTCATACAGAGTTTTAGCAACTTATCTAACTGGTAAATGTATAAAGTAGAATTTGAACTCAAGTATTTTTGACTCCAGGCCCAGCACTCTGGTTGCTCTTAAAAAAGTCCTTGGTTCAAATCTTATCCTTGCTATTCCCTAGATGAATGGTAGTGGTGAAAGTCACTTAATGTCCTGCACCCTCAATTTATCAGCTGTAAAATGTCTGAAGCTCAGATCTCAAATTCAGGTCTTCATGACTCCAGGTCTGATGTTTTATCTACAGCACAATTTCCCTTCCCTACTCTCATCTTACACACCATCCAACCTATATCAGGCCATGTAGTTTTGATCAAAGCCATTTCTTAAGGAACAGAGACTCAAATAGGAGAAGGAAGAACTTTTAATTGCCAAACCTGAGAACCAGGATTAAAGGAAATAATCCCTATGAGTATGTTAGAGGTAGTGATGAAATTCGTGTGTTACTACTTCTGGAGAGAAGGATTGAGGATGCTAAATTAGTTGTGGTCAGAGGGAATTGTCACTCAGGAAGGCCTCTGGAGACAGCTAAGATTTTTTTTTTAATTTTTTAAAACTTTTTATTGATAGAACCCATGCCAGGGTAATTTTTTACAGCATTATCCCTTGCACTCACTTCTGTTCCGATTTTTCCCCTCCCTCCCTCCACCCCCTCCCCCAGATGGCAAGCAGTCCTATACATGTTAAATATGTCACAGTATATCCTAGATACAATATATGTGTGCAGAACCGAACAGTTCTCTTGTTGCACAGGGAGAATTGGATTCAGAAGGTAAAAATAACCCGGGAAGAAAAACAAAAATGCCAGCAGTTTATATTCATTTCCCAGTGTTCTTTCTTTGGGTGTAGCTGCTTCTGTCCATACTTGATCAACTGAAACTGAATTAGCTCTCTTTATCGAAGAGATCTACTTCCATCAGAATACATCCTCAAACAGTATCGTTGTTGAGTATATAATGATCTCCTGGTTCTGCTCATTTCACTCAGCATCAGTTCATGTAAGTCTCACCAGTCCTCTCTGTATTCATCCTGCTGGTCGTTCCTTACAGAACAGTAATATTCCATAACATTCATATACCACAATTTGCTCAACCATTCTCCAATTGATGGGCATCCATTCATTTTCCAGCATCTAGCCATTACAAACAGGGACAGCTAAGATTTCAAGTCCTCAAGGAACTCAGCCAAATCTATTACAAGTCTTTAAATGTACTAGACTTAAAGACATTTAACACCCTGCTAAGCTCTGACACATAGCAAGGACTAACTGATCATTTCTCTCTGTGTATTCTCTTTAATTCAAATAAACAAGAATTTATGATGTGAACCAATTTGCATTCCTGTTTCATGACCAAAGGGCTGGTTGTCCCTTAATTTCAACCAGATGTCTCATGAACAATCTAGTGAGGATTTATAGATACTTACTATGTTCAAGGCATTGTATTATACATGGTAGGGAATAAAAAGGCACAATGGCTTTTAGGAGCTTACATCGTGCTGAGGGTACACCTGTGATTCTTAATGGTTAAGTTAGTAAACACAAACTTTGCTAGGCCCTCCTAAGCAGGAAGAGCTTTCAGTACAATGCCAGGAATGGACTGTACATTTGGAGTCTGAGGACCAGGCTCATCATCAGGGTTGATAATAATGTGATGGTTTTTGGTCTTGTTAATTCTCAGGGGCCAACTTAATAGCAGAGAGATCACAATCTGCAAAAGTATAGAAAGTTTCCAAGTCAATAAAACTATACATGTTTGAAATACTGAAGAAGCCTCATGTCTGTATGTGATTAGTTAAGAGATGCTTTAGTTGAGATAATATTCAAATTATTGCGATCCTGTAGGTAAGGCATCTTGTTTTAATGGGTAGAGAGATGGCCTTGGGATCAAGAAGACCTGGATTCAAGTCATGTTTCTGACACATATTGGATATGTGACCCTGGATAAGTCATTTGATCTCTTGATGACCTTGGCAATCTACACTGGTTAAGTGACTTTCCTTACTGGGAGTTTATAATAGCAATAAAATCCCAGGTTCAGTTAAAAAAGTTCATCATTACTGGAAAAGTAACTGAAAAATATATATAAGTAGCATAACATCTTCATCTATGACTTAGTTTCCAGTGCCATTTTTCCCCCACATTGTTTTCTTGTACTTATTCATAATAACTAACCTTGCAGCTTCTTCTCATCCTCACCTTTTTGGAAGTAATTGAGTAGAATTGAAAAAAAAAGACTATCTCTCTTTTCTGTCCCCTTCACCTAAAGGAGTGGAGCCAAACTTTCTGTATTATCTGTTCTTGAATTAGTTGAGAAAGAAGCCCAGCATTTATTTCTTTTTATTTTTCTTTCTGTATCTCTTTGTTCTAATTATATTACTAAAGGGAATAGCCTTCCAAATGAACATAATTTCTTTATAGCTGTTGAACTTTCTATAACCTAAATTCTCCAAAGTTCAGCCTGGAGAGTCATCAATATATTAAAAAAATGATAAGCTTCCCCCCCCCCCATGACTTCTAATTAGTATGTCTTAACTTATTGATATGGAAAAAGCTATTTAAAAAAGTGGCCGACACTTTTGGGGCAGGGAACAAGGAATAATGTATAATTATATGCTGCTCCATGTTCTTGGAGTTAGTCTATGCTACTGTTACCTCTTCACCACCCTCCTACTTCTCATTTTCACCTGCTGTATCGGATAGAAGACGTTTTCTAACCTACCCATCCAATGCTATTATTTTCAGAAAGCTTCCTCTAATATACTAACCTTCCCCTCCTTGGATTTTATATGACACTTAGAACTTCCTGATACTCTTATATAATTATACTCAAATGAATCTGTGTTGTCATATATCTGAATTATCTCAAATGATAGAATTCTCAACCCATCCATATCTGTCCAGCCTATGAGACTATAGTCCATATTCTCCCAAAAATTTGCCACAGGGGGTGTATCTGATCTTCTGGAGGCCTTTGTTATTTGTGCTTAACATGGTATGGATACCAGTGTGGCACTATGGCTGAATAATTAACACATTTGTTACTTTATCATTTATCTTTTCTTCCTGTAATATAATTCCTTGATCTTTTTATTCTGGTTTCTTTGAATTACCTATTGATTATATGTTGTAGTCTGCTCATACCTACTATGGATCTTTCCATTAGTATTTGTGTGATATCCAGTAGAAGCATTGATGTTCTAAATTCTTCTAGTTTGATGGAAATATCAATAACACACTATTGGTATTGGAAAAAAGCTTAGGGGGTAAGAGAACTTACTAATTTCCCCAAAAGAATCTAGTCTGCTTTTTTCCTCCTATTCAGCTTTGGGCTCAGATCCTTGTATTTATCCAAGATATACTACATTGGACAAACTCTATAGAATGTCATGTTAATTTGTGTTAAAAGTCTGAACAACAGGTTTTCTCTGTTTACTTGGTCTTTCTCGTATAGACACCTGCATCTCCTTTGCATGATTACACATTTCTTTTAGGAAATATATTAGGACAGTACAATATTATCTGTAAATAGCAATGTTTGTAAGTTTCACTATCTACAAAGAATCTTTTTTTTTTATTAGAGAAATAAGTCGTTTTTGTGATCATCTCTCCCTGGTTTATGCTTCATCTGATGTTTATCATCAGAGGTTATTGAACAGAGTTATTTTTGTTGTTAAATCTTTCATGATCTTGCTATATGATACCTCATTGTAAAAGAATCTGTAAAGTCATTCAAGGAAATAAAAATTTTAAAGTAATCAATATATAGTAACTACAATGAGATTCTCATATTATTTTTTGTTTTTCATTTTTTATTATGAATTTAAAACTTCAAAATTAGAATTTCTATGAACAAATAAAAAACTATAATGTGAAACCATGAATCTTTTCCCATATCTCTTGCTTTTAAAAAGTACATAATAAATTCAAAATGTTCCTTTTAAAAACTACTATGCTTGTCTCTACTTCCATTTGAACTTCCCTCTATTCTTCTTTGTTTACTTCTAGAAATGTTTCAGTGGCTCTCCTCTTTTCAATTTTCTCTTTTTTTGTTGGTACCATCATTATCCCTTTAAATTAAAAACAGAAAAAATCCCTGATAACAAGCTTAATCAAACAAAACAAATGTATGCCATGGCCATGTCTAAAAGTATCATAAAGATTTTATATAGATGGGAAAGCAGGCATTTGTTTTCTCTGATCACTTTTTTAGTATTAATATGATTTGGGGACTTTTTCTACACCCTTGTTAACTCTGTCTCTTTCAGGTTCTTCTGTGATTTTATTTCACTGTTTTTCTGTTTTTTTCCTCTACTATCATGTTTATTTCTTCTATAAGTACCTCAGAGGTTATGATGTTAGGACCAAGTTTTGTGTTTCTATAATCCTAGATGGAGAAACTGTTGAAATGGTTTTTGAACATTTCAATCTTATGCTCATAATCCTTTTTCTATTTCCAGCCTTTAATATAATACTAAATACTACATAATATATGTCAAATCCCCATACTACACATTAAGTTTCTTGAAAGAAAGGATTGAATCTTATGTAAGCATTATATCCCCACAACAACATTCCATCTGAAGAGTAATACTGTGTACCCAGCAGGCAATTAATGAATGGTTAGTGTTGAATTTAATTGAATTTTTTTTGTATCAACAACAACAAAAAATTTAAAGACAAACTTTTAGATCCTTTATAATTTGTCCCTTTTGCCCTTTTCCACAGCCTATTTGGTGTGAATAGTTAAGTCAAGTATTACTTCTTCCAGGATACTAACAGATTTCATGAACATAAGCAACAGTAGAATGAATTTTTCAACTCTGAAAGCTGTTTATTTATATAGTAGGTAGAGTTAATGGAAAAGTCTCTAGGATTTCATTATCTATAATGCTTGGATCTAAGAGAGCATACTTAAGGAAAAATTTCCTAGACTCCATTTCTCAGAAGGCTATATACTTGACTATAACACTATGGCATTATGAGGCAAAGCCTCTGATGGATTCCTAAAATCCTGACAGCATTGGAGCAAGTGAGGCAAATGACTGTACCCAAGAGATGTCAGAAGATCTGCACGCAAGCTTCTGAGACCAAGCTGTGAAGAGATGGGAATGATTGATACTTTCCTCATCCCATCTATCTTGGCACAGAAGAGAGTTTTCTCATTACCATATCAGTTTTCCAAGATCATTGTATACATCTGTGTATGGGGAATTAAGAATGATCCCATTGCTTGATGTTCTCTTGTAAACTACTTTGTTGTTTCTGTTTCAATTAAATATATTGACTATTTGATTTTAGATTTCTATTTCTTTGTAATAATGGGCACACTGGGATGGGGACTTGATCATCATAATTACAATTACCCAAGAACATTCCCCTAGGTTCCAACATTGAGGGATGCTTGTGTTACCTATACTGAGTGAAAAATCATCAAATCATGTTTGAAATTTTATCCTTCAGGCTGGCAACTAGTTGTCTTCTTTTCCCTAAAAACAAAACAAAACAAAACAGAATCTTTCATGTGGCTAGGGAAGCAAATTTAAGCATAGAATGACAGAAGAATGCACAATTTTTTTTAGTTCTGATATTAATTCATTCTATAAGTGGTTCCAGATAACAATTCTATATGCAAATTAAGTGCCAGGTGGAAGGTGTGGATATGATAGAAGATCATAGTTGCTGAAAGTGTTAATATGATACATGGTCTTCCATACTAGAAACATATTTTGTGCAAGAAAATGTCATTTAATTTGACAAGCCTTGATTAAACACCTGCTATATATTACATATGGTGCCAGGTGCTAAGAACAAAAAAGACAAAAAACAGAAAAAAAAATAAAAACAGAAGTAAAGGCAGTCCCTATCCTCTAGGTGCAGGGTAAACAAAGTCAGAATGGTTGATATGTATTTGGTCCATTCAGGTACCAACTCACAGAATCTAGAGGTCATTTGGGACTTTGATGTTATAAATGAGGAAATAGGCCCAGAGAAATTATATGAATTGCTCAGTCACCCAGCTAGCTAGAGATTACTTGACTCTACATCCAGTGTTTTCCCTCTTATACTAGGAAGGCCTACAAAGCACTTTCCTTACTACATAACTCTCAAGTTTCAAGATTGGAAGCTGTCATTAACTGCCTTGTTATCAAGGCCCTTAGTTTCCATGAACATATTTTCCCTTCTATAAAATGGGGTAATAACACTTGCATTACCTACCTTGTAAAGTTGATGCAAAGACTGGGTTATTAAATGTGTATAAAAAATAAGGTTTATAAGTCATTTTGACAATCTGTAATTGATTCATTGATACAGATGATAACTCCTTTCTAACTTGGATGATCTTGTTGGAGAGATGCTATCACTTTCTGATCAGCTTTGTAATGCATCCCTCTGGAATTCACTAGCCAACAGATATACAGGTCACTGATACTACCCATGGAAACCAGGGCAAATCATTTTACCTTTCCTCCCTAGGGTTCACTTTCTTTATCTCTAAAATAAAGCAGTTGGACTAGAAAGACTCTGAGGTCATTTCCAGTTTTGGTTTAGAATCTTAAATAAGCTTTTCTAGAGTGGTAGGAACTTCTTGCTTTTCATTGCCATAATCTCTGAGAACCCAGGATCACCTTCATGTCTTGATGCAACATTGGAGGGGCACTTCATTGAATACGTGTTCAATATGAATACATGTTGAATATATGAACACAATTCTCTTCAGAATTGCGAGTTATTGTCACAGACTCTAGTGGGAAGGACAGATAATCTTTGAATAAAATATGTCAAAGACATTTTAGTCAAGATTCTTCTAGAAAAGGGAGAATATAATACATATAGAACCTTATCTATCCTGAATATCTAGAGTTTTTATTTAGTTGATGAGAGGCAATGTGTCCTAATGGATGGAGAGCTGGGCTTAGAATCAAGATCTGAGTTTAAGATCTGTCTCTTATATGTACTGATTTGTGTTTGGCAAATCACTTAACTTTTCAGTGTCCTGTAAAATTCTCTAAGCCCTTCTAGCTTAGAGCAGAGCTCTATCTGTGTTGGTAGAAGTTCTTCACTGATAACTCCCTGTGTCAATGAAATTTTAATCTGGTTATAAAAAATCATTCACATTTGTGTTTTACATTGTCCCTTGTATCAATGGCATTAGCAGTCACCCTGGATACTTTTATTTTCTCCCAGAACTACTTTTTTGTAGTTTTTTGGACAAAATAAAAGGGGAAAATGAATAATAGGTTAATGGAACAGATCCCAAGGACAGACAGGTACTCAACAGGAATATATCTTTTGGAGAGATCCAGGAAGTAATTTCTATTCAGTAGACCAAGTAATCAGTCAGAAGGCATTTATGAAGTGCTTCATATGTAGAAGGTGGAAGCTAATCTCTATCTGATCAAATAAAAATTATTTTGTTTTATCTGGTCACATTTTTTTAATGCCATGGACTAAATATATCATATTTATCATTTCATATTATAGTGAAGTAAATGTATTCAATTGAATGTTTGAATTTCATGGCTTTCCCAAATCTGAAGGACGTCAGTATAATAGTACAGGGCATCCTTTATTGTCCCCTAGCTGTCTAATGCCAGGCCATTTAGGAGTCAGTCTTGGAGTTCTGGATTTACTTTGGGTTCTTATATTGAATTGTAGATTTTGGCTCAATTCAGAAGGTTCTCAAATATTTAAATGATCTTGGAATTAATACAGCCTTCTAGAACCATTTTTCACTGTACCTTCCAGAATTCAGTCCAAGGTAAACTATCTTCCCATGTGCCTTTCCAGGAAGGAAACTGAGGCAGCTCAGTCCTTCCAATGAAAATTTGCTTAAAATTCTGAATCCTTGAAGATAATAGTGATTTCCAGGGATTCTTTAGGGTATATTCCTGTTTCCATGTAGATTTAGGACTAATATCAGGGAATAATAATAATGATTCACATCTATATAACTCTTTACCAGCTCCTTCCTTAAAATGACCTGGCGAGGTAGTTAATATAGATATAATCCCCATTTTATGGCTGATAAAATTAAAACTTGAGGACATTTTGTTACTTTTTCAACACCACATAGCTAGTGTCAGAATCAGGATTTGAACACATCTCTAAGTTATTCTTCAAGTTTATCTAGAAGAATACCCAGGGGTGGGAATTGAATTTACAGCATAGATACTCAGATGGATATTCAACCACATGACAATGTCTCCTTGCAGTAGAACTCTTGCTTCAGTACCCTGGAAAAAGACATGTGGCTGGTAATAAATGGAAGCCATGGATGGAAGAAGCCAAAGTGGAGATGCAGAGACATCAATAGTCTAACAATGCTTTCTTGATTCTTTAAGGAAGCCATTACTTGGCTCACTGCAGGCTAATTGCATTTGTTCAGCCACTGTGAAAATGGATGCAGATGGGATGAGAAAGTCAGGAAATACCCCACTGTTAAATGGTGAAATAAAGCAAATAGCATGAGATACACTATTACCTATGATGAAATTTTTCCAGAGAAGCAGGAGATCTCTGTAAACCATTCTTTCCTGCTTAAGTAATCCTCTTAATTAATTTTAACTGACCTGTTCCTCCAGTAAAACAAAAGGTGTGTAAGTGCAGAGAAGAATTTGGCTCATTATTAATACTTTTCAGCCCCCTAAAACAAAGATCACAGAGAAAATAAGATCATGTCTTAATCTAGCCCAGAGTTCTATCCTGTTAGGGTCTCTAAAGCTGCCAAGGATTTCAATTGTAAGTAATTTTGCTTTTTATTATTTCTGAGTTTTTGTGATAAAAGAATGAAATGTAGAAATGAAATTCTATGGATGGGATCAATAACCAAAGAACTGAGAATGTGTGGCTTAGGGGGCTTTTAAACAAGGCCTCCTTTTTCAAGCTTTGATTCAACTGTACAGTCATTGCCTTTTAGCTGTGAAGATACACAAAGGTATGTTTTCATTTAATAATTTGCTTCCAGGCTTTAGGGGGAAAATGTTTTCATAGCTCTGCTAAGGATAGTGATCCTGTCTATAGATACAACTACTGTACCTATTCTAGAATAACCTTTTATTCTTCATTGCTGAAGAAAGAGAACCCATCAACCTTAGGGAAAATTATCCTTAGCTTGAAAAAAATGCTAACATTGTTTTAATGAGATATCACCAAGAGTCAAAGACTTGACAAACTGCATTATGTCCAGGTAATTAGCATGGGGCAGGGTAAGAATCAAAAAACTGGGTATTGAAAATTATGAAGTCTGAGCCTTTTGTTGCACACATGAAAAAAGAAAGACACAGGCAGAGAAAATAACTTGTTCTGGCTGTAGAGGAGGCATATTAACTACAAGACCAGACAGTCCAAACCAGAGCACTTTCTATAGGGAATCTGAAAGATGAAAGAAAGGATTTTCTGTCACCTGGTTCACTCACCTGCAAGAATTACTTCTCTGCAAACTTCAGACTAGCCCAACTGTGAAAGAACTCTAAGGATTTAAGGTTTAATTAGTTAAGTATTCTAGTATCTGGGGCAAAATCTAAAGAATGACACTTTTTTTCAATTCTAATTTAAAAGATGAAATCATCCAGGGACATCAGATTTTTGAGTGGGTGGATTGAGTGGGTGGACCTGAACACCTAATCATGTGTGAACAAGTTCTCAGAACCTCATAGGTTCTAGGAGTCCTTATCATGGTTTAAAGAGTACCTCACAACCCCAGAGTTTAATTTTGTTTAGAATAGATGTAATCTTGGGGGTGCTTCTCAAAAAATCACTTTCTGACTCATTTTTCCCCTAATAATTTATTAATTTAACTTTGGTCTGGATCTCCATAGAAATGTGCAAAAGGTTCCTGATTCTCATTCAATTAGCAAGAATTAAATAATTAATCAGTCAAGATGCATTTATTAAGCACTTAGCATATGTGAGGCCCTGGGTTAAACACTGGAATAGAAAGACAAAAAGTACTGCCCTTTTCTTCAAGAAACTTGCATTCCAATGAGTGAGTCAACTGGCAAAAATTGTTTGTAGAAGAAAAATACCCAGTTAATGGAAAATAATATTAAAGGAAAGGAGTTAGCAATAGGGAAGGGGAAAAGTAACTTGGAGAAGCCTCTTGAAAAAGTGAAACTTGAATTAAATCCTAAAAAAAAGCCAGGGTCATAAGGATGGAAAACATTCCAGACTTGGGGAACAGCCAGTGAAAAAGCATGGATTTGGGAAAATCATGAGAGAGCCACAGCAACAAGCACACATCACTGTAGTGCCGAATTCACAGAGGAGACTAAGTTGTAAGAAGACTGGAAAGATAGAAAGAGATCAGGTTGTGAAAGGTTTTAAACTTGCAAAGGGAGAATTTTATATGTTATCCTGGAGGTTTTAGGAAGCTACTGGAGCTGATTGAATGGGAGACAATGAGGTCAAATCTGAATTTTAAGAAAATCACTTTGGCAGCTGAGTGAAGTAAGGGCTGGAGTAGGGCACTCTTGAGCAGGAAGACTGAGCAGAAGGCTACTGGAATAATTTGGTGGTGAGAGCCTGCATTAGGGTATTGGCTATATGAATATAGGGAAGGAAAATCTAGCCAGCAAGCATTGATCTGTCAACTATGGGTCCCAGGCTGAGACCCAATTGGTCATTGATTGGGTTCTGATTGGCTGGGAGTGAATGTAAATAGAAATCATTCCTGGTTTAGTTGGAAACCCTGGGGGTCGTCTCTTTTCAGACTTATTTACTTATTTGAATATCTATTTGAATAGATGAAAGAGGCCATTCTTTGCCTCAGTCAAACTGAGACCTGTGAAGACTGTTGCTTAAAAAGGCCAAGCTCTCCCATAATCCAGGGCCATCTCCAGTCCTCCTGATCTATATCTGGGCCCTGGACCCAGATGGCTCTGGAGCGGAAAGAGAGGCAGATGATCTTGCACATCCTTAAACCCTCACTTAAATCCAATTCATTTGCATTTCATAGTCTCAAATCGCCGATGTCATGGTCCTCTGAGAATGAAGGACATACAGCAACAAAGGGAAAGGAAGAAATGACACTTCTAGATATAATGAGTGAGCGTGAATAAGGGTTTGAGAATTATACCAAAGTCATGAGTAAGGATGATTGGGAGACTGGTGGTGCCTTTAATAAGAATAGGAAAGCTGGAAAGAGAAGAGCATTGGGGAGAAAAGATAGTCTGTGATGCTTATAAGATCTAGGACAGCTTTATTTTACCCTATGCAAAGAAAGCAAAAACTAAGCAAACAAATAAAAACAAAAAGCCAAACCTCAAAAGAATTATGGTGACTCATAAATATTTTTTTAAAAAATTAAATATTTTATTTTTTCCAATTACACATAAAACACATTTTAAACTTCATTTAAAAAAAATTTGAATTCCAAATTCTCTCCCTTTTCCTTCTTTCTTCCTCACCGAGAAATTAGGTAATATAATATAGACTATACATGTCATGTAAAACATATATACATATTAGTTATACATAGAAAGTTTAAAAATAGTACACTTTAATCTATATTCATACCTCATCAGTTCTTTCTTTGGAGGTGGATAAATTTTTCATCATATGTCCAATGGAATTGACTTGGATCTTTGTATTGCTGAGAATAGCAAAGTCATTCACAGTTGAACGTTATAGTATTGTTCTCCTCATTTTACTTATTTCACTTTGCATCATGCAAATTTTTTCAGGCTTCTCTGAAGTCATCTTGCTCATCATTTCTTGTAGCACTACATATTCCATCATAGTCATATACCACAGCTTGTTCAGTCACATTTCAGTTGATAATCATCCTGTCAAAGTTAAATTCTTTGCTACTATAAATAATTTTTGTACATATAAAGATTTTTTTCCTTTAAAAAATATCTCTTTGGAATACAGATTTGGTACTGATATGGATGAGTCAAAGGATATGCACAGTTCTATAGCCCTTTGGAGATAGTTGCAAATTGTTGGTTGGATCAGTTCACAACTTCAACAATGCATGTATCCCAATGTTTCCACATCTCCTCCAACATTTATCATTTCCCATTTCTGTCATATTTGCCAATCTGATAGGTGTGAGATGGTACCTCAGAATTGTTTTAATTTGCACTTCTCCAATTAATAATGATTTAGAACATTTTTTAATGACTGTAGAGAATTTTGATTTTTTTCTTTTGAAAACTGCCTGTTCATTTCTTTTGACAATTTACCAATTGGGGAATGATTCTCTTCTAATAAGTTTGACTTATGTTTCTATATTTTTGAGAAATGAGGCCTTTATTGGAGAAATTTGCTGCAAATAATTGCCCTCACTTTTCAGCTTTTCTTTTAATCTTGGCCTCATTGATTTTATTCAAGAACTTTTACATTTAATGTAATTAAAATTATCCATTTTACTTCTCATACAGTTCTTTATCTCTTGTTGGGTCACAAATTCTTTTGTTATCCATGGATCAGACATGATCCATCCTCTTCTAATTTGCTCATGATATTAACCTTTCTATTTAAATCATGTATCCATTTTGATATTATCATTGTATATGGTGCGAGATATTGACCTATACCTATTTTCTGCCAAACTCTTTTCTAGTTTTCCCAGAAGTTTTATTTATTTATTTATTTTGTCAAATAGAGGGTTCTTGTCCCTGAAAGTGTGGACCTTTGCACTGATCAAACATTAGATTTCTGTGGACATTACTGACTGCATATTGAGTACCTATTCTATTCCACTGGTTCATCTCTCTATCTCTTAACTGATATCAGATTACTTTGATGATTATCACATCCTAATACAGTTTGAGATCTGGTCTAGTTAGGCTACCTTCCTTCACATTTTTTCTTCCATTAATTCCCTTGATATTCTTGATCTTTTGTTTTTCCAGATAATTTTGTTATTATTTTGTTCTAAGTCTATAAATTTTTTTTTTAAACTATAGACAATATAAAATACTTGGGAATCTATAGGTCAAGACAAACCCAGATTCTATGTGAACATAATTACAAAATACTTTTTATACAAATAAAGTGACGTTTGAACAATTAGAAAAATATTAATTACTCATGGACAGGCCAAAGTAATATAATAAAAAAAATTCTACTTAAGTATATGCCATAATAATCTTAGTCATTCATAGAGTAGTTTATGTTGGTATTGAGAAAGAGATTGCCAGGTACTTCATAGTTGGAGTTGAGTAAGATATGGACTTTAATATTTCTAATGACTCATCATTTTTTAAATCCCCTGATTCTCTGATCTTTTGATCTCAAATTTATGGGACCCTTTTCACAAAGGATCTCAAACAACCAAAGACTATTATGTATTAAGTAAATGACAAAAGCCTGAAAGATAAGATATAGCACAATTGCAAAAGCAAAATCATCTAAAATTTTGCTTTATAAATATAATATAAATACTAGGATTATTATGGCAGAGAGAAAAGCTGCATAAAAACCGAGTAGATGAAATTTTGGTTTCTGTACTTTGGAGCACTACTATCATAGAAAAGTAAAATATATTTATCTAATCCATGAAAACAATTAATGTTAATTAATATATTAATCTCAAGGAATTTTTGATTTACTTGGAAAAATAGTGTTTAAGATTAAATTCATCAACTCAAGTCTTCCTGTCATGTGTCTTTGTGGCCAGGAAGTGACATTGTATTTTTCAAAGTTATGTCAACAGAAAGGAAGAGAAGAAATGCAATTTATAGAGTTACTTCTGATTTTGCCAAATACTTTGCAGACATAATCTCACTTGAGTTACATGGCAACCCTATTATAGAAGTACTATAATATTATTATCTTTATATATCTTTATGTAATATATATATATTACAAATGAGAAAACCGAGACTCAGAGAGATTGAAAGATTGAGATTTGTCCATGGTCACACAACTAGTGTTAGAGGCAAGATTTACACCTAAATCTTTTTGTGTAAATTTTGCCTCTAAGTCAAGACTATTTCTTAATATCATTGGCTCTGAAAAGTTCTACCAAACTGGAAGGGTTTCACATATGGTTTTTTCACATATGGTTTCAGTGATCAGCTATGATTCTAGGCAGGTTAGTAGGCAAGAAGTGGCTACTAGGTGGTCCATGTTTACAGATATAGTAATTTGTAAAACTCTCCTCTGAAGTATGAATGGGTCACAATCTGCACTGATGGAGAGTATAATTGTACACTTACAACTCACAATGCTTTTTGAAGTATTAAAGCAGATGAAATAAATACATTTTAAATTTATTCACAGTTATATGCCTGTGGCTCTCTCAGACAATTGAAAATTATGCTGTTTTTGCAACATTTAATACAAGACATGCCCTATGAATTGGGAATTTGATCACAATTTGTAAATTCTAGTGTTTTAATTATTCATTTTACAATGAAAAACTGTCCAAGTCATAGAGCTTCTGGGGTCTCTCATTCTTCACAGGCAACAAAGCCCATCTGTTTGTAAAACGTGGCAGAGCTCCTGGTATTTTATTAAACCTTTGTTTCACTTACATTGCTGTTGTGTGAAGTTACATTTTTCTGCTTCTGCTGCTTTCCTAAATATAGTTGCCATAGCTGCTTTTACCTCAGAAACTTGGATCTAGGAACCCTCTCAGCCAATTAATGTGTAGTCAATATTTTAACCTTTCTCACAGTCTCCTGCAATGGATGTCTGAGTTTTTGGAATTCACATCATTCTCAAGTCCCTGTCATAGTAGTGGATGTACTGAGTGTTCTATTTCTTAGTTACAGAAAGAGACCCCCTATTTAGGTCAAATCTTATTAGCAGCTTCATAATGAATTTTTACTTATCACAACCTTCAGCATATTTAGAGATGCTCATTATTTCAGGTCTCAAGACTGTTTAGAAGAAGGCACATCTAGACATGATAATTTGTCTCCTTAATGAGGAATCCCTGAGAAATATAGCTCCATTTCCACAGGTGTTCATTTTTTTCTAACTTCAGTTTCTTCAGAAGTCAACTCCTTTATAAATTGGGGTCTGAAATTTTGTCATTTTGCTATATGGGTGAGCATATTTCCATCAATATTATTGAAAATATTTTACACAAAGAGAGCAGACTCCTGCAATTTATCTCTTTCTGGATAATAGCAATTTTCAAGGAATTTTATGAAATTTTAGAGGGGGGTTTTCAGGCTGCATCATTCTTCTTTCTTCAATATTTTAGGATTATATAGTTCCATTTATGCAAGTAGTCTCTCCACTATCCCAGGTGACAATCTTTTTCTTATGTGATTCATGCATTTCAAGAATAGTTATTGCCAAGGAATTTATTCAGCATACTGGTTCATCTAGAGATGAATCTGAACTCATCTAAGATGATTCTGAAGCAACACAATCTGTGGGTGGTCCATATTCTTGAAACTTTCCCAGCTAGGTAGGTCCTGCTAAAGCTGATTTCTGATGACATATCCTTTGAGAAATTATCCATCTTTATGTATAGTGAAGCATTAGAAGAGGATTTTAGTGGAGGATTGCATTTCTTTACCTTTAAACTTTTCCAACCTACCTACTTCCCTTGTTGTCTGGAGAAGTATATGCAGAGAATAAATGAGATATAGAATAATAAATGAGGACAAAGGAATTGGTCTTATGGAAAGAAATGTTAATAAACAAATATAGCAATTATAACAAGATTTGTGCTCATTGAAATACAGAACAAAAGTTCTTGGTAGACAGATACTCTTTTTAATTTTTATTTTACTTATTTTTTTTTTTAAATTAAAGCTTTTTTTCCCTCAAAACACATGCATGGATAATTTTTCAACATTAACTCTTACAAAACCTTGTGTTCCAAATTTTCTCCCTTTCTCCCCACCTTATCCCCTAGTTGGCTTGTAATCCAATATATGTTAAATGTGTTAAAATATATATGTTAAATCCAACACACACACACACATTTATACAATTATCATGCGGCACAAGAAAAAATCAGATCAAAAAGGAAAAAATGATAAAAAAAGCAAAAAGCAAGCAAACAACAACAAAAAGAGTGAAAATGCTTTGTTGCGATTCATAATCAGTTCCCACAATCCTCTGTCTGGGTGTAGATGACTCTTCATCACAAGATCATCATTGGAACTGGTCTCAGTCATCTTCTTGTTGAAAAGAGCTCCATCCAGCAGGCATAATCTTCTTGTTGCCATGTACAATGATCTGCTGTTTCTGCTCATTTCATTCAGCATCAGTTTATGTATGTCTCCCTAGGCCTCTCTGAAAACATCCTTCTGATCATTTCTTACAGAACAATAATATTCCATAACATTCATATACCAGAACTTCTTCAGCCATTTCACAACTGACCGGCACCCACTCAGTTTCCAGTTTCTTGTCACTATAAAAAAGGCTTGTCAGATACTCTTAATAAAGGAAGAAAGGGAAATATGGATCCTCCCTATGTGTTTACCCTGGTTTTTGTTTTTGTCCATAACTTTAGTTACATTCCAAAGAGGATTCTCAGAGCAAGGGAAATCTTGTCACTATAATTCCAACAAAGTTTTTGTAGGAATTTTAAAGGTAGAATCCTTGAAATCAGTATTGGAGATAAAGACAAATAATCAGGAACTTAATGAGAGTTATAAAGAATTTGCTAAATCCAAGTTAAAGATTTTTTTAGGACTTTATTGGCACCAGAGAAAAGTATTTAGAAGAATGGATATAATTCCAGCTTGTGGTATTTTGCTGGCTTTTGGCTGAGTTTGCTGGATCATAACACTAAAAAAAATTAGTGTCTTCTTAATTAAGAGACTTTCTAGCTACTGCATTGAAGTAGATGGTGGTAGAATGGGAATTGCCCTGAAGAAGCTGAATAGATGAAACTAAACATGATAGCAGAGAGCAGCTTGTTGAAAGGGAAGTGAGTGGAGCTACCCAGCAGAGATATTGTGATGGAGAATCTCTCTGCATTCTCTGGCAGGCACTACTTGCCCAGTGAAGATTATAAAAGAATATATACCTGGTGCCTAGAGCAGTGCAAAGTCCACAGAGGACATCAGCAGCTCTGTAGCATCAGCCATATGAGGAGCTCATCTAGTTCAACACATTAATTTACAGAGAAGAAAAATGAAGCGATTTATCCAAATTCATATAGGTAGTTGGTAGCAAAATTAAGCAGAACCTGCCTCCAGCCCAGACTACCTTGTTTTGGCTTACTAATGTCCACTTGCTGGGGTAGCCATGTAGAATGGAGAAAAAGGTTCTGATTCTGGAGTCAGGAAGACCTGAATTCAAATTTAACTTTAGATGGGTACTAGTTGTGTGACTCTAGGTAAGTCACTTAATCCTGTTTGCCCCAGTTTTCTCATCTGTAAAATGAGGTGGAGTAGAAATGGCAATCCATTCCAGCATCTTTGCCAAGAAAACCCCAAATAGGATGACAAAGAGTTGGACATGTCTGAAACACTTAGACAACAGTAACAACAAATTCTCACTCTACCACATCAGGCTATCACAGAGAGGAATAATTTGTCTCTCTAGAAGACTGTTATATTTTGTCAACAATCTCCCATGGCAATGCATCATTATTTTACAAGCAACATTTAGACTGGCCAAATGTAGGCAAATATTTGTTTGCTTCTCTACTGTTTTCTTGAGCCAGATTTTGGGATTCTTCCAGAGTAACCAAGAGTTTTCCAGAATCTCTGAGCAATTACTGGATCCTACAATTAATTTTTCTTCTGAGATGTGGAGAGTGAGTTTTGTTATTATAATCTTCTTGTGACTATGTCTGGAATCCTGTCATTTTTCTCATTCTGAACCTGACACAATACCTTGTACAGGATAGGTGTTTGATACATGTTAAATTGAATTGAGTTTCTGTTAAGACAAATATAGATACTTGTAATCACATTACGGTGAGCCAAAGTTCTAGATATGAATTGTGTTTCAGCTTTTTCTGACCTGCTGCCTGGTTCTGTCTTTCATAACTCTGTATTCAATACTTTACTTTCTATTTCTCAGCAATTTCTAGGGTTTTGGGTCTACTTTGACTATTTGCTTTTGAATTCTGCTCTGGATCTAATATTCTCCTATACCTATCCAGTATCCTATGCTACCCAACTCTCTTTATTCTCGTCTGTTTTCTTGCATCCACAAACGTCTGCAAGCCACACTCTGCTGTTTTAGAGTGAATCAAATAGACTGATTATTGTCAGAATAAACTGGTTATCAAGAAAACAAAAAAAAACTTGACTGAATAATCAATCTGATTGTCATTAATAAATGTTATCCAATAAATTATACTTTATGTCTTTAAAGTTCCTTGAGATCTTCAGAAGATAATCACTATATTCAGGTAAAATATTAGCTAAGATATAAAAATGTATATTCATGAAACAAAAAGATTATATCTGTTCTTACTTACAATAGCATAGCGACAGACCACAAAAGGAGATACGGGCCTCTCTACTGCATATAACTTTTTTCTATAGCTGAAATAGTACTTATGGTATTCATCTCACAGCATGAAGTCAGAAAGGAATATGGTCAAACTGGGAACACATCTTCCTGCTTTATCCCTTTTCCCTCCCTATCCCTCCTACCCCATGGTTGACACCAGATGCTTAGCATATGGCAAGAAGGAACACTATGGCTTGGGGAATACTTCTGACTCTCTGGGACTCTGGAAGGAGACCATCTCTAGCACACAATAAGTATCAGATACTCATAAATCAAAGAATAGTAATATTAGAATTAGCTATATTTTGATTGTTGGGTCTTTATTACCAATTAAAAATCAAACTCTGTATCATAATACAAATGATCTCCCTAGATTAATGCCCTTTGGGTAATCTGGTGCTTTAATTGTTTTCCCCCTATAATTTATCACTTAGAACAATTATAAAAATAGAATATCAGAATAAATATTTAGAAACCATGGATAAAAAAATGTAAACAATTAGTAACAGCTAGAAGCAAAGCTAATTCTCAATTGGCCCATAATGCCAGCTATTTAATGCAAATTAACAAATGGCATTTTTTTTTATGCAAAGAGCCTAAAAGCTAGCATTCTCATTTTTCAAATGAGATCAATAATTCAACCAATACTAATGTGTGCAACAAAGGATTCTCAGAAACAGAGAAAAAACTTTATTCAAAGGTAAGTGAAATTCCCTGAAAATTTTACTTTTGTAGATCAAAAATAGAGCCAAATTAGGGAAGATGAGTTAGATGTCATATGCTTTAGGAGGCAAGAGCCATAAAAATGAAGTGTTACCAACAACTGATATATAAAGCAATTAAATTGGGTTTGTGACATTAGATAATGAGGTAATCCCTTATTTTTTAAAAGGATGATTCTAAACTAAACATGCAGCTGCTCTACTTTCTTAGGTTTAGCTTAATGATACCTGTTTGTAGCTTAAGTATAGCAGGAAGGCAACATATTAAATAAATGACTGAACACCAACTTTTAAAACTTAGTTATCATGCAGGATTAATTTGAGGAGAACATCAGGGACATACTTAAACATATTCAGTGATTATTGGAGTAGGAAGAGATTTTAGAGATTAAATTCAATTCAACAATCATTAAGTACCTACCATATTTGAGGGCTCAATGAAAACTGAGGTAGAAAGACAGAAACCAGAAATAGTTTTTTTCTCTTTTCATTTTCTCTAATTAAGGCTATACATGTACAATCATTTAAACATATTTCCATATTAGTCATATTGTGAAAGAAACATTAGAACAAAAGGAAAAACTATGAGAGAGAAAAAAGAAATTAAAAATATATGCTTTAATCCATATTCAGTCTCCATAGTTCTTCTGGATGTGGATGGCATTTTCCATCTCAGGTCTATTAAGATTGTTTTAAACTACTGTGTTGCTAAGAAGCGCTAAATCTATCATAGTCGATAGTTACATAATTTTGTTGTTACTGTGTACAGGGTTCTCCTGGTTTTGCTCCTTTCACTCAGTATTAGTTCATGTAAGTCTTTTCAGGTTTTTCTGAAATCAACTTGCTCATCATTTCTTATAGAACAGTAGCCACAGTTTGTTCAGCCATTTCCCAATTGATGGGCAAACACTCAATTTTCAATTTCTTGCCATCCCAAAAAGAGCTGCTACAAACATTTTTGTACATGTAGTTTCCTTTTCCTCTTTTACAAGGCTCCAGTAGTAACACTGCTGGATCAAAAGGTTTAAACAGTTTTATAGCTCTTTGGGCATGGTTCCAAATTGCTCTCCAGAATGACCATATCAGTTTACAACTCTATCAACAATGCATTAGTATTTCAATTTTCCCACATCCTCTCCAATGTTTATTATTTTACTTTTCTGTCTTTTTTTCCCAGTCATCTGATAGGTATAAGGCAGTTTTTCAGAATTGCTTTAATTTGCATTTCTCAAATCAGTAGTGATTTAGAGCTTATTTCTATGTGAGTATAGATGGCTTTAATTTCTTCATCTGAAAACTGTCTGTTTATACTTTTGTCTATTTATCAACTGGGGTAGAAAGAATTCACATTCAATTGGGGATACAAAAAATAAGCAGGGTAAATAAATCCAAGGTAATTTGGAGATTGTGACTACCAACAATTAGGAGAAGTAAGAAAGTTTTTCTTTAGAAAATGGACCACTGAAAAGCAGAATTAGGAAAACATATATCCTGTAACAGCAATAATGTACAATAATCAATTGTAAATGAGTTAGTTAATTTTAGCAATGCAAAGATCCAAGACAATTCCTAAGGACCTCTGGGGAAAATGCTATCCATCTCCAGAGAAAGAACCAAAAGGATATGAATGCATGTTATTTTTCACTTTATTTTTTCATTTTTTTGGGGGGGATCTTTTCTTTTAAAACATGACTAATATGGAAACATGTTTTGCATGACTGCACATGAATAACCTTTATCAAATTGCTTGCCTTCTCAATGAGGAGAGAGCAGAGGAAGAGTGGAGAGAATTTGGAATTCAAAATTGTAAAAAAAAATTTAAATGTTTTTACATGTAATTGGGAAAAAGTAAAATATATATTTTTTAAATAGAGGGTAGGGCATGAACATTATTTTGAAGGAAGGAAGTGTTCTAAGAGGCAGAAACTTTATATATGGGGAATAGCTTTTGCAAAGAACTTAGAGATGGGAGATAGCTGAATTTAGGAAATAGAAAATATAGCCAGAATATAGGGTATGGATGGGGAGTGATGCAAATAAAACTGGAAAGGGAGGGAAAAGCTTCATAAAGGGCTTTAAATGTCTAGTTGAGAAGTTTGTATTTTTATCCTAGAGGCAAGAAGGAGCCCTTGGGATAACATGATCAGACCCCTATTTTAGCAAGATTATTTTGGCAGCTCTGTAGAGGATGGAAGAGAGACTGCAAGCTATGAATCCATTTAGGAGGTTGTTGAAGTGAAAGGTGATAAAAGCTAGATAGCTCAAAGGGAATGGCTATAGTAGTCCTCATTTTACAGATTAAGAAACCAAGGCCCAGAAATATGATTAGCTCAAAGATACACACTTCACCCGCATGGAAATAGGATTGGGACTCTTTCTTAATCTACTTCTCCTTAGTGCAAAAACCATATTATTTTTTCTACTTGTGTTCTGCTCCTACTGGCTGTATTTTTGAAGTAGAAAGGAGAGCAATCTTTGAGAGAGGGTCAGCAGTCCATTTAGGAAGCAGCAAGGATTGCATAGGGAGAAAGAGGTAAAACAAGCAGCCTTATTTTATTTAGCACATATGTACAACCTGACCTTGGACAAGAGTTTTTTTGGCAACTTGGGCAAGAAAAAGGATATTCCTAGGATAGGTTTTCTTCAAGTATGGTAGTGTACAAAATTTGGCTATGTGGGCACTTATTTAGGGGCTGTATTGGGATGAGGGGAGTTCCATCATTTTCCTGAACCTTCACTAAGGGAGTTAGGTATGACCATGGCCTGATGACAAACTAAGACTGCTGAGACAGAAGGTGAGTACTATTGGTTGAAAAGAATGATGCTAATCAGGCAACATTAAGATGCTTGCTACCTGGTAGTGAAAGGACTGGGCTATCATGACCATTACACAAGGCACTCAGAGTAAGTGGACCAAAAGTCTTGGGCCAAAGGCATATCTTTCTGTAGCACAATGCATGGTATTACTTAAATGTAGCTGTTGAGTGAATGCAACTTAAGGATGAATTTATTCGTTTGCAAAATTAGAGTTTAGACTAATAGATACATAATTTCCTTTCATCTATGTCATTCTCTGTTACTAGGTCTTTTTTCTTGGGCTAATATTTGGAATTTTTACAAATAGAAATAATTGTGTGGCTCTGGATCTAAAAAGAAGCTGGCAAAGCCAAATGTTTGGTCTCTGAATTAAAATTTGTTTATGATGAGTCCTGGGTACTCTAGCCAACCCTGACATTCATTTCTCAAGTTTGTTTTATTGATTGATCAGTCTTTTTCAGGCAATAGCCTAAGGCAACTCTAATCAACCATGACTTTTATGTGCTTTCTTTGGTGGCCAGTAATCAGTGTATACTTTGCTTTAATTATTTTATATTATTAATTTTGGTGGCAGGTAGTACAAAGGATAGACCATGGGTCTAGAGTCAGAAAGATTTGACTTGAGGTCTGATCTCAGACATTAGTTGTATGACCCTGGGAAATCACTTCACCCTGTTTGCCTCAGTTTCATCATCTGTAAAATGAGCTAGAGAAGAAGAAGGCAAAACATTCCAATATCTCTGCCAAAAAAATCCTAATATGCAGTCACAAAGAGTTGGATGCAACTGTAATGACTAAACAACAATGAAATCTCTTATTGATGTAAGTGAAAATTGGGCAGAATTCAAATTTTTACATTTAGATCTTTTCTGTTTTCATGTTTCTCAAATATGTTGATTTGATTTTTAGAGAACAAAAGTCTCTGATAGAGCCTGTCATTGATTTGGCTTCTAATTCCAAATTTGTGATCATTCAAATGTTACTTGATAAACTTTTTCTTTATGTCATACAAAATAATAGTATTCAGATTTCAAAAAGGCTGTTTAAAATAATGTAAAGAAAAATCCATTTACCTGGGTTTGCAACTTTGAAGCCTTGGGTACTCAATTATTCTCTCTCTTTCATCTCCCATATCCAATTAGTTGCAAAGTCTTGTTCAGTTCTGCTACCATAGTACCTCATTCCTCCCACTCCCTATTTTTCATGTATGTGAACGTCACCATAGTTCAGGTCTTTTTCACCATTCACTTGGATTATTTCATCAGCTTCCTGATTGTTTGGTAAATTCTAATCTCTTCAATTTTTGAATCCATCCTCCACAAAAATTGCCAAAATAATCTTTCTAATGCACATGCTGGACCATGTTTTTCATACTCTCAAGGAAAATCTTCAGTCTTTTCCTATTGAATCCAATATAAAATATAACCTCTTCAGATCACTAACAAGATTTATTTAAATGTTTTCCTAATTATATTCATTAAAAATAAGCTGTAGTTCTGGTATCAAGTATTGGTATCTGGTTCTTTTTTAAAATCATTGTTTCAAAGTTTTTTGTATAATTCTATTCTAAATTGAGGTATTTAGAATTATGTTAATGTTGAGTTTATTTGTGCTAACCAGATAATTTAATCATGAATATAGGAAGAATCATGAGATTTTGAGCTGAAAGGACTTTAAGAGTCCTCACAATATGACTCTAACCTACTTTTCCAAATTTATATCATTTATTAACTTCAGGAACTCTACAATCCAGTCAAACTACTATTCCCTAAACTCCGCATTCCATGCTCCATTTCTACACCTATCTTTATACAGGCTGATTCTCATGCCTAAAATGAACCCTATTCTCATCTGTCCTCTTATAATCCTTAGATTCCTCCAAGGTTCATCTCATGTGTCATCTCATATAAAGAGCCTTTCCTGATTTCCTTTGTAGTTAGTTTGCTTTCTTTTTTTCCTCTTCTTCCATTCCCTCCTTTTTCTCCTGCAGTTATCATGTATGTAATTATCTGTTCATATGTAGTATCCTTTCAGAAGAATATAAGCTTCTTCAGGGCAGGGATTATTTTTTATTTTTGTTGTTGTACCCCTAGGATCTAGCACATGGTAGTGTTAATACATGCACTGTTAAATTGGATTTATGCTATTTACATTCACATATTTATTTACATATAAACAGAAACTATTTATAAATCAGTCACATATTTATTAAAATAAATTCCCTTAAGATTTCTCCTTATGAATAAAATTATGAACTTTATTAGCATTGTTTTTCAATATATTGAAGACAATTTTAAAAATTTACTGTAATTCAGTCCTTATACAAATTCGCTGTCATATCATTCACATATATAACTTTTTATCTGTCTTGACCAATAGGCAGACAGTTTTTTTAATAAGGCTATACAAAAAGATGTTTGTGTCTGTATACACATCTACATCATATATTTATCTACATAAACATTTTGGGAAGATTCCAATAAGAGACCAATAATAAAAACCTCATTGCCAGTTATCTAGATCTGATGTTTCTCTCTCTCTCTCTCTCTCTCTCTCTCTCTCTCTCTCTCTCTCTCTCTCTCTCTCTCTCTCTCACACACACACACACACTCTCTCTCTCTCTCTCACACACTCTCTCTCTTTCCTTCCTTTCTTCCTTCCTTCCTTCCTTGTTTCTTTCTTTCTTTCTTTCTTTCTTTCTTTCTTTCTTTCTTTCTTTCTTTCTTTCTTTCTTTCTTTCTTTCTTTCTTTCTTTCTTTCTTTCTTTCTTTCTTTTCTTTCTTTCTTTCTTTCTTTCTTTCTTTCTTTCTTTCTTTCATTTCTTCTATCTTGTTTACTAATTGGTATCCAGGTGACCTAAAAATATGTAGACTCCTTCAACCTATCTTCTTCACAGGGCACATACCATTTACTGATGTAGTACAACATCATCCAAGTAATAACTCCCTTTATTTTTTCCTAGTGGCTTAGTATCCTTATTTTGCTTAGGCTGGAGGCACAGAAGGCACTCATAGGTCCAATCCCTTCACTAATTGGCATGGGAGTTTTTACCTGCTCTGTTTCCATTCTGGGATGTTTTTTCTCCACAGGCAGCCTAGTGGTTCCCTGTTCCTAAGTAGTTACCATATTGCTGCTGGATTTAATGCAGATACTCCATCAGCTTTTAATCTTACTCCAGCTCAGAGCACTACCATCTCGTCTCAACCTTTCCACTATCAGTGATTATGGGCATGCACCATAACACCAAATTCCCATTTTTTTTTTACTGGAATTTTTTTGAAATATGTATAACAAGTTAGTGAACTAATGGCTATAACATGAAAAGTCTTTCTTTTAGGAAAATATTTTTGTTGTATTAATATTTAGCCCACGAAATTTATAGTTGGGAAAATTCAGATCACTAACAAGATTTATTTAAATGTTTTCCTAATTATATTCATTAAAAATAAGCTGTAGTTCTGGTATCAAGTGCTGGTATCTGGTTCTTTTTTAAAATCATTGTTTCAAAGTTTTTTGTATAATTCTATTCTAAATTGAGGTATTTAGAATTATGTTAATGTTGAGTTTATTTGTGCTAACCAGATAATTTAATCATGAATATAGGAAGAATCATGAGATTTTGAGCTGAAAGGGACTTTAAAGTTTATCTCATCAGACCTCCTCATTTTATAAATGAAAAAACAGTGGTCCTTGGGATAACAAGTAGGATTTGAATCCAGGTCTTCAGACTTTAAATCCAAAGTTCTTTGCACTGCACCATATGGTTTTTAAGAATCACTGAAAATGAGGACACATCACACAAAACATACATTAAAACTAATATCATTGCTTTATAATTACACTTAATTTTTAATCGATTAATTTGCTTTCTATAGATGCAACCACTATACAAACTGTTTCTTTTTCTCTTTTCTTTTACAAAAAAGAAGTGATGTATTCTATGGAAACATAAAAGACACATTTTCCCATCTACCAGTTCCACTTTCTCAGGGGATAGTAAAGAAGGGGTGACATGAGCTGTGAAGTATATGTGTATGAGTGTGGTGTAGGGGGTGGGGAAGGGGCAATGAAAAGAAATGTTTTCCCTCTTATTTTGTAATGAGATAGAATGTATGGTTCCTTGCCTAAGAAACTGGGTGGACCATATGTTATGGAGTTTTAATGGTTGTCAGGAAGTTGGAGGGAGAGAAATACTACCAGAGGAATACCCCTTCCACATGAAGTCAGTGAGTACTGACTTCAGTGAATACAGTAATTGTAATGCCTGTCAGAGAGCTCTCATACCATGGGAACTAGAAAGAATTCTGGTCTAATCTTTGGGACTAATGGTCCTTTTAAAAAATATCCTCATTTGACCTTGCTACTTCTCTACTTTACTATTTTATCTTTTCCCAATTACAAAGAAAAATAATTTTAACATTCCCTTTAAAAAATATTTTTTGAGTTCCAAATTCTTTCAATCTTCTCACCCTCATTAAGAAGGCAAGCAATTTTATATGGGTTATATATGTGTAGCCATGCAAAACACATTTCTGTGTAAGTTATTCTTGAAAGAAAACACAGTCCAAAAAATACCCAAGAAAAATAAAGAAAACAAAGAAGAAATATCTTTGTCTTTATTCAGGCTGTGTGCTAGTTCTTTCTTTGGAGATGGACATCATAAATCCTATACTATAAGTCTTTTTATCCTAAGTCCTACAGAATTGTCTTAGATCAGTGTATTGTTGAGAATAGCTAAATTATTCATAGTAGATCATAATGTAATATTGCTGTTACTGTGTACAATCTTCTTTTGGTTCTGCACACTTCATTTTGCATCAGATCATGTAATTTTCCCCATTTTTTTTAGAGAATTTTGATTATAATTTTTAAAAGTATAATAGTATTCCATCATAGTCACATATAACAATTTATTCAACCATTCCTCTATCGATGGACCTCCCCTCAATTTCCAATTCTTTGCCACCATTAGAAGAACTGTTATAAATATTGCTGTACATATACGTTCTTTTCCTTTTTTTGTTTTTTATTCCTTTGGGATACAGACTTAGTAATGGTATTCCTTCGTCAAAGGGTATGCATGGTTTTATAGACTTTTGGGAATAATTCCAAACTGCTCTCCAGAATCGATATATGTCCACCAATTGTACATTTTTATTTATTTTTATGTACACTATTATTTTAATTTTCCCACATTCCCACTAACATTTGGCATTTTTCTTTTCTGTCATATTAGCATATAACAGGTATGAAGTAGTAACTCAAAGTTATTTTAATTTGCATTTCACTCAATAGTGATTTAGAACATTAAAAAAAAAGATTAGATAACTTTGATTGCTTTGTCTGATAACTGACTTCATAGCCTTTGACCATTTATCAATTGAGGAATAGTTCTTATGTCCATAAATTTCATTCAGTTTTCTCTATTTGAGAAATGAAGTCTTTATCAGAGAAACTCACTGTAAAATATTTTTTCCCTATAATGATTACCAACTATTTCCCTCCATCCCATTCCCCCTCTGTTTATCTTACTGTCTTCTTTTACCCTGTCCATTCTCAAAAGTGTTTGCTTCTGATTTTCACTTTCCCCAAACTACTCTCCCTCCTATCAGCTCCCTCCTCCCTCTCCTCTTACTCCCTTCCCTTTTTACTTATGATAAGGTAGATTTATATATCCAACTCAGTGTGTATATTATTCCTTTTTTGAGCTAATTCTGATGAGAATTCATGTGCTCCTCTACCTACTTTCCCTATCATCCTTCCACTGTAAAATCTATTTCAGGTCTCTTTTACACTACCTAATTTATCCCATTGTACTTCTCCCCTTCCCTTTACCCAACACATTCTTTTTTTTTCTCATCCCTTAATTTTATTTTTTTATATAACCATACCATCATATTCAACTCATACCTCTGCTTTCTATGTATACTTCTTGTAGTGAGAAAATTTTTAGGAATTGTAAATATTATTTTCCCATGTAGCAACATAAACAGTTTACCTTTATTGAATTCCTTTATGATTTCCCTTTCATATTTATATTTTTATTCTTTCGTATCTTGTATTTGAAAGTCAAATTTTCTATTCAGCTCTGGTCTTTTCATCAAGAGTGTTTGAAAGTTTTTTCCTCTGAAGAATTATAGTCAGTTTATATGGGTAGATGATTCCTGATTGTAATCCTAGCTCTTTTGTTTTCTGGAATATCATTTTCCAAGCCCTCAGACTCTTTAATGTAAAAGCTGCTAAATCTTATGTTATCTTGGCTGTGGCTCCATGACATTTGAATTTTTTGGCTACTTCCAGTATTTTCTCCTTGATCTGGGAGGTCTATAATTTGACTGTAATATTCCTTGGAGTTATTATTTTGGGCTCTCAGGAGATGATTGATAGATTCTTTCAATTTCTATTTTATTCTTTAAAATATTATGGTACTTTTACTGGATAATTTGTTGATTTTTTTCATCATAACTTAAAAGTAGTCCAATAATTCTTAAATTATCTTTCCTGGATCTATTTTCCAGGTTATTTGTTTTTCCTTTGAGATTTCCATATTTTCTCATTTGTTTGATTGTTTGACTGTTTTTTGATATCTCATAAATTTATTAGCTTCTACTTGCCCCTTTCTAACTTTTTAAGAAATTGTTTCACACAGTCTTCCCTCACTTAAATCCAATCCATGACATTTGCATGTCATGGTATCATCTCCCTGATGTCATGGGCCTCTTCTAGAACAACAACAATGTATAATTTAAGCTACTTGAAAGGAAGAACTGTGTCATTTTTCATCTGTGTATCCCTGGTTCCTAATGCTATATTAGGTGGTTAATAAATATTTGCTAAATTGAACTGAATTCAAGAAAACTAGTTGGGTGATTTGCCACAATAGGTTCTAAATGTATTTTTAAAAATTGAAACTATGCACAGTAACCTCAATCATTCTTATGTAGAAGATATTATTTGATCAATTCCTTTCACTGCCAGCTTCAATTAATATTATTTTCTTCCTGATTTTAATGATAGTGCTAATGTAGAGGCAACTGTGGTTGGATAGAACTCTGAGCCTAGATTCAGAAAGAACTGATTTCAAATCTAGCCTTAGAGCCTTCCTAGCATGGTAATCCTTGGGCAAATCTCTTTTTTATTTTTTTAATTAAAACTTTTTATTTTCCAAATATATCCAAATATATGGATAATCTTGAATACGCTTGCAAACCTTGTGTTCCAAATTCTTTCCCTCCTTTCCTCCCATCCCTTCCCCTAGATGACAAGTAATCCAATATATGTTAAACATATGCAATTCTTCTACACATATTTCCACAATTATCTTGCTGCATAAGAAAAATAAGATCAAAAAGGAAAAAATGAGAAAGAAAACAAATGCAAGCAAACAACAACAAAAAGAGTGGAAATGCTATGTTCTGATCCATACTCAGTATCTCTCTGGGTAAGATGGCTCTCTTCAACAGAAGACCATTGGAAGTGGCCTGAATCATCTCATTGTTGAAAAGGGCCATGTCCATCAAAATTGATCTTCATATAATCTTGCTGTTGGTGTGTATAATGATCTCCTGATTCTGCTCATTTCACTTAGCATCAGTTCATTTAAGTTTCTCCAGAGCTCTCTGTATTCATCCTGCTGGTCATTTCTTACAGAACAATAATATTCCATAACATTCATATACCATAACTTATTCATTTTCAACTGATGGGCATCCACTCAGTTTCCAGTTTTTGGGCAAATCTCTTAATCTTTCCCTTAGTTTCCTCAAATACACACACACACATATTAAAAATTACTTAAAATTTAAATTTATGGAATAAAACTAACATTTTCCTAACAGTATAATAAAAAATTATTGCATACGAAAATCTACTATGTATAACTTGCTATTCCTTTTAACTATTCAACAAAAATGTCATGGAAATTTCTTTTCTTCTCCCCCAACTGATCTTGTGTGAGTGTACAGAATATTCTATAAATATTTCTATTTATCAGTTCTTTCTCTGGATGCAGATAGTGGTGGATGCACAATCATACACCACAATCTGTTCAGCTAGTCTCCAATTTATGAGTACCCCTGCAGTTTCTAGTTCTTTGCCACCAAAAAGAGAGCTGATACGAACATTTTAGAACATATAGCTTCTTTTCCTTTTTTCCTAATTATGTTTGGAATAGAACTAGTTGCGTTATTTTATGTTCCAAATTTTTTCCCTCCTTTCCTCCCATCCCTTCCCCTAGATGTCAAGTAATCCAATATATGTTAAATATATGCCATTCTTCTACACATATTTCCACAATTATCTTGCTACATAAGAAATTGCTACATCAGGGAGATGATACCATGACATGCAAATGTCATGGATTGGATTTAAGTGAGGGAAGACTGTGTGAAACAATTTCTTAAAAAGTTAGAAAGGGGCAAGTAGAAGCTAATAAATTTATGAGATATCAAAAAACAGTCAAACAATCAAACAAATGAGAAAATATGGAAATCTCAAAGGAAAAACAAATGACCTGGAAAATAGATCCAGGAAAGATAATTTAAGAATTATTGGACTACTTTTAAGTTATGATGAAAAAAATCAACAAATTATCCAGTAAAACTACCATAATATTTTAAAGAATGATACTATAATATTTTAAAGAATTTAAAGAATGATTTTCTAGGATCATTGAGCTCATCAGTTTTTACAGGATAATAGTATTCCATCACAATCATACACCACAATCTGTTCAGCTAGTCTCCAATTGATGAGTACCCCTGCAATTTCTAGTTCTTTGCCACCAAAAAGAGAGCTGATACGAACATTTTAGAACATATATCTTCTTTTCCTTTTTTCCTAATTATCTTTGGAATAGAACTAGTTGGGTTATTTTATGTTCCAAATTTTTTCCCTCCTTTCCTCCCATCCCTTCCCCTAGATGTCAAGTAATCCAATATATGTTAAATATATGCAATTCTTCTACACATATTTCCACAATTATCTTGCTACATAAGAAAAATAAGATCAAAAAGGAAAAAAAATGAGAAAAAACAAATGCAAGCAAACAACAACAGAAAGAGTGGAAATGCTATGTTGCGATTCATACTTATATATAGTTAATTTGGGTATTTATTATAGTTAAAATGACTTATTTGCTCAGTCATCCTTTTTTTGTGAGTTTAAATAACTTGTCCAGGTCCACACAGTAAGTGTTAAGTGTATTTGAGGCTGAATTTGAACTCAGGTCCCCCTGACTTCAGGACTAATGCCCTATACACTGTACCATCTAGCTGCCCTGCTCAAAGTCACTCTTTAAAACAACAAATTGTCATTGAGATATACAAAGTTCTCTTGGTTCTGCTCACTTCACTCTTTAGTATTTTGTGAAAGCCTTCCCATGTTTTTCTAGGATCATTGAGCTCATCAGTTTTTACAGGATAATAGTATTCCATCACAATCATACACCACAATCTGTTCAGCTAGTCTCCAATTGATGAGTACCCCTGCAGTTTCTAGTTCTTTGCCACCAAAAAGAGAGCTGATACGAACATTTTAGAACATATAGCTTCTTTTCCTTTTTTCCTAATTATCTTTGGAATAGAACTAGTAATGCTATTTCTGGGTCAAAAGATAAAGGCAATTTAATAACTCTTTGGGCATAATTCCAGATTTCTCTTCAAAATGGTTGGATAAGAGTCTACCAATAAATTAATGTCCCAATTTTTCCATAACTATAAAATGGTGACAATAATAACACTTATTTCCACGGACCACATAGTGACTGTGTGGTCTTCCTGGTTTTGAGGCTCACTCTCTATCCAATCAACTCAGTTAACCTCTTACTATTCTAGTTGTCCAGAGGCTAGACAATTTGCTAAAACTCCTAAATTCTAGAGATGGTTCTGGCCTATATTAGTCCAGGGAATTTCTTCAACCAGGAATTCCCTCTATCAAGGAAATCATAAGCTCATTTTCCACCCCTCTGGTGGTAATGTATTGCTTATATGTAGATCCTCCCTACTGCTTTTTATTCAGTCTTCTAAATTTGCTTGGGTAGCTCTTGACAATCTCTGCTGGAGAGAATGGATTGCATTATTTGTGCTTTAAAAGCAAGAATCCATTCTTGAAGCAGTCAATTTGACAATATTCCTATATTGTAACTGGAAAAATCAGGGCAGAAGGATGTGGACAAAGCTGGATATTCAGGCTGGGTGGATTATAATTAAGGGCTTTTCCTGTAAAGTCTAATTAAGTTGAGGTTACTCAGGAATTCACAGACATAGATTGCTGTTCCGGGAATTAATGCTAAGGGAGTTTAATGAACAATAGGTCCAAAGTTGAACAATTGTCAAAAAGAGTTTTTAAAATTTTAAATCAGTATCCACCCAACTGCAGGATTTAATAGAGATGAGATGGTAATCAGGTCATCATAATGAAGAACCTTAAAAATTAACTCATTTGGTTCTTCCCATATCCTTGTATGCATTTGTTATTATACCCATCTTATATATGAGAAAACTGAAACTCACAGATTTGGGAGACTTAGTCATGGTCATATCTAGATCATGGTCTAGGAAATCCTTGAAATTCCCTGCTTCCAGTTTTGGGACTCACTCTACTACACTATATGACTATTTTCTTTTCTCTAAAGTATTAATTCCTTTTTGCTGATTATGTCAAAATATAACTTTGAAAACTTAGAAAATACAAATAGATAATTAGCAAAAATTATATTTTCTGACATCTGCTTTCTCCTTGGTCAACCAGTGATTCAACAATTTTAGTGATAGTTATGGTTCTCAAGTATTCCAAATTTTCCTTCAGTATATTAGTACATCTTACTAAATTGTCTTGACAATCTAACTGTGAATTTAATTCTATTTTTGATTGAGTTCACAGTAATGATCAATATTAACTTGCCTCTGACAGATGGCAACTTTCTCTCCTAGAGCCAATTAACCAGACTTTGTAACTAAGGTTTGGTCATCCACAGTATATGCCATGAAGGAGAGGAAGTTTTATATCTTGCAAAGAAATAGCCAAATAACAGTCATGTTTTTCCAACATTCTGGGAATCAACAGATTTTGCTTACATAACAATGATTCATGTTTATGTAATGCTTTACAGCTTTAAAAGTGGTTTCCTTTAAAGTGAGGTGACTAATGAAAGTAAAATGCTTCCCATTTCACAGATGAAAAAACATTAAGTGACAGCACTAGTGTTACATGTCTAAGAAATGAATTCATCTGTGCCATCTTATTGTGTGTTTACCTCAGTGCTCTCTGGGTTCAAGAATCACTTTTGTGTAGATGACATCCAAACCTACATATACAATCCTAATTACTAACTTTTAGTCTAGTTCTATTAGCTGCCTGTATGTATATTCTTTTTTTGGATGTCTCATAGACACCTCAAACTCAACAGTTATATAGGTATCCATTAAATTTCCCATTGAATACACCTCTGTTTCCAAACTTTCATGTTTCTATTGATGGTCCACTGTCCTCCCAAGCTCCCAAGTTTATAATCTCATCTTGGACTCTTCTCCTTTTCCATAGTCATCTCCTCACTCACTTTTATCAGTTTTATTTCCTTATCTCCTCTTCATCCTTCTAGTTCTCTCCACATACTTAGTTTCCATCTTAGTTGAGACCCTTGTCATCTTTTGCCTGGAGTATGATTTTAGTCTCTGAATTGTCTCCATGTATCCAGAGAAAAGTTTCTCTCATCAGTCCTCTGCCAAAGGACTCAAACATTATCTTCTTATGACACAAATCTTACCATTTCAATTCCTGATTCAAAAATATGTTTGACTCCTAGTACTTATAGGATAAAATACAAACTTCTTAGCCTGTCATTTAATGCCTTCCACATCCTCTTCAATGTATCTTTTAACTACTTTTAAGCTTTATTTTATATTACTATCTTATTATATTCTAACAATAATTCTCTGAATTCTAGCTAGGATATATTTTCTCCTCATTTATACTTAAAAACTTTTGAGTAAAAACCACAGCTTAATTCAAGTGCTATTTATTTCTTCTCTGTTTTCCCATCTGTTAGTGCTCTCTCCCTCTTCATTTTCCATTGTTCGTTTTTTCTTTATGTGTATATGGTATTCTTCTAGAAGAATGTAAGTTTTTTGAGGGTGGAATTTAATTTTTTTTTTGTATCCCTGAGATCTGGAAGGGTGCCTTCCCCATAGTAAGATAGTAAGTAGTGTGTGTGTGTGTGTGTGTGTGTCTATATAATTGAATTATTAAATTGCTGATAATCCATTTCCCAAGGCAGTTAAATCAATACAAATTAGGAAGCACAATAAAGAGATCCAAAGAACCTAGAAACCAATCACTTTAGTCAGTAAGCACCTGATCTTCTTGGAGAGATATGACCTCTAAGGCAACACTAGTTTAGAATATAATTTGATTTGTAAAAACTTGAAAGTAGAATAGTGGGAAGTTTTGAATAGCATCACATAATAAAATAGTGAGGAAAAGAGGTATACAGAATACAAGATTTCACTGCACTCTTTTGTTTATTGACTATTAAAAAAGCATTTGCTTTGGTAGAGCAAAATAATACTTTGAAAGTCTCCAATATGGTGACTACCATGCATATATAAGAATCATGTCAGATTAGTTAGTCAATAAGCATTTATTAAATGCTTATTATATGCCAGATATTGAGTTGAATTCTGGAAATACAATATTAAAAATCAGTAAAAAAGACAATTCCTGATTTCAAGGATCTTATACTTTAATGGGGGAAGACAACATACAAAATGAAGTTGAAAAGTTAGAGATAAGGACAGAGTCAAAAATATTTAGCCTGGGGGTCATGGTAGAGAAAGTCCAGAGTAAATTCTGGAGAGTAATGAAATAGGCTGACCTACACACCCTCTTTAAATGGAATTTTGGGGAAGAGCTATCTAATTAGAACAAAGTCCTCCATGGTAGAGGCCACAAGGATGGAAGATTTTAGCAATGAGTGAATTTCATGCCTCAGAATGCAGAGTTGGGGTTAAGGAACATTCTAGAAAAGAATGAGATTCCTTAAAAATTATAACAAGACTTAATTGAGGGGATTATAATTGCCCATCCTACAAGAAAAACCACTGAGGCAGAATTCTGAGCCAGTAATACTTTATTAACGAGCACATGGTCATTTCTAATGAAATGGACCTCATATCTTCCTCATGATCTGAGACACACCCTTCTTCTAGGGTCTTATTTTTATAAGATTGAATTGATTTGAGACCTGAATATCCTACAGAGGTTATATAAAATACAGAATACCATTGGTTGATAGATATTGCTTTTGGGGTGAAAAAAATGAAGTATCAGCTAGAAGAGGTATGACAAGGCAGGTTGGGACGTTAAATTGGATGAAATATGGGACATCTCCATTGATTAAGTGCTCATAAAATGGTCATCTGCTCATACTGGACAAGAAAGAATTGTCTAGAGGTACAAAAATAAGTTGGGTGACTTTCTACATTATTGAGTCACCTCTACCACACTGGGATTGATCACCATAACAAGGAAAAACAAGGGTGTAGGCCTCTAATTATCTTCTTATGATTAACCAAGTGAATTTACAATCTTCAGTGCATAGCTCTAGGGCCTAATTTATAGAACTTACTGTAGATTGGTTGGTTATTGTCCTTTGCTCTCAAAGTGGACCAAAATTTAGTCAAGTTACAATGTGGCTGATCAGACCAGTACAAGCTCGGAATTCTCAGCCATGAGTCGGGCACAAATAATCCATATGAACATTTGGGGCAGATTCTCTAACTTTGCAAATGTCATGTTTCTTTTGAGCTAATTCAATTCTGCTTTGCTTATAGAGCACACCACCTTCTGATGTTGGCAAATCCCAATGAGGAGTCTTGTGCCGGTGTTTTCCCATGTCATGGAATCAATTCTAAAGTTCTTGAGAGAGACCTTGAGAGTGTCCTTGTATTGCTTTTTCTGACCACTTTGTGAGCCCTTGTCCTGTGTGAGTTCTCCATAAAACAATCTTTTTGGGAAGCTTACATTTGGCAATTGAACTATGTGGCCAGTACAATGGAGTTATGTTCTCTGAAGTAGAGTTGTAATGCTTGGTAGTATAATTCAAGAAAAGATTTCAGTGTTTGGTATTTTATTCTGCCAGGTAATCTTCAGAATCTTCCCAAGACAATTTAAATGGAAGCAAAAATGGTCAGCAGTAGTTGACCTTAACACTGTTCATTCTCATTGAAGGTGAACTTATAATTATTATCTCTAGAGAATCATATCAGTTTGATTAATACTGATTAGAATAGAGGTCCATAGGAATTATTTCTCACAGGATTTTATCTGACTACACATGATTTTTAGTATCAAATAATCAAATAATAAAATGTGCTCTCTAAAAGCATTTGGCACAGTTATGGTAAATGTCTAGCTCTGAATGCAATAGTGATTCTGTAGAGATGTACTATTTGCAGATGACATTGTGCTGAATGATTTAAGTCCTGAAAACTTACAGAACTTCCTAAATGAGATTTTTAATCACTCCAAAGTGTGCAGTTTAATTATCTCTAAATGGGTAAGT
Organism: Antechinus flavipes; assembly: GCF_016432865.1. Classification (NCBI taxonomy): domain Eukaryota; kingdom Metazoa; phylum Chordata; class Mammalia; order Dasyuromorphia; family Dasyuridae; genus Antechinus; species Antechinus flavipes. The sequence continues at coordinate 397,268,432 of NC_067398.1, forward strand.
CCATTACATGAAGAATGCCTATTATTCAGACTGAACTGGAAATTTTTTCGTCATTATATAGACAGATAGTAGAGACAACACACATATATTTTGTATAGTTGCTGAGAATGCATAATGAAATAACCATCAGAAGTAGAATTGGTTGGGTTTCATTTGCCAAATTGTGCCATGCTTTTTAAATGATTCTAGGTTCTCCTTCTCAAAGAGATGTATCTTTTTTCAGGGCAAATATTCTTCTGATTTACTAGTCATGGAATATCATAATTCTTGAAGAATTGGACTTGCAGGTAATCCAAAGGGTAATTCAAAGACTTGAGTAACTGCAGCATATTCACAAGGAAGAATTATGAAGGAGAAGCGATCCAAAGAGTATCTAATTAAAGAAATATACAACCAGAAAAGGAAATGGGCTAATAATGAAACAATAATGAGGAAGAACTGATGGACAGCCTATTTGTTCCACTGGCATGCATGCAATATCAAGAGATTTACTAGAATTCCCCTGGGACCTTGGATGGACCTTTCCTTGCTGAGGATCTATGGGAGAATGGGACAGAAAAAATAAATAGTGCAACATTATAGAGTGGGTTTTGATCAGCATTCATATTGATATGATCACAAATCCACAAAGGATCCAAATATCCTCAGACAAATCCCATGTACTCTCTTAAAAAAATTAATTTAATTTATTTTTTTGTTACCTTTTAAGTTCCAAATTATCTCTTTCTCTCCTCCCTATTCTGCTCTAGAGAAGTCCTCAATTACACACACACATACGCACACTTACACAAATACTTGTAAAACTGTACTAGGCATAGTTCTATTTATTAGTTCTTGCTCTGGAGGTGGCTAGCATCTTCTTTTATAGGTCCTTCATAGTTGTTTTGAATAGTTATAACACTCAGAATAACTTATTCATTTACATTTATTCTTTGAATGATATTGCTATTATTGTGTATAACATTTTCTTGGGCTCTACTCAATTCACTCTTCATTAAGCAAGTCTTTCTGTGTTTTTCTAAAATCAACTTTCTCAACATTCCTTACAGTATTGTACTATTCCTCACAAGTCTCAGTTTCCTTATCTGAAAGATAGGGATAATACTTCACTGTTATAGTGAGGAATATGATTCATAAACAATATTGTATAAAATATTATTTATCTTATAGGTAGTATAACATGGGTTTCCAAAAAAAAATTACTTAGAGACTTAGTTTTTTTTTAAAAATAATTTAGGAGGTTGCATAATCATTCTCCAGTACTATCTCTGCAGTACTTAATAATCAGGCTTTCTGTGTTCCATTTTATTATTCTTGCAGACGTCATTTTGCAAAGCACAGCCACTTGTCTGTCGTGATCTCTTACAGTCTTGCACCTGTTCTGCTTTCATCAGTACTTTTGCATTCTTGGCTCATTTGCAGATGTGAACACATTTTTATAGTGTAAATACTCTGCATCACAGGCTTTGTCTGCTTCAAATACTTTAAAATAGAGATAAATGAGCTTGTCTAGAAATTCAACCTAACCGATATTCTTCTCAGGAACACATTTTTCTCCCCAAATGTATTTTAGGCAAATGAGTTGAGTTTCATGTAGCCTTTGAGCACTACTGCTAAAGGACTAAAATATGTGTTCCAACTTAGTCTCAATTAGTAGCCGCTTAAAGTTAGCCAGGTGCCATAAACTCAAGCACTGTATCTGGGACACTATAAAGTCCTTGGAAAGGTTAAAAAGCACAGTGGCACATGCTAATAATCCTCACTACTGTGGTTTATGGAATTACTGATTTTGAGAATTCTGAGCCATAATAGGGCTAAAGTCAATCAAATATCTACACAAAATCTGGCATTAATATGGTGAATTCCCTGAAGTGGATGGTTACCAGATTTTCTAAATTGAGGCAAATTTGCTCAGGTCAGAAAGTAGGGTTAATCCTACTCCAATCTGTATTCGGTTTGAGTCTGGGAGGGAGCTCTACACTTCTAGTCTGAGCAAGGTAGGTAGATCCTGGCACTAGGATACCTGAAACTTGTATCAACTACCTAGATTATGTTTGGTTTCTTGAATATTTTCATTTCTGTTGCCCCTAAGTTAGGTTTGCTGATGACAGTCCTATGAGGCTATCAGACTACAGATACTAAAGTTTTTCTTTCTGACATGCAGCCTTTTTGTGCTGGATCCATATGCCTAGAATTGATAGCAGCAGGATGTCTAAAAAGCTGGTGTCTGGAGACTAGCTACCTAGTGGATGTTCCTCTTTGCTAAAGGCAGAATAGCTGAGAAATTCTTGACTTGCCTTAATGCTAATTTGAACTTTCAAAAGCAGGGCAGAAGTAACAAAGAGAAGCTATCATTATGGAACTAATTGTTGAGGAAGAAATGATGGGAAGTTTGGGAATAAATGACCAGAGAATCTTAAAATAAATAGACAAATTAGGTCACATCAAGAAAAAGTAGGAGTGAAATAGCCTTGAAAACAAGCTAAATTAGGACTGATTAATGGGGCTAGGTGGTCTTTTGCATAGAGAAAGGTGGCAAATATCATAGCAATATTATGTTAAGGGTTATCATGTATAAGAGGCATTAGGTTTGTTTTATGTGGATCTAAAATAATAAGTTGATAGGAATCTTAATAGATAGTTATATCTGGATTCAGATATACCTGATAGATTCTGACTCAGATATTTTTAGTTTTGTGATCTTAAACAAATCAATTAACAGCTCTTTAATCTTCAGTTTTCCCATCTGTAAAATGGATCTGATACTCAAATTGTAGTACCTATATCACAGGGTTGTAATGAGGTTGAAATGAAATATATAAAGTAGAATATAAATGTTAACTATTATTACTTTTGTCATTATCAGTTATTATTATTACCTAGAAGCCATTATTATGGGAACTAGAACTAGAAGGGACTATTGTAGTTCAGTTATGTCTGATTGTGTGTGACCCATTGGACCACAATATGTCAGATGCTTGTGTACTCCATTGTTTCCCGAAGTTATCCAAGTTCATGTTCAGTGCTCACTTTTACTAACTTTCTATTTCACATATTCATTATTTCATTACTAACCATCCATCTCATCCAATTTTGTCCCTTTCTTTTTTGCCTTCAATCTTTGCTTGCATCAGGAAAATGAGTCCTATCTTCCAAAAGTTTCCAGCGAATCCTATCTTCTCATTATGTGTCAAAGTATTTAAGCTTCAGCTTCAGTATTTGTCCTTCCAATGAATAGTCAGAATTAAATTCTTTAAGTTTTAATTGTTTTGATCTCCTTGCAATCCAAGGGACTCTTTAAATGTCTTCTCTAGCACTACAATTTGAAACATCAATTCTGTACCACTCAGCTCTTCTCATAATCTAACTCTTTCAGCCATACAATATTAGTGGAAAAACCATAGCTTTGATTATATGGATCTTTGTCATCAAGGTTCTAGCTCTGCTTTTTAGTATGTTGTCCAGATTTGCCAAAACTTTCCTTCCAGGAGTAAGTGTCTTTTAATTTCATGCCTGCATATTCACAGTTTGCAGTGTAAACCCAAGAATGTAAAACCTGACTCTTCACATTTCTTCGTGCATTTGCCAGGAAGTGATGTGACCAAAGAAAATAATCTTAGTTCTTTTTTAATGTTATGCTTAAAGCTAACTTTTACACTTTCCTCTTTTACCCTTATCAAGAGATATTTTTAATTTTTACTTTACTTTCAGAGTTGTATTATCTACATATCTGAGACTGTTGATATTTCTCCTGGCAACCTTAATTTTTGCTTTTGATTTGTTCAGCGTGTTGGAAGGTGTCCAATACATTAGTGGGGGAGAGCAGAGAATAACTACAAATAGTTCCATAAAGAGTGAAATGGCTGGACACAAACCAAAGGATGGTCAGATGCAGATGTGTCTGGTGATGAAAGAAAAGCCTGATGAGCCATCCTGACTTCAGGGATGGCAGTCTAATAGCTATAAAAATGTTAGTTGTTATTATTTTGTTATTGATTGAGTTGTTGAGCTTTCTCTTCCATAGTAGCTCCTAGTTGGAGCAATAGATAGATTGCTGAGCAATCTAGCAATGAGCAATCTGAGCAATCAAGAAGATCAAAGTTAAAATCTGATAACTATGTGACTTTGGGTAAGGCACTTCACTCTGCCTCAGTTTCCTGAATTATCAAATAGGGATAGTATAGTATCAATACTATACTATAGTACTATATACTATATAGTATATAGTATAGTATATAGTACTATAGTATAGTATCATAGTATCTATCTTTCAGGACTGTTGTGAGAATCAAACAAGATAATAATTGTAAAATGCCTAAGCACTTAAAAATTTTTATTTCCCTTCACTACTAAACAATATACATAGCGTCTCCAATGAGCTTGTTTTCCTATCAGTTGGTCCAGGTTATTAGTTTGTTCTTGGCTTGCCTTTTACAATTTTCCCACCTGCCCCAAGACAGAGACATATCCTTGGAATATTTGGAAGAGAAAATCACTTCAGAAAGGATTATTACTCAATATAGAGTTATTCTATAAAGTCTATCAATACAGCTTTTCATTGGTTTCATTAAAAAATGCAAGTAACTGAGTAATTTCTTCTAGTGCTTTTAGCCTATTTGTTTTTAAAGGAGAAAGAAGGAAAAAGCTCATTGGAGGAGCCACATGAGAAAAATATTTCACTTTTATGTTGGTCTCAATAGACTCATAGTCATTCACTACTGTTCTGGTAATAGGCAACCTTTATTCAAATGTATAAATAACATCAAACAGGCATTATCTGGGCACTGGTCATAGCATTTCTGTTAAGGCTGGAAGTATATTGTAAAGAAACTAATGGTGTTTTGGGCAAAATAGAGAAAGATTCTTTGAAGTAGGAGAAAGTAGGAGAAGGTAGAGAGTTTACTCTGAGGAACAGCAATAAAGGTTTTTTTTTTTTTTTAACTGTTCTGAACCAGTGAATTATCTACATTATTGTTGTTTAGTGTCATTTATGTCTAACTCTTTGTGATCCTTTTTGGATCACAAATATGTGATAATAATTGGCAGAGATACTGGAATGGTTTGACATTTTCCTCCCCACTTAATTTTACAAATGAGGAAACAGAGGCATACAGGATGAAATGACTTATGCAATGTCACACTGTTTGAGGCTGAATTTAGAACTGGAATCTTTCTGACTCCAAGCATGGTACTCTATTCATTAAGCCACCTAGCTGTCCATAGAGATGCAGGTACAAATGCTAAAGGTTTCCTTGGGTTTCCTAATAATAAAAATTATCATAATAATATTAATAATAATTAACATGCCATAGACTCTGAGTTGGAAAGAGTCATATTCCATCCCAACCAACCTCTTTATGAACAAGAAACTTCTGTACCTACAATCTATTACTTATAAGTGATCACACAATCTTTTCTTGAAGACCTCCATTGGGAAAAAATGTACCATTTCCCAAGGTATCCCATTCTACTTTGGGTAGCTCTGATTTTTAGGAAGTTTTTTTTTTTTTTACCTCAAACCTAAATATATATTTTTTGCAACTCCTCTGCCTAATTATGCCCTTTTGAGACAAACGGAATGAGTTTAATTCTCCTTCCATGGGATAACCCTTCAAATAATAATAATAGCTATTATGTCCAACCTAAATCTTTATTTATTTTGTATTGATTGCCTTTATATTTATTTTGTATATGTTTATGTAAGTGCTTGTATTCCTTGATAATATGGAAGTTCCTTGAAAGTAGACATTCTTTCATCCTTTGAATCCCTAACTCTTGGCATAGTTCTTGACACTTATTAATATGCTTGTTGAGTGATTGATTAAACATCCCCAGTTCTCCCAATTCATCTATTTATAAATAACATGATCTTGAAGCTCATCACTGTCTTGGTTGCCTGCCTTTGGATGCTTTCCAGGCTGTCAATGTCCTTCTTATAATGTGGCACCCAGACCAAATATAATATTATAGATAGGATCTGAATGAAGCAGAGAATGTTGGAACTTTTATTTCTGCAGCCTTGGGGCATTATAACTCTCAATATAGCTTAAGATCTTATTAGCTATTTTGGCTGTCATATGACATTGTAGATTCATATTGACATTTTAATCAATAACTGTAAAAATTACAGCATCTTAAAGGTTAAAATGCTATTTATGTACACAATCTCTGTCAACAAGGGAGACCTGCAAGCTCTGGACACTAATATTGTGCTGGTTCACAGCCAAGATTAGTTTTAAGTCATGTCTACTTAGAGACAGTGAATAGCAAATAGAGTCAATGATCCGGATTGTTGTTTGTTGTTCAATTGTGTCTGACTTGTTATGATTCCATTTTGGGTTTTCTTGGCAAAAATATTGAACTGATTTGCTATTTCTTTCTCAAGCCTATTTTATAGATGAGAAAAATGAGGCAAACAGGATTAAGTGATTTGCCCAGAGCCACACAGCTACTAAGCTGAAGCCAGATTTGAACTCAGCAAGATGTCTTCCTCTTCCTCCTTCTTCTCCTCCCTGCTTCTCTTTCCTCTTCCTCCTTCCCTCTTCTTTCTCTCCCTCCCACTCCTCTTCCTCTTTCTCTCCTTGTCCTTCCCTTCTTCCCTCCCTCCCTCTCTTTCTTCTCTTCTCTCTCCTCCCCTTCTCTCTATATGTCTGCTTGTCTATCTATCTATCTATCTATTAATGTTCAGATTGGATTGTCTTTTCTCAGTCCTTATTTATTTCCAGTGGGATTGATACTAATCACCCACCTCTCCTGGATATTCTCTCCTTTCTACATTGTTAGGGCACTAATTTATCCTAGTTCTCTCTAGCATCCAACTCTCCTGCTAATCCCTCCTCAATCTCTTTTACTGGCTCATCATCCATATTAAATGCCCTAAATGTATGTATTCCTAAAGGCTTCCCTGACTCTTTTCCTTTCCTTTCTCTGTACTCTTTTGGTATTTTCATTATCTACCATGGGTTTAATTATCATCTTCATGGTGACAACTTATGGATCCCTATAACCAGCTTCTCTGTCTCTCTGTCTCTCTCTCTCTCTCTCTCTCTCTCTCTCTCTCTCTCTCTCTCTGTTTCTTTCTTTCATCATCATCAACATTCATTTAAAATTGGAGCACAGTGACATCTCAATCTCAAATTCTTTACAGGACTCATTATTTTCCCCCCAATTTCCCCCACCCACATTTCCATGATTCCCTATTTTTTTTTTATCAATGGCATTATTATTTTCCCAGTACCCCAGGTTTGTGACTTTGGCACTTGACTCCTTACTCCATATATACAATTAGATGCTGAATTTTACAATGTTTACCACCATAATGCTTTTCACATCCAATTCCTTTCTATACTGACACAGATACCACCTTAATTCAGATCCTCACCTAACATATTTCAATGGCATACCAATTGTTCTCCTTGATTTACATCTCTCCCCACCTCAGTCTGTCCTCCAACTGTTGCCAAGTTGATTTTCCTTAAGTACAAATCTTACTATTTCACTCCACTACTCAGTCAACTTCAGTGACTCACTATTGTCTTATTGAACATTACTCTTTCTTCCACGCTCTGTCATCTAGCTAAATTGATCTTCTCCCTATTTCTCATGTGTGATATCACTTCCCATTTTCATGCTTTAAAAAAATTATACATGTACATTCATTAAAATTTTTTTAAATTAATTATTTTTTTTTGGAGCAATTGGGGTTAAATGACTTACCCAGGATCACACATTCTCCTGGCTGAGATCAGATTTGAACTCAGATCCTCTTGATTTTAGGGCTGGTGCTCTACCCATTGTGCCACCTAGCTGCCCCACATTCATTTTTATACATTTACATATCAGTCGTGTCAGGAGAGAAAAATCAGAACAAAGGGGAAAAACCCCATTAAAAAAAATCCAGGTTAAACGAAAGGTTAATATAGGATGCAAGAAATTTTTATTTGTTATTGATATCCCTTTTTCTTTTTTCTCTTGGCAAGGCAATTAGGGTTAAGTGACTTGCCAAGGATCACACAGCTACTAAACATTAAGTGTTTGAGATTAGATTTGAAATTAGGCACTCCTAATTTCAAAGGTGGTGCTCTATACCCTGTGCCATCTAGTTGCCATTTCCATATCTTTTCATTGATCATCCTCTTGTTTGGAATGTACTCCATCCTTACCTTCACATCAGAGAATCTCTGTCTACAGCTTGAAAACCACCTTCTACATGTAGCTTTGCCTGATGTCCCCAATTGTTTCTCTTTTTATTTAATATATAGCTGTATATGTATAATCCAGAATATAAGGTCCTTGAGGGCAGGAGTTGTCTTTGTTTTTTTTAAATCTCTACCACTTAACATGGTATCTTGCACATAGAAGGCATTTAATTAAATGCCTATAAAATAAGTGACTGATCTAAGTTCTAATCTCACCTTCTACATACACTATTTGAGTGACTATGGGCACTTTCCCTTAGCCTGTTTTCTCTTCAATAAAGAAGGGAAAATGGTATGGGTTGCATCTTTTTTACAGGGTTGTAAGGCAAAAGGAGACAATTTATACAAAGTGTATTGGCAATGATTACAGCTATTATTTTGTGGGACTCCATGATATCCCTGATAGGTTCTGAAGTTTTAGTTTTAATATTACTTTTGATAGTTTCCAAATAAGACTTTTGTTTTGGGCTTGAAACAAGCCAATGATACATGGCTAATTTCTTATATTTATTAAATAATGACTCAAATGTGTAGAATGGTACTAGGGTTGGGGCTTTGAGTGGGAAAGGAGAGACAGCAGTTTTTAGACATTAGAAGATCTAGCAACTATAACTTTTGCTTCAACCAAACCTAATCATATCCTAGAGATGAGTACTGTAATTTTACTATACTGATACTACTTCAAGAAATATTATTTTTATCATTTAAAGGGTCTATCTAGAATTTCATAGTCAATGCATGTTTTACCCATCAATTCTGCTGTTCTCATCTGAAGTTCCCTAAACCTTCATCTCATGACCACTTTAAATAAAAAGTCATCACAAGGAAAAGACCAAAGACTTTCCTGTAGTTGCTCTAGTACAAAAGGGGAAAGGAAAATTATTATACCAACAGATCTTATCTTGGATAAAATGAAAATAAGACTTTTTTGTGATCTGCAGAAGTATCCCTTTGGCTTTCAATTTTGGTCATTTCTCCATTCCTCAAATAATATCTGTACTTCTATCACCATGTCCAAATATGGCCCTAATGACATCGTCTAAAGAAATTAACAGTAAATTCAATTAAACAATTTTAACCATTTAAATACCAACAATGTACCAGGCAGTGAGCTAAATTCTGGGAGAGACAAAGAAGTAAAATATCATAGTCCTACCATTAAGGAACTTATAATCTAATAGACTATGTCAATATACAAATTGGAGGGTTAATGAAATCCAAATGAAGTACCCAAGAAATTTAAGAAGAGGAAGAGAAAGAGGGAGAGGGAGAGGGAGAGGAAGAAAGAGAGGGAGAAGGAAAGGGAGAGGGAGAAGGAGAGAGAGAGAGAAAGGAGAGGGAGAGAGAAAATTTTTCTGTTAGAGGTAAGGAGAGCTTCAAGGAAATACTGGTAGCACCTAAGTTATTCCTTTAAAAAAAAAACAGAATTTCAGTAGATTGGAGACAAGCAGGTAGGAAATGGACTTTCTAATTAATATATGGAGGAAAGAGAGAATTTATGACTAGATTGGAAAAGAGCCAGTCATTTAATTTAGCCAGAAGCAGAGTTCAAGAAGAGGAACAGTATGAAACGAGGGTAGAAATGTTGATTGGATCTAGATTACAAAGGGATTTAAATGTCAGACTGTGTTGGATTTTATCTTATTGGAAATAGGAAACTTCCCACTTTCTAAAAGACAAACCAAACCAAATAGCAACCAAGGCTGATGAATTTTAAGATAGCATAAAATTAAGACCTATTTACAACAAAACTTTAATTATATTTGTTGAATATAAATTGAATATAATTATTATGGTATATTTAACATGCTATGTTTATCTTCTACTACTCTAAACTTATACAGTATTGCTAAGATACTGTAAGATAGTCTTTAATTTAAGATGGGTAATTAATTAAAGAGAGAGGTCAGAGAGCTGGCCTACTAGTCTTGAAGTCCTGAGTTCAAGTACTGCTTAAGACATACTGGTTGTGTGACCATCACTTAACTTGTTTACCTTATGTTACGACAGAACAGTGTTGATTAGCCACTGGTAGAGACAGCTTCCTCACTGGGAATACCCTATTACAAAGAAGCTAGGGGTTCAATAAAAGAGAAATTAATATTACTAAAAAAATTAGGAGAAAAAGCATGACAGAGTAGATAGACTGATGGATTTGCAATTAGGAAGATCTGTGTTTAGGACCGCCTCTGAACTTGGGGATTCTGGTCAACTCAATGTGTCAGAGCCACAGGCAACTCTTTAGGACTCAAGTGATAGGTGGATTGCACCCTGCCTTAGAGGAAGGAATTCTCAAACTGAAAGAAACACAGAATTTCTTGGCATATTATACATGTAATGGGAGAAGGAGGTTAAATAGACAAAAAGAACTCCTGCCTACAAAGTCATGCCAATTATTTTATAGAGTTTGTAATAATATGTTTTCCTATTCATTGAGATCCCTTTGATGTCTGCATCATCTCAGTAATTCATGTCCGTACCCCCTATCACCCCGATCCTGCTCCCATATTTTTGGCAAAGAAGCTCAGCAAGTTTAGGAATGTGCAGCCTTTTCCCTAGCAGCCCACTCACGCTGGCTAGTGTAAAGTATACTCAGGAGCAATTACCAGGAGTGGAAACTGCGGGAAGCGGAGGAACAAGCACAGATGAGATGCACTGGACCAATAGTGGATCAGCAGAAGCCCAGTTTGTCTGCTTTGTAAGCAGGGGGTTTCTACTGTGAAATAGAAACTGGGGGAAAGCATCACCGGGATAACAGGAACAACAGGGGGTCTCTGCAGAAAGGAAGAACATTTACATTTCTCCCTCAGAATCATGAGAAGGGGGTGAAAATGTGACAATGCAACAATAAAAGGAAATGAGGTACAGTTTTTCGTAACCTGCCAATATGGGCTTTCAAGCCCTCAGTACAAGAGGTGAATAGAGACTGTAATCAATCAATCAATAAACATTTATTAAGTGCCTATCATGTGCCACGAAGTCAGTCACAAGCCAGGAGTGATTCTGTTTTTACTATCTTTTGCTACTTATATTTGATCTTTTACCAAGGTCTGTTAATTTTACCTTTGTAACAACTATTGAAACCATGCCCTTTGTCCTCTGACACTATACACACACTTCTCACCCCACACCTGGATTATTGCTATAGCCTTATTAGGTTGGGGGAGGATCCTTCCTGCTTTCAGGTCTCTCCTCATTGTGATCCATCTCCCATTCAGCTGCCAAAGTGATTTTCCAAAATAAAGATTCATTTGTGTCATTCTCCTATGAGAATGTTTGGCATTCAAAACCCTTCAAATGTGATAAGAAGACAGCAATTAGTACTGGATAGCACAGTGGATAAAATACAGGACTTTGTATCAGTAAGATCTGAGATAAAATTCTGCTTCAGACACTAGCTTAGTAACCCTTTGGCAGGTTGTTTCACTTCTCTGAATTTCATTTTCTTCATTCATAAAGGGGGGGCAATAATAGCATCTCCTGGGGTTGTCATGAAGATAAAATGACATAATGCATAAATATTTTGCAGATCATAAAATGCTATGTAAATATTAGCTATCATTATTATTATTATTATAAGGATGCTAAGGAGATTTGACCAAAAATCAGGGATTTGGTTCTAGTGCAATGAAAACAGGTCTCCTGGGAAGACATCTTTTCTAGAGGCACATGGGTAATGTAAGCATCAACAAACATAGACACCAAAGGAAAAAATAATGAAATATATGGAAGAAAGAACAAAACTCCAAATAAGAATAGTTACAGTTCTTGAAAAAGTACAATGTAGAATGTTCCTGTCTGAGTCAGCATTGCTCTAGGAGAAACCTCATGGGGCTGATTTCCTTAGACTCTTACCTGCTGTATTATGGAGACACTATTAAAACCAATATTCCAGAACAACTAAGTTACAGTAGTTGGAATGAGATTGTTTAGTGGGGATTGAGTGAAATAGTTTCTTGGAATAAAATTAAGCTAAATCTTGATGAGATTAAATTAAAATCTAGGTGTGAGGGTCTTTGCTTTTATTTACATATGAATAGTGTTACATAAAGTACCACAAACCTTCCTGAAGTCTCTGTAAGAAATGGATCTTGAAGGAAAAATATTTTGGTAATGTGAAAATTGGAACCGACATATATTAAACTGGGTGCCTGGAAAATTATTGAAGGTTTCCCTATTTTGAGGTAAAGAGATTCTATAGCATAATTTCTGTTTTAAACTAAACAGTGGAAATATCATACCTATGTGGATTTGATGGGAGTCAGAATGCTGGAAAATTGACCTAGATATTCTCATTCTCTTCCTCCCTCTTTCTCTCTTTTCCCTTTCCTCTCTCTTTCTCTCTTTCTCCATCTCTCTCTTTCTCTCTCTGTCTCTTTCTCTTGCTCTCTCTTCTCTCTATTTCTTTCTCTTTCTCTCTCTCTCCTTCTTTCTCCCTCCCCCTTTATCTCTCCTTCTTTCTCCAAAAGATAGCAGTAAATCTTGGTCCTAGAGAACAAGAAATGAAACATACTCTTCTTGTAAGAAAAATAAAGGGGACCATGGGGCCAAAATGCTTTCTATATTGGCATTTGTAGTTATATCATTAGTTGTTTTTATTTGATTGTTGTTCTTTGTTGCAAGGAAAGGCTAAATTCCAGAGGCCTTGGGATAAAAGAGAGTCAGGAAACTGTCATATAAAACATACTGTCATACAAAAACAAAAGACATCAACAATTCTTATTTTTAAAGTTAATACATTTATCTATCTATATTATTATTATTATTATTATTATTATTATGTGTTGTGCCATAATGGATTAAAGCTGACCTCAAGGAGACTTGAATTCAAATCTCCCATCAGACACATATTGATTATATGATTCTGATTATATGATTATATGAGTAATTATATTACTCATGTAATCTAATCTCTTTGCAGAGGTATCAAACTGAATGTGGTTTACCATAATCTCAGATGCAGCCAAATCACTTTAAAATGGCACTCACAATTGGATATATAAAATTATCAATATCTCTTATTTTATATAAAATACCTGCTATTTTGCTAGGCATCATGCTAAGTGCTGAATAGAAATTCCTTTTATTATGACAAATGTATCAAGAAACATTTTGATGTCTCTCTTCTTTCTATAAATATGTGGCCCTAGACCACTCATTTGCTGACTCCCCTGTTCTGGTGGGGTTCAGTCGCTAGCTAGCAATAAACACTCTTAAATTTTCATTATTTTGGCTGTCCTGTATTTTTTCTCACCTGGGCACTTCATTACTTTACAAATATTATCTTATTTGATCTTTGTAATAGCCCTGGGAAGTTAAATGCTATTATTCCATTTTACAGATAAAGAAACTGAGATAAAAAATTAAGTGACTTATTCAGGGTCATACAGCTAGTAAGGATATGGAACTAGATTTCAACTCAAATCTTCCTTATTCCAGGTCCTGCATTTTATCTACTAGGTCACCTAGCTACCTTACTGAATGAAAGAAGGCACCTGAATTAGTTGAGAGGAGTTTCCTCATCTATCAATTCTCTATACCAATGCAACAATGCAATATCATCAAGGAAAAACCTAAATGAAAATAAGGATATTTGTGTGATTGGATTGATATCAATCAGCTTGGACAGAGATTGCTGGTAGATTTATTGAGCTCTAATCCAGTTTTTTCTACTGTGCTCCACTGCCCCTTCAAATCACTGATTTGGATTAAGGAATGATTAGCATAATTATTGAGTTTATGGATGTGTTATGAATTGAAAAAAGATTGCAAATATATTAGAAGAATCAGGATCTTGATAGGTTATGATAAGGGTAATAAAGTATGAGATCGAAGTATAGGAATAACTGCATCAGCAGGATACTTTGAAAGCCTCTGTGTACTTTGGACAGCTAACACTTTGCTTTCCTTCTCAGTGCCCTGAAAAGCTAGACTACATATTCCTTCTGGCTTTGTGTTCCCTTCACCCCAACAATGATAAAAACAACAACAAAAACCACAAGAAACTTCACTCCATAAGCAATTATGTTATCCTTTTTGGCACTTGTCTTTAGATGAAGAGAGGTTAGAATAAAGCAAGAGCTCTTTCTGACTCTTTGTTAGCTTTCCACTGATCCTTTTTTTTTTTTTTTTTTAACAGTTTTATTCCTATCAAATGTTGTTGGAAACAGGCATCTGGCTGGGTTTCATGTCATCTGCTGTAGTCCATTCGCCTCGTCAAACCTTAATAAAATTGAAGTATAGATTCTTTGTAGCTCCTTAGTTAATTTGGGACTGGCTTTACTTCAGTTGAGCAAAATAAGGGGAAGCAAAATAACAACAACCCCCTCCTCCAAATAGCATTTTTCTCTCTTTTGCTCATTTCTTGTAGGCATGTAATCTGCTGAATGAGAGAATTGGAGATAGAAGGATGCAGGGAGGAAGGGAGGGAGGGAGATAAGAGAAGCTCAGACTAACAAAACTCTAAACAATTTATAAAGATGCTCAGGCTTTAAAAGAATGAATATGCTGCACCATTTTTTTCCTCTCATCAAGAGCTTGCCTAAAGCTCTATAATCTATCTAAGCCTAACCATAGACTCAGGGCCCCACTGACAGGAATTTCAGAAAAATAGAATGTGAATCAGCAGTAGCCCACTTTTATAAAGTTTTCCTTTGAGATGTATTCTACACCATCATTTTAATGAGGAATATTTTATTCTCAAAGACAATCCATTCCCCTCCCCAATCTATTTTCTTCATTAAGCCTTTATTTTCATTTATAGCACCCTATAACTTGAGCTAACTTTGACTAGTTTCTTATGATTGTTTTTTTTTTTTAACTTTTCTTTTGAATGTAATCAACAGGTACTTATTGGAATATGTTGAACTAGAATGTGAATTCTTTTATCATCTTATCAATGATTCCATCCTGACTGTGCTCAGACATTGCCATCTTCCCTTATGAAGGCTGGCATGAGCTGGCAGATAATTTTATCTTTCTCTGTTTAGAAGTTCAATGAGTGTGTTGATGAATAGCTAAGCTGGAGGCAATAGCAATAAAGATTTAGGTACATGAAAGGACAAGGCAGAAGGAGCTTTATTAGATGGGAAATTTTTCAGGATGACTTTGGAAGAAGCTATGTTTTTTTAAAAAAAAGATTCTACCATTTGAAAGGAGAATACACTTTTTTTTAAATACACCGACTCTTAGGTGTTGGTGATCCATTCCTCACTGAAATCATTAGCTGAGTAAATTTTAAGGCAATGTCCCTCCTGCCCGCTCTCCCCCAATCTCACATCCATACTAAAACTTTTTGCTTTTTTAATGTGTGCTTTTTAGAAGAAGGTGCTGCTTTGCTTTGTGAAATGACTCCAGCAGAGGCAAAACATTTTCCTTTATTTGGAAAGGAATTCTGTTATGTTAGCAAAGCCAGAAAAAATGCATACATAGATGATGAACTTAGTGAATAATAAGCTGTGAAAGAAAACTTGAAAATGAAAAGTCCCTTAGGCCTTTGTCAGAAACTATTGTAGATAAATTAAAGCATGGTATTTCAGGAGAGGATTAAAAATAAATTTGTTAATCCTGTAAAATATACATTCTTTTGTAATTCTTTATACTTGTCAGAGCTGAAGACTTCTTGGGGTTAATGTACATAAACAGGGAACAGCTACAAGAACATTCATTAAGGTTTTGCTTATAGTTCTTTTGTGAAGAACAATCATTGGTTAATTCAAATTTGACCCAGTTATTGCTATTTCCCAGAACTGTTTTTAGTTGTTTTTTTTAAAAGTGAGTAGGCTTTATTTAAGGAATGCATGATTGGGAGAGAAAGTAAGCCAAGTATTAGCCTTAGTAGAAGTCAGATGTGGCTTAGAGCTCCATATTGATGTTTCTGCTCTTCCTCCTCCTTCTTTTCCACTTTTTCCTCCTCTTCCTCCTCTTTTTCCTCCTCCTTCTCCAAATAATGAGAATGGATAAAAAATGAAACAGGGCAAATCATAGAAGGAAATGGGGCATAGTATTCCATAACTTATTGGTACGCATTTTCAATCCTTAAATACAAGTGATGACTAGGAATAAATATAATCAATTAATAAACATTTATTAAATGTCTGCTTTATTCCAGGCAAACAATTTAGGAATCATCCTGAACTACTCAATATCTCTCACCTCCTATATCCAATCTGTTGCCAAAACCTGATGATTTCACTTTTGTAATATCCTTTGAATACATCCTTTTCTTTCCTTTGATTCTGCTACCACTTTGATGCAAGCCCTCATCACTTTACACCTGGGTTCCTGCAATAGCCTGCTGATGGGTCTGCCTGCCTGAAGTCTCTCCCCACTCTAATCTAGCTTCCATTCAGTGTTAAAGTGATCTTCCTAAAGAGTAGAAAGAATCCTTACCTTGTCACTCTTTCTATTCAATAAACTCCAGTGGCTCCCTATTGCCTCCAAGATCAAATACAATCTGCTCTGTTTGATATTCAAAGTCCTCTAAATCTAGGACCCTCCTACCTTTCCAGATTTCTTACATCTTACACCTCACCATATACTCTTCAATCAAGTAATATTTGCCTTCTGACTGTTTCATGAACAAGACAGTTTCTTATCTCAGACATTTTCTCAGACTATATTCCATGCTTAAAAAGTTCTTCCTCCTCTGCTCCTTCTACAGCTTTCCTTGGTTTCCTTTAAATTTTGACTAAAATCACATTCTACAGGAAGTCTGTCTTAATTCCTATTAATTCTAATGTTTTCCCTCTGTTAATTATTTCCTGTTTGTCCTTGAATTGATATGTGATTTATAAAATTATGTAATAATGAAATGGGAATAGACATGTCTGATTCTTTGGGTGCTTGCTTTTAGAAATACAATACAAGGATAAAAAGACTTATGAAGTAAGTTGGTTTATTTATGGTTCTTGTGAGAAGCAGTCAACAGTATTCCCTGGGCAGATCCATGCTTATAGGTACAGGAATTAGCCTTTTATTTCTTATCCTGAGGTACAAGGTCTCTCCCTCATCATCCCATTTCCTGGGGATGAAGAAGTTAACAAACTTCCTGGTCATTCTATGGCATGTTTCCCTTTGAAATGTTCCCTCTCACTTATCATGCAATCCATGTTCAAAAATGGCAGAAAACTCCTCCTTTGGGGAGAAGTTAATATTAATTAATTCATTAAGCATGTTCATTCAGAGCTTGCAGTTACTTTTTTAATATTTCTTTTGTCTTCTTTTTTTAATTAAAGCTTTTTATTTATAAAGCATGTGCATGGATAATTTTTCCAACACTGACTCTTGCAAAATCTTTTGTTCTAAATTTGTATAATTCTTTTCCTTCCCCCCACCCTCTTCCCTAGCTGGCAGGTGGTCTGATACATGTTAAATATGTTGAATACCTTAGATATAATATATGTATACATATTTATACAGTTATCTTGTTGCACAAGAAAAATCAGATCAAGAAGGAAGAAAAAGAAAAACCGAGAAAGAAAACAAAATGCAAGCAAATAACAACAGAGAGTGTTGTGATCCATACTCAGTCTCCAGAGTCCTCTCTCTGGATGTAGCTGACTCTCTTCATCACTGAACAAGTGGAACTGGCCTGAATCATCTCATTGTTGAAGAGAGCCATGTCTGTCAGAATTGATCATCATATGATCTTGTTGCTATGTACAATGATTTCCTGGTTCTGCTCATTTCCCTTAGCATCGGTTCATGTAAGTCTCTCCAGGTCTCTCTGAAATCTTCCTGCTGGTTGTTACTTACATAACAATAATATTGCATAACATTCATATACCATAACTTAATTCAGCCATTCTTCAACTGATGGGCATCCATTCATTTTCCAGTTTCTGGCCACTACAAAAAGGCCAAAAACATTTTTGCACATGTGGGTCCTTTTCCCTCCTTTAAGCTCTCTGAGATATAATCCCAGAAACACTTGCAGTTACTTTTTATCTATTTCTTGTTTTTGATTGATTTTTTTAATCACTTTATCAGTTTAATGGTGCAATATCTTGTTTATACAAATAACTTGGTCAGTTGATGTGACCTTTCTCTAAGTCTTGTTCCCTATATGGAAATACAATTCTATAGGTTGCTTACATTGCTGAGAAAGACCATAATTGGCAGTGGGAAATCGAACAACAATAATACCTTAATAACTAGAGATGGTACAGAGACAAGCTACTAAAGGGATCTAGAGTGGCTTGGGAAAAAGATAGAATAGTAAAGTAAGGCAGGGAATAAGGAAGAAGATGGCAAAGAGAAGAGGCACAAAGTAACACCCATGTAACCATGGATTAGAGTTGAAAATGCTGGGAAGCATGGATCCCTAGAAATGGAAGAGGGCTTGTTGGGGGGGGACACAGGATTTTGAAGTTTTATTTTTATGGCTTTTTTGGAAGGAGGTAGGGCAGAGACAGATCCTATAGATAAGTTATTGGTAAAACTTTAAAATTTTCCTATCAACCATCTTTCTGATATTCTGTTGATCTAGAACTGTGGAAGTGTGGAATTTGCCTGCATTTACATATCATAACATCAGAAAACTTGACAACCATGCTTAGGTGTCTTACCCTTATTCAGCACTTATTACTGGGATGTGAATTTTGGTTAATACTTGATACAATTTGTAAATTACACTCCTTTGTTCTTTGGGGCAGTTTGTACATGACTTTCAGCTTCTCCTTTGCAATCTTATTTCCAGTTATTGACTTTAAGTTTCCCCTTTGCAATCTTATTTCCAGCTATTGCCTCTTTTTTTTTTTGTGGCTATTTATAAATTTACTGTACTGATTAGAAAAGGAAGGATTGTCAGGGGAACCAGAATAAGTTACATTTTAAACACAATCCTATATGTATAGTTTGCTTTGTATATGTTTATTTGCATGTTTTCTCCTGATTAGGTTATAAATTCTTTGAGAGCAGAGACTGTGTTTTGCCTCCCCCTCTCCCCTTTTTTGTTGCTTAGCACAGTGGCATGTAATAAGTACCTAATGAATGTTTATTGATTGATTGATTAATTGCTACAGGTGCATTCCACCAACTTAGGCAGTTGAATTCAGCAAGAAAAAAAGAGAGGTTTTCCCTGTCGTTGGGTAGCCTGGTCACTGTCCACAGAAGGTTCAAGACTCTGAAGTTTCTGCCCACCTCATTCTCTTATCTCTCTCCCTTCCTATTTATGGAGATGAAGGGGAAGTGGAGAACAGCTAACTCTTTTTTGCCTTAGTTCAAAAAAGCCCCAGTTGTAAATTGAGGAAAGAAACTTTCCTCTTAAAGACAAAAGAAAGGTGATGAATACAGATGCTAAAAAATTTGAAGGACAGAGAAGAGGAGCATAGGGTAGTCACAGATTTAAGGAGAGTAAAAAAGATTGGCACAGTTGTGATTCAACAAGGATAATGTCAAAATATTATGAAAAAGGGTCCAAGCTGAAGTTAGACAAAATTACTTTTAATACAATAATCCAAGGAAACTAAAATTTAAACAAAGATTATTTTAGTTTATAAACAAATAGCCTAATTAGAAAACATAACTAATTTACATGGCCCCAATTAAGAAATATGTTGGGTTGCTCATTTGTAGATGTTAGCCTAAGTTCTGTTTTTTTTTTTTTTCCCCTTTCTGGCAACATAGGCATATTTGGCCATGAAGCTGTATTTACAGCCGAGCTAAATGGTTTCCTGGAGAGTTAAATTTTATTCAATAGTAGTTGTCGTTGAATTACAAAAATTCCTATCCTGAGTTCCAGTAAATGTCAGTGGAGAAGGTAATGGACCATACAACCCAATTCTTTACATGGAAAAAGTAAGCAAACCATCAAGGAAGTTGTCTTGACTTTGGTGAGTTTTAGTCTATATTGGACGGTTGCCTTTATTCCCAAGGTGTTATGGCATGCCAAGGATTTTTTAGATGGTAGATTTTCTGGACTTGAATAGCATAAAAACCCTTCCTTAAAATTCCACAAATTAAAGTGAACTTGGCTTTCTCCACTGTATCATATTGTGAACTGGCAAACATTTTTGTGGGAATTTAGATAAAATAAACCTAGATTTGATAATTTATCCTTTACTATATGGTTTAATCCTTTTCTGTTTCATTAACTTAACTGGTTAGACCATAGTAATTAAAAAAGCCTAAAATCTAGATTTGATATTGGGCTAAACCCATGATTTCTATTGTGTTGGGAATTCACTGGTATAAAAACTTCTTCCACTAATATTAATAATGCTCTCTGAGGGCATTCAGGGATTAAGTGATTTGCTCATGGTCATATGGTGAGTACCAAGAATAGGATTGGAATCCAGATCTTCTTGATTCTCAGCTCAGCCCTCTTTCTATTTTATTACATCATACTATCCTTTGAGTTACCTGACATTTATATAGTACTATAAGATTTATGAAGCACTTGATATATTTTTTCTCATTTAAACTTTACAATAACTATCAGATAAACAGTATAGGTATTATTGTTATCCCTATAAGGAATAGGGTATTCAGACTGAACTCTCAGTGTAAAAACTCTCCCCATCAAGGCAATTCATCTACAACCTATAACCTTAGAAATTAACCCTTTAATTCTAGAAGTCTCAGTTCTGGATGATTATTGCATTCCTTCCTCAATCTCTTTCCTCATTCCCTAGGCTACTTAGACAAAGTTTTCTGTCAAGCCCAAACAGAATTGTGCCTGGTATGACCTGCCTATAACAATATGAATCTGTAGATAAAGGTGGAGTGAGCAGTGTCAATGTACAACATGGTAGAAATCTCATCACTGAAAGATGGGGGAAAGAAGTAGGTGTGGGATACCTATCTCTCTTCTCTTCAAGAAATAAAGCCTATTCCTTTGCAAATCCCTTTTTCTTTTAAATAAGTCAAGTTAGAAATTATATCTTAGATGGAGATTTTTGAAAAAATCAATAATGTAATAGACTTGGGTCTTCTCACACAACAAAATAAACAAAAGCTTGAGAGTTGCTTCTAGAACAGCTAGATCAAAATGATTTGACTGGCTCCAAAATAGCATATTGTTAAGTGTTATGACTTGAACCCAAGTCTCTTTCTCACGCTAAATCTAACATTCTACTCATATTTCCATGTACCTACCACGAATATAGTTTCATTTCTATGGTCATAAGTTGCATCCACAGTTCTGGCTTTAATGTAGCCAGTCGTCTCAAAAATGTCAGTGCCCTTGGATGTTAAGGAAGCCAGACTGACTACAGGGGATTGAAGAAAATTAGTCACTGGTCAAACAAATCAGAAGAAATTCAGGGAAAGTGCCATTCTGTGGCTGTGGTAAAGTTCAACATCTTGGTAAATGAAGGGCAGTCCACTTATATCCCATTGTGTATTTCTAAGGAAAGCAAAGTTCCAGGGTGACATCCTTCTATGGATGAAAAATAACTATAGCTTCAGAGGAGGATGAGCATCAGGAACTTGTGATTCCATCTAAAAGCTTTGGACTTCTTTAGGAGAGTATGAAATTGAGTTAGTTCAGAAGCAAATACACTGTGCCAGGTGTGTATTCACTCCATTTTTATTACCAAGGGCGTAACATTGACTTCCTTCTATTTAGTCCATGCTGCAAATATAAAAGTCAGCTCACCAGTAAATTTTTACAGCAACATTACAAAGCACCTTTTCTGGATGGCTTCATTTAGGGAAGACATTCGCAAATCTGGTAACCAGGCCACCTTCTGTTTAAATAAGAAACAATTTTGCTTATGCATTATCTTTCTCTAAGGAGTGTAAAATGCTTTATATTCTCTCACTGATCCTAAAACTTTTATCAAGATGTGTGCCAGGCAATGTAAGATCATAAAATCTTAAACCTGGAAGGGATTTTAAAGGTCATTTAGTCTAACCCTTGTCCACATCACAAATCCCATCTCCAACATCCATAATGAGTTTTTATCCATCTTCTTGTTCACTGCTTCCTCAGGCTGCCCATTCACATTGGTGCAGTTGATATTGTTACAAAGTCTTTATAGGTGAAAAGAATGCTAAGAATTGCTTACAGTTCTTATATTTAATCTTATTTTACAATTAAGGGAACTAATGCCTGATGTCTTAATTGCCAATCGAACAGTCATTTCTTAAGCTGTATCCTTCTTGACCTCACTGAAGCTTTTAAAACTATTACACACACTCTTCTCCTGAATAATTTCTTCTCTTTAGGTTTTCTTGGCACTTCCCCTCCCTGTTCTCTCTCTATTTGTCTGGCCATTTTTCTCAATCTTCTTTGTGGTGTCCTCAGCTAAATCATGCCCATCAATCAAGGGAGTCTTTCAATAGTCTGTACTGGGCCATCTTCTGTTTTTCTTCTGTACTATCTTAGTGATTTCATCAACTTCCACGGGTGCAACGTTCATTTCTATGCAGATAATTCCTAGATCTATATATCTACTTCTAGTTTTCCTCCTGATCTCCAGTCCTGTATCATGAACTGTCTTTTTGACATCTTGAATTACATATCCCACAGACTTTTCAAACTTCACATGTCATTATCTTTTCTCCAAATCCTCCACTTTTGCCAAATCCTGGGCATTCTTCCAGTCCTGTAGGCTCACAATCTTGGTGTCATTCTCAACACCTTATTCACACTCACCCTACATATCTAATCTAGTGTCAAATGTTGTCACTTTTACCTTAATATCTCTTGGATTTTGTATCCCCTCACACAGCTATAACCTTTGTTCAAACTTTCAGGACCTCTTACCCAGACTATTGCAATAGATTTCTTAATGGTTTTCATTCCTCATCTCTTCCCCACTCTGATTCATCTTCCACTTACCTGTCAAATTCTCCTAAATTGCAAGTATGACCATGTTATTCTCCATCCTTCCTCACTTTCCTCCCCAATAAACTTCAGGATAACATCCTCTGCTTGGCATTTAAAGATCTTCCCAGTCTGACTCCTGACCTTTTCAGTCCTCAGTCTTTTATATATTCCATGAATACCATGATTCAGTTACATTTGCCTCCTTGCTGTTCTACACTCAGCATTCCTCCTCACTCTTTACCTTTTCTTTGACTATCCCTACAAGCCTGGAATACTCACTCCTAGCTTCCTTAACTTCCCCAAAGATCCAGCTCAAATCCCACTTTGTCTAGAAGGCCTTTTCCTGCTTCCCTCTCTCCTTTCACACATGTTTCTTTCTCAGATTATCTTTTGTATTCACTGTATATATCTTGTATGTACAGAGATGTTTTAATATTGTCTTCCCTATATGAATGTGAATTCCTTGAGAGAGAATCATGTTTGTGTTTTTATTTATATTCCCATATAATATATTAATATAATATATCATATTATATTATATTGTTAGATTTGCAATTGTTAGACTGGCAATATATAATAAATTCTTAATAAATGCTTGTAAATTTACTAACAGAGAGGACAAGTAATGTGCTTAAACTCCCACAGTAAGATAGTGACAGTCAGGATTTAGACCAAGATTTCTTAACTCTTAGTCCAATGATCTTTTCTTAGTACCATACCATTTTCTTTCCAATTCCCTAAAATCTTCCAAAAAACAGTATGTCCATCCTGAAGAAAACTGATTTACTTCTCTCTCACCTACCCCTTTTCCCATCTCACTGCCTCCTGTTCCACAGTTCCTTATAATTTTATTTCCCTTCACACCAGGGCTGGAGCCAGAGGGAAGAACTTCATGTGAAGTTCTTGCTTTTGATTAGCTGTGGAACAAAAAGAATAGAAGGCAAGTTAAGGAACTATAGTTTTCCAGGAAAAAAAATCCTTTTTGACCTTATCAGTTTAAAATTTATTTTAAAAATTTCTTAATTCAGAGAAGTCATTTCAATAGACTTGTAGATTTGCATTGAAGTGGAAATTTTCTCAGCAATCCATGTGCTCATTAAATACTCTGTGATCCCCCCTCATTGTTAACTGATTGGAATTATGTCTATTTTATTGAATGAGATTCAGCTTAATGTAGTGCTCTGTTGGTCACTTGCTAAAAAGTTGCAAGAATTTCTGTCTGAAAAGGAATTTCTTCCTTAGGCAATGCTCATAACAGGTTGGAAATAGGATGTAGGATTGATAACAACAACAAAAACATTCTCATCGATGACAATAATTTTTATTTTGCTGCATGTTAAGCAGCAGTTGCAATTTCTTGTCTCCCAAAATTATATTACAATAGATAGATGACCATTTCCATCAAATAGATGAGGCTTTGGCACGAAAGACCAAGAAATTGCCTTCCTTCAGTCAATACTATAAAAACTGTCAGAGAAGATTGACCAGTTAGAGAAGAACCTGGAACTCCAGTTGAGTGTGTTGGATGAGAACCAGAGCAAACTGAGTGAAGAACACATGAAGTTCCAATGAGATGCTTTTTTGATGAATGATCATCTTTCTCATATCCTGCCCACTTAAATATGTCCTATGATCATATGATCTTATGAAGAACAGATCTTCAAGTGCAAAGGGACCTTTATGGGCCACTAGGACACTTTATAGTATCTCTGTGCTTATCCAAGGAAAAATCTGCTTTTTAGTGGTTTGTCAGACAAAACCATTAAGGTGTGAGAAACTTACAAATGTTAGAATTGCAGCATCAGGGCAGTATCACTATGCTATCTCCTGGGTCAACTTTTCTCTGGAGCTATAGACAGCATTGTCAAGTTTTAGAAGTATTAACAGGAGAATCCAGGCCAGTTCTCCCCCAGGAACCACCAGGTCCTTGCCCTGTGTTTTGCCATCCCACAGCCAGAGCCTTTATGCTCCTGGACTTTTGTCCCAAACTGCTGCCCCAGGCACTGGGCACCCTGTTGGATAGTGCAGGCAGCCTTTCTGCTCTGCCCACTTTACCCTAATCACAGGTTGGAACAGAAAATGGACCTATGATGAACTCTTCCACAAAACATATACTCATGCATGTGTTTATGATAGACCCATCACTTCAGCCAGCTTCTCAGTGCCTCTGTCAGAACTGCATAGTGGGGTGGGATTGAGGATGGGTGACCTCAGCCTAGAGACCAAATCACTACTAGAGAAAAGGGATACACTCCCTTCCCTTTGTAGATGGTGATTAATATTCCCCTTGCACATGGGGCCTGCTGGTTGGGCCACACACGCAAATATACTCCTTTCCTATTGCCCATTGTTGCTCATTATATTGTCAAGACGCTATCAAGCTGTTATTGTACAGTGGAATGTTGGGGTCACCAGGTACAATGCTCAAGGCCCATACCATTCATATTCCCCACATAATGGAGAATTTCATTAGGCAAGGGATTAGTCTTGGATATATTTTTACTCAATTTTTTAAGTTTTTAGACTATATATAGATTTGATTATTTCCTCACTGATAATAAAATCTCAATGGAGAAAAAAAAATAGAGCATTGTATATACAACCTTCTAATTATGACTTGCAATAAAACATTTAGCATCATTTCTGGTATATAGTAGACACTTAATAAATGCTTATTTCCTTCCCTTAATTTTTAATATAACTTGACAATTTCTATGTAACTTGGTTCTGCAATTATTTATTCTATTTTTATGGCTTCACTATCAGTCAACAAATTAATAAGCATTTTGTTGTTACTGTTCAGTCATGTCTGCCTCTTTATGACCTCATTTGAGGTTTTCTTGGCAAAGATACTGCAGTGATATATCGTTTCCTCCTCTAGTTCTTTCTTTCTTTCTTTCTTTCTTTTTTTTTTTTTTTGCTAAGGCAATTGGGGTGAAGTGACTTGTCCAAGGTCACACAGCCAGGAAGTGTTAAATGTCTGAGACCAGATTTGAACTCAGGTCTTCCTCACTTCAGGGCTGATGCTCTATTCACTGTACCACCTAGCTGCCCCTTGTATTTCATTTTACAGGTGAATAAACTGAAGCCAACAAGGGTAAGTGACTTGCCTATAGTCCTACAGCTAGTAAATTTCTGAGATGTGATTTGAACTCAGGAAGAATAATTTTCCTGACTCCAAGGACAGTATTCTATTCACTGAGATGCCTAACTATCTTGAAAGAGGTATTTATTAAGTGTCAAGTACTATATTAAGTGATGAGAATACAAATGACAAAGCAGGACACAATCACTGGTAAAAAAAATGCAGGATATATACAAAGTAAATACCAAAATTTCAAAGACAAAGAACCTTAAAATTCTATCAGAATTGTGCACATCCACAAGTCTTTTTGAACCTACTCTATTGACTAGTCATTCAAAGTGAGACCTCTCCTCATTCCCACAATGGTTAAGTGCCTCCTGTCTCAAACCATCTTTTGAAAAGCTTCTTTGTATTTATTCTCTTTATAGTTATTCCATATAAACTTTGTTTCTTTTTCTCTATGATACTATAAGTTTCTAGCACTGTATTATAAAAATCATACATTGTGGCAAGGCTGGATTTATGCCAGGAACACAGGCTAGTTGTGAACCCCTCCAATATTGCCAAGAAAACCCTAAATAAGATTATGAAGAGTAGACATAACTGAAATAATTTGAACTACAACAACAAATATGTTAACACATACATATATGTGCATGTATATCAATTAGTTAGTTCTATGTGTTGTCCATTCAACTGGATATCATAATCTGGACCTAGATAGTAGATAGAACATAATAGACAATAAACAGATGCTTTTTGATTGATTGCACAATAAATAATCTTTATCCATTTTGTTTTTCCAATATAGATAGTTAAGGTTAAGGCTCTTGAGAAATTATAGATTTTATTTAAAAATCTTTGCTATATTCAGGGGTTTCATACAATAAGAGTTATTTGCAAATGGCAGCACCTGTAGGGCCTCAAACTCTCTATATGATCTTTTTATTTGGACTTTTTGTTAGACATTCTCTGTGACAGTGCAAACGCTTTTGGCAAGGAAATGTCTCCCTGTTTTATACATCTTGAATCATATTAATAATCAGAGAGTTGTCAAACAAAGTTATATCCATTGTAGCCCCTTTCAAGGAATCTTGCATGATTTTATCATATGCATTGGAGTTTCTGCAAGGTGGTGTTTTGCTCTGTCAATTCAAATTCTTTTTTATAGTCAGCAAACAATAAGCATATTGAGATCTTGTACTTACTATATCTTTCAACCAGTTATTTGATTGTAAAGATGTAGTCAGCTGTGGAATATCATTTGCAAAAGCCTGACAGTTCTTTTCTCACACCTTTCTCAAAGATGCCTTCAATGAACATAGAGATTATTCACATACAAATTTTGTACAGATGAGAGAGTAGGCATATTGGTGAGTAGTTACCGATATATTGTTGATTTTTTTTGTCTTAGATTTCCCCTGAAATAAACTGGCAAAGCTTCCTAAGCAAAGAAACCAACCTTTATTAAAGAAATAAAGATGGTGGTCTTCAGTCCATCCAATATGATCTGAGACAATGAAATACAAAATTCACATTTATTTATATATTACTTGTTTATGTACGACTCTGTGTAGGTTATAGTATCCCAATAAACCCTATTTCAGAGGTCTTGTCTCAATAAGTCCTTTACATTTCAGATAGCTTTCATCATTTTAAAAGATTAATATACAGGTATGATTATTATGGTCACATACTTAAGATACACACTTTATAATGATTATAGTCATACTCCTAAGTTTAACTAACACAGATGTTCTAATGGTAGTACATGATAATTTCAGTAAGATAGATTTTCACTAGGGGCTATACTATAAATTACACAATTACTTCTTAATCTATTGAAATAGCTGATAAATGACCATCAAAGTAATACAAAGCAAAGTACTGAAGGTATTGATTATTGATCTTTCCTAATACTCTCCTAAGTATTAGATATACTTTTAACTTTCAATCTGAATCAGTACAGAAATATTTATCATTCATATTTTTGAAAAAAGCTTTAATATTTTTAAATTTTTATCTTATGATTGTTTTCTGATATTCCATGCCACAAAGAATTTTCCCTTGCAACTAAGAAAAACCTCAACCAACAATAGCAGCAGCATCTGAAAATGTTTGAAATATTTCTCTTTCTCTTTGTTCCTCTTCCTCCTCCCTCCTGCCTGCCCCCCATAACCAGAAGAAGGTTGCACATTCCATCAATTGTTCTCTGGAATCTATATTGATCATTACCTTTAACCTGTATTCCTTTCGCTTCCAAAATGTAGTCAATGTAGCTATTGTTTTTCTGCTTCTATTTTCTTTCTCTGCATGAGTTCATACAATCTTCCAAATTTTCTAATACTTCTAATCAAGTAGAGAATTGTAAGGAATGGGACATGGAAACTCCAGAATTCAATGGAATTTAAACCAAGGTCTTCAGATTCAGAATTAGCACTTTAATTTTTCTTCTGTACCATGCTGCTTTATTATTCTCATTTTATAAATAAGAAGATCATGGTCCAAAGATATGAAATTCTTGCCTAGTTAGTGGAAGAGCTAGTGTTTCTGCTTCATCTCCTGAGTGCCAAGTCTGCTCTTGTTCCACCATGTCGGGGTTCTCTGAATGGACACAGTAGGATCAGAATTTAGTCAAGGGGGTGAGGGATGCCTCAGTTTTGTGTATGAACTATTTTGTTTCTCTTTGGAAACCACTGCTTTTTGGAAACAACCGTTTTCATCATTCTGGCTATGACTCCAGACAGATGAAATCTGTCAGGATCTTTAGGCTGCCATTCAGGGATAAGCTCCAGACATCGGAATTTCCAGACTGCTCAAAGGCATGTCATCTGCATAGATAAACAGGCACACCTGCTAAGCTGGGATAGCCTTTAAATAGATGTTAAACAAGATCTCTGTGATATGTTTTCAATATAATGTCACTTTTGACTACAGGAACTCACCAGTTTGCTTGGAGAATATGTTTAGGTGCCAGAAAATGACATGAATATGAAATGACAGGAAATTGTGTTTGGATTGTGGTGAGTTGGTTCTGATACAGTCTACTGAACTTTTCTGAAGGGACTGCTACAGTATAGCAAGAGGAAAATGTAGTTAATACTGCATTTTACACTTTCCATGTTTCCCACCTTTGCATACTCACCAAGGATGGAAATTTTGGAATCATCTCTAATTTTCCTTTTTTTCCTTAGTCTACCTATATACCCATAGTCCTTTTTATTTTCTATTTTCCTCCATCTCTTCTACTTGTCCCTTCTTTTTCATTTCTTATAGTTACTACCTAGTTCAGACTAGGTTCAATTACTAGCTCAGACTACCATAAACTTTTGCCTGTACTTTTTCACACTCTCCTAACAGATTTTAATGTGTCCCCAAGTCTTGTCCCCAGAATTCCCTCTTCTCGAAAGAGAAAAAAGAGGGAGATGATGAATCAGAGTCTAGGGTCTACTCAAAACTGCATATCTAGCTAAGGAATGTGAAGCAACAAAAGCTAAGACATTCTGGCTCTTTCCTTACCTCTGTCTTATAATTTACAATCTTGTAGCTGTTAGCCTGCAGACTGAAGCGTAAAATACACTCCTAAACTTCCTCTAATTGCTAAACTCTATTAGAGACTAGTCTGTCAGATATGGTGTTAATAAATTCTTTTGTGACTATAAGACAATCTTTTTGAATTCTTTCAAACAAACTATGAATCATGATTCTCACATATTTTAGCTTCTCTGCCTCTAGTTTCCCCCTCTCTAAGATAGCTTGCATACACTGCAGCTGTGATGAGCATACTCTTTACTGTATGGGTTGATCATATATCAGTCTTCTTACTCCGAAACTCTCAGTGGCTCCCCATTGTCTAAAAAACAAAGCATCGCAATTTTCTCCTGGAATTATCTAGCTCCAACCTACCTTTCTACTCTTATTTCATGCCTTTGACTAAATTTGGGGGGGGGGCAAATTCCTCCTGAGTTAAAATATTCCCTCTGCTCCTACCTGTGTGTCCACTTTAGTTTTGTTATTTATGAAAAAAGGAGGTTGTGCCAGATGACCTCTGTGGTCCTTTCCAGATCTCCTTCTATGATCCTATGACCTTCATGTATTTAGCAAACTTGACTGTCCTGCTTTTTATTGTCTCTGTACCTTCTCCCACTTAATGCCTCTATACCTGAAATGGACTTTCCCCTCTCTGCTGAATCATTGTAATAACAGTTTTATTGAGAGGTAGTATTTGAGAATGATAGAGAACTGGCCATCAGGATAATCTAGATTCAACTCTTTCCTTTCGTGCATACTGGATGTGTGACCCTGGACACATCTTCTTACAGGTGAATTTCTAAAACAGTTTTTTTTTTTTTAAACCCAGTAAGTTTCAGAGAAGTTGCCAGTATGGATTGTGAGAGGGTGTTTCATCACTGGGATATTCTAATTACTGATGATTTTTTTAAAAAAAATTTATTCACCTAGGGGCAGCTAGGTGGCACAGTGGATAAAGCACCAGTCCTGAAGTCAGGAGGACCTGAGTTCAAATTTGGCTTCAGACATTTAACACTTCCTAGCTGTGTGACCCTGGGCAAGTCACTTAACCCCAAATGCCTCAGCAAAATATATATATTCACGTTGATATAGGGCTTTATAAAAATCAGATTTCTAAGGGTGAAGATTGAATGTCTACAGCCTTCTGCAAATCATTAGATCCTATTTCCCCTCCTGTCAAATCGGCATGGAGAGAAGAAGGTTTAAACTGCATGGACTCCTATGATCTTCATTTCTGTCTTTATATCCTTAGTGCCTATTATAATCTCTAATACATAGCAGGGACCATAGTTATATTGCTAGTAAATAGAGGTGATACTTCCTTTCATGCCTAACACAACTGCAGTTTATGATCCGTCTCTTTCTTTTTTAAATGTAGAGAAAAAAGTCACTATTTTCCCCCAGCCCCCACCCAACCCCTTTAGTTGGTAAGGTAAAGGCTCCTTTGGGTGCTAATGGAAGATCTCCAGCTCTAATTAGCTGATCTTTACCTTCCTCCAGGGACATATTAACATACTAAACGGTATTGTTAATGTACAGGTGCAATTATTGGGTGAGTGGTAAGAAGAACAAGAGCAAGACCTGTGTCAGCCTCAGAGTTGTCAAAGAAAGAAAAACAGAATTAGATTGTTTGTGTACTTTTACTTCTCTCTAGGGTGCCATGCATACAGAGCTACAGATTGAATTGAGCTCTGAGTGGGGTTAATCTCCAATGGTTATCAAGACAAAAACCTTAAGGAGGGATGGGTGGGTAATCACCTTGTGAATTAATCAGGTTTGGCCCTTGGTCCCTTAGCTGGGGTCATGGGATGGAGATCTGGAAAGGATCACAGAATCATCTGGCACAACCCCCTCATTTCACAAATGACAGAACAAGATGGCTACACAGGTAATGGCAGAGGAAGTATTTGCACTCAGGAGAACCCACTCAGAGATTAGAAGACACCCTCTGAGTAGGAAAGTGGGTCAAAGAGAAAAGTCCCCAAGGGTCCCTTAGTTTATTGGTTGTTAGCATGAACTAGTCTGAGCTGGACACCCCTGTGGAGGTTGTCATAGTAGGAGTTCCAGGTCCAGCAAAGCAAACACTGCACAGAATCAAGAGATGCTTAGTCATCCTCCTGATCTACTGAATCTGATTTCTAGGTCAGTGTAACCTTTTCTGTACAAATAAGGGAGCTCAAGAAAATCAAGGTGATTCATAAAATCATTAACTGCCTCAGTTCCACACCAGTGATATAAAGTAAAAAACCAACATCTAATATCCTGAAAAATAGCACCAGCAGTTTAACATTCATAGAGCAAAAAGGGATACTAGTGTTTGACAGACCTTCAGTTAACAATGACCTTAAAAGTTAATGAATGCCTGCTGTATGCTAGGATGGGGGTCAGCTCTCTGTCACTTAGAATATGAGATGTCTCCATAAAGAAAATACCTAAAAAATACTTGGTAGGCTTTAGTGCTGGAATTGTTAAGGTTTGACATTTTTGTCAAATTCAATTCAGCAAATTGTATTAAGTACCTGTCACATAGAAGTCACCACATGCGGGTGATGTCAGCCCACAAGATGATGCCTGGTGTGAAGGAACTTGGGGATGAAGAGCAGCAGGAAATAAAATGTTTACACAATAACTCCAATACAAGGTTACATGTTATAAGTTCAGAGCAGAAAGAGAGATCACTTTAGGAAAGGGGAATTTCATCTAACCAGGAAGGCTTCCTAAAGGAAGTTGCAATTGGATGTCCCCATCTACATCTTAATTTCAACATGTCTAAAACTGGCTATCTTCTACCCTTCTCTCCAAATCCTCTTCTTTCTAAATTCCCTATTATTGTCAAGGATATCATTATCCCAGTCATCACAATCTAGGTGTATCACTCTTGATTCCTTTATTTTCAACCCAAATAGCCAATCCATTGCCAAATTATATCATTTCTAATTCTACAATGTTGCCTGTATACTCCCCTTTCTCTTTACTCATATGACTGCCTCACTAGTTATGGCCCCACAATGTCACCTCTGGATTACTTCAGTATCTTTCATCTTGTCTCATCTTGCCTCAATTCTCTCCCCTTTCCAGTTTTCTCTCAGTTAGCAAAGTGATCTTTCCAAAGTGAAGGTCCAACCATGTCACTCCTTCTTTCCCTCAGTAAATTCCACAAGCTCTCTTTTACCTCTGATATCAAAGATAAAGATCTCAGGAAAACTTTTAAATCTCTTACAATCTGGCTGCTTCTTACATTTCCAATCTTAAACTTTTCTCCCTTCCATGCATTCTCTGATCTAGACTTCTAGACTTCTTCTGTTGCTCACATATGACCATTTGCATTTTCAATGGCTCTCCCTCCCCATGCCCCAAATTCTCTCAATCTCCTGGTTTACTTGGCTTCTTTAAATTCACAACAAAAATTCTATCTTTTGCAAATAGCCTTTCCTGGTCCTAATTTCCTCCTTAAAGTTAGTGCCTTCCCTTTGAGATAATCTCTAACATACTTTATATATCTTGTCCTCATTGAGACCATATGTTCTTGAGAATAGGGATTCTTTTTGTCTTTTTTTTTTTTAATTTCTGGTGCTTAGCACAGGTTCTGGTACATAGTAGGAACTTAATAAATGTTTATTGACTTGACTTGAAAATGTTTGTTGAATTTAGGTTCAATATCAAATTTTCCTTTTAGTTTTACTTTATGCCTTATTTTTCTAGGAATGTTTCACTTTTCATTAAAATTAATGGAAGAAGGATTTTATTATGCTAATTTTTATGCTTTTATTAAGAGAACTGGAGGTATCCAAGTATCCCAGAGGCCCTGTAAGAACTAGTGATAATAAGAACAGAATAACTAACCACCATCAGAATTTCTGGTGTGCTTGTGAATTAGATAGGAAGTGAGAAAAACCTCAAGGAATGTGATTTTTAAGTCAGCTTTCTTCCTGGAGCATTTCTGCTTAGCTTCTCTGCTCTTGATTAATGTTTATTATACATACAAAACTGCATGTCTTGTACAATTGAGAGACCATTTTATACCTTGAAGTTATGAAATAACAATTGGCAGATGAATGATTTAACATGCTAAACCTGACATTTTTAAGTCAAGTCAAAAATATTTTGGCATTATTATATGTTTACTCTTGAATGTTAAAATCAAGGGTCAATGGATGTTCACCCTTTTCACTATCCTTTGACTTTGTCATAAAATGTCTCCTGTAGTGTGATCCTCAGCCCTACTCAAATAGTAATTTCTTTTTGTGATTTGACCATGCTTTGTGCACTGTACATTTGAAGTTTTATCTCATATCATGTTTTATCCAGTGTATGTAAGCATTGAGTGTATTAATCCCATCTCTCCATTTTTCTCTAGCTCTTATAATATAAAATTAATTACTCCACAATGATATGCTAGTGTTTTCATCCATTTCTCCCTTTTTTTGTGTAACAGAGTACTTCTACACAAATTTTAAAGATTGTGTTAAATTAATTAATATTTACTCATCATTTACTATGTTCCAGGCACTATGTGTTGGGAACACAAGCTTATATTCTAATTGGGGAAGATAACACATAAAAGGAAATTAAAAAGTGTGTATGTGTTGGGACAGGTTGGGTAGAAAGGAAGAACTCCTTGGAATTTAAGATGGGGAAGTCTGGAGTGTTTGGAAGGCCAAGAAAAGAGTGAATGATGGCTAAATTGAATTCTTCCTTAAAATAGAGATTCTAGGGAGAACTCACCAATGAAAGGAAGTGGCTGTAGGGACAGAGGAATCTTCTAGGGATATTAAGCATCTAGGCATGGTGGCAAAGTCTAGAGAGACAGGAGGCAACCAGAAAATTATTGAAAGAGGGGAAAAAAGTGGTGCCTAAATCAAAGATAAAACCCAGCCATTTCTGACTTTAGGATCTTTATCCATGAAGATTTGATCTTCTCTATTTTACAGAGTTCACAATAGAATGAAAAGAATACAAATAATCATAAAATTTAAGAGGTGAAAGAGAACTTCAGAGATTATCTGAGCAAACTTTCTGCATTTATAAAGACAATTTTAGTGTCATAATCTCTTCATCCTGATTCCTCCCCAATCATAAATTAGCTGGGTATAAATCAATAATCAAGTCCTTGGCTACCAAAAGCTTTGGTCCTGGTTTGTTATATAACTAGTTATGCATTGCTTAGTCATTTACTAGATGTAATTACTTAGTA
Source organism: Antechinus flavipes (assembly GCF_016432865.1). Classification (NCBI taxonomy): domain Eukaryota; kingdom Metazoa; phylum Chordata; class Mammalia; order Dasyuromorphia; family Dasyuridae; genus Antechinus; species Antechinus flavipes. The sequence goes on from NC_067398.1 coordinate 397,303,216, forward strand.
ACTTTATTCCACCATAATTACAAGTATTATATCCTGACTATTCTTACCCACATATTGTCTTTCTTCCAGTAGGGGATGACCCTAGAAAAAATTGTGAACTGAGTGATATTTGTCATCAAATTTATGTGAGTATAGGTATATACACACTCAGAGAGATATATACATATATACCATCCTAACCCCCTTTTAGGGACTTTTCTCTTCTCTTTCAAAGTCAAAGTCTATGTTTCCAAGTCATTTAGAGAACCATACAAAGACATGAAGCTGAGAAATGAACTATCACGTAAAAGAAATATCAAGGTTAGTTTTTACTAAACTAAGATCATAGAAGAGAGTAATGTGCAATAAGGCTGGAAAGAAAGATCAGGGGTAGATTCTGTGAATAGCTTTAAATGTGAAACAGAAGAGTTTGTTTTTGATCTTAGAAGCAATATGGGGATATTGGAATATAATAAACTGGTCATGATATGTAGTCAGACCTTTGTTATGGGAATATCATTTAGGCTACTGTGGGATGGATGGATTGTAAGGGGAAGAATAGAGAATAAGAGACCAATTAGAAAGGCATTTTGATAGTTTGGTTGAAAGATAAGAATTTGAATTAGGGTGGTGGCTGTTTAAATATACAGTAACTGATGCAATAGATATAGAAGTGGCCTGATTAGGTATAGGGTAAATGATGGTGTCCTCATCAGAAATAGGGATATTTAGAAGAAGAGGCTGGGGGGATATGAGTTATGTTTTGTACATGCTGAATTTGATATGCCTAGTGAACATCCAGTTTGAAATGGCCAATAGAAAGTGGTATGGAAATAATATCCCAGGAAAAAGACTAGGCTAATTATATAGATCTGGGAAGCCAGTCCATGGAAGCAGACAGTCATCAAGTGAGAGATCTAAGAGAGAAATAGAGGTTAATAAATACTTTATGTATATCTTATCTATTCTAGAGAGTACAGAGAGAGGAGAGAATCTATGATAGAGCCTTTCTTTATACCCACAATTAGGAAGAAAGATGTGGATTATGGTCCAGCCAAGGAAATTGAGAAGAACTGTTCGGACATTTAGGAGAGCCAAGAGAAAGGTGACAAAGAAGAAAGAGTGTCCAGGAGTAGAGGGTGATCAGCTATTGCTAATATTGCAGAGAGGTCAAGGAGAATGAAAACTGTATAAAGGTCATTCAGTTCGTCAGTTAAGAGAACAATCAATCAATAAGTACTTATTAAGTATCTTCTGTGTGCCAAGTTTTGTTCTAGCTGAGAGTATGTATGTACAAAGAATGAAACAATCTTTATGTTATATTCAAATATAGAAGATAAGCATATATAAAATATATGTAGCATAAACATGAAGTTAATAAATGCAAATAAATGCAAAGTTGTTAATTATGAGGTAGCTAATTGTAAGGTAATAGTGAGGATACCAATGATTGGGGGAATTAGAGAAGGCTTCATGCAGAAAATGATATCTAAAGCACATCTTAAATGAAGAAAGGTTCATTGATAACAGGAGAAAACAGTTTCAATTGAGTGATCAGGTTGGAAAATAAGAAAAAAAAGCCATCTACTACTTAATGAAATAAGTGCAAGTTATTCTCTTCCCCATTCATGTTTTCTTCATGTTTTTAATGGAAGAGAGTAAGTTAGGTCTTCTATCTTTTAATATCAAATTTCTAGTGAGGGCATGCCCACTTTAGCTCAACAAGGAGTGAAACTTAACAAAAATGCTCCCACTCAAGCTATTGTGAGATCATGTCAATACCTTGTTAAATCAGATTGGCCTTGTGTTGACATCTTTGGTCATCACTTGGGAATCTGGAAGAACACAAATTTGTTCTAATTTCCATCTTGTCTCAAAGCTAGAAGCTTTCTGCAATGGTTATTAATATTATTTTCAACAATTCAGTAGGAATTGAAGGAGTCCACAACTTCTTCTAACAAGGAATATAATTTTTTTCTCTAAAGAAGAGAATTTTTAGTAGTTGGGGATTCAAGATGCCTTTCTTTGAAGATAGGCAACCATCACTTCTAAATGCAAACCAAATAAATAATTAACACAGCTGATTCTCCCTCGCTAAACAGAAGCTAACATTGTATTCTGACTGCAGCTCATTCTTTATGTCTTGAGTAAGAGGGAAGTGTACCTCATTTCCTTCCACAGCCTCTCTTTTCTCCCCTTTTTCTGTTCTGCACAGAACCAATAAACCTTGCATCTTTGAATTATCAGAGGGAATGATTTCCATCCAGCTGGTCTTTGAATTCTCTTAACTAGAAAAGAACAGCTGAAAACAGACTACATGGAGTGTGTTTGGGTGGTTTGAAAGCTTTTTCTAACTACCGTTTTTCTGCCTCACCAACTCAATGATTGACAGTGTCTTTCCCACAGCTTCTCAACTGGTTGGCAGTTACCATTGAGACAGTATCCTAAACTACTTTAAGGAGAAAAATGTCAGTTACTACTTAATGAAATAAATGTAATTAATTTTTCATAGAAAACTAGATTTGCAGAGCTAGTGTGTAGTGTTTAAAATAAGCAAGATGGTTTTGTCTCTCTGCCATCCTCTGTGAGGGTTTTTTCACATATATTTTGACTGGGGTTCCAAATCTGATTTTGTCCTAAATCTTCTAATCAGAGCCAGCTTGCCCTGCCAAATTTATAATAAATGGAGCACTGGAATCTTTGAGTTGGCAGGGACCTTTAGAGACCATCTATTTCAAACCATACCTGAACAAGAATCCCTGCTACAGGATGCCTTGGAAATAGTTATCCAGACATGGATTAGATATCTTGAGTAAGGATGAAATATTTTCTGAGGTATTCCATTTCACTTTTGGACAGCTCCAATTTTCAGGAAGTTAATCTTTACATAAACACCAAACTTGACTTTTTTTAAGGAAGAAAGGAGGATGTATAGAGTTATGGTTAGACTGTTTGACCGACAATCAAAAACACCTGGATATAAATCTTGCCTAGTCACTTAAACTTCTCTGAGCACCTGCAAAATGTGGATGAAAATAACAGTTCTTCCAAGGCAAAAATGAGATATTGTATGTAAGGTACTGTGTAAACATTAAAACATTTTAGAAATGTCAGGTGTCATTTGCAACTTCTAAACATTGTTCCAAAGCAGTCCAAAAGCATTTGTTAAGTACTAGATGCCAGGCATTGTGCTAGAACTGGTGCTACAAGAGAGACAAAAGACAGTTTCTGCCCTTGAGGACTTCAAAATCTAATGAGAGAGTCAATGTGTAAACATATATGCACAAGCAAACTATATACAGGATAAATAAGCAGTAATAAACAGAGGGAAGGCACTAGTCCTACTCTCTGGAGCCAAGCTGAACAAGTATAATCTCTTTTCCACCTAACTTTAAAATCCAAAAGTCCTTCCCAATATTCATCACTTTCTTCCAGTTCTTCATAGTATAAATAGCTCCCCAAAAATGTGGTTTTTCAGAGGAACATAGTGCTCTAAAAGAAGTCCAGGAGAAAAATCAAAAGGAAAATCATCTCTCATTCTTGGACACTGGAAGTTTTTCTATAATGATTTATCTTCATCATCAATGACAATGGAACCATTGCTCTGGGACCCTAACATTTCAGTCTTTGATTTGCTGTACTAGGAAGCTGAAATGGTACTTAAGAAATGGAAATCATGATGAGTCAAAAAAATTTATGTGTGGAAGCAGTTTAATTTTGAAAGTATTGAAGAAGGGAATGGGAAAAAATCACAAATGATATTAATACTCACCAAAGGCAATCAAGATGGCATCAACAAGCACAGACTTATATGATTACTTTGTCATCTTCATAAAAGTTTTTATAACATGGAATAAAGAGTTTTGGCTTAAAGATTCAGGAGAAAATGTGTTTTGAATCTTACCTCCAACATGTATTTTTCATTTTATTTATTTATTTTTCTCAATAGTATTTTATTTTTTCCAAATACATGTAAAGGTAGTTTTAAACATTCATTTTTATAAGATTTTGTGTTCCAAATTTTTTCTCCCTCCTTTCCTTACCTCCCATTCCTCAAGGCAGCATGCAATATCATCTAGGTTATGCATCTGATCCTATCTGATTGTCTACTTCCTTATCAGTAAAATGGGATTAGACAAATGGATTAGAAATAATCAGAATATCAAGTATTTTACTTTGATAGTTAAAGCTTGTCAGGACCTGACTTCTTATTTTCCTACTCTTATTGATACATTATTCCCTTATGCCCTTCTTAAAGGGTAGACATACTGATTCCCCTTTCTGTTCTTCATTTAGGATGTTTTCCATCTCTGTGTCTTTGTACTACCCCACGTTTGATATGCTCTTGTTTCTTTCCTCAAGCTCTTGGAGTCCATGGTTTCCTCAAGACCAGTTTAAGTTTCATTTACTGAGGGAGATCTTTGTTAGTCACTTTCCCAGCTCCTTCCAAGTTTTGATTCACTGAAAAATAGAACCAGCCTCAGCAGTGATCTAGTGGCAAATCAGACAAAAGAGAGAATGAAGAATCAGAGGGAATGGATGGGGCTTCCTGCATTAAACAGGACCCACAGTGGATAAGGACAGCTGGAGAGTACGATTATTGAGGCTGGAGTAGTATTCACACCAGAGACTGGATTAAGAAACTGGTTCTGTCAGGGATCAAGGTTCCCATTGGATCTAGAAATGATGCTCACATATGTATATTTTCATTGTAGGGTGTCAGTATTTTTACTCTATTCTTGCAAATTTCAACTCAAATAACTAAATAAAAATTACTATTTATCTGCAGAATAGACAAAAGCCAACTTAAGTATCTTGGGCATCAGAGAACTAGACAGAGTCAGGAAGATGAATTTAAATATGGTCTCAATTATTATCTGTGTGAGCCTGGGTAAGTCATTTAACTTGTTATTTACTTCAGTCTCATCTTTTGTAAAAGGGGCATAATAATAGTACTTATCTCCCGGGGTTGTTGTGAGAATTAAATGAGATAATAATTATAAAGCACTCTTCTTGGCACAAAGAAAGCACTATATGAAGTTAGGAATTAGTTATTTTTCAACAAGTGATAAAACAGAAAACCTTAAGATTGCAATCTAACAATTGCAATCAAGTGGAACACAAACTGGATACTGAAGTCCATGTATGATGTGGGCAGTTATGAAGTCAGAAAAATTCATTTTTCTGAGTTCAAATCTGGCTTCAGACACTTCTAGCTGTGTAACTTTGGGCAAGTCACTTAATCCTGTTTACTTTAGTGTCCTCATCTGTAAAATGAAAAGGAAATGGCAAACCACTCCAGGATCTTTGCCAAGAAAACTCCAAAAAAGGTCACAAAGCATCAGATACGATTGAAAAATGAACAATAACATGCTAGAAAAGGAATTGGCACCCTCCTCCCCCCGCCATGTGCTATTGCAGTTTATTTAAATCTATAGGTTCTGAAATGACAGCCAGCTGTGAAGTAGTACTGTATTTGATTAATATATAAATTCTCTCTTTTTCCAAAATAAAAAAAAATGGATGATAGTCATTTTTTTTTTACATTCAAATTGCTTTACATGGTTTTTCTTTTGATTTTTTTTTTTTGGGTCACAGTTATTCACAAAATGACAGAGTGAAGAAGTTTCTACTCACACTCATGAAAGGAATAACTCCAATACAATAATAGATCTTTGGAAGTATTTGTGTATAAAAGAAGAGCATCTGTTTCCCCTAACTTTCTAATTCCTTTTACTAACAAATTTACCATTGGATGTCAATGACAGTTATCTAGTTTTGGTCAATTCTGAAGGATCTTGAGCTTGGGGAGTCAAAGGCAGAATTGCTGAATTAAGATTCTTTTTATTCCTTCAGGTTCTCAAAACATCTCTGACTTATTCTTCAGCTCCCTTTCTTTTTTATGAGTAGGGATAATTCATTTTCAGAGAGGTATATGGATTTGTAGATTTATCCAGTCGTCTCTTGTTGCTACCTTCTTTTGAACTCTGCCTCCTTGCTGAACTTGCTATATATCAAAAAGTCCTATAGACTCAGGATAATGGAATTGGCTCTCCAGAAAAGCAGAGGAACATGCTATGACATTGTATACTATTGTTTTACTCAGCTTAAAACTGATTGGCAAACAAACCATTTATAATAATAAGAAAACCATTCATATTAAGTATGCACCTTATAGTTGTGAGTCTGCCATTCTTCTAGATCCTAGAAGGCCCTCAGCACAAAAATTGCTTTGAGCCCAGGATTTAGGAATGTGTAATCCAGTCTTCCACCGAGTAGATAAAGGAATACAAGCAACATAATTTCAAATTAGAAACTTCTTATAAAACTCATATATCAGCAAGGTAGATGTCAGATCCTAACTGAGAAGCTCTTTACTTAGATCTCACAGTGAGGAGAATGGATTTGGGATCAAGGTGGACTTGGGAGAAAACAGAAACTTTTGTCAATCTGCAATATTTTTCTTTTCTTCTGATGGAGATCCCCAACCTCTGCTGTCTGCAACTACCTCATCATTCAAGTAACACTGTGTAGACTCAACAGTCAGAGGGAGAAGCCAGATCTCTTTTTCTTACTTAACTCTTAGCATCCCTCTGCTTTCCTCCTATCCTCAAATCCTCACAGTTTTATGTATCAAATTGAAGGGGGTAATATAGAGTGCTTTTTGTGTATATATGTTTAGAAGTACCTACTATATACTAACTACTGTAAGTCATATAAAAAATACCAGACCGTCTTTGCCCTCAGGAATTAAGAAGCTCTCTTCTCTCTCCCTCTCTCTTCCTCCCTCCCTCTCCTTCCTTCCCTATCCCCCCACCCTCCCGGCCTGTTTCTCTCTGGATTTGTCTCTGTGTCTGTGTCTGTCTCTGTCTGTCTGTCTCTCTCTCTCTTTCTCTCTCTCTCTCTCTCTCTCTCTCTCTCTCTTTCTCTCTCTCTCTCTCATTCTTTCTGTCTCTCTGATTCGGTCTCTCTCTCTGTCTCACTCATATGTAAGGTATAGAATGACTTTATCTCATACTTTATTTTATCTCTACCTCAGCATCTATCAGATCACATAACAGATGGAATTAGTAAACATTTGTTGAATGACTGAATGAAAAAATAAATGACAATATAATTAACAATACAAAGCAATAAATGATAAATGCCAAATCAGTAGAACTGAAATTAGGAGTATTAGAATATAGAGGAAAGAAATATCATTTTGTTAAGGCTTTATGTATGATGTAAAATATGACTTCAACAAGACACAGAGGATATTCTATGAGGAAATATAGGGATCAGTGAATAGATTTAATTTAGCTGAGGTTGAGGTTTGGGGTTGAAAATAATGAGTAATTTAGCTGAAAAAGCTACAGCCAGATTATGTAGCAAAAAGAAAGCAAAAGGACAGTTTCTTTAGTTTATTCTCTTAGCAACAGAGAGATATTGAAGGTCTTTTAGAAAAATCAATATGGTTGGCATCCTGTATGTGTTTATTTTCTTTATCGAAGGTTTACAAGAAGACAAGGATTAAAAAGTGCATATGATTAGAAGGCTTGCTTAGGTAGCAATATGTATTGATATCCACATTGATAGAGTATGGATTCCTCAAGGTATTCAGAGAATGTAGTCTGATTATAGTGCCCAGAATAGATTAGGGGCAAGAGAAATTGAAAATTAGGGGGAAAGAGGACTTTTAGCAATCCATAGCAATACCCTAGATGTAAAATGATAAGGACTTCATGTAGGATACGGACCTTATGACTAGAGAAAAAGAGATGAATATGAAAAATATTCTGTAAAAAGAATTCATGTGCTGTGGTAACTTTGAATGGAGAAAGGGAGAGGGATGAAGCAAAAGTGATTGTTGAGTATTTTGAACTTAAGCTTGGGGGTTTGGGAGGATAATGACTCCAAAAAAGGAAATGGGAAAATTAAGGAAAAGGAATGTTGGCTATAGAAGAAAGCAAGTTAGCAGTTAGGATTCAGCCTAGTTGATATTAATAGTGGAATACACAAATGGCCATCTTAAGCAGGATATTGGGAACTGCAGAACAGTTACTGGGAGAGATATAAGGAAAAATAAACTTGGTCTTTGTCCTCAACTAACTTACAGCCTAATAGAGTTCAGTAATGCATCTGATCCTTAAGTAGTTGTTGGCTCCTTGCCATACAGGGCCTATATTTTAATTTCTTTTTATGCTCCATAATGAATAACACCCAAAAAGTACTTGCACACTTCTCCCCTCCCCCTTTGCCTATTCTTCCACCATGGGAATATCACAAGGAATATAGATTGACTTTCACTTAAATTAAGAACTTATATAGCAGCAGGACCAATAGTTAAAAACAGAAGAAGTAAAGAATGTGGAAAAGGTGAAAGAAAAAAAAATACAAAGCATAATTTTTACATAAGAGATGCCTAGGGAAGGAAAGCATCTAAAAATAAAATAATAACAGGCAAACACTCAAGTGAATTGTGTTTGTTTAGTGCTTGGCTGGTGGTATTAAGTTCATCTCTGGTTGGCTGATATTCTCCATTAAACCCTGCTGCATTATGTTTCCTGTGTCTGATTCATCAGCTAATTCTCTCCTGGTGTTGTGTCTTGGACACATTTTGTTCAAAATACATCTTTTCCCCTTTCAACAAAATAGAGCAGAATTTTCAACAAGTTGTGATAATTGTTCCCTGGACAATAAATCATTAGGCAATTCAACCATAGGAGATGTGGGTTTGAAAACTTTCCAAAAATTTCAGATAAGTAACACCAGGCTCTGCAATTGCTGTTTAAGTAGACAAGCAAATGGGCCTTTTTTTAGATCTGGTGTTGATGTGCAGAGAGACAAGCATGTTCAAGGGAGGCTGTGATGTAGCAACTACATTGAGACGGAGGAAATCCCCAGCCCAGAAGCTGTTCTTTGCTCTGATGAGGAATCTGCGAAATTTTGGTCAAGTCACTTACCTTCTCTGTACTCCAGTTTATTCTTCCATGAAATGGAGCCAATAAGGATGGAAAAGAAGAGGTTTACCTTTTTTCTTCATAATCTTGCTTTAGCGTAGCATTTTTTATTTTGAGTGGCAAATGCTACTATTGCCATCACCTTAGCAGATGGGAGAAAGCAAAGAATGGTTATGTTTTGTTGACAGGCTCTTCCTGCTGCCCTTTTTACTGTTCAAATGTGTTATATTCTGGATGAGTAAGGTGGAAGGAGGGTACATTGCACTAGTGTATTTTTATTCAAAAATAATGTAATGAAAAGAGCATTGGAAGAGACTTGTGTTCAACTCCCACCACCACATTTATTAGCTGCATGGCTCTGGACAAATCATAACATTATTACATATATATTATATAATATAGCATTATATTATTATATAGATTTAAAGCTGGAAAAGAACTTGGAAACCATCTCATTCAGTACCATCATTTTCTGTGTAGTGTCCTCTGTGAGACTAATATTTATAAATTAGCATATTTTGTAAGCTACATAATGTTCCCAAACTATATAAACTGTATAGTTTTATAAGCTATATTATGTTTCATAAATTATATACTATAGTATATTTTATAAGCTATATATAGCCTATATATAACTATATACTCTCTTTATATATATCTATCTATATCTACACACACACACACACACACACACATATATATATGAAATGGGTATGGGTGTATATGTATAGCTGTACATATATATATATATATATATATATATGCCATCTAAAGACCAGTAAAGTGAGGGTATTTATTAAAATTTTAATAAGGAGTAAGAAATGAATTAATTCTATCAGTCCAGTGCTATTATTTATAAGTTAGGTCCTCCAAATAGTATTTATAAGTTAGGTCCACTAAGTAATATTCATGTTAGGTCCCCCAAGTAGTATTTATTTTAGATCCCCCAAGTGGTATTTATGAGTTAGGTTCCCCAAGTAGCATTTATAAGTTAGGTGTATGTGTCTTTACTCCCTGCTGGACAGTTCTCAATGCCGCCTAGTGCTCTCTCAAACTATCCGATTGTCTCTAGGACATGATAGATTAAGATTTCTTGGGCTAAGATAACCATGGAGACTGAATAGCCAGCTTGTCAGCTAGCAGCGGTCCTCCTTTTGTGAATCACAATTGTTGTGGTTCAGTCATTTTCAATTTTCTCTGACCCCATTTAGGATTTTCTTGGGAAAAAATACTGAAGTGATTTGTTTTCTTCTTATTTTACAGGTGAAGAAACTGAGGCAAATAGGGTTAAGTAATTTGTCCAAGGTCATAGAACTAGTAAGTGTCTGAGTTCAGATTTGAACTCAGAAAGATATGTTTTTTAATCCAGGTCTGGCACTCTGAGCCTTATGCTGCTATCTAGTTGCAATAAAGTTCATTAGAAGCTATCTCTGTGCCATTGTTGTTCATTTGGACTCCCTTGAATGACACTATTGAAAAGTAGATAGGGTGGAGAGGGGGCTTGGTCATAACAAAAGGTAAATATCCACTAATAGAATCAGAGAATGGGGAGAAGAGATGTCAGGAAAGGAATGAGAGTAGAACTATATGAAAGGGAAGAAGGTGAGCTTTGAAATCTGCCAATAATTTCTAAAGATTATGCCATCCCTGTAAAATATGCTATATAGAGAGGGATGACTTTGCAGATAATGTTTGCTATTGCCCTTAGTATTGAAATGGGTCTTGAAATTCGTAGGAAAAAGGGTTTTAACTATATAAACAATGGTTTCTCCTTCCCTGCCCCCTTGAAAACTGGAGGAAAAGAATTTCTTTGCTTCTTGAACTTTAAATCCTTTATTTGTTTTCCAGTTAGGAAAACTTCATTATTCAACTCATTTTTATGGCTTCCTTTCCATGAAGGTTTTTGTTTTCTTTCCCTTGAGGTCAAGGATTGTTTTGTTTATCGTGTTCCTTCCTCAAGCTAAGGTAGAATATTAAAAGATGTGGTAGATAACAGTTCTTTTTGGCACTGGCTAACACTCAGTAATGTTCCTGGAGAAAGAAAAAAATGTGCTAATGAGGCTTCTTTTTTTTGTTTAACAAGATAAAAGGTGTTTTTACTGAAAAGGAGTGGAAGTTGGGTTTATCATTGAATAAAAAGCAATAAGAGACAGCAGGTGGTGATCAGTGCTGGATTTAACTTCAATCAAGGATTCCTCAGATGACACTGTTATTGGTGCTTCCTTTTACTTCAATAGAACATTTTAATCTTAAACAAAAGAAAAAGGGAGAAAATCATTTTTACCTAAGAATCAAGAAAGAAAAAGGAAAAAGATCCAATAGAAAGTTACCCTGAATTCAGTTACCTGAATAACCTGGTCATAGCCAATTTTACCCTAATCTATGTGACACTAAAATAACTAGTTGTTTTAGTAAACCAAGGCAAAGGAATTAGTGAATTCCATGTAAGATAAAATCAGAAGGATTGGTTGTTTCAGATAGAAAAATAAATGGTTGGTTGAAAGAAATTTTCACTTTACAGCTATTGAACATCACACAGTCCAATGGGGACTAAACAGCTGAGATGTTTCATGAAGTGGAATTATCTATATGCATTATCCTAGGCAAGTATGGATAGCTAGATGGCATAAAGGATAGAGTCCTAGAGACAAAAGGATCTGAGTTCAAATCCAACCTCAGAATCTTGGATAAGTCACTTACTTTGATTGACTCACAAATTTAAAAAAAAAAATATGTAGAAAAGGAATAAACACGGGTTTCCCTCTTGCTATATTTCACATTCAGGAGAGAGGACTGGGTGATTTCAAGATTTAGAGCCTGTACATTGAGACAAGCATACACAAGCCCTAGCTTGTAGTAATGTCATCCAAATTGGCTAACTATCCAAAATTTTCTTTAGTTAATGAATGTTTAGGTAAAAAGAAATTGGAGCCTGAATTAAGATGGTTGCATTGGGAATGGGAAACAGAAGATGAATGCAAGTTATATGGAGGCAAAGTCAAGAGGACTTGGCAACTAATTGAAAGTGGAAGGCAAGCACAAGAGAAGAATTAAAATGAAATGAGTTTAGGCAGCTGGATGATGGGAAGAATGGTGGTGCCATCAAAGGAATTTAAGCACTTGGGAAAAAAAAACAAATTTAAGATTTGTTTGTTTGTTTGTTTGTTTTTTTAAGAAAATAGATTTAATTTTGCCGTTGTTTTTTAAATTTGAGGATGCTTTAGAGAAGGACCTTATATAGGCTTTTAGAGAAAAAAGGGATCTTCATCCAGAGGGGTCAAAAATGCAGGAATGAAGCCTGAACCAGATTAAATGTAAATTGAAATATATAACAAAATAAGTAAAAATAAACAACACACATAGCATATTGTGAAATTAAGTCAATATGTAGTCCACAGAGATCTTTATATATAGATTAATGGTCCTATTCCAACAGGAATCCCTTATGTCATCAGAATCCCTCATTACATAGGTGAAGAAATTGAGGTTCTAAGAGGAGGCTGACTTGCTAATGTTGTACCACAGTTGCCTTTTATTATCCTGCCTCAGTTTCCCTAATGGTCCTGCCTTAGTTTCCCTAAATTGTCCTGCCTCAGTTTCCCTAAATTGTCCTGGCTCCGTTTCCCCTGATTGCAATCCCCTCTTCTGTTCATTAGAATTGAGATAATTAGGGTTGTGGAGATCTGGTATTCCAAAAGATAAAACTCCAGATGTCCTGTCTCAGATACCTAATTAGTATCTCTAAGTTTCAGACTTTCTGATTCTAGTTGGATACCTCTTAAATCCTCCCAATTTGGAAGAATTTATGATCCTATCTCCAACCTGTTAAAACCGGATTGATGGTTCCTGCCAGGGGATTCCCGCTCATCAGAGTTTGGACTCTTCCCCCTCTGCCTTTATTTAGCTACCAGAGCTTAGAGCTATATATACATCATTGAGAACTCACATTCGCTGCTGGATTCTTGGAGATGATAGTCTAATTCAGCCCTGAGATAAAAAATGGATCTTTTGGTCCCAATAAATCTCTCCCTCTCAGAAATCCAAATAAAATATTGAAAACTCTCTAATCTCTATCTTGCCTCAGTTTCTCCGCCATTACACTTAGGGTCAGGAAATTAAGTGACAGATTTAAATCTAGATTTTAAAATTTTTATTCTAAAGACCTAAAGCTCTTTCCACTAGAGCACACCAATGAAAGAGGGGATGATAATAATAGGTCTGTAAAAGGCTGAAAACACTGTAATTTTGTAAATAAAACTTCCTTATAAAAAGTTGGGGATTCTTTCTCTAGATAATAGGGAACTATTGGACTTTTTTTTTTTTTTAAATAGGGTAACCCTGGGAGTAAGAAAACATCCTATGCAGCCTGATCAGCAGCTATAAGAAAAAGGTTACCAAGGGCTAAGGAAGACTTGAAGACGCTTTTAGTTTCAGTCTCTTCTAATGACAGCTATAGCCATTAACCCAAGGATTTGTAGTGGACAGTTGAATTTTTGAGCCCACCTGTGCAGCAAATTATTATGAGCATTATGAGGGTCTTTAGCTTTTTAAATGGACCACAATGATGCTCAGTCTTTGATATGTAGCCTTTGATGACCAGGACACATTTTTGCTTTTTTATCACCCAGAATCTTCCTCAGTGATTGCCAAAGTTTGCAGTTAGGAAATGCTTGCTAAATTGAATTAAATATAAAAACAGAAGCCCTAGATTTTATGTTAAATGTTCCTTTACAGAGGTAGGAGAGAAAATTGATTGACTTGGTGCAATTATGATTTCATGAGGGATTTTCTTTGTTTTTTTCCAAAATGACAAGACTTATGCCTAGGGTTTTGAATATTTCTACAAGTGCTAATGAAACACTAATTAAATGGTGCTTTTGGTCTCATTATCACTTTATGGAATAACTAAAATCCCTTGATAAGGATTTTTAGTGAATACTGAATAAGAAAGTTTACAAAATAATCATTACAATTACTATTAATAAAGGCTTAGTTTAATCAATTATAAAATCATACAATGCTGACTAATATTATTGACTAAGGATTCAAATTCATTTTCTTTGCATGAGCGTAAATAAATGTTTTGTTTTTTTTTGGAAATTTTTTGAGAAATGGAATTTGTGCTTTTGCACAGAAAGGCCTGGCCATTTGTCAGTTAGGATTTTTCTGTAGGACAACTTTGACTCTGGTAAACAGATTGAAATTTTGGATATTTGTACTTCTCTATCTAAAAATTTCAAAGAAAAAACCCTTTATTGGTCAACATTATCCAATCAAAAATATAAACCTGAAGAGAAGGGATCCGAAGATTCTTCCAAGTGTTTCAACTATTTTAAGTTTGAGGGATTAATTCCAAGAGTTAGACTCTTGGAATTAAAGCTATGAATAGGCTCTCCTGTTTATTTAGCAATATTTATTTGCTTTCTAAATATATAGGTTTATAATAAACATTATCCCTGTAACACTAAAAGGAGAAAATCAAAACTCATTACATAACAACATATAATCTGCTGAGATTTATTGAAGGAAGAATTCCAGAGGTTTAGGCTGATTGACATAAGACATTTGTCAAGTGAAAACTCTTGGAGGGATTCACATTTGAGGGTGGTAGTCATTTGGATACTAATAGATGTGTTGGCAATGACTGACAGAAAATTCTGTTATTTTAAAGCAGGGGCCCTAACTTTTTTCTTGCTTGTTTTGGTGACACAGGCCCTTTGATATTACAATATATAGATTCTTTCACAGAATAAAATTTTTCAAAACAATTATAATTGAAGGAAATACTAAATTTCTATTAGACACTAAAGAAAATGAAGACATAATTCACCTTTGCTCCCCAAATTCACAGGCTCTTTGAAATTTTGAAAAGTGAGGCCTATGGACCTCAGGTTAAGAATATGTATGTGCAGGGGGAAAAGGGAGGTGAGGGGGTAGGACCTTTTGTAGGAATTATAAGAAAGTTATAAGAAAAGGTACCTAAAAATTACCAAATTTATGAGACTATAAATAGCTGTGCTTCAAAGGAATTTATTAACTTAACATACAAGCAAAAGGGATTATACTATTTTTAAATTTGAAGTTTCTTTTGCTCAGGAAAGGTGCCTCCCAATGTCAGTTGTACATGTCATAGTAAACAATAAAAATAATGACAATAACTGTTAATAATAGAAGTTTGATCCAATACTTAGCCTCACTTCTATAGGTAGAAATTCATATATCAGTAAGCATCTTGACTTCTGTGAGATAGGCCTTATTATTCAATGGATTTTTTTGCTTTTTTATAACTTCTACAAAAGGTCCTACTCCCCACTTCCCTTTTCCCCTTATATCTGCTGCCGGCTAAGGGGAAAAAGGCCAGACTAGACACGCATCTGTAAACAAAATTATTTTTCCTTTTTTCTTTATCTTTTGTTACTTTAAAACTTTGTTAACATGGAAACTGCTTAGTCATTTTGAGGCTACAGTGACCATTCTGGATATAAATATACGCAGCACAAAAATAACGATGATACAAAAAGAACAGAACAGAAAAGAAAAGGAAGGGGGAGAAAGAGAGAAAGAATCAAATAACGATAGCCAGAACTTTTTTTCCAATTCTTTAATCTTAACTTGAAGAAAGTGAAGAAGTCAAAATGCTGAAGAAAGGTTTTTTTTTTTGGACAAGAAAAGACTGAGAGAATGTTTCTGAACATCAACAGATATATTACATGGGTCATATAGTACAAGCATCTGCTTTATTCTACATGTGGAAATGGGGTTTACAGTATTTTAGTGTAGATATAGGAAAATTTTTCTTTATGAAAAACTAATAGATTCAAAGTTCCCTTTATTGCAAACATTAAAGACAAATGTAGACAACCATCTTTATGGAGGTATTTATTTGCCTAGAGGCAGTGGGATTGACTATATGGCCTCTTGAAATCTTTCCAGTTATATATATTTTCTTGAAATAATAGCGGTTCATGATGGAAAAGAACTAGTTAGTGCCTATCTCATAGGATTATTGTGAGAATCAAATGAGATAACATATGTAAATCACTATATAAGTGTTGGCTATTATAAAACTCTTGTGGGCCATAGCTACCTAGTCCAGAAGACATACACAGATGGACACAAAATATAGTTATGATTTTATACTGTTTGAGGGAAGCTATAGGCTTTTTCTTTCTCCTCCCTTTTAATAAAAGAGACTATTTAAGTTAATATGATTTTAAGCTAAAACCTTTTTAAAAATAGAAGCTCTTGGTGATCTAGTATTCCATCTTTCAGTCTTAGTGTAGAATTCTCCCTAGCTCAATCTCCTAATCTGCTGTCATTTTAGTGGGTGAGGTCTAGATTCCCATTCTGTAATTACTATCTTGAGATTCAAAGTGAATATCCAAAGTTGCGACTCCTGAACCTGGACTAATGTGCTTACCTTTAAAAGTCAGTCCATAGACATGATTAGCTCAAAGCAAAACCATTTACTGAGATGGCATAGTAAGAGCAGCAGCTGCAGAAGATTCTCCCCGGGGTGTACTCTCCCACAAATACACATCAAATCTGTGGCAGGACTAGGCACAGAATACAATCGTAATGAGAAACAGATGTAGAGAAGACGTGTGGCCAAGGCAACTCTCAACTCTGGTTTTGAAGATCCCTTATGCTCTCTCTCTCTTCTTGTGGAGACCTCATGCAGTTTACGTAACTCTGAATAGAAATAATTTGGTATACAGTAATCACTATGTACGTTTTTAATAATGATAATAACTAACATTTATAGAGCTATATTTTTATCAGGAACTTTGCTTTACAATAATTATTACAATAAGTGCTTTACAAATATTATCTTATTAGATCATCAAAACAACTCTGGGATGCAGATACTATTATTATCCCCATTTTACAGTTGAAGAAACTGTGGCAGATAGAAATTAAGTGACTTGTCCATCTTCCTGACCCCAGGCACAGCATTCTATCCATTGTGCATGCTGACAGATTTGTGATTTGATTGGATTTCCAATATCTGTGTTTTTCCTCTAGTTCCATTCTTGATTGAAAGGGTTAGTTTTCTCTTGGGTTGATAGGAAGCTCTCCTATTTGCTACTAGGCATCCCACTCCCTGAAGATGCTTGAAAGATACCTCCCTATAGCTATATCTATATCTGACTTGAAAGTATTTTTCAGCTCCTACTTCTGATCCAGTGCATTTCAACTGTGCACACTCACCCTTCTCCCCTCAGTATTATTGTTGAAAAGACCAATATGGGTTGGTTTTTCCTATTATTTCTTTGAAGCAACTACAGAGAAGACTTTAGTCTGGAAAAAAGATTCTTGCTACACTTCTTCTCCCCCTCCCCAAGAAATAGGACAGAGACTAGCTCACATAAGCACAGCAGCTATACTGCAGACCTTGAGATTGAGTTTATTCAATAAAATACATCCAACTTCTGGATTATTGGCTCTAGTATTTTCACTTCCACATTCAGTTATTGCACAAATCAAAAGTTAATACCTTATTGCAATCCAGAGAAAGACAATATTAAAATAAAACACAGACATCTTAAGGCATATCTAGGACTGATTCACTCCTACTTTCTCTCAATAGTCCTTGTAAACTTGGAAAGAAAGACTTACACTGACTTCTGAGATGGCTAATAATGTAAGGTTCAGAACTATGGGAAATTAGATCTACAGCTATACTACACATTTGCCAACAAAGCAGAAATAGTACCCCCAACAGATTACACATAACTTTGGAAATACACAGCTTAAATAAAATAAAATTTAAAAAACAAAATTATGATGATGTAGGATAAAAATCCCTTGATTTTTTTCTGTTTTTTCTTTCTTGTCTTCTTTGCCAAAGATCAGTGTTATATTGACTTTGAGAGCCCTCCATCCAATGGTATGCTGGTAAATGTTTGACAATCATTTCTCCAAAAATTCAGGCTGATTCAAACATCACCCTGCCTCACCTATATCATCATTATACCTGGTGTCCCTGCTTAAGATCAACCAGTCTTACATGCTTCCCATATATATTTTCTTACACACACATACATATATCATCATCATCATCATCTATTTCTTTGCCTATAGCATCATTTGTGAGTTCTCTGAGGGTAAGGGTAGAGCAGGTGTGTTCTCCCTTTGTCTCTTCCCAGACTTTTTACATAAATTCAGCTTGAAGCCTGATTCTTTTTAACCATCTGTTTCTTCAGGGCCTTTTACCATCCCAGTTGAAACACTTCCATGGCAGGCCTGTCTGGGACATAATCTTTAATTTATACTGGAATGCCCCCAATTGGCAGTACTATGTCTAGAATACCAATGTAATATACAGCGTCTTTGCATTCCAGGAAATTCTGTTTTTAAAAAAGGCCACACGGAACACTCAGCTCATTCAAACATTATTCGATACATCGAATTAAATAGATTTGGTTTACTTGATGTGGTCTTTAATTTTTCTTTTTTCTTTTTCACTTTGATTTTCCATTTTTTTAAATAACAGATTTGATTGATATCTGTTAAGAGAGCCCTTGTGAGGAACAGGTGGGGGATCAATTGATCAATCTTATTTCATCTGAACTCGTTAAAGGAGGGAAGAATACACATACAACACATAATTGGGTACAGAAATATATTTCACTCAAAAGAAAAATAGGAGGGAAAAAAGAGAAAGAAGAATTTGAGAAGTGGTAGATTAAAGTAGGAATTAGTTCTAAGAAAAACATATTCTAAGACTGTACAAAAATATTTATAGCCCTTTTGTGCTTAGGAGATGCTCATCAGTGGGAGAATGGCTCCATAAGTTGTGTTATATAAATGAGATGAAATACTGTGTGGTAAGAAGAGAATGGGAAACCTGGAAAAAATTTGTATGAGCTGATGCAAAATGTGGTGAGCAAATCAGAATGGCTGATATAATGTGTAAAGATAAATAACTTTAAAAGACTTAGGAACTCTGATTAGATTGTAATAATTGATCATGTTTTCAAAGAGGTTATTTACCTCTTGATAGAAAAATAAAGGACAGAATGGAACATACATACATATGTGTACATGCTCACACATTTACATGTGTATCTATCTACAGACATGTATGTCAGTCTCTGTGTATGTGTACATATATATACACACATGTGTATAAAATGTGTGTATGTATGTGTATATGTATGTGTGTGTATATATACACACACATATATGAAAAACAAATCTACTTGATATGCAGGTCAAGCAAAACAAAACAAACACCTACATATTTTTGTTATAGTTTTCATTTTTTTGTTTCTCTTTTTTTCTTAATTAATGATGGAACTGGGAGGAGAGAAAGAAGATTATTGCTGAATGAAAAAAAGTTTAATTAAAACAGAGAGCTACTTTGGGAGTTTGTAAAAAACTAGGCTCACCTGCTCAGTGAGCAAACTAATCAGCCAGCAGGTGTTTATAGAGTACCTACTATCTTCCCCAATGGACCTATGGGTTATTGAAGATACATAAGAGGTATGGACAATGTCCTTGACCTCAAGGAGAGAAACCTAATCAACAAAACAAAGACAGAAGAATTAAATGTTAAACTACATGGCTCTGCTTACCAAAGGCAATATGAATTCAGATAAAGGAGAAAAATCATTGTAAGTTGTAGTATTCACAAGAGACTTCAATGGAATAGGTAACCACTGAAGGACAATAGTAATAATATTAACTTTTATATGACACTTAAGGGTTTACAGAATGTTTTACACGTGCTATCTCATTTGACCTCACATCATCCCTGTGAGATTCATATTATAGAGACCAAAAGAACTAAACTGACTTGCACAAAGTCACATAATAAATATTGGAAGCAAAATTCCTTCTGATTCCCTGTTCACTGCTTCACTTAGGCCCTTTTAAATGTGTCAAATTAGATGAATTGATGAGAAAAGAGGGGGCAATCTAACTATAGATAAGAACACTGTTGAATCATGAGGACTGAAATGAATACAACATCTACAAGAGTTGGGTTAGTGATGCCTGAATAGAACAAAAGCACATTTTAGAAAAGAATAGGAAATAAGTCTGAGTAATGAGGTTAGGGCTATGAAAGCTAGAGAGATAAATATGAATTTGATGAAGAAAAAATAGTGAGTTTTTAAGAAGAGGAATGATAATGTGAAAAGGGGACTCAGGAAAATTATTTTCATAGCAATACTAAGATGAATTAAAAGAAGGAGACTGAATAAGACAGATTAGAATGACAGCACTGGAAATGGAGAGGAAAAGCCCATTATGGAGACACTATGAGAAGACATGTCAGGATAAATTTAGGTTCAGGTATAGCAGGAGGAAGAATTGGTTGGTTGGTTGTACTTTATTCTTGGAGAGAATCAAAATGATATTGCTATGTTGGGATCAAGGTACAGTGTATCTTACTGTGGGTGACCAGATCAATATAAGCCCAGAAGGTTTTAGCACAGATACTCCATATAAATATTACACATAAGGAGGAAAAGTAGCCTGAGCAGAGACACAAAAAGATGAATGATCATGGGATAAGGTCAAAGTTGATCCAATGATCAATGGTAATATTACTGACAGGAATGAGGCAACTAGGAAGTGGAGGGAGATGATAAGTTTAATTTTACCCATGTTGCATTTGAGATAATAGTTCTGGTGTCCTTGGAAGAAGCTCCTTGAGGGTAGAGACCATGTCATTTTTCATCTTTGTATCTCCTGTACTAATACATAGCTTCAGACAGATTTGCTGCTTAATAATTTGAATTGAATTGAACTGTAAATGACCTATAAAGAATTGAAAATTTGTGACAGGTTAATGCAAGGTAGTGAAAAAGGATGTTTCCATCTCAGTTAATAGACATTGAATTAGTCCCTCAGGAAATGCCTAATAGAGCTTATTGTAGCACTTGGAATTCTGTTACAGGTATCATCTTTTTCTTCACTCTAGTTTT
Source organism: Antechinus flavipes (assembly GCF_016432865.1). NCBI lineage: Eukaryota > Metazoa > Chordata > Mammalia > Dasyuromorphia > Dasyuridae > Antechinus > Antechinus flavipes. The sequence goes on from NC_067398.1 coordinate 397,324,073, forward strand.
ACAAATGAGGAAATTGAGGTCTAAAGGAGTTAAATGACTTTAAAAGAAGCTAATAAACCAAAGCAGGTTTCTCCTTCATCTTGATTCCTATTTCCTAATTATTCAAGCCCCATGCATAATTGTAGCAGTCATGTATTCAGTCAAGGTGCACTGAAGGTAAGTAATACCTCTTTCACCTGTTCATAAAAACACAAACTTTGAATGGAGTAGTTGAGTGTAGTTGAAATGTTGGCAAACCCACTTGCTCCTCATCACAGAAGACAACAGCATCTGTGTAGTCTGGGATCATTTTGTTATGTCGCAGGTACTCTACTACTTCTGGCCATCCCTATTCTCACTTTACTTGCTGCTGTGGCTCCCTGACATCTACGGGCTCCTTGGTTCACCTCCTTCCTTCCACTATCTATTCATGCTATACTAGAAAAATCTTAGCCAAGGGAAGGGTGTGGAGAGCTCAGGTGCTTTCAAGTTCTACTCTGATGGCCAATGCCTCCTCTTTGCTTATTTTCAAGTTTCCTTGCACCTTTAATGAATTATATAGTCTTTTCTTTGGATTGTATCCACTGCTGGATGCAAAGCAGGTGAGATTGCCTTTGTTGCTTTGGTGTATTGGGCTGCTGTGTATAGCGATGTGTAAAAATTCAATAATTTAGCCTTTTCATAAATCCAGATGATATTTCCTCCAGTTAGTATGAGTCAAACCTGACTCAAATTTGACTATTTTCTCAGTCCTTTCTGTGATGAACTGTTAATATGATTTGACATTGTCTGAGAGAGTCTCAAGAGGTAGAATTGGGGAAAAAACCCACAAACGAACTAGTCATTGATTTAGTGCTGAAATAGATGAGGGAAATAAGTCAAAGAGATCATGTGATTTAACTAGTGTCATACAGAGAGTAAAATGGCAAAACTGGGATTTGAACACAAGTCTTTTCACTCCAAAATCAATTCTATTGTTTCCACACACTTTTTCCCCCCAAGTTCTGGCTTTCATGTGGAATCCTAAGAGAAGAAAGCACACTGAGTTTAGAGTAAGGAGAGAAGTTGTAATCCCAACTCTCACACTCACTAGCTATGTGGTCCTAAACATATTGTTTTAAACTTCATTTTCCTTATTTATGCAAGGAGAACAACACATTCTGATTTTGCAACTTCCCTCACAAGGGTGTTGTGAAGATAGTGCTTTGTAAACCTTCAAGTATTCTCTCTGTCTCTTCTTCTTCTTCTCTTCCTCCTCCTCCTCCTCCTCCTCCTCCTCCTCCTCCTCCTCCTCCTCCTCCTCCTCCTCCTCCTCCTCCTCCTCCTCCTCCTCCTCCTCTTCCTCCTTCTCCTCCTCCTCTTCCTCCTCCTCCTCCTCCTCCTCCTCTTCCTCCTTCTTCTTCCTTTTATGATCCTCTCTTTCTTAGCTTCCTTCTTCCATTTCTTTTTATGGACATTGTGTTTTTAGATGAACTTTGAACATATTTGTAATGGAATTTCAGCAAATAGGCAAATATTTAAGCTATTGCTATGTAATAAATAAAATAGGCTATTTAAGCTATTGAGAGATAACTGGAGGGTATATTTAGTAAATGTGGGTGGGACTAAAGTCAATTCTTTGGACCCTATAACTTAGGAGCAAAATTGTAAAAGCTGATGTAATGTTTCCCCAGGTGACTGACTGTCATCATATTCTGCTTTAAAAAAGAAATTAAATGCAAGTTTAAATTTATTTCTTGAGTAGAACAAATTCAAGTCCATTTCTAAAGAGAAAAGTTTTGCTATATTCAGGAAAAGTAAACAAAGATCTCTGATTGAAATGATTAAGTATCTCTAGTTTCTCTCTGTCCCTGCTTCTGTGCCTATTTCATAAACAGACTATTTCATAAACAACCCTAGACAAATTGCCAGGACAATCCTACTTAATTCAGTAACTCAAGGCTTGCCTGTTCTACTCCACAGAGCAGAGGTACAGTTCTCTCACAAATTATTGGTGTCAGAATTCATTAGAGTGGCTTGAAACAGAATGGAATACTCAGTTCAGGTTATTTTAAAGAAAAAGGCCTGACCAAACTAAAAATTGTTATATAGAAAACTAAAATTGGTGTAGGAACAAAGGAATAATCAGTAGAAGTCTGAAGAATCCATTTTATTGAATCAAGATTATGTGAAAGTTTTGAGTAGTTATGCTTAATTATATTTCATGGAAAGGGAAAGAAGAGAATGGGGAATGTTGATTTTCCTATTCAGAGACTGTTGGTCCTAGAAGAAAGTTTAGAGATTGATCTAATCCAACTACTTTATTTTATATAAACTGAATTCTTGAGAGGTTGAAGGACTTATTTAAGCACTTTCACCTCGTAAGTGGTCTAGTCAAGAAATGAATCCAAATCATCTGAATCCAATATCAGTAAGTACCCTTTCCTCTATCTCCTTGAAACAGACTGATTTTCCCTCTGATTCAATTCACCAAACTTTTAAAAAGGACCTTCTTTGTACAATCACTGTGGTAGATTCTGGGTAGAGCTTCAGAGATAGCTCAGCCAGCTTCCTTACAATCCAGCAGAGAGATGGACATTATAATTTAAGATAGAATGAATACATGTGCAAATTATTGTAATTTGAAATAGATTATGACTAGGGTATGTGTGAATTGGAAGCACATTGAAATCCAAGAAAAAAAATGATAATTTTTAACTTGGAGGTGGGTGGGAAGTCTTCCAGGAGAATGGGGACATTTAAGCTGAATCTTTAAAGATAGATATAATTGAAATAGGTAGAGTAGTATGGACAAAAGAAGAGAGATAAGAGAGTCTGGGATAGTTCAATTTGACTGAAATGTTTGTGAACGGGAGCTAAATGGCAAACAGTAAGGACCTTGAATCATGAACTAAGTAAAGAATTTTAATTTTACTCTGAAGGCATTGAAAAGCCACTGTATGGTAAGAAATATCATACTCAGAGCTGTGTATAAGGAGAGTTATCTGACAGTGCTGTCAATTATAGATTGGAAACAGGAGGACAAGATAGAACATGTTGTATTAGGCCAGGTAGATGTTAATGAAAGTCTTTATTTGTGACATGGGATTAGGAATCAGAAACAGAAGCAGGAACAGATGTGAGAGAAGTTAAGGAAATGATTGAATGTCTGAGATGAGGAAGGGTTATCTCAAAGCTTTTTTGCATTGAAATACTTAACATGATTATTTAGGTAAATGGTAGTGCTGAGAAAATGGCCACTCATTTCTGCAAAAAACAGATTTACTCCCAAATACTGACAATTCAATCTTTGTCCTAATAGTGATTATAAAAATATTAATATATCAAATACAATAAAAATGAGTGGAATAATAATTGATATTTATATTATTCTTTAAGATTGTCAAAATACTTTATATACATGATCTCATTTGACCCTCACAATATTTTCATTTTACAGATGAAGAAACTGAGGTTTAAAGAGGTTATGACTTGTCTAGTTACCCAACTAGCAAGTCAGTTAGCAGGATTTGAACTGAAGTGTTCTGACCCCAAAGGGCAGTTAGATGGTGCAGTGGTTAGAGCATTGGACTTGGAATCAGGAAAACTCATATTCCTTGGGTCAGATCTGGCCTCAGAAACCAGCTGTTAAACCTGAGCAAGTCACTTAACCCTGTTTGATTTAGCTCCTCATTTGTAAAATGAGCTGGAGAAGAAAATGGCAAATCACACTAGTATCTTTGCTAAGAAAATTGCAAATGGAATCACAAAGACTCGGGTATGACTGAAACAATTGAACAACATTCTGACTTCAAGTCCAACATTCTATCTTTTATTTTAGATTTCAAAAGTCTATATACAAAGGGTATCTCTTAGAGGAGTAGGGAGGTGGGAAAGGATGGAATTTAAGATAGGAAATGGGTTTTGGAGAAAATGGAAAAAATGGAAATAGAAGCTAATTTTCAGAAAATAATCAGGTATGGGTCAATTTCTGTCTAGCCCTGGCTCTTTTATAATGTTAGACCAACAGTCCTCTGCATCCTCTGATTATGTGGTATCAAGGGACTGAAAGGCAGTGGTGTCTGCCATGGACACCTCAATTAGAGGGACTCTGGGAGCATTGGTAAACCAGCTATTTCCAGATAGCTTATAATCTTTCCCCTCCTCCTTTTTTAACATCAAAGATTTAGGGAGGACCAAAGAGAAATGGGGCTGAGACTGAACAATAAATAGATTCTGGAAACAAACACCGTCTTAGCACATTTCATGTTTTGACAAGTTTTGTGGGCCCCCAACTACTAGTTGTTTTAAGGGCCTCATTTTTCACTCTGTTGACTTTAATTAGGCTCCCAAGTTTGACAATTTATTGCTATTATCAGTATTGTTTTTTAAAGCTAGCATTCTTACCAGTCAGACTCCTCCAAACTCATTCAGCTCGACTTCACAAATTTTAAGGGAAGATGCAAACGTATTTTCTGGTGACAGTTTTCGGTACCAAGTCAACAGACTGGCCATAATGAGATATAGTGGCACAACAACATATAAAAGGTTGTTTATAAAATAGCTATTTCAAAAAGTCATAAAACTAAAAAATGAACCAATAGGTCTTCAACTAGCGAGAAAGTGGTATCAAGGCTCTGTGACTTAAAAAGGTATTTTTAAAACTCTGGATAGTAGGTTAGATATGCAAGTACAATTTAACTTTACTCATTTGTCCTAATTTTTCATAGTTTTTTGTTTGTTTTTTGAAGGGGAGAGAAGAGATTTGGTAGAAATAGTAGACTTGAATTAGAATCTGTTTCACTAATTTTCACCTGTGTGACTTTGGGTAAGTCAATTAACTTCTCTGGGGATGTTTCCTCATTAATAAATGAGACAAGTTCCCTTCTTATTCTAAATTCCGTGATCCTATTGTTCTAGGTGAATTAGTTATATAAAACCTTTCAAGGAATACAGTGTTTTGCTTAAAATTAATGTCCTGTTTTATTTTCGGGCATATTCCAAATCACAGAATGTCAAAGTTAGAAGAGACCTCAGAGACCATCTAATGTGACCTTTATCAACCCAGAATCTCCTATAATATACCCATCAATCCAATTTCTTTCTTCTGAAGACTTCCAGGGATGGTAAACTGATCACTTTTTTTTAGATTGCCCTTCCCACTTGTATATAGATCTAAATATTAGGAATTATTTTCTCATATCAAACTTGGTTGTCTTTCAACAACTTCTCCCATCCCTACTTTGATTGCTGCTGGTTTTGCTCACTAGGCAAAATAATAATAATAATAATAATAATAATAATAATAACAACAACAATAATAATAATAATCAGACATCTTATTTTACATGATTTCTCTTCAACAAGAATTTATTAACCATGTCACATGTTGTGCTTGGCACTGTACAAAAATGAAAGGGTTCCTACCCTCAAGGTACTGAAATTCACCTATAAAATCCTCTATAACATCTTAGCTTTTCCAAGGCAAACCTTTCTGACTTTAGAAAGATTATAATTTATAATATTTGATAGATTTTTCACAATGAGAGTTAGGGATTCCATTCAAAAGGTTAAATTTATTTGAGTTGATGGTATATGGACTAGTGCTAGCCAGGAGAGAGAAAAAGGGCTCTGGGCATTTAGGAATAGTGTCTAGGAGAAGAAAAAATGGTGCAAGACAGAGTTTGGAAGAGCAATTGAATATAAAGCTAACAAACTCCATGATTTTTGCCTTTGTGCCCCTGTTTCAAGAAGGGGGATGGCGGGAAGAAAAAAGGACAGAGCTTGTTTGTACTGGCTTTTTTGAGTGGCTAGATAAAGCCTTTCATTATCCAGACTGAAAATACCATGAGCAAATAATTACCCTCAAAATTAGCTTAGCTGTGGGTATGCCAGACCCTTTTCAGGGAACAATGGAGGGGGTTGTTCATTTTTCAGGGGAATAGTGGTCAACATTAATGCACTGATTCCTTTCTCTCACAGAACAAGGGCTGGAGAAAAGACCTCTTAGAGCATGGTGTTCACATTGAGCTATTTTGTGCAACTAAATCGGACCTCCTCTGGGTCATTTTTGGCAGTTTGGCAGGTTTGTGATTTACAAAATACAATGGTGCTCCAGTATTGTGCTAGTTTGAAATGAACAAATACAGAAATTTGAACAGTCCTACTAACTCCAAAACCATCTGGAGGAGGTAGGATCACAAAGCAGAAAATTTAAGGGGGGAAAAAAAATCACCTTGATTTTTTTTTTTTTTTGTGCAAGGTGTCCCAAAATTCATAGTGCATTTTTAAGATATGGAAGTATTTTCCTGCTTCTCTCTCTTTTGATAGTGTTGTTCCACTAAAAATTTACCATATATTGATTTTGCCTTCTGTTTTCTATCCTAAACAGAGGTGACATGGTAGAGAATTGACCCTGTACCTGGAAGATCAGGATTCAGGCTGAGCCTCTGACTCAGGGGTGTGTAACCCCAGTTAAGTCAGTGCTCTAGGCAGCTCTTATGCTATAATTGGCAAAGAAGGGACTGACCTGCATTAGTAGGAATTTCATCTGAGAGTTTCTTATACTGATTAAATCACAGGTCCATCTCCTATCCTATATTCTCTAATTTTAAGAGTACTTTTTGCTTTAACTAATGACATATTAGCTTCTTTTTAAAAACTTTTGTTTTTGCCTTTTTAAACACATTTTAAAATTACATATAAAAGTTAACACTCATTTTAAAAAACTTTGAACTCCAAATTCTCTCTATTCCTCCCTGAAATGGCAGGCAATTTTATATATATGTATATGTACATCATGCGAAACATATTTCCATATTAGTGAAGAAAACAGAGACCAAACTAAAACAAAACCCAACCAAAACAAACAAAACCTCAAGACCAAGAAAGTTTTTAAAAAGTACACTTTTAAAATTGCATTAATTAATTAAAATAAATTAATAAAAATTAAATAAATAAAATTAAAATAAATGTAAATTTAAAATAATTTAATTAATTAAAATGGAATAATTTTAAAATTTAATATAGTCACAATTATCCATTTTACTTCCCATAATGCTTTCTGTCTCATTTGGTCATAACTTCTTTTATCCATAGGTTTGACAGATAATTTCCATGCTCCCTGAATTTGCTTATGATATACCATTTATGTCTAAATCATGTACCCATTTTGACCTTATCTTGGTATATCATGTCAGATATTTTTTATCTAGTTTCTGCCAAATTGCTTTCCAGTTTTCCCACCAAGAATATAAGTTTTTTGAGGGCAGGGGCTTTTTAGGTTTTGTAATTATTCCTTGGACATGGTAGGTGCATTAGTGCACTAGTACATTTTATAAATAATTGCTGTTTGATGGATAGATGTCCATCCTTCTATCAGTACTGTCTATAAACCCACAGAGAGGAAAGATTTGTTATAATTGAAGTTCAGGTAGGGGTCAAATTTGAACAGGCCAGAAAGGAAATTTCAGAAAAATCCCTGAATTTTTAGGAGGATGAGTGAAAAATGGGGATTTAAATGGTCATGGGATCAATAGGGAAATATATGACCTGAAATAAAATGACTTGAAAATAGATTTAAAACCGATAAAGTAATTGGGGAAGAAATTGCAGACATACTGAAGTCAAAAGTATTAAGTAGTGGGAAAAGATGATTAGGACACTTGAAATCTAGAACTGGAAAAACAAAACAAAACAAAACACCTTGAAAGCCATCTTGTCCAACTCCTTCATTGTTTAGATGAAACTGAAGTCCAATTAAAAATCATTTGCTTAAGACCATACAGGTAGTATTTATCATAGGTATTATTTGAAGTCAATCCTCTGATCTTTAGAGAAAATCTTTGCAGTGAAGCAATATATAGGTCCCTATGTGATATACAATTGTTATGACAGAAATCTAGCAACAACTTTGAGGGATAAATAGGTCATAGTGAAGCCCTGGAGACAAGTACTGGGAAGCAGAGGGTCACCAAAGTTAAAGTGGGCTGCCAGGTAAGACTGATTTGCTGCTGAGATCCTTGTGGTCTCCTGTAAGTAGGCAATTATAGGATTAGCTATGCAATTTTTTGTATGCTCCATGCGTTTAGCAATCAACACAGTATTAAATGATCTTAGGCAATAAGGGTCTTTTGATGAAATTATTATGATTTATCCTGTGGTACTTTCCTCTCCTGTGTTATTGCTAAGTTCTTTGTTTTTTGTCTCAGTTCTAAGTCTTCTAAGTTCCTAATGAGCCTTGTATACACATATAAGATTATGTAAAAGATGAACCCATATGAATAGGAGTCAAGAGTTCAGGCAATGGTTAATAAACCAGGGAAATATCATAGAAAGCAGGGATGCACAAAATCTGGAAACTTATTCAAGGTCAATAACTAGGCAAAAAGTAAGCAATCTGGGGAAAACAGTGCCAGAGGTCTGCATAAAATAGGATATTTGGAAACTAAACCAGGTGTAAGCTACTGGAAACAAGGAAACTTGTCTTAACTTGCAAGCTTCTTGTATATTTTCTGTTTTAACAGGAGCCAATCCTAGAGTCTGGGAGATACAAGTAAAAGTTAGCGTATTAGATTTCCTCTCACTCTCAGGCAGTTAAAGTTAAGAGCAGTTTCTAACTTTTCGAAAGTTGAAACTATTCATTAAGTGGAATAAACAACAACAAAAAAAAAGAACCCAAATGCTCAATGTCAAACCACAGTGATAGGTTCAGAGATTCCTTGAAAGACTTGTATGAATCTTATAAAGTGAATATTTTATATAAGTAAGTGAATAAAGACTTACTTTATTCCCAGCAAGAATATAAGTTTTTTGAGGGCAGGGGCTTTTTAGGTTTTGTAATTATTCCTTGGACATGTTAGGTGCATTAGTGCACTAGCACATTTTATAAATAATTGCTGTTTGATGGCTAGATGTCTATCCTTCTATCAGTACTGTCTATAAATCCACAGAGAGGAAAGATTTGTTATAATTGAGACTCAGGTAGAGGTCAAATTTAAATAGAGCAGAAAGGAAAGTTCAGAAAGATTTTTTTTCTTTCTGACTATTTAAAAAAAATTCTGGGTCAGAGAGGGAGATAAATAAATACTTTTTAATTGGTGTGGGGGTGGAACCCAAATCAAATTTTTAGCCTTTGAGGTTTTAAGTTTTATCAATACAAATATTAGGTTCTATGTGATTGAACCTATTCTAGATAAATAAATACTTGCTAATTGGGGAGGAGAACTCAAACCCAAAACAAATTTATAGCCTTTGAGGTTTTAAGATTTATCAATACAAATATCAATACAAATCAATACATACAACTTGTATGTGTCGTAGGTAGAACTTGACCAATCATTTTCTTAATTTTGAGGAATGCCCCTTATCCATTGTCACGTTCCTTTTCAATAGTTATTATTCAAATTTTAATGGCAATAATAATGGCATATATATGTATATATATATCATATATATGTATATATAAAGACAGAGAAAGACAGACAGAGAGAGAGAGAGAGAGAGAGAGAGAGAGAGAGAGAGAGAGAGAGAGAGAGAGAGATGTTTGCATATATTTAAATATATACCTGTATGTATCTATGTAGCAGGAAGTTATCTAAGAGAGGCAGCAGCTTGTTCCAGGTAAATCAAGCCATAGTTATTGCCCCAACTACTACCAATCTGCAATGCAGATTGCAAGGGAGATGATCTAGGATGTTAAACTCTAGAGCCCTGGAAATAAAATTGCCCCTACATATCACTGACCCTGCTCCCCTCTAAGGTATTCACACACACACACACTCACACACACACACACACACACACACACACACATACACACACACACTTCCAAGTCTGGTTCCCTAAGTCATGAGCTCTTAAAGCAATCCTTGTGAAATTGCAACCTGAAAACTTCTGGTGCTGGAGCCCCTATCTCCTCAGCAGCCATAGCAATTGAAGAAAGCTTTTACTAAAGAAGTCCTTGGAATTGTCAAATAATTCACCTTCAGAAACCAATATAGTTTTATCAACATTAAAGAAGACATTTTTCAATCTTCTTTGCTTCTATATCTGAAGGACTGTGGGAACTTTGCATTTGACTTAAAGATGAAGCCATCTATTTATGTTGTCTTCTTGACATCAGGAATTATTTTATATTATTATTTTGATACTTTACTTACTATTTTATTGCTCAGTACTTAGCACAGTGTTTGGAATACAGTGTTTCCTTTGAGAAATGGAATGGTGTAAATTATCTGTCACAAAGAGTCAGTTAAAGAAAAAGCTTTTACAGTGGAGAAGAGAAAGAAGTTGAATTGATGTTTCTCTCATTAGAATTGACTAAAAGAGGAAATAACATGCATACTCAATAATGGTTTAGAAATTTATCTTACCCTACAGGAAAGGAGGGGAATGGGATATGGGAAGGGAGGAGGGTGGTAAGAGAGAAGGCTTATTGGGGGAGGGAGTGGTCGGTAGCAAAATGCTTTTGAGAAGAGACAAGGTGAGAGGAAAGAGAGAGAGAATAGAATAAATGGAGGGGGGATGGAGAAATAGTAACAAGAATTTTGGAGCAACTTTTTTTGATAAGGCCTCATTTCTCAAAAATAAAGGAACTGAGTCAAACTTATAAAAAATAAGAGCCATGCATCGATAAATGACCAAAAGACATGGTCTATGCCCAAAGGGCTGTAAATTCATGCATATTCTCTGACCTATAATACCACTACTAGGCATGTGTCCCAAAAGAGATCATTTTAAAAAGCAAAAGGACCTATATGTACAAAAATATTTTTATAGCAGTTCTCTTACCAGGTCAAAAAATTTAGGGGATGTTTATCAATTGGAAATCACTTAATAAATTGTGGTATATGTTTATGATGGAATATTATTGTTCTATGGGAAATGATGAGCAGGATGTTCTCAGGAAAACCTTGAAAGTCCTCCATGAACTCGAGCAAAGTGAAGTGTACTGTCTACAAAGTAAAAGCAATGTTCTGGGATGATCAGCTTTTACTGACTTTACTATTCTGAGAAGTACAATTGACTACTCTCATGGACTTAAGGTGAAAAATCCTATCCTTATCAAGAGAAAGAACTGATTGTGTTTCAATTCAGATAGAAGCTGTGTCTGTCTCTCTGTCTGTCTCTGTCTCTTTGTTTCTGTGTCTCTGTGTCTGTCTTTATCTCCCTGTCTGTGTGTCTGTCTTTCTCTCTGTCTGTTTCTGGGTCTCTGTCTCTGTCTATCTCTAATTTTTGAAGGTATTTAAGACATCTATGTCTTCTTTTACAATATGATTTTTATGGAAATGTTTTGCATAACCACTTTTTTTTTTTGATTTTTTAAGGCTAGAGGTGGAGATAAGGAAGAGAACCTAGAACTCAAAGTTTTAAAAACAAATGTAAAAAAATTGATTTATATGTAACTGGAGAAAAATTTAAAATATTAATTAAAATGCTTCTTTCATTCATACAGGATATGTAATTCAATTATTTTGTAGAGTCCTGCCCCACCAGTTTCTTAAGGCACCATCCTTACTTCCTGGATGCTATAGTCTAATAGGGGATGCATGGCATGATAGCAATAGCCATACTATAAAACAGAACCCACGTGCATAAGGGAAATAAGAACAAAGTGCTATTAGAGTTTTAGGAAAAATCATTTTAGGGCTTGAGGGTTGAACTTTTTTTCAATGAAATACCTTCTCTGAGAATACATCCTTTCTTTTGTTTTGTTCCCCTTTATGGTCTTTCTTTTTCCTGTTTTTCCTTTCTTTCTCCTTTTACTTTTTCTTTCCTTATAGTTCATTTAACAACTTTTATGATCTACCTACTATGTGCTAAGTCTTGGGGTATTATGATCAAAAGGGGTACAAAAATTAAATAAGATATGCTCTTGGACCTTTTTCTGACTAGCTAAAACAATTTGCACATATCACTTTTGACTTCACTACCACAAGAGGAGGTAGTGGGGCAGAAATCATCCTTTTGGTTTTTGTAAATAGGAAGTAGAACAATAGAGGTGCTACGTATATCCAAGGCTAAACAACATACTAATCAGTGTTGTAGTCTGTATCAAGGCTTCTTAAACTGTGGGTCAGAACCCCATATGGTGTTGCATAACTAACTGTGGAGGCCTTGAAATTATGATTTATAATCAGCAAATGCTTGACTTGTATATCTATAATGTCTGTAGTTATGTAAAAAATTTCTCAAGAGAAAAGGGGTCATGAGGGGGGGGGGAAAGTTTAAGAAGCTCAGACTGCTAGTAGCAACCTCTAATGCTTTTGTTACAATTGTTTCAAAAATGTTTATTTTCAGAGGTATTAAACCTAATTCCATAATGCAAGTCAAATATGAAATTATTTCTGTGATTATCTATATATCTGCATTTCTCTGTATATATTATTCATCTATCCTGTCTGGAAAATAAGGAAAGTGAAAGAAAAAAATCTAGCTCATGTTGAAACATTTATGAAATAAAAGATAATTATATTGTTTTTGACTGAAGTTTGTGTATGAAAAGAGAAAAATATGCTAGAAGATTGCACTCGAATTGTATATTTCAATACCAATCTCTAGAAATATGGTACATAGTGAAAGAAATAATCATTTTCTTTTTAGTTCCCAGTTTAGTTCTTGATATTTTATTCATCAGCAATGACAGGACAACTAAATTTTATTCTATCACTATGACATCTTATAGTGATAATATGTTGGCTAAGTCTAAAAAGGTAGAATGATCCCCACATCACAGCAGTGATGAAAGAGGAAGGAAGTCATTGACCTGTACTCCTGTTGACTTCTGAAGCACTGGCCACTGGCAAAGTCATCTGATTAGAAATGGAAAGAGCAACACTTGCATAAAGTTCAGTTCATCGATTTAAATTTTACCTAACACTATAGGGCTATGGAATGATGAGCTTACCAATGGAAGACAAAGTCATTTGAATCATCAAAGGCCTCATATAATCTTTATTGGAAACCAGAAATCCATATGATTCTGTATAATAAGGAGGTTTCTCAGAAAAAAATTCCAATGTGATCATGTCAGTCTTCCCAATCCAAAACTTGAAAACTAAAGAATAGCAGACCTATCCAGATGTTTATATATGGAGTTAGTATATTTTATTATAGATAATAAACACATAGATGTGTTTATGTTATTGTTTAGTAATTTTTCTGACTTTTTTGACCCCCTTTTTTTGGGTTTTCTTATCAAAGACACTGGAGTGATTTGTCACTTCCTTCTCCAGCTCATTTTGTAGGTGAGGAAAATGGGGCAGACTGGATTAAACTACTTCTCAGGGTGACACAGTATCTGCAGCCAGAACTGAAATCAGGTATTTTTGATTCCAGATTGGCTCTCTTATCTACTGTATCTATCTAGCTGTTCATCTATGATTTCTAAATTGATATTATTCCAGGGGGTGTTAGTGAAGGGCAGGATGATCTGGTGGGTAGGGAGCCAGCATCAATGGCAGAAAGATTTGCATCAAGTGCTACCTCTCAAGCATTGACTGTGGGACTCTCACCAAGTCATTTATCTTAAGTGTCCCAGACAAGTTGTTAAGATTAAATGGTAGAAAAGTTGTTGATCATATTTAACATGTATTGGTCTACCTGCCATCAAAGGGTGGGGGTGGAGGGAAGGAGGGGAAAAGTTGGAACAGAAGGTTTTGCAAGGATCATTGCTGAAAAATTACCCATGCGAATATCTTGTAAATAAAAAGCAATAATTAAAAACAAAGTTGTTGACAACAAAAAACCCAAAATCCTTTTTTTTAAAAGTAAGCTTTACTAAGTTGGAGAATTTTCAAATATGGTCCTAGGATGTAATCCTGGAGTTGTTAGACTATGGCGTAGTTATATTAGAAATATGATTGCATATAGTAGATCAATAAGAAAAGAGAATTGCTACAAGTCAGGAAGACACTCTGATAAGTGAGATGAGGGGAAGAGGCCTTCCAAGGAATGTATAAAGGCATAAGAGTCTCCCTTGTTACTTTTCCTTGACTCAGGTTGTGTAGGACACTTCTACTTCAGGTCACAGTGAGTTTGAAGGAGGATAAACTGTCCTCATGATTTATGCCGGTGTCACCACTTGAGCCTAAGATCTTCGTCTGTAAAGTAGCTTATTAGAATACTGCAGCATCTAAGTACTTTTGTTATACCAGATCTCATTCTACAGCAGCAGAAAACAATCTTTTGACCCTAACAATTCTCAGAAACCATCTAGGAAGTTATTAAAGAACTGAGAGCTATGATGATGGAAAGAAAATCCACATCAATGAAACTACAATTTCTCCAAGTGTTACCTTTAAAGGCTTCTATATATCTATGTCATTGCATAGTCTATCAAATGAGCCATAGAGCTCATAGAACATTTTTTCTGAAGTCATGTAATGGCTACTAGGTGCTAGGTTCTGTGCTAAACATTCATACAAATATTATCTTATTTGAGCTTTATCAAAACTTTGGGAGGTAGATGCTACTATCATTTCCATTTTACTGCTGAGCTTAAGGGCTAGAAAGAAAATTCAAAGATGATCTAGCCAACTGTTTCTAGTTTCTAGGCAGGAATTTCCTTAAAGCATCTTAAAAGATTTTCTTTTTTTCTAATAACATCATTTGCTCAAAGTTTTTCCAGTGAAATTGATTCTCATTTTCTTGTATAAATTATGTTGGATCAGTGTAGTTTAGTAGAAAGACATTCACAGTTAAGAATTCTAGAATTCATAGTTTAAAAATCTAGTTTCTAGAAAGACCTGGGCTAATGATTGGTCCCACAAGCTCTCTTCACCCAAATATGACCAGCTCTCGATGGAAAAAAAAATTATATTTACCTTTACTCTGGTGTAGTGGAAATAATGTCCTGAACCCTGCCCACATGCAAGTTAGACTAGTTTTCCTCTGCAAAGTACTGAAACCATCCTGGATATATGTTTGGCTCAGGAGATTGAAGGCTCAGTCTATGATAACCATTTAATAGCCTGAGAACATTCGGGAGATGGTGTTCAAAGCCACCCTCCAATGCTTGGCTGGCAGACCTTGATGGGCAAGTCTAGAAAGAGAACATAACTCAGCTAGGTCAGTTTGTTCTCAGTGCAAATTCTTGTTGAAGATCCTTCTCTTGTTGTGGCTTAACTTTTTAAAATTTTTCTTAAATCTTATTTAATATTTTCCCCAATTACATTTAAAATTGTTTTTAATATATTTTTTTAAACTTTTGAGTTCCAGATTCTCTCCCTTATCCCCACTGCCAGCCCCCATTAAGAAATATGGCTTACTTTTTGTAGTGGCAAGTAACTAGAAACTGAGATTAACTGAATAAGTTATGGTATATGAATGTTATGGAATATTATTGTTCTATAAGAAATGATTAGCAGGAGGATTTTAGAGAGACCTGGAGAGACTTACATGAACTGATGCTAAGTGAAGTGAGTAGAACCAAGAGAACATTGTACACACCAACATCACGATTATATGATGATTCATTCTGATGGATGTGGCTCTTTTCAACAGTGAGGTGATTCAGGCCATTTCCAATGGTCTTGTGATGAAGAGAGCTATCTGCATCTGGAGAGAGGACTGTGGGGACTGAGTGTGGATCACAACATAGTATTTTCACTTTTCTTTAGTTGTTGTTTGCATTTTGTTTTCTTTTTCATTTTTTTTCCCTTTTTGATTTGATTTTTTGGGTGCAGCTTGATAATTGTAGAAATATGTATAGAAGAATTACACATTTAACATATATTGGATTACTTGCTGTCTAAGGGAGGGGGTGGAGGGAATGGAGGGAGAAAAAAATTTTGGAATAAAGGTTTTTGAAAGGGTGAATGTTAAAAACTGTGTTTTGAAAATAAAAAGCTTTATTTAAAAAAGAAATATGCTTAATTTAATAATGACAAATAACTATTGTCATTATTAAGTTAAACATATTTCTTAAGTTAAACTGCTGGGGGACTGGTTTGCGTAA
Source organism: Antechinus flavipes (assembly GCF_016432865.1). Lineage (NCBI taxonomy): Eukaryota > Metazoa > Chordata > Mammalia > Dasyuromorphia > Dasyuridae > Antechinus > Antechinus flavipes. The sequence goes on from NC_067398.1 coordinate 397,339,989, forward strand.
GGTCCAGTAAACTGATGAAGTGTTTCCATGGCTGATTGATATTCTGTCCCTGCTTATTTCAGTCCCTGTGCCAGAATGTTCTTTGTGACCATTTCCATCTAGACCCTGACTTCAGAACTTTCTGTCTCCCTATGTGCCCTAGATTGGAAGGTTACTTTTATGAGTTTGGTTTTTTTTCCCTTAGATTTCCCAATTAGCATTCAAATTTTTACATTTTTTAGATCTATGATGAGCAGTGCATAGAGCTCAACTGTACTTCTTGCTACTCCACCATCTTAGCTTTACCTCTGATGCTGCAAAATAATTAAAACACAATACATCAGACCTTTGTAAGTCATTTGATTCTGCAGGCAGATTGTCTGTGGAAGACTTTTCCCTTGCCAAATTTCTAATGTTCTTAATATGGATACGGCACCATTCATTCTCTAGGAAGATTGCCTAATGAAAGCGTCAGTAAATTATCACCAACTCCAAGCATACTTTTCATTCTCCCCGTCTGCTGCTCCACATGTCCAAAACTGCAGCAGAAATAGTCTCCAGGGAGAACAGCATCTTACAAGCTATAAGTCTTTGTTTTAAGTGATAGCCACAATCTTGCACCCCAGGATTTTTGAGCAGATGACCTATGAATGTGGAAAATAAATGTTGGAAATTATATATGTATTTGGAAAAATAAAATGCCATTGAGGGGAAAAAAAGAAACATTTGAAACAAAGATTTACACAATTAGAATAAGGGACTGGGGCAAAATTTAGCAAGTTTCAGAGGAGGTAAAAAAGGCAGAGGTAGGAATCATGATTGCAGACAGGGTAACTATAAAATATTCTTGATTTAAAGATATAAAAAGAATTAAGGAGCAGCAGTAGCGACAACAAGGACAACATCATTATTCAAACAAAAAGAACTTCCTTCTTTCTCTTGGACCCTAAGCAACAACCTCCATAGGGTAGCTGATTGGGTTGTCTCACTTTGAAAACCTTCCTCAATAAAGGGCCAGCCTGTTTGTATTCTGAACTCAAAAGATTTACAATTAAACAGCAATAAGTTAAAAGCATTTTAACATTGTATCAGGAGGAATCATAGACAGTTATTTCTAAACAATCACCTCTTTTCCTCCCTCCTTTCAGTAAACGCATGTTTTTTGTTTTTGTTTTTGTTTTTCAGGTTATCTTACTCCTCTTCTTCTTCCCGACTCCTCCCCTTTTTTTTGGACTTTGGGTCAATATCCTCTTGACCACCTCCTCTATGATATCTTCATCTAATCAGTTTATTTTTCTATTTTTCCCACTGCCTCTGTTTCTTAATCTCCCCTCCCCCCAATCCATCTCTTTTTTGTCTTTTTTTTTTTTTTCCTTATTTCCTTCCATTTTCAAGTTCAGAGAGTAAGAAGTAGATCCTGGAAAGGAATGCAGTGAACATGACTGGTTTGAACACTTTATTTAAAATATAGGTTCTAGGAGAAACTGATCAGAAGAAGATCAGGAGAAACTGCCCACAGGGGCAGAATGACCTTCCTGGGTGACTGAAATGAGGTTCCAGCATGTGCAGGTTGCTGTAGCATGATATGCAGAGACTCAAGAATGTAGTCTGAAAAGACAAGTGAGCCTCCTTACTTGGAGTTAGCTGACAGATGGGAGTCTGAGTGGCTGAAAAAGACCACTCTGTGAAGTGCAGGATATTTCCTATTCTCCTGTCTCTGCTCCATTCAGCTGCTAAGTTCACAATTTACAAAGATTCTCTGGTGACCAAATGGAGTAAATCATGAGACCAGTGAAGCAGAAACTTGTGGACCAAAGCTTTATAAGAAAAAAAAAAAAAGACAAGTTGCTTAGAACACAGTGCCAGGACATAGGAACTATGAAAGGTGACTGAACAGGAAAGGATTATTTTTCCACTACTTGGATTAGTCATTGTATTAGAATTAGTCTATGTCTATGTCAGAACTACAAGAGAAACAAGGAATTATATTTATTGTTGGGAAAATTGAGAATAGTGCTGTTATTTAAGACTATATTTGAGACAGGGTGATAAGACTAGGAAAATGATTCTATAGTGTCTCTGCGATTTCTAGGGGAGGACTTTTATGTTCCCTTTGCATGATACAGATCAATGGTGTTCTGGGATATAAATTATTATAAATTAGAATATCTGGGTACAGCAGATGTGGACAAAATGCTTCAGTGAGGCTGTACTTCAAGGTACTTTATTGCTCTTTAAGAATGGATGTTTTCTGATTTTCTTTTTACCATGATGGGAGAATTTGCTGATGATATTGTACCTTAATCTTTAATCCAAAGGAACCTTAAAGTGACAGAACAGAAATGTCATCAGAGGCCTCAAAATCATTTCCCTCCTTACGCGAATATAGGCTAGCTGATGGAGTCTGCTTAAAAGAGGCTAGAAAAGACCAATGTCTGACCTGCAGGCCATCCTCCACTGATTGCATCTGTAGCCTGTTCTTTATTTAGTAGCTAGGCTACCATTTGTGTAGCCAATCATAGCTTGTGGCTCTGGCTCCCTCTCAGGCAACACTTTTTTCCTTTGAATTGAAATCCTGTTTCCAATTGTTCCACATCAGAGCACTTCTTTAAGATCATTTTTTTTGGGAGATGGAGAGCCAAGCATTGATAAAAGGGTATTTGTTTTGCTTGAGAAGTAAAACTTGTACCATATGCTTCAGTGTTTCTTATAAGGAGAGAGCACCACTTTAGACTGGCTAACTGATTATTTATTGATCCATTATCATGGCAGGGTGGAGAATAGGTGCTGAGATCTTAAATGGCAGCCTACAAAAGCATATTCATGAATGCATGAGAACTCTATGTTGTAGCCACTATTTTCTAGGAAAAGATCAGATAATTGAGTAGTAGGGGCACCTTGCCTCTTCCTTTACTGTGTTTTATAAATTATTCTTTTTTTCCCTTTTTCTTGTCTATGGCCTCCTACTTCTGTTCTACTCATTGGTTTTGTTGTGTGAAAAAAAAAGGCAACTTGAGAATGAAAAGGGGGAAATGACAGTGTTGTCAAATCCCTAAATTTAGAGCACAGAGATGATCTCATTTTACAAATGAGGAAACTGAGTCCCAGAGAGGAAAGTGATCTGCCCAGTCACATACATATAGATAAGATTTGAATCCACATTTTCTGGCTGAATATCCAGGTATCTTTGCCTCTTGCCAAAATATTCATTGCCTTTTGATTTTTTAAAAAAATCCTCTTTGGACAATGACTCACCAAATTTCCTTTTTTAGGTAAGGATCAAAGGGGTTGCATAATGAAGCACTTGGAAGTTAGGTATACAAAGCAAGTTATTGCTTTATTGAGATTGAGAGGATTTGTTGTGGGTGCCCCATCTCTCAGTTCTCTCTGTTGGCTCACTGCCCCATCTTGCAGCCACAATAGCAGGTTAGGCTACTACTTACTGGCAGATAGTAATAGTAGCTGGTGTCTGAGTTTTGGGGATGATCTGTCAGTGACTGCTATTCCTAGGATGAATCTTGACCCTACTTTGTTTCCTATTAATAAATAAGATCAATGACTCTATTCTTAATTAAAACATTTGCTTGAAAGGCAGGCAATGTAAAAACAGTCCTTATAAAATATTCTACCTGTAAATTTGAAGTATACTTTCCCACCAATGTACCCAATGTCCATGGGGGAGAGTAGGTGAACATTTGAAGCAACATCATGCTTTAGTGAGTTAGACTCATGTATAGGGGACATGTTGTCAGAGAAACTCACAACTTTAGTGTAGACTTTTTTTCCACTAAACTGGATGATGGATGTTATAATGGGTTGGTCAGGTATCTTTAGTAGCTAAACTGGGTTAATATTTGGCTGGACTCTGCAATTGGGCTGTACTGCTTTGTTTCTAGACCAGGCCTCTATTGGGCTGCCCCTCTCTGATGCTTGGGGAGAAAGGGAAGACATTCCTGGCCTGAGATTTGCAGAAACTCCTCTGGATCTCTCTTGACTGTGGTGAGAAATATCTCCCGGATAGTGTAGAAAAATTTCCTTTTCCCAACTATTTCTTCTTTCCTTTTCCCAACCATTTCTTCTAGTCATTAGGTGGCAATGCAGAGATGTATTCTCTCATCAGTATCTGAGATCTTTTCCTGGGCCAGCCTTTCTGATTCAGAATTGTATATCCCTAGGGAGAAATATTAAATAAATTAAGGTGATTAACAAGTACATTACTAAATCTCATCTCCGCTAATTAAGGCATAATCAGGTAATTTACATTTGTCCAATAATTACAAACCAGTTCTGGATTTCTGGGTTCCCCAGTTGTTGATTTGAAAGTTTTCCACTTGGTCACAAATAAGCATCTCAAAAATAAAGCATTGAGATAGACTTCTCCCTGTATTATCTCTGCAGGCTACTTTGCTAATATTTTTGATATGCAAGTCATCCATTTGTCTTTATTTTTCACTCCTTTCAATTATTAAAATCACCAATCATCCTTACATACAGTTTAAGAATGCATGCTAAACTCAGTAAGAGACCTCTTAACACTTTCCCAAAGGGCCTAGCACTTACAATCATCTCTTTGGGGGAAGTTCCTTGTTTGATTTTGTGAGCTGTATGATATTTATTATTTAGCTAGTTCATAGTGAAACTCAACTTTTGATCTAACACAATTCCCCTCATATGCCCCACCATATTGAGAAGGTGACCCTAGGTCTTTGAAGGTTATGTCAGGGAAAGGTCTTACCAAATAGACCTGAAGAGGTTTCAAGTGTGGGGGTATTGATAGTGAGCTTAACTTATACAAGAAGTAGCCTCACTCTTTGGAAAAGCTTTTGTTCCAAAAGACAGTTCATTGGTCATATCAGTTCATGAATATCATCTAGCAATGTATCAAGAGTTTGAGATTTGTATTGGTGAAGGGATGATTCTTGCTTATTCAAATACACACACACATATAAACCTATAATACATATATACATACCTATAATATATGCATATGCATATAAATATATATTGGAACATAGAGATGGACATTGAAGAAGGATTTTCTGGATCTAGTGTTTAAGCAATATATGATTATACCAAAAGGGTTAGGTTTTCTTTCAAATGTAAAAATAGACTTTTAGTTGACTAACATTTTTCCAAATGTGATATGGATTAATATATCAGAATATATTGTACAAGTTAATAAAGAATCAAAAGGGAATAGCTCTCATTTTCTTTTTCTCTCTTTTTTTTTTAACAAAAAGAAATTGGGCAGGGGCATTTTGCACCACGAATGACATTAATGTGAAATGATTGAGAGCTATTTTTGCATAACCATGAGTGTTTTTCTCCAATATTCAGTGTTCTGCAGGCAAAAGAAATGAAAATGATAAAATACAAAGATGACAGGCATTTGGGATCAAATTGTATTGGAGGTTCCTGGGAATGCTTTTATTCAGGCTCACTACCTTTATTACAGAAAGTACAAGAATTTAACTCTGGAAATAAGTTTCAGTCTGAGGTGAATCCTATTCAAAATTGAATATCCTCATAATAATAACTGACATTTATATAGCTCTATAAAGTTTTCAAAGCACTTAACATATATTATCTCATTTGAGTCTTGCAGCAATCCTGTGAGAGAGGTACTGTAGGTGTTTATTATTCTGGTACAGGGGAAAGAGCCCTAGCTTTGGATTCAGATGATTTGGATTTAAATATCATCTTTGACACCATTTGTGTGACCCTGCTAAGTCATTTAAACTCCCTAGACCTTAGTTTCCTTATCTATAAGGCAGGGATTTGGGCTAGATGTCTTCTGATAGCTCTCCCTATTCTAAATCTGTGATCCCTATTTTACAGATGAGGAAACTGATTCTGAGAGACTAAGTGACTTGATAGCCATGTGGATAACATATCAAGAAAAAAAATTAAGCCTATGTCTTATTCCTATGTTTCATTTCTGATCTTATAACACCCATTTTATAGATGATAGAACTGAGATTCACAAACTGTGCATACTCTTTGATCCAGCAGTGCTACTACTGGGCTTGTACCCCATAGAGATACTAAAGAAGGAAAAGGAACCTGCATGTGCCAAAATGTTTGTGGCAGCCCTGTTTGTAGTGGCTAGAAGCTGGAAAATGAATAGATGTACATCAATTGGAGAATGGTTGAGTAAATTGTGGTATATGAACGTTATGGAATATTATTCTTCTATAAGAAATGATCAGCAGATGCTCAAAAAGTTATCAAACTGTACATATATCCTTTGATCCAGGAATATTACTACTGGGCTTATATCCCAAAGAGATCTTAAAGAAGGGAAAGGGATCTGTATGTGCAAAAAATGTTTGTGGCAGCCCTTTTTGTAGTAACTAGAAATTGGAAATTGAATGGATGTCCATCAATTGGAGAATGGTTAAATAAATTGTGGTATATGAAGGTAATGGAATATTATTGTTCTGTAAGAAATGACCAGCAGGATGAATACAGAGAGGACTGGAGAGACTTACATGAACTGATGCTGAGTGAAATGAGCAGAACCAGGAGATCATTATACACTTCGACAACGATATTGTATGAGGATGTATTCTGATGGATGTGTATTTCTTAGATAAAGAGAGCTAATTCAGTTTCAATTGCTCAAGGATGGACAGAAGCAGCTACACCCAAAGAAAGAACACTGGGAAATGAATATAAACTGCTTACATTTTTGTTTTTCTTCCCGGGTTATTTTTACCTTCTGAATCCAATTCTTCCTGTGTAACAAGAGAACTGTTTGGTTCTGCACACATATATTGTATCTAGGATACGCTGCGACATATTTAACATGTAAAGGACTGCTTGCCATCTGGGGGAGGGGGTAGAGGGAGGGAGAGGAAAAATCGGAACAGAAGTGAATGCAAGAGATAATGTTGTAAAAAATTACCCTGGCATGGGTTCTGTCAATAAAAAGTTATTAAAAAAAAAGAATTGAGATTCAGAATGGTAAACTATGGTCAGAGTGCTAGTAAATGTTACCATCATTACTAGAACCCAGGCTTCTTTCTTCCAAGTTGAATGCTCTTCACCAACCACACTGTGATTTCTCTCTCTATTTATAGATTTCTACAATTGTTAAAGTATTTTCACACATATTTTCTCACTTGATCCTAACAACAACTCTGGGAAGCAAGTAATATTATTCCATTTTTATACATGAGCCTCTCAGAGGTTTAAATGATTCAGTGGATGAGAGAAAGCAAGACCTTCGCTCTCTAGGAGAAAATACAAGATGACATAATGTGCAGTATGCTGAAATTAGACTTGGGAAGACCTGAGATTGAATTTTATCTCAAATATTTACTAGCTATGTGATATGGACAAGTCATTTAACCTCATTTAGGTTACATATACCTCACCTGTAAAATGTAGATGAAAATAATAGTAGCTATCTCACAGGATTTTGGGGGAGAATTAAATGATATAATGTAAAGAAAGCATTTAGTAAACTTTAATGTACCATACTCATTAAAGAGATGGTAGAAACAGAATGGATCCGGAGGTTAGGAAGACCAGGATTCAAATCTTAACCTGTGATACATACTAGCTGTGTATCCCTGGCTAAATCTAGGAAATTCTCTAAGATTATAATTTTCAGAGAAAATGGTAGTTTTCATTGGTACTGAGAATTTCCTCATCTGAGAATTTTTTGTAGTGATAAAATTATAGATTTGTTCCCTATTAGCCATTAACTATGTCCTGAGTCCCAGTTCAGAGCCTTTCCAAGAATACTTGGCAGTCTCTTGCCAGAAGAATTTCCTGTGACTAAAATATAGAAGCCCACTAGGAGGAAACTCTGTACCAGGTAATAGTTATGGCTTTAGAAACCTGAAACAAATGGAGCTTCCTCTACCTGGAATAATGAACTGGGTACAGCAACTCTGCCCTGAACAGAGAAATCTGCAGACCTTGATAAAGCCACTGGACCTTCAGGAAAATCCCCTGATCTGGAAATCCAGCTTCCACAATTGGAAGCATTTGGCAGATTTCCAGGTTACCTGCTTCTCCTATTATGATAATCCATCTATTTACCCTGGCTGGAGGTAGCATGGAATAGTGGTATTATAGGATTGGAAGTCAGGAAGACCTGGATTCAAATCTCTTTTCTGAGATTTGCAAGTTAGCTGAACTTGAGCAAGCTCTTGGATCTCTTTTTATCTTGATTGCTTCATCTATATAAGGAAAGAAATGGAATTTATGGTTTCTAAGATCTTTCCAGCTCTAAATCAATTATACTGGAAACTGTGGATTGCCCAAACATTTCCCTCAATCTACTTTCCATAACTCCAGCTCATAGTGCATTAATTTAATTTGTGCATGCTGATTTTGTCTTCCTGGGTCTCCCTCTTAACCTGTGTTGAGCCTTTCCAAGTCTTATTTTGAGGTTCCATCTAGTGTTTTGTCCTGGCTGTCTCCTTAGCTATTGACCTCTATTTAATGGCTGAAAGGAAGTATAGAGACTAATTTTGTCAACTTGATGATTTTGCCTAGTATCATTTTGGTATTTTGTTTACTCCTCAAAACAGTTATTCCCAACCCCTCATTGTATAGCTAAGGCAAATGAAATGCAGAGGGGAGAAATGGTTATGGTTACAGAGCAATAAATGGTAGAGATGGGATGCAGATTTGGGTATCCTAAATCTCCATGTAACATAGTGCTATGAGCTTCCATTTCAGTGGCCCCAATCTAGAGAATAATGAGATAATAGTTCCAAGAACAAAGAGTAAATAAAGACTCCCCAATTTTAGCCTACCCAAGTTTTACTTTTGAGGCTAGTCCTGTCTGATCTTGGCTTGTGCTATTGGCAATGAGAATTTGTCAATATATCTCTGAATTATATAGTCTTACAGTATTGTTTGGCATTCTTAGACATTGATATATTTTCCCTTAGTCACTCAGCTGGTATGTGCTTGGGATAGGACTTTTACTTCTATCTCACTGATTTGACGGCCATTTTAAAATTCAATTCAACAAACACTTAATAATTACCTACTAAATGTGTGCAAAGTGCTATGGAAGTACTTGGGATACAAAGAAATAGTCCATGCCATCAGAGAGATTTTTTTTTTTCATTTGAGGAATGAAATAAAATATATGCATAATAAAAATTAAAGATTGTACAAAATAACATGAAATAATTTTAAGAGGAAACAAAGACTAATAATTCGGTGGGTGAGGATGAAGATGGACCAAAGATGTCATGTGAATTGAGAATTGTATAAGCTGGAGAAAAGGAAAGAAACATTTGAAAGGGAGAGAAACTGCTTATCTAAAATTTGTTGTCTGTCCTTTATTCTCAAAACAGACCATGGAATTGGAAAGGAAATGCCATGACATGCAAATGAATTAAGTTGATGTAAGGGAGGACTGTGCAAAAACACCAGCCTTACCTTCTCCTCCAGAGCTATTAGGTGGCAAGATGTAGATCAGGATGACTGGAGATTGCCCTGGATGCAGAGGGAGACTTTGACCTTTTAAAACTAAAGATTTTAAACATCTCAGCCTGACCGAATCAACACCTAGTCAGTGATTAAGAATAGGTAAGAAATGAAATAGAGAATGGCTTCTTTTATCTAATCAAAAAAAATTATCAACCTGGGAAGGGAAGACTCTTAGAGTTTCTGGCCCAAACAGAAACGGTTGCTATTTACATTTATTCGAACTAATCAGGGTCCAAACAATGACCAAGTGACAGGAATAAGAGATATTTCATATATACAACAGCCCACTTGGACAGAGTGAGTGAGGGGGACTTATGTGTAATGGGAATTGTAGGGATATTGGGGATCCAGAGGTAGCCTGAGCTGTTTTTATTTTATTTTAGAGGCAATAGGAAGCCACTGAATATTTTTGAATGTGTGCAGGGACATAACACATGGTCATGTCTGTGTTGTAGGAAAATCAGGTTGGTAGCTGTATATAGAATGAATTGGAGAAAGGAGAGACTGGAGGGATGGAGATAGAACCATTAATAGTTAGGGTAGAGAGTCTAAAAGTGGAAAGAAAGAGACTGGTTGTGGGCGAAATGTTATGGAGATAGGAGCAATGAGATTTAGCTAGTAATTATATATAAGGATTGAATGAGAGGCTTGTTTTCAAGGTTGTAAACCTAGGTGACTGGAAAAATAATGAAGTCATCAGCTAAAACTGGGAAGTTTAAAGGAAAAAGTAGCTATGTCTACCTACCATTTGCTTGTGCTAATTTTAAAATGAATTCTAAAGGATCTTCCTATTTGTTGCTACAAATCCTTTTTTAGAAGTAGTCGGTAAGAATACAAAATAGATAAATTCATTGTCATATTATAATTTTCTATCTTTGGATTTTAATGGTACTAGCCTGGTTAGTGGTATTAGAAGTCTTTTGGTTATACAGATTTTTTTAATCATTATGTTGCAGGTAATGAGATTTGACTTATGAAAACATAGCCCTTCCCTTAGGAAGCTTAGGATAAAGTTAGGGAGACAAACTGAATATGTGACAATTACAGAGCCAAAGGAAGAATAGTGTAAAATGTTATATAATGTCAAGAAGTGCCCCAGAGCCCTCAGAGTAGAGGAGAATGGATGATAATCTAGGTAAAACCTATAAGAAGAGGACTTTAGAACTTGGTGTTAAAGAAATTGATGAGTAAGGCTTAAGGGAAGGAAAGTGGAAGGAGGGTATATTTTAGGTGTGAGGAATGATTTGGAAGCAGGAACTGGCATTTAAACAGGTAAATGGGCTAAGCAGGCTGAGCTATTCAATGTTTAAGAAGATTATTGTGTTAACTGAGAAGGTCTTGGGTAGAATAGTTGTCCTATGCTTCATATTACTTTTTTATTATGGAGAAAGATCTAAGAGAGTTGTAGAGGTACATTCGGTCAGTTATTATTCCTCAGTTTAATGGTCTGTAAAGTGAAGTTAAGATTTGGTCTGTTTATCTTAGAGTTATGAAGTTCAAATGAGATAATGTATATAAGGAACTTTGCACATTTTTAAAGTATATGTAAATATGGATTGTTATTATTTTGATCTGGTCATCATTATTTTCAAAGAGATTCATGTAAAATTTTTATTGGATATTGGTATTAAATGGTTAGTGAATGAATGAAAGAAAAGGCAATAAGCACTTATGTGTCAAACATTATACTAAATTCTGGGTATACAAAGAGAAAAGCTAGAGTGTCCCTGCTCTCAAGGAGTTTACATTCTAATGAAGGATATAATACAGATTCATCTGCAAATAAGATAGAATTAACACTTCTAATTATTACAGCAATTATTAACCTTTATATATTGCTTTAAGGTTGGCAAAGCATTCTGTAGATATTTCATTTTCTCCTCACAACAATCCTGGGAAATTGGTGCTATTATTGCCTTCATTTACAGGTGGAGAATCAGGCAGATGGATTAAGTGACTAGTCCAGAGTCATATGAAATTGAGTCTGGAAGACTACAGTTCCAGTATATTATCTTCAGTCACATAGCTGTCAGTAACTCTTATTGTATAGTGGTAAATGAGATGGGAATTTTTGTTCCCTTGAATTATAAATAGGAGGGACAAACTTGCAACCAGGTTGGTGGTGTGTTAGAATTATAATTACTGGGCTCCCTTCAATGAGTTCCATGTGATATAATCAATAGTATCCCTTAGTGCCTAATGTAGCACTATTCCCAAGAGATAATAAAGATTTATTGATGTTTATTTAAACTAGTAGCCAAAAACTGACTAACGTGAGGAAGGCTTTCTGTTCCCTAAAAAATGTTCCTATTCTTTAAAACTGAATGCTCATTTAGAAACACTTAGAGTTTGACTTGTAGTCACTGTGTTGAGATTTAGGGTAAAAAGCAGAGGTCTGGGGGTCTACAGGCTTTGATTTCTTGTGTCTTAGCTAATATTTACTCAATGTGGACCTTTTGGGCCTGTTTCTTCCTATATAAAAGTAGCTTGTATTAGAATTCTGGCAAACCAGGATTCCATTCTTCTCTGTCTTGCTTTTCATATTTATATTAAATATGAAGTGGGGAAGGGACCTTCAATGTCTTTGACCCAGCCATTAGCCAAAGACTTTCTGGAATGCCTTTCCTTCTCAACTTATCTCTTCCTTGGAATTCTTAGCTTTTTTTCAAAATTCAGCTCAAGAACCAAAGCTTCCATAAAGCTTATCCTGATCACAGTTTTTATGCCTTTCTGTGCTGAAATTAATGTGTGTGTGTGTGTGTGTGTGTGTACACATATTCTTTGCCATCAAGCTAAGAGACTCTGATCTTATTTAGTTACCTACAACAAAGGTACTATAATTGATTGTAGCATCAGATTAAGCAGACACCCATCACCTCTCTCTCTCTCAAGGTCCCAAGATATAGGATGAATTCCCTACTACCATATGAACTTTCAACTTCCAACAAGAGTGCCCAGAAGTCTGAGTACCAGATATTGTATCTGTTTGACACTGTACCTATTTGAGTTATTTTTTATCTCCATTGCACATGCAGACATTAATATCTCCTACAAGTATTTAAACCCTTAAGAAGAAGAGCAACAGCAACAATATTTTGTGTCCTTATCTTCACACAGATCTTCTAAATACTTGTTTAAATTTAATTAATCTGAATTGTGAAAAGTTTTGGAAGCAGGAATTAGCATTAGGATTATAAGATCATAGATGGAGAACTAGAAGGAACTTCAGATCCCTCTTGTTTTAGTTAACAGTAGTTGTAATTTATATTTATGGGGTACAATATCTTTACATTCAGTGTCTCCTGTTACAATTAGACTCCATTTTATAGATGAGGAAGCACAGATAACCAAGAGGTTAAATGACTTCCCTTTGGTCACCTAAGTAGTAACTTCAACTTCAACTCCAACCCTTTTTACCAAATCCAAACGCCTAACTCTTTTACCACAGAATAATGTAATATAGGTTAAGAGCTGGAGAGAAAGGGAGGAGCTGATGGGAGAAGGAAGGGGAACAGTAATACAAAATTTATGGGAAAGATGGAGGGGAACAGAGATGTAGGGCATTGAACTAATGGCTCTTTCCTGCCCCATTGAGTACATGGTATTTCTGACTAGTCTTTTCCTGACCATCCACCTTTTTCAAACACATTTTAATGAGGTCATGCTCTGAATTAGTAATGAAAAAAGAAGAATTGTTCTGTAAAGAGAAACAGTGATTTCTGGGAAAGAATCACCAACACTAAAAAAAACCCTGCCTGTTTATCTAAGTTATTGGACTGTCTCAGAAGCATTTCAGTCCTGTTAATATCAGCAACTCTGAGAACATTTTGTTTTCTTCAACAAAGGTTATTTTTTAATTAAGTTAGAGATGTCTATCTCACTTGGTTTTCAATGTTTTATTTTTTTTTAATTGTGTGAGACCTTTCTCTAAGCAACTTCAGAATATCTTCATTTCCACATTCAAGACCACAGTAATTAGGTCTGGATTTGCTGAGCCTGTAGGAATCTTGCCGCCAAAGTCATTTTAATGGTGTTTTAATGTCTGAACTCCATTGCTCTTATGTTTGAGGTTACCAAGTGGATAAAAGAAATGGCTTTGACATCTTGGTGGTTATTGAAGCTTGGAAAATGCCTCTAAAAGGTGTGTGGGGTTTGTTTCCCATTCTCTCTCCCCTCCTGTTATGTTCTTTGCTCAGCAATAGCTGTTCAAGTATTGGCTTGGTATGAGTAAAGACACCCTCATCAGTTTTGTGGGACTAACCACACTTCAGGTATATTGATATCTCCTTGAGTAAAAGCCTGCGGAGGGAGGAGGTAACTGTCTTACGGACACCTGGTCCTCGTAAATCAGAAGGCAATAAAAACAGAGAGAATCGGTAGCTTCCAAAAGTCTTTACCTTGCTGCAGTATTTTGGAAAGGAGAGCTTTGCCTCAAATCTAATGAGATAATGTTCATAAAGTGCTTTGCAATCCTTAAGTGTTACAAGCTTGTCAGTTATTATTATCACCTCCTCAAAATAGAAATATAGCAATAATCATCCAGGCGTTGTTTATAGTGGAATGGAATTAGGATAGAATATCGTAATATAGACTTGTACAAATTTCTCCAGTCACAGAATAGGGAAGAAGGGAAGGAAATGAGCATTTATGAGATACTTATCATGTACTCCAAACTGTATTAAGCAAATATTACATTTGATTCTTACAACTCTTCAAGATAGCGTTATTATTCTTGTTTCTCATATATATTTATCCTCGTTTTACAGATGAAGAAATTGAGGTAGCCAGTGGTTGAATAATTGATTCCAAGTCATTAGGACTGTGTTTTATCCACATTTTGTGCCTACAAGGAATATTTTGTACCACTTAGGAAACATTTTCTTGTCTAAATTTAACAACCTTTTTGTTTATTTTTGAAATTTATTTTTAATTTTTTTTAAATAATAGCTTTTTATTTTTCAAAATACATGCAAAGATAGTTTTCAAGATTCACCCTTGCAAAGCCTTATGTTCAAAATTTTTCTCCCTCCCTTCCTTTTCCCCCTCTCCCTTGGAAATTAAACACATGAAATTCCAAATTTCCATATTTATCATGCTACTCAAGAAAAAATCACATCAAAAGGGAAAAAAATTAGAAAGAAAAAAAAAACAAGCAAATAATAACAAAGAAGGTAAAAATATTATGCTGTGATCCATGTTCAGTCTCCATATTCTTCTCTTCAGATGCAGATGGCTCTGTCCATCACAAGTCTACTAGTCTTAAATCACTTCATTATTGATAAGAGCCAAGTCCATCATAGTTGATCATCACATAATCTTTTAACAACCTTTTTTTTCAGATAATTGTGTCAAAATTTGAATATAATCATTAAGATTATATTAATCCAAATTTCTCACATTAGCAAATGAAGGAAACTGAGTCTCAAAGATTTGATTTAAAATCCTAATCACTTCCCATTGCAACAGGATTTTTCTCCCTTTTTCTGTCCTGGTACCATTAGGCTTTGAGTAAACCATTCCATCATCCCATTCAATATGAAAGGAAATAAGTTCTTGAATTTATTATTCTTATACACATAAGAAGAAAAGCAGATAAATTTTCATAACGAAAACTTTATTTAATGCATAATATTTTAAGTATCATGAAATTGTTCTCTCTCCAGTCCCCAGATTGGAGGAATCCACTAACAGAACTACTTTTGAAATATTTTAGTTGGATATTGAAGTATTTCATTTTGTACCAAATATTTCCTATTTTCTCTTGACAAGCTTCTCATAATCTTTGGAGGAAGATATATCTAGGTTGGGAATCCCTTTACTAAACATCAGGCTGAGACTCTCTGAATTATACTATGAGGAAAATAAAGAATAAAGAAAAACAACCTTTAAATTATTGTCTCAAAGCATTACTTCCTTCGGATCATTCCTGCTCTGGAAATCCAGAAATTCATATCTGGTTTGAAAGGGGACTCAGTCATTGTCACTTACCACTTCAGCCCATCACACTTCTAGAGGGATTTTCTTAGGCTGATTGTACTGAAGAAAAACACTATGTTCATACATCTTACTGAAACCCCAATCAATTTGCTTCAATAACTTGCTACAAGGAAGATTAATTCCATTCACTAGGGATGCCCTAGTCTTTTCCTAACTATTCTAAGATATGTTTCTGAGCATGTTTCTAATTCAGGATTGTCCTTCAACTATCTGGTCCAAGAATTCAACAGTATGTCCTCTTGAAAATGAGATACCGAGTTTGGAATCAACGTAATGAATAATCAAGTAATTTATAGACTTTTTTTTTTTGGTTTTATCTGTGAATTAGCTCCTCAGGTTCATGGAAGAACTTGATGT
The DNA here is from genome assembly GCF_016432865.1 of Antechinus flavipes. NCBI lineage: Eukaryota > Metazoa > Chordata > Mammalia > Dasyuromorphia > Dasyuridae > Antechinus > Antechinus flavipes. The sequence goes on from NC_067398.1 coordinate 397,355,784, forward strand.
GTTTGACTTGATTTTAAAGTAAACTGATACTGTGATACTAGAGAAACTGAGGCAAGCAGAGATTGGTTTTTAATCTTTAATGTGGAGTTTAAGCTAGCTGACCAAATGGAACTCTTGTCCAAAGCATTTGGTACAGATAAACCAAGGCAGGGAACTTATATAGAGTTTTAGCTAACTGGGGTTTGCAAACAGAATACATAGCTTAAGTATACAATCTTATAGGGGAAACAAAGGCAGATAAGGGGGACAAGGACACTGGAAAGATGGCAAGCTATAATTCCAAGAAAGGAAAATAACTTAATCCTGAGAGGATAGAGGTCAAGGTAAGAAGGTCATGGAGAGGAGACAGAGAAGAGAGGGGCAATACTCAAAAGAAGGAGGAATTATCCTAGCAAGGATGGAGAGTTTCTGGAGTTTATGACACAATGATATATAAAGATGGTCAGAACTTCAAGATTTTTCCTGGGCTCTTTTTAAAACTCAATTTCCAGTCCTAATGGTAAAGAAGGGAGTGTGTGTGGCTCAACAATACATGTTCTCATTCTGGAAGCTCCAACTAAAAAATTAAATATTATATAAGGAGAAATAACCAGGCAGCCCTATTCTTTATAAGAAATTACAGAATAACAGATTTTCAGAATTTGAGGGAATGTTGATGATCATAAAGTTCAACCCACCCTAGAAAAATAACCCCTTCTTTAAAATCTTCAACAAGTGGTCACACAGCCTTTGTTGACTTTCAAAAGGGGAAATCAAACACAAGAAGTTATTAAGTACCAGCTGAGTGCCTGGAACTGCTGGGCACTGGGAATACAAACACACAAAAAAGACACAATCCTTACATTCCCATACATTCCTTACATTTCCTTCCCAGCTCACTTGTAGAGGGTTTCCATACCACCATCTATGTTGATGGCTTGATCCCACCAGTAAACAAGTCATTTAATAACAGCATTTTGCATTGTATTCCTTTTTTCATTCTCACACTAAAATACTCCTCTTCTTATTCTCTCCTGAGTTTTTATCCAGAAGTTATTATTTATAAAGAATAAAATGGTAATGTCAGCATCTGAATTTATTCAGGTGTTATGGTTACTATTGGAACTAATCAAAATGTAAACATCCAGAAGAATCTTTTGAAGCTCTTAGCTAAAACAATTCTCTTGTAAGGATATGCTTAATGGTAAAAGTATGGTATTTCCATTTTGTGCTTGAAAATTGAATTTGCTTTCACCTTTCCATTTTGACTTTTAATAATACTGTTATTTACTGTAATTCTATGGGATCCCATAGAATATTTCTTCTTGGGCATTGAGTATGGAGTTTGAGGAAGCTGCAGTAAGGTTCATGATGGCATTTGGATGATGAGTCCTGTTTGGGGACCCACTTGTCTTGTTGGCCCATTAGATAAGCCCCAGGCAAGGCAAAGTCCCAGGCAGGCCATTAACAGCTGAGCTCCAGTGTTTCAGGGAGCAGTTGTCTGGGAAAATCGAAGCAAAGTGATATTTAAGTGTTGAAGTTTTGTACCAGATTTTGGGGGGGAAAGGTGAAAATTATTTAATGCAAGTAGCTATGTTTAGAGGTTATAGGTAAGCATTTTAAAGTGAAGCAATCAAGGGGCAGACAGAAGATAGGCCCTACAATTCAGAAAGGAAATGGTGCCAGAGGGAGGCAAGCCAAAATGGATTTAGTCCAAATAGAACAAGTCTGAAGAGCATCATCTGCCAAAGTGGCAATTTGATTAACTAAGTTTTCATCAAGGCAGCAAACTATTAAGCAGCAAGAGTGCATTGGTCTTTTTGTCTCATCCTTAATCCCCTTCCAAGGCAAGTGTGTGTGGTAAGGAAGAAAGAGAAGGCTGGGTACATCATCCCCACTGGAAAAGGAATAGGTATGCATGAATATCAGTCTCAGATTCTGTGTAAACCTGTGTCCCTCGATTTCACTGTAGCAAGAATGGCTAGATTATAAGCATCTTTAGAATGGTCCATACTTTTTCAGATTGTAGACAGTTCTGAGCCTCAAAATAATGCCTGTTCCATGGGATTTTTACAGACCTACTTCACATTTCTTCCCTCCCATCAGTTATCCGAAATCAATGTTATAGCCCTTTTGGCAGGGCTGAGACAGGCAGTCTATTTAGGGACCTGAATTGCCAAAGATTCTTGAAGTTGTATTTTTTTCCCAATGTAGGAAAATAAGAAGCTTTAGAGAAGTCAGAACATGGGTGAAGATGGTGAAAAAATTTTTTCATACTACAGTAGTTTTTAGATATCATTGGAGAAAATTAAATGCAAGAGAGAGAACCAAGAGACTGACTGGTAATGGTGAGTATCTGAATAACTGAGCAGAAGCAGAAGTAATAACAATAGGGTCAGCTTCCCCAGCCCCAACAGGGATTTAACAAGCTCAATTATAAAGAATCAACTGCAGTACATGGGACAATGGGTGAAAGGGGTGAGGAAAAAAATAAAGATGACCTGCCGCAGAGGAGAAAAAGAGTTCTGAGGAGGGTCATTAACCTTTCCCTACATCATTAAGCAGAAGTCTCAGACTGAAGCTTCTTATTCAAAGACTGAGCAAAGTGCCAAGAAAAGGTCTACTCTTACCCCAGCTTCCTCTCTCTTTGTCAGTAGGGATACTCTACTTGCTGCGTTAGCCCATGATTTTTCTGGAACTAGAAGTTTTATCTCTTTTGGAAAAAGTCCAGAGATTACCTAGAGTTAAAGATAAGATATGAATTGAGTCAGATAACCAAACTTTTGCCTAAAGGTTAGGAATTAAGATAGTGCTCAATGACTGTGGTTGAACCTCTGGAAGTGGTTAATGTAAATTCCACAAAGCAGCCAAAGAGGTGATCATGTGGATCCAATGGGCCCCCTGCTAAAACAAACAAACCTACCAACAACAACAAACTAGCTAATTGTTGTAATTGCAAAGGACTGAAATCTGGAGCAAAAGGATGGTGACAATTCTCTGTTGGCTGGCCAACTGCAATCTTAGAAATTTCAGAGACAATTGCATTGTATTTGCTGATGTCATATTAGCAGTTTGGTCTCTTTTATCAGTGTCTATAAATGACTTACCACACAACCTGTCATTCTTTGTACATAGGACCCACAATTCTTTTTCAAAGAACTGAAATTTTAAATTACATTGGAACAGAACAAAACTTATATTTTAAAGAGAGTTAGAAAGTGATATTTCCCAGATAGTTAAAATCTTTCATTAGTCTCTTGCCAATATCCTGTTAAAATTCATAAAAGAATATGAGTTAGATTGCAAAGCATGAATGAGAGAAATCTAGAGGGTGATATCAGGAGAAATACCACTTCAGAAGACTGTTTGATTTTTGTGGCCATCCAAGGAACATTTGATCCACCTCTTGATTGCCTTCTTTCTTTCTTCTAATTCCACATATATCTTCTCACTTCCCATTCCCTTTTTGTTTCTTGTTACCTTTCACATCTACCTGTCTTCAATGTGCACATACTTTTTCCTAAGTGGCCAATTCCACATTCAAAGTCTCTCTTTGAGGAGGGAATAGATCAGGAATGATGACACTTGCCTTCTTATACATCAAGACTACATGGATATCAATATCCAAACTATAAATGATAATGCAAGCAATGGATTCTTAGGTGAGTTATGACACATCATATCTAACAGTTTGTGGAAGTCTGACAAATACTCCTCAGTGCAATCTTTATAGCTTGGTGATAAGTAGTACAATGTGGATTTTCCATTTTGGTCTCACAGTAAATGCATTTTATTGATTTTTGTTTTAAAATTTCTTCTGCTCATGTAATGTATTTAATGTTGCTAGTAAAAACTAGATTAAGATAACGCTCTAACACAAAGAGATTATCTTAGTAGACTCATAAAAATATTGTAAGAAAGTAAATTGCTATGTATAAAGTTTTGCTCAGAAATTGTCTTCCCAGGAACCTTCATGTTCTTGTCTTTCTTAAGAGACAATTTGAAGGTCACAGACTGCTTTAAAAGTAACCAATTAAAAGTAACCCCCATGCACAGAGAGTTGATTCTGAGGATATCTCTTTCTATAGGATAAACCATTAACTTCCTACAAGTTCCTTTCCGGATTGTAATGGTCTCTGCAAACAAGAATTTAAACTAATCTTTAAGTCATTAAATACAAAACTAAAGTCCAGAGATACCTTTGGGGTTTACTCTATCTAAAAATATCTATCATCCAATTCAATTCCTGGCTCCAAGATATTCTCCTTATTTTCTCTGTAAGCTTGGTGTCTAATTCCCACTCCTTCTCCTACTCCTGCCCTTATATTAGTGAACTTCAATATAATTGCTCAATCTTTCTCAGTTACCTTAACCTTCTAATTCCTCAACCTACTCAACTCTCATGACATACTCTTCTGTTTTAGACCAACTCTCTCTCCATTTTTCACTTAGCTGCAATCCATTAGACTTCTCCAGCATGTCTCCTATCCAATATTTACCTTTCCTCCCTTTTTGGCTTTTGTTTATGTTTTGTCTTCCATTATTAGATCTGAACCTCCTTGAAGACACTTTTTCTTATTTATTTTAACTTTAGAATATAGATAGGGATAAATTAAGAATTATTGATTTATATGAAAATCATGATCTAAAAGCCCTTGACATCATATTTCAAAAAATAAAAGAAAATTGTCCAGATGTCTTAGAGCCAGAGGCAAAATAAAAATCAGAAGAACACATTAATCTCCTCCTTATGGAGAGTCCAAAAGAAAATTCCAAAGAATATTATGGCCAACATCTAGAACTGATCATCTGAAGTGCTTAACACATAGTAGGTGCTTAATAAATGTTTATTGAATGACTCCACTCTTTGTACAGAGAGGGATGGTCATAACTTTGATCTTATTCAAAAATGTTTCACTTCCGTGATTTGGAATTTTGAAATTCTTTTATCAGATCATAATTTTATAACTGTCTATACCCAAGTCTTTATAAAATTATTATTTATCCTTATAGCAAACTATTATGCTCCCTTATGATGATTTGCAATCCCTCTGGTACTTTTATGGGCCAATTACTCCTTCTTTAGCTGCATTTTCTCTGTTCCCGAATTTGACCTTTAGTGAGCTACTTCAACTTTACAAAATCTGTTCTTTAATCCTTTGTTCCCTGATGTACTTTCTTGCCTCACTGAGCTTCAATACTTGATTACTCCTACCAATGGCTTCCTCTTTTTTTCCTACTCATGGTTAATGCAAGTATGCTGTCCAGATCTACCAAAAATACATATAATCCATGTTGGGCTATAGCAAGAGAAAATTTTTATTACTTTTTCATTATTTTCTCTTTCATTCTTTACAGTGGTTATTCCAAAAGTTCTCTTTTGTCCTAAGGTTTCCTGTATTGTTTCCTTCTTTATCCTGTCCATTGAGGTCTTTAGCTCATATTTTTGGGGAAAAATTGAGGGCATTTGCTGAGAACTTAATTTCCCCTCTCTTTTTTTCTCATCCCCCTCCTCTTTCTCATTTCATATCTCTTGACATTCTCTACCATTATCTTCTTTGCTTTAGACTCTAATGAAAAACTGTCTCTTATGTGCACCAAGACTTACTATGGTATATATACCTTTGATCTTATTCCTTCATCTTCACCAGCAATTGCTTTATCAACTACTCTTTCACTAATCTTGAATGTCCAAGAGCCTTTGCTTTCTCTCTTCTCACAGTCTTTCAAACTACCTGTTGCTGCTTTCTCCAAGTATTAATTGCTGCATTCTTCAAAATTCTCATGGAAACTTAAGCAAATTTTAAGCTTTTTAAGTGGTCTTATTTAGAGACTAGTTTGATTACATCTCTCAGACTGAATTTTACTGGTTTAGGGTCTATATAAGGTAGCTACAGTTTTATTGCTGGTTAGAATTCTAGGAAACAGGTTGCTGGCTCAAGCTGTCAGCATACTGGGAGGTTTTTCCTGATCAGAAGAACAAAATTACAGATTTACCCTTTGTCCATCTCCTTGTCCAGGATAAACAACAGCCCCTAATTTTGCTCCAGTCAGTGTTCCCTGTCACAGTATATAGCTGCAATCTCCAGCCCTTAGCTTTGAAATTCTAGAATTACATAACTACAAACTCATCTCTTTATTGGACTCCTTGGCCATGAAACTTCTTCAGGCCCCAAACTTTGTCCATAAGCTAGAAAAATTTTGAATAGGTCTTTCTGCCTGGATGTCCTATTCAGTGCTTACAGACTCCTGGTTGTCCCCCTGGACTGGAAGGCACTACTCAGGCTTGTATTCTTTTTTGATCTTTGCTGGAATAATTGTGAGAGAGTGGGAATACACAGCTTTTTCTCCCTCTTCCATCTTTGCTCAAGCTCAATACTTATCCCTTTGACTTCTTTGCAGCATGTGACACTATGGGCTAACATTTTCTTCCAGATATTGCCTATTCTCTGGGTTTTCATGACCTTGCTCTCTCCTTCCCTTCTGGCTTGACTTTTGTTCAGTCTCCCACCCTCATTCATTATCCAAGTTATGATAACATAATTGTGGATATACGACAAGCCTTTTTATTGAGTTCTCTTCTCTTTTCTCTCCACATTGTATACATTAATCTTGTTAACTCATAAAATATCAGTTGACATCTTTATACCAAGAGGTCTTAAATACACTATTCTATTCTTGTTCATGAGTCACAGTCCCCATAATATCAATTACCTATTAGATATATCTTTTTAAATTTAAATTTTAAAATCTTTCCTTCATTCCTCCCCCACTCATTGAGAAGGCAAGAAATGTACTTATGAGTATATTTCCACATTTGCCATTAGACAATAAAGCTTAAAAATATGCTTCAATCTGTCCATTAGTTCTCAATTTGGAAGTGGATAGTATTTTTTCATCATGATTGCTTTGGAGTTGTGGTAGATCATTTTATTGACCAGAATTGCAAGTGTTTCACAGTTGATTATTTTTACAATATTGCTGTTGCTGTAGTTTATAGAAGTCTTCCCAGATTTTTCTGAAGCTATCACTTTTATCATATCTTATAGCACAATATTACGCTATTACATTCAGGTACAATAATTTGTTCATTCATTTTTCAATTGACCAGCATTCTCTTGGTTTCTAATTCTTTGCTACCACCCAAACTTGCTATAAATATATTTGTACCTATGAATTCTTTACCTTTTCCTTTAATCTCTTTAGTGTATAGAGTTAGTAGTAGAATTGCTGGGTCAAAGATTATACACAGTTTTATAGCCCTTTGGGCACAATTCAAGTTCTCTAGAATGTTTGCAATAGTTCACAGCTCTACCAACAGTACATTAGTATACCTATTTTTCCACGCTGAATTCAATGTTTGCCATTTTCCTTTTTTTTCATTTTAGACAATCTAATGGGTGTGAGATGGTACTCCAAAGTTGCTTTAATTTACATTTAACTATTTATTAGTGATTAAGAGCATTATATAACTATTGTTAGCTTTGATTTCTTCTTCTGAAAGCTTCTTGTTCATATCTTTTGACGATTTATTATTCAAGGAATGGCTCCTATTTTATTAATTTGACTCAGTTTCTTATATATTCAACAAATGGGATCTTTATAAAAAATTTACTATAATTTTAACCAATTGCCTGCTTTTCTTCTATTTTTGGCTACCTTGTTTTAGTTGGTACAAAACCTTAAAAAATTTATATAATCAAAACTATTCATTTAACTTCTCATGAATCTCTTTCTTGTTTGTTCATGAATTCTTCTGCTATCCATAGATCTGACAAATATTTTCTCCCATGCTCCCCTAATATGCTTATATTAACCTTTATGCCTAAATCATGCGCCCGTTTTGAATTTTTATTGGTATACTCTGAGGTGTTGATCTATGCCTAGTTTCTGCCAGATTACTTTCCAGTTTTCCCAGCAGTCTTTGTCAAATGGTAAATTTTTGCCTAACTCTAGAAAGTAATTCTTTGATTATTATATTTGTTCAAACAGTTTATGTAGTATTGGAATTCATTGTTCTTTAACTATTTGGTAGAATTCTCTTATAAATCCATTCAGTCCTATTCCTCCCTTCCCCCCAGTGAATTCACTTATGGATTGTTCAATTTCTTTTTCTAAAGTGGGATTATTTAGATTACTTAAGTATTTTATTTTTTGTGTTAATCTGGGTGGTTAATATTTTTACAAATAACCACCCGTTTTATATGGAGTTTTGGTTTTATTGGCATAGTTAGGCAAAATAATTCCTAATAATTGGTCTAATTACATCTTCATTGGCTATGCATTCTTCACTCTTTTCATTTTTGGCAATGATAACTTGGTTTTTGTTCTTTCTTTCTTTTTATTTTTAGAAATCAATTTAGCTAAGTGAATTTTTCCCTTTTCTATTTTGTTTTTCATAAAACTAGATTTTAGTTGTATTTATTTTATTTTAAGACTTTTAAATTTTTTATTCAAGCATTTGTTAATATAGTACAATAAAAAGATGATTACACATGAAATTGCAATAATATTTATTCATGTAATTTTTTTTCTTTCACTTGTATTAATCTCTCCTTTGATTTTTAGGATTTCAGGTTTGGCATGCAATTAAGGATTTAAAATTTATTGTTTTCCTAGGCTTTTTTAGTTGCATGGCCTTTTTGTTGATATATTCTTTTAAAAAATTGATGTAAGCATTTAGAGATATCAAACTTTAATTAAGTGCTGCTTTGGTTGAATCTCACGAATTTGTTATGTTGTCTCATTGTCATTATAATATAATGAAATTATTTATTTCTTTCTAAGATTTGTTCTTTGACATTCATTTTTGAGGATTAGATTAATTTCTAATTAATTTTAATCTATGCTTCCTATGGCAGAATGTGATTTTTTTTATAGCTTCATGATCTACAAAAGACATATTTAATATTTCTGCTTTTTTGCATGTTTGTGAAATTTTTATATCCCAACACTTTTTTTGTACCATACACATCTGAGAAATAGGCATAGTCCTTTAAATTCTCATTCAGTATTTTCTAGAGATCTATAATTTCTAACTCTTCCAAAGTTCTATTCATCTCCTTAATTCCTTTCTTGTTTATTTTGTGGATTGCTTTATCTAGGCATATGAGGAATAAACTGAGGTTCCTCACTAGTATAGTTTTATTATTTGCTTCTGTAACTCATTTAACTTTTTCTTCAAAAATTTGAAGGCTAAACTTTTTGGTGTATATATGTTAGTATTTATATTAATTCACTGTCTATAGTATATGTTTTACTAAAATGTAGCTTTCCTGTGCTTTGTTTGAGATCAGGAATTGTACCTCTGCCTTTTAACTTCATCTGAAGCATAATAGATTCTGCTCTAGCTCCTTATTTTAATTCTGCATATTTCAAATGTGTCTGTTATAAACAATATATTTTTGGATTTTAATTTCTAATCCATTCTGCTACTCTATTCCATTTTATGGTTGAATTCATTCTATTCATAATAATCATAATTCATAATCACAAATGCTAGTTGTATATTTCTCTTTTCTTTATAATTCTTTTTTAACCTTGTCAGTCACCTCCTCAAAAGTGTGTTTTGCTTCTGACCTCTGTTTCCCTTAATCCATTATTCCTTTTATCCCTCCCTCACATCTTTCTCTCTTCTGTCTTCCTTGTTGGGTAATATGACTTTTAGATATAAATATATGTATGTATGTATTCTTCCCTCTCTAAACCAATTCATATGAGTGAATTTATTATTACACACTCCCTCCATCCCACTCACCATTATAAAAAATCTTCCTAGCATTCCTCTTTATGTGAGGTTTTTTTCATTCTTTTTCTTCCTTCCTCCTTCTCCCAGTGCATCTCTCTTTATAACTCTTTTTCCCCCTAAGGCAATTGGGCTTAAGTGACTTGCCCAAGGTCACATAGCCAGGAAGTGTTAAATGTCTGAGATCAGTTTTGAACTCAGGTCCTCCTGCCTTGAGGGCTGGTGCTCTATCCACTGCTCCACCTAGCTTCCCTTTACTTTTTCATTTTTAATGAGATTTTCCAAGCAAAATAGTCTTACCACTTATGCCTCCTATGTAGACACTTTCTAATTTCCCTTATAATGACAAAATTTCTAGGAGCTAAATGTATCATCTTCCCATATTTCTAAATGTAAGCAATTTAACCTTGTTTAGTCCTTTATGATTTCTCTCCCAAGTTTATCTTTTCATGCTTCTTTTGAGTCTTCTATTTGAAAGTTCAATTTTAACTTATCCCTGATGATACCCATACCATAGTTCCAGGGCAGAGAGGAGTAGTCACAAATGCTGATTTTACTTTGTCATATTGGCTCTGTCTTTATTTGGCAGTTCAAACTTGGTGTCTTATGCACATCTCAAACAAAACATGTCCAAAATTAAACACTATATTTCTTCACAAACCCATCCATCTCTCAAACTTCTTGTTTACTATTGTGCATTGTTTGGAATGCTGGGCCTGGAAATAGAAAGAACTCAGTTCAAATCCTGCCTTACACACTTACTAATTTATGTAACTAATTTATGAGTTATCAAATGACTAGCAAGATATTTAATTGCTACTATCCTCAGTTTCTCAATTATAAAATAGGGAAATAGTAGTATTTGCCTTCCATGGCTATTGTGAGAACTAAATGAGATATTTGTTAAGTTCTTAACAAATGCCTGACACACAGTAGGTGCTACAGTATTTGTTTTCTTACTTAAAGAGCTTCCAGTGACACAAATTCAAAATCATCTTAACTTCTCTCTTCCTTTCATCTCCCACATCTTGTGCATCTCTATAGCATCTTTCAGATGTTTTCCCCTTCACCACTCATATAACTCTTCAAGCTCTCATCATCTTTCACCTAGACTATTGAAATAGTCTCTTATTTAGTCTCCCTCACTCATTACTTCATCGAGTTGTAAAAATGATTTTCCTAAATCAAAAATATGATAGTTTTGCTGTCCTGCTCAATAAATTCCAATGGGTCCTCATTACCTCAAGATCAAATATGAATTAACTTGTTTGGCATTTAAAACTTTTAACAGTCAGGCTTTTTCAAGGTTTTCTAACTTGCTTATACTTGGCATCTAGTCATACTGGTCTCCTTGCTGTCCCACAATCCATCTTCTGCTTTTATTTTAGCTGTTCTCAGTGCTTGGAATACATTCCCTCCCCTCTTCAACTTCTCAGAATTCCTGGCTTCATTACTTAGCTCAAGATCATTTGCAAATGAAATCTTTTTTTAAAATCTCTCAGTTGCTAGTGTGCTCTCTCCCTTAAATAATTATATTTATTTTTTTTTTGTATTTTGTTTATATATACACATATATATGCACTTATATGAGTAGATGGTATCCTCATTAGAATGTATTTTCCATAATGGTTGGGACAATTTCATTCTGTTTCTTTATCCTCAGTGCTTAGCACAAGTCACAATCCTTAGGCACCTCGTAAATACTCCATTAAAGTAAGAAAAAGACTTGGTAAAATTGATTTTTGTCATTCATCCAAAGATAGCAGGAATTGTCCTGAAGCTCTTGATGCTTCATCTCATTCACAATGAGAAGAAATGAACAATTTAACATGAAAATAATTGTATTTTATGTTATTAATATCTGTTGTAGAGAATGAAGAGGTAGAGACATTTCAAAAAGAGACTGGAAGAGTGCTAGAAACTGAGTCAACATATATTTTTATGTTTAGTGAGTTAAATGTAAATATAGGCATAAAGGAACACAGCAAAAAGTCTTTTGAAAAATGTTTTAGAATCAAAAAAAGAAAGAAAACAAAGAGTTTTAGATGACTTGGTACTTTACTGTGATATATCATGAATACCTGAAGACATCTAGACACAGAGAACTTTGAACAATATGGTTATCCCTTCCATATTTCAGGGATTAGGAGCATGATAGACTTACTATCTGGAAAAGCCACATAACATTTTTTTGGCTTTCTTTATGTACCAGAGAAATCTTAATTTTATAAAGATAAATTTTATTATTTGTTTATAATTTATATTATATATTATGTATTTATAAGAATTATTATGTAATTATAATGAATTTGTTATTTGTTTATCAAATTATAAGATATAAAATTTGTTGATATTATACAATCCCATATACATACACACAAATATATATACATATATATATGTATATATATACATACATGTATTATGTATTTCTGACTTTCTAAATCCTGTTTAGTGTCATCTGCTGGCTTTCAGGTGGCATTTGTGACTTATGCAAAACTTCCCTCAAATCCCCATATATTTTCTTATGCTGACCTATAATACATTAAACAGCGATAGGGAAAGTCATGATGTGGAAGAGATAACTGTATATATCACCACATGTCATTGATCACATGTCATTCCTGATTACATCTTAACAAACTAGATAATGATAGGAACTACTCTAAAATTATTCCAGTGTGTTTAGTTATTGACTCTTTAGAGAACAGGTAAAAGACAGTGTCATTAGAAGAAAAGATAAAAACAATAAGACATAATTGTTTTCAGTAGCAGAAGCTACAATCTAATATGTTTGAACAAATCATTTATGAGAAATGGGAAACTGATAAAAGTGGAACATTGATTTACACCATTTTGTAAAATTGGGTAAATGGTATGCAATTATTCATGCAGAAGAGACCAAAAGATTCTGAAAATTGCCTAAGCCAGCAAATAGTTGATCTCCTTACTAAGTATAGAAATATATTAGCCAAGGGCAATAGGGGTGTAGAATTCAGGCTAATTTCCAAAACATTAGAGAATGACAGAGAATGATATGTAATTATCATCCTACAAAATAGATGAGAGAAGAACGAATCTGCAGAGACTGAATTAAACCAGATTACCTATAAACCATTCATAAAATAAGTCAGAAGGAGGCTAGCAAATAAATATGAAAAGAAACAAAACTACTAGTATTTCTGTAGTAAGCTGTCTTTGTGATAATAGTGAGACGGCTACATTTATGTACTATCCCCTTAGTGTACAATATTAGTTCTTTAATACTTAGTACTAGCACTTATATAGTCTTTAAGGTTACCAAGTACTTCACATATTATTTCATTCTCACAGCAGCCCTGTGAGGTCAATGTTATTATTGTTTTCATTAAACACATGAGGAAATTAAAGCTTAAAGAGTTTTTAAGTGAGTTGTCCAGGGTTGAATGGCTATTATCTAAGGCTAGATTCAAACTAGGGTCATCTCGGTCTGTGTACTATGTTGTCTAATAACATCCTATTATAAACTAAGTATTTTTCAATTAATATAACTTTAGTGTGTGGGGCTAACAGGACAACTGGGTCAAAGGATTTTAGATTTTGAATTATTTTGTAATTTTTATTATATATTTGTTATAGCTCAACATGTTTTCTAAAAATATTTCATGAACTTCAGAGTTTATTAGCAACATAATGGATGAATAAAAAAAGCATCCAGTTAGTGTTTAATTAATCATCAAACATTTAGTTAAGTGTTTACTATATGTCAAGTATTATGCTAAACTTTGAGCATACAAAGACAAGACTAGACAAAATAATCATTCCAGTTCTAACAGAAGAAACAATCCATAGAGAGAAGTGATAGCCAGGAAGGTGTATTTTGCTTTAGGAAGTCATAGAGATGATGAGTGGAGTTGATTGACGCATCCTTTCTAACAATATTGACTTTATTGCTTTTCTTAGAGAAAGAAGATAGAAAGGGATGAAAGCACATGTAACAGCAACATGGAAAACAAGGAGATGAACCACATTAAGTATTAAGCAAATTGAAATAGGCTTGATATAGTAGGCCACTTAGCCTAATGAGTTTGAGTTCATATACTCACCAGTCAAGACAGCATGGACCTAAGGTAGGTATTACAATATAACTATTCCAATGTAAATAGTATGTCTGTTTTTCCACAACTCTACCATTATTGAATTTTAAAAAATAGTAAAGTTAGTTAGTGTACCTTAATATCTCAGGATTATATAATTTGCTTTTCTCTGATTTTTTTCAGAATAATTGGGCAATTTTCAGGTGGCATTGATAGTTTTTCTTATGAGAATTGCTTATTCATAGTCTTTGACCATTTATATACTGTGGAATAGATCTTATCAATTTATAGTAGCTCCTTATGAGTTTTAGATGTCTGATTTTTATCAGAAATGCTTGTAGAAATGATTTCAACCCTTTTGCTGTTTAAAAATTTCTTATTTTTCTTATTGCACCCAATAAGTTTGTCATCTACATAATTTCTTCCTATTTTTTTAATAGCTAGGAATTTTCTGCTCCACAATTAGGACTGATAAAACATATTAGTATTTTATCATAATTGGATAAATTACTCATATTTTTGAAGGGAATACAATATATTTTTAAAATTCCATTAGAAATAATCTTATTTTGATTTTAAGACTCACTAATGCAACATTAAATATAGCTGTTCATTATCTCTGAAATGGGAGTTTCTTTCTGGGATTGTTCCTTTTTCTATCATATTTGTTCTCTATTTTTCTCTTTCCTTATCTGTGACATTTCAAATAAGATATTCATTTCTTCCATCATTCTTATCATTTAGCTGTTAAAGCCCAACATTTTTACTTTGTTATTCCCATATGTCCATTATATTGAGATTATGACCAGTTTAATCAGAATTGTAAATAATCCTCTGATTTCTAGTACTTATATTGATGATGCAATTGAGATTTTGTGTTCTTGTTGATTTTGCAAATTAAAAGCTGGGCAATAGCTCATTTGAATTTTTAAGTGACTATCTTTTTTAAAGAACAATGTTCTGCCTTTCTGGCTTGGAGACGACCACATATATGTCTTGCACAGCACTATGTCATATTCCAGTTTTTCTTCAACAAATATTTATTAAATGCCTTCAAAGCATAGTGTTAGGCATAGGGATTCAAAGAAAAGAAATAGTTCTGTTCCTTAGAAGTTTACATTTTACTAGGGAAAATGTAATTGTACACTGATTGGGAGGGGGGAATTGGGGAGGAAATGGAATGTGTGTGCATGTTTATACATTGTGTGTATGTATGAGAGAGAGAAGGAAGGATAGACTTGGAAGAGGAAAGGGAAGAAAAGGGGAAAAGGGTGAGAGAGAAGGGGAGAGAGAAGAGGTTGTAATGGGACAAGGAAATAGGTACTTGGGAGTAGCATCTTAGCTTAGCCTTCTAGGAAGCCAGAAAACACATACCTATGTTTTGGCAGTTCTATGGAAGATGGAATGGAAAGGCTGGAAATTGAAAACAGAGACTGGTTGAGAGGCTATTTACAATAATCCAAGTTATAGATGATAGGAACCCACAACAGATATCGATTTTTGTTAGTGAAGAGAAGGGCATCGATGTTAGAGCTTTGTGATCATAAATTGATAGTATGTGCCAACCAATTAGAGATTGAAGAGGAAAAAGTCAGTAATGTCCCATTCAGAAGTTCAGGACTTCAAACTTCCGAATCTGAGTAACTAGAACAATAGTGATTCCCTGCCTGGGTTTAGCAGAATGTTTGGGTTGGATAAAAATATAAGTTCTCTTTTGTATACAATGAAAGACTGAGAAGTCTTTGGACAGGAGATTTGTCCAGAAGGCAATTGACTTTATGGGACTAAAATTAAGGAGAGAAATTATGGCTGAATAGTCAAATTTGGGAGTCATCTGAAGACAGAAAAAAATTAAACTGATGGGAAAAGATCACCAAGAGAAATTAGACAGAAAGAAGGAAAGCTTAAGGACAACACCACTTAACTGGCAAGAGATGATTAAAAAAAACAGAAGGTTTAGTCAAAGAAGTATAAACGGTGCCTTGATTGTACAGAAAAGTTTGCTAATTCAAGTTTTTTTTGATATGTGGTGCTTTTATTTTGGCCAATTAGAAAATCATGTGGCAATTTCAGTTCTGAACCTTGTTTAGGTAAGTTAGAAAAGATTTCACTCATATTAACATGATGTAAATTATTGCAAGTAAGATTTTTTTTCCATTAAAAAGCATTTTTCTTTCCATCTGTCCAAACAAAACAAAACAAAACCTTGTAACAAATATGCATAGTCAATATGTTCTCACATTGACCATACCCCAAAATATATATCATATTATGCATATACAGTCCATCATCTTTCTGTCAGAAGATGGGTATTATATCTTGTCTTCTGAAATTATGCCTGGTCAAAGTTCTTGAGTTGTTTATCTTTACAATGTTGTTTGTTATAAGGTTTTATTTTTTTCTGCTTACTGGTTTTGCTTACTTCACTTCCCATCAATTGATATAATCCTCTAGCTTTCTCTGAAACCTTGTTTCTTATGGCATATTGTATACCATTACATTTATATACCATAATTTCTTCAGTCATTTCCCTGTTGGTGGATATTCATTTGTTGTCTTATTCTTTACTTCTACAAAAAATTGCTATAAATATTTTTGCACATAAAAGTTTTTTTTTTTTATCTCTTTGGAGATATATTTCTAGTGGGAGTACCATTGAGTCAAGTGGCATCAACAGTTTAGTAACATTTGGGTATATTTTGAAATTGATTGAACCAATTCATAGTTCCACCGAAAGTACATTGATATATCTGTTCTCACGATGCCCTTCCAACATTTGTCATTTTGAAAGGAAGACTTTGATAATTTGATGAGGGTCTTTTTTTCTCTTTTAAAATGTTTATAATGTTTTTCCCCTCACCATTATTTCCCCTAGTATCTGTCCCTTTCTCGCTTCCAGAGTGCTATCCTATATAACCTTGCAATCATGATGTCATCTTTGATTCTCATTCTCACCTCACATATCCAATCCGTTACTAAACCTTGTTGTTTCTGTCTTCACAGTCTCATATTATATTCCTTTCTTTCCATCTATATAGTCATAATTCTAGTTAAGGCCCTTATTGCCTCTTGCCCCTGGACTATTGAAATAATGTTCTAACTAGTTCTGTTTCAAATCTCCTCATTCTCAAATTCATTGATATCAAATTTAAGAAGAAATGGTTAGAAATGCAAGCTGCATATTGACTTGGAAAAAACACAAATTAACAATATCTCTGTTACATTATATTTTTATATATTTGGTCAAACATTTCCCAATTGCATTTAGATTTAGGTCAGGTACACTTGAGAAGCCCTTAGCAACAAGAGCCTGACTCCTTTATTGCATTTCTGTTCCAATCTATCATCAATCAGCTGCCAATGGGATTTTTCTAAAATGTGGGTCTGATCATGTCACTCCTTTCTTATTGAGGTACAGTGACTCCTTAATTCCTCCATTGTCAAATATAGAATCTTCTCTGCCATTTAAAAATGTGTATATATCACTACACACCTCTCAGGTTGGCTAAAATAGCAGAAAAAGATAATGATAAATGTTGGAGGGGATGTGGGAAAACTGGGACACTGATACATTGTTGGGGGTGTTGTGAACTGATTCAACCATTCTAGAGAGCAATTTGGATTTATGCCAAGGGCTGTAAAACTGTGATTATCCTTTGATCCACCGGGTCTCTACTGGACCTATATCCCAAAGAAAACATAAAAAAGAAAAGGATCCAAAATGTGCAAAAATACTTGAAGAGGCCCTTTTTGTAGTGGCAAGGAACTGGAAACTGAGTGAATGTCCATTAGTTGGGGAATGATTGAATAAGTTATAATATATGAATGTTATGACATAGTTCTACAAGAAACAATCATCAGGATGATTTCAGAAAGGCCTGGAGAAACTTACATGAAATGATGCTAAGTAAAGTGAGTAGAATCAGGAGACCATTGTACACAGCAATAGCAAGATTAAATGATTAATTCTGATGGACTTGACTCTTTTCAACAATAAGGCGATTCAAGTCAATTCCCATAGACTTGTGATGGAGATAGCTATTTGCATCCAGAAAGATGACTGTCTGGACTGAATGTGGATCACATCATAGTTTTTTCACTTTTTGGTTATTGTTTGCTTGCTTTTTATATTTTTCTCTTCATTTTTTCTTTTTTTGATCTGATTTTTCTTGTGTAGTATGATAAATATGAAAATATATGTAGAATAATTGTACATATTTAATATAAATTTGATTACTTGCTGTCTAGCGAGGGAGTGAAGGAAAGCAGGGAGAAAAATTTGGAACACAAAGTTTTGGAAGGTGACTGTTGAAAACTACCTTTGAATATGAAAATCAAAAGCTATTATTTAAAAAAAAGTTTATATAAAAGGCCCTTTACAACCTGTCAAGTATTTTTACTCTTAATTTGGCTAATTTCATTGCTTCTTTTGATTCTTTTACTTTGTCCATTACTATTTAATTTTAGATTCATTTCTGTAGCCTTGATTATTGTTTGAGTATATTTTTCTTCTGGTGTTTTTTGTGTGTTCCTTTTAGCCCACAACATTTTTCAGTTGTGTTGGAACTACTGTTCTTAGTGTGTATGTGTGTGTGCATGTGTGTGTTTTGTGTGTGTGTGGGGGGGGAGAGCGCACACATGTGTTCTGATTTTCTAAAACATTATCTTTTAAAGTTTTGCAATATTTTTGTTCATTTAGGGATTTTCTGTTTTTTGTTAGTGAGCAAGATATTGAGGATCTGGGCTCTTGTAAGGGATGAAATGATGATTCTTTGTAGCAAAGAGAATATTTTGGCTACATTAACTATGTCTTCCCTCTTAAATGAACATATTGGTTGAGGTGGTCTCTTTTCTAACTTGAATAACAAAATCTATGATGTTATCCTTTTTTTATTTGTGTTCAGACTTTTGCTTATGTCATCTCCAAAAGTCATTTCCCCTTTCTAAGGCCTGAGTTTTCTCTTTTGTAAAATCAAGGAGTTGGACTAGATGATTCTTAAAATCCTTTCCAATTTGTCTCTGAACACTTTTTTCTTTTTTAACATATAATACTTTCATAGTACTTTGCAAAATGTCTATGGGTTGCATGTAATATAAAAATTGATAATATCATGTTACTTATTGGAGTACTCCTCCAAAAAATTTTCCTCTGATATTCCATCATGATTTGATCTTCACATGCCATGCTAATAGAGTATGAACTCTTATAGACTCACTCTACCATGATGAAATAGTTTTGAATATCATCTCAATGATAGATGACAACTACTGTCTGTGGACCAATATGGTTAGGGAATAAAAGGTTCTTCACTAAAAAGCTGGTTACTATATTACCTTCTTGGGATGTGTTATTCTATTAAACAAAGAAAACACAATATATAATTTCCTTTTACAGTGACCGGTGGTTGACTTCTTTGGCACAGTGAAGCAGAACAGAGGGTGCTAAAAATTATGGAATATGAGGCATTCTATAAATATTAATTTTTGGACATTAATGTTGCCACTTGAAATTTGAGAAAGCATAGTATAATAAATAGAGATGTTATCTCAGAATCAGTAGGTAATAAATTCAAGTTTAGTATCTAACACAAACTAGCTTCGTAATGCTGGATAAATCTTTAAATTTCCCACAGCTACAGGAAAATCTTTAAGGCCATAAGTTGTAGAGTAGATGTGAATCTTCGTTGGTAATGGGGATTTCCTTCTGGGGGAGTTCAATATGGTAGGGAATTGACAGGTTCAGTCTAAAACTAAAAGAACTTTTAATATTAGGTCCTTGCCTGACAACTTTTAGGTTAATATATTGATGGAACAACTGAATTATATCAGAGGAATTGATCTCACTTTCATTAAAACCAAAAGATAGTTGCAAGTGGCAGGTCTTTGAATAGTAACTGAAAAATTCTTAGAGAAGCAAGGAAGAGGTGATGGCATTGGTTTTATTAGGCACCTAGAGACCACAAGAAATATAATTTGTGGATAAAGTACTTGGTCATCTTATAAAGCATTGGTTATAATGAACAAAAAGAAAAAGACCATCATGAAGATAATCACCTTTAATGCACAAACATCAAATCCAGAGAATGTAGTAAGAGAAATTTAACAAAAACTTGATAACATTTTCCAAAACAAAATATTTTATCTACTTATACTCAGCAACTTAATTACAAACATGAATATAGGAAAGAATAGTGAAAAAAAATATTGGAAAATATGATTTAGGATTAAGAAATAAGAAGTCAAAGGTCAAAAAACATAGAAGCCTCACTCAAGTTATTTGTTCAAAAGTCTTTGAAAGAAATAGCAAGATGTATAACTGTTAAAAATTATATTATTATCAGAACCAAGTAAATCATAAAACATGGAGGTATATGTTTTTCAGTGGTATTTTTTAATATCTATCTGTGAGTACTCACATGCTTACATTTCACACTATTTTATATTTGCAGGACAGATCTGGCATGGAAGAATTCATATATATATATGTATATATTTATCTTTTTGAGATGTCTTCTATAGTGGATAGAAAGTTAGATTTGGAAGGAAGACCAGAGTTATGATCCTAATTCTAATCCCTACTATCCTTGTGAGCATAAACAAATGATTTAACTCCTGTAAATGGAAATTTGCTAATCCAAAAAATAAGGGATATTCCTGTAGCATCTATTTTTCTCTATTGTCATGAACTTCAAGTGAAATATTGTATAAGGAATATTTTGCTTACATTAAAGTATTACCTGAATATCAATTATTATTATCAAGCCTTAAAACATTACATTGAAAAATTAGAAATATCCATAATTCCTCCAAAGAGCTCATTCTACATTTTGTATTAGAAAAATCAAGTGAATAAAGAATGTCTCTTTTGTAGACTGTTATTAATATGGTGAACAGGCTATTTAACCTCTCAAATCAATCTATGTATTCTAGACAGACATCCAATGTCTGTCTCAAGATATCCCATGACAAATTTATAGTAGGACATTAAAAAGTTACACAATAGGAGATGTGGACGGGTTGTGAACCCATTTTAGGGTATATTTACATTGATGAAATGATGAAACAGGTCACAGAATGAATAGAATGCTGGACCTGGAATTGAGAGCTCTGAGTTCAAATCCAGCCTTAGAGGTTTACTTGCTATATGACCCTGAGCAAGCCTCATAACCACTGCCTGTCTCAATTTCTGTAAAATAAGGATAATAATAGCACCTACTTCCCAGAATTTGTTGTGAGGAGCAGATAAAATAATTTTTGAAAAGTGCTTTGAAAACTTTAAAGAGACATATAAATGCTGCTGATGATGTTAATAAAATCACAGATCTATTGAAGCATATTGGATTATTAAACAACAATGTTATATGATAACCAGAATTAACTTTACTAATAGTTGCCTGTATAACCTGGCAAGCAACAAACACTTTGGATTTCTGTGTCTTCAGCTGAGGCAACGAGGATAGATAGACTTAAGTCTTTTGCAGCTCTAAAACCCATCACTGTAGTCTAAAATATTAATCTAAGGCTTAGAAAATAATTTATCTTTCAGACTGGACTATTCTGAACTATGAACACAATGAGGCCATTTTAAAACAAGGCAGCTAGATGGTACAGTGGATAGAATGCTAGGCTTGGAGTCAGAAAGACCTGAGTTCAAATGTAGCCTCAGACACTCGCTGTGTGATCCTGGCCAAATCACTTAACCCTGTTTGCCTCCTCTTTAGTATCTTTGCCAAGAAAACTACAAATAGGGTCGGGAAGAATTGAACATGACTGAAACAAGTGAACAACAACAAATTTTTAAGTGGATATGTTAGTATTGATATGTTTCATATATAGGTTTCAGAGGCCAAAGACCAAACAAAAAAAAATCAATTAAATATTTAAGGATCTGTTTGTACTTCCTTTTGTTAACTACCATCATTTTTTTGTTTGAAATAAAGGATCATGTATGTCTTTAATAATGTCTATCTGTGAGTACCCACATGCTTACATTTCATAATATTTTAGATTTATGCTTATCTTTTATTTTAAAAACAGGCTTATTTTTAAGAAAAAGTTCAGTATTTTCATAGAGACACAATAAAGACACAGAATCCTTCTAACACTGAGAAGGAATTGTTTTTAATGGGAGTCCATAATTCAGATTCACGAATTTGATTTTTTTTCCCTTCCCCCATTCCTCTCTTTTTGGGGTTAGAACACATTCATTTGGCCACTTATTCTTTTAAAAAGAGAGTCTCCTTGCTGTGCTGCAAAAGTAAGCATCATTTTTACAGAGGAATCCTAAATCTCTGGAGAAAAAAGAAGGAATTTTATTGGAAAAAACTGACAAAGCTTAACTATAGTTGAGTGAGTGATGCTATTTTAATGGAGAGAGCACCTCTCATGGGCCAGATTAGATCAGAAGGAGTCATGGAGAATAATAATGCTGACTTAGTGAAGCCAAATTTATTATATTTCTTTTTAAACAGAAAGTAACAGATTCCCAGCATGTAGTCAAAAGCATAATACTTAAAGTTTCTGGTAGGAATTGCTCATATCAAAAACATGTTTTCCATGTCAGCCTGATATACTTCATTTGTCACCAAGTATTGGTAAGTTTGGAAAACTGTACAAATCTCATAGACAGATGATAACATACTGTCCTTTCCAATCTCTTTTCTAGGGACAGGTCTGTATACAAAATGCAATAATAGACAGTTGGATTGAATGGGATCTGGATGTTGTCTTGGCATTGAGGCAGGTGTGTTTTATACTTGAAAGTTTTTGGGTTTTTGGGGGTTTTTGAATATGAATAGGAGGTCAATCAAGACCCAATAGCACTCCTTACCCAGTAGTAAAACTACGTTCTTTACTTGTGGGTTTAAGATTCCCACCCCACTTGAGGTGGGAATTGTCTAGAAGACAACTATTACCTTTTCTTCTTAATGGGAGATTAACAACTTGTAAATGAGCAATTTTGAATATTCAGTAATAAAGAAGCCAGAATCAAGAGAAATCTGACTCTCCTCAGCCTCCAAGTTTCCTGTGTTTCAGATAAGAATGCCAGAATCCAGTTCTTTTTGCTACTAAATTCACCTTGCCTCACTCTTCTCATTTCTCATAGGCTCCTGCCCTTGTACAATATTTTAGAGTTGACTTGGATAAAGGCATAGAAAGTCATGCTTATCAAACTGGAAGATAACAGAGAGGGATGGCTTACCTCTGAGTTGAGAGCATCCAAAAGCTCTTAACTAATTGGAATAAAAGGTTGAAACAAAATGAAATATAATTGGTATAAATATAAAGTCCTTCTTTTAAATGAAAAAAAGTTGCATAGCTAACCACAGGATATAGGAGGTCAGCTTTAATAATGACTTATATGAAACAACAATAATCTGGGGATTTGACCATAAGTTCAATAAGAGCTAACAGTGTGACATGATTTCCAACAATAATGAATTTGATCTTCAGCTGGATAAATGGAAATATAGTATCTAAATCAAGGAACACAGCAGCCTCATATTCTATTGGTTAAAATGTATTTGAAGTACTACTGGATACAGTTATGAATATCATATTTTAAGAAAGAGGGTGACATTCCCCATAGGCTCATAGTTTCCACATTTTTAAATTGCAAAATTACAAAATGAGGAAATTGGAGCCTAGAAAAATTTACTGTCTTGCCCGGGGTGGGCAGGGGGTCCCTACACACAGCATATAGAACAGCTGGGTCTTCCCAGATTTTAGTGCCAGTTTCTTCACCACCCACTATGCCACATTGCTTTTTCTCTCTTCTAGCAGGGATTTAAGAAATGCTAATAGAGGGGATTCCTGACCTAGATGTAGGGATAGACTAAACAGATAAAGTCTTTTGATTCTGGAATCTTTGGTTCTATAAATTCTAAAGCTTTCAGTGGGAACAATCCTACGGTCCCATATGACCATGTCCTGCCTGTCATTTGTCTTCTTCCTTTTCTTTTTGTTTCCTTGGCACTTACCTTGGCTTATTTTCCAAGTTTTGAAAGGAAATGTCAAGAGTATGAAAATGTGATTTGGCCCCTTGGTTTCTGCTTAGAGCCCTTTGAAAGTCTGTTGGATGGACAGTAAAGGGCACGACTGTAGCAGCTGCTTCAAGATCTTAAAAGGTTGTGTGTATAGTGAACTTTAGTCAACTCTATAATTGCAAATCTAGCATTCCTTGTTACTTTTCTCTCTTTACCTGTAGATATCCTTACAAGGACTTAATGTCTTCTCAAACTTAATTTAACACCTGGTCTGGAAATGTGACTGCCAAGTGCAGGCTTCTTGGCAAGCAAAGTTGTGATGCAAAAATCCCTTCAATGGAACCAAAAATGCTGATGAAGTCTCAGTTAGCTTGGGCAGTCCTCAAACACTGCAGACTCAGGGATTGTTTTTGTCAGGTTTTCTACCATTCTGTGCCAGAAAAACACATTAACCTTGTCAAGAATTGC
Organism: Antechinus flavipes; assembly: GCF_016432865.1. Taxonomy (NCBI): domain Eukaryota; kingdom Metazoa; phylum Chordata; class Mammalia; order Dasyuromorphia; family Dasyuridae; genus Antechinus; species Antechinus flavipes. The sequence goes on from NC_067398.1 coordinate 397,380,038, forward strand.
TACAAAATTCAATTAATGCTGGAGTGACTCAGGATGTGAGATATTCTATTGGAATAAGGGCATTGGGCTGGTTATATTGCTCAGCTGTTTTTTATATTAGTTGACCCATTGGCCTCTGGACTTTTCTGGGAGGGGGGGACGTTGATGGTTGAAGATGATACTAAGATTCTCAAATCTACCTTTCTTACCCAATTCTCTCTGCTGAATAATATCTCATTTCCAATTGCTACACATCTAACTGGATGTGTAGTAGACATATTAAACTCAATATTTCCAAAATGAAACTCATCTTTCCCCTTAAATGTTCCTATTTTCCAGTTACTATAGAGGATGACACCATTTTCCCAGTCCCTTGGCCCTGCAACATAGGAGTTATAATTCTGGATTCCTCACTATCTCCTAGGTCCCCTGACCTTCATATCCAATCTGTTGCCAAGGTCTATCAATTTCACCTTTGCAGCACTTTCCATTATGCTCCCTTTTCTCTTTGGACACCTTTATCCCTGGTGTTGGCTTTTACCACTAATGCCTGTATTATTGTGATAGTCTGCTGGTTTCTGAGAAACTGGGGGGTGGAGTTTCACACTCTCTCTATAAAGGGGCTACTAGTTCTGGACTTCTGTGCCTGGACCATATTTAATCCTGGGACAAGATCCTAGGATGTATCCCTTAACCTTTCAGGATCACAGAAAGAGCCTTTTAAAGATTAGATTTGGATAATATTTCCTCAAAAAAAAAAAAAGAGTAAACAGTAATTAATATATAATGTAGATCAGGTATAAAACAACTACTTATTTACCCCACATAAATCCAAAAATATCACAAGCATACATTGACAAAGACTTAAAAATGTGGCAAAATTGTTTTATTACTGTTATGCTCTGCTGAAAAGTTGATTGTGGAACTATTGAATTGGAATTTCATCATCTTGGTTCTTCATTGCGTGAACAACTCTATCAAAGTTCAGGTTTCTGGGCAATCCAAGGTAGGAGGTTGAACTCATTCTTATTGGTGGTCATCTTTCTTCTTAAACTTAATAAATAAAAGCTATTTATAGTCATAACTATAGGGGCACTTTTTATGATACAGCTAACACTGACTGAACGGATTAGGAATTCTCAACTTCTTGGACTCACAGGTAAATTTAAGGTTGAAAATTATCATCTCAGGATTGCTGGTCACTTGTGCTCTGACTTGTAGCTACAGTCTTACGATTTCTAGAGTTGCTAAATGGGATGAGCACTTGCTCTAGTAGTCACCATTCAATCAATTGCCATTTTTGCTGAGGTGGAGGGTTCTTTTACCCTATCCCCCGTAAAAAGCTTCAGTGAGGAAGGGAGTTCCAACACATATGTTTAATAGGGTGTAAGGAGAGAGAGAGAGGAGATCTCATGGACAGTGGTGAACAGAGTTCTACAAAGGGTTTGCAGTATCCCCAAATTCCCTTCAGCACTAAAGGAAATTGTCCTGGGTATATTAGTAGATTAGGGAAAAATCATTGGTTTGTATCCATTATAATTGAATTGTTACCACTTCAATTAGGGGTCTGAAAGGGATTTTTACAAGATCCTTAGATGGATATTAAGTGAAGTAAGCCTTAGGCCAGGACTGAAAGAACTTTTACATGTATTCTAATGAACAGGAATGTTTTTTATGCTTCTAAAGTTCAGAAGACATTTATTATTCTAGGCACTGAGATAGAAAAATGAGAGAGAGAGAGAGAGAGACAGAGACAGAGAGAGACAGAGAGACAGACAGAGAGAGAAAGACACAGAGAAAAAGAGAGACAGACAGAGAGAGACAGAGACAGACAGAGAGAGACAGAGACAGAGAGACAGAGACAGAGAGAGACAAAGAGAGAGACAAAGATAGAGAGACACAGAGAGAGAGACAGAGAGAGACAGAGAGAGAGAGAGAGAGAGAGAGAGAAAGAGAGAGAGAGAGAGAGAGAGAGAGAGAGACAGAGACAGAGAGAGGAGAAAAAGAGGGATGAAGTTGCCAGTTTATTCCTGACTACTGCAAGGCCAGAAAAAAATATATTTGGATGGCATTATGTTTGCTTTGATTTAAACAAAACCCAAAGAAGGAAGTGATGAAAGAACTTTATAAGCATCATCTCATTTGAGCTTCACAACAACTTTTAGAGGTAGCTACTATGGGTGATATTATCTCCATTTTGCAGGTGGCAAATTGACATGCTGTGTCTCTGGATATCTAATGAATGTATGTTCCTTTTGGTGAAATCCATCACCTGCTTCTGTCTATAATTAAGCCTATACTTAGTTCAACTATACTGTGTCCTCCACATAAATCTCTTAGATTCTTTTTCTTTATCACTCATACTGTTATGCCCTGAATAAAATTATTATGGCCACCCCCACCTCCTTTCCATTAGGACTGGGAGAATTGAGTGAGGAAAAACCTTAACGTACCATTGAGTCATAAATTCCAGGTTATCTCTCCTTTATCTCTCCTTGCTGGGATAATTGCCCCTCCTTTTGAGTATTGCCCCTTGCCTGGCTGTCTCCTGCCCTCAACCTTTTTATCTTGATCCTTATCCTGTCAGGATTAAGTTATGGTCCTCTCCTGGAATTATGATTTATTTGCCCACCCAGTATCCTCACTCCCCTTATCTGCCATTGTTTACCCTATAAGATTGTCTTATCAGGTTATATGTATCCCATTTGCAAACCCTGGTTAGCTATATAAGTTCCTTGCCTCAGTTCCTTGGAGCTGAATGATTTTGAAAACAGGGTCCGTTTGGTCGGCTAGTCTAAACTCTCCATATTAAAAGATTAAAAACCAATCTCTGTCTTGCCTCAGTTTCTATAGCATTACAATACCTTGCTAATTCTGAATCTGGGGTTACAGCAGTATGCTACTGAATGCTATTGAAAGAAATCCCACAGCTATGCTGAATAAGTTTCCTCCAAATTTGTATTATCTAATTTCAAAATATCTATAATTCCATACCAACTTGAAATTGCATTTAAAGATCCAATCTTTTAGACTAGACTTTAGTTTTCAAAGTGTGACTAAAAAGACATTGTTCTAGAACTTGTATAGAGACTGGAAGACTTGTATATATAAGCACACATGCACATATGCATATATAAATAAGTAATTTCCCTCCACTTGGAAGGTTTTTATTTCTATGTAAAACTACAACTTTAGAGAGAGGTCAAGAAAAAGATGATACTCTAGGCATAATAAGTATCATAATAGTATTCAGGGAATGGATATTAATAGGATATTAAACCCAATGTTGTTAAATAAAGTCAAATATATCACAAGGGATTAAATTAAAAACAGAGAACCTCTGTTCCATGGTGATGCAGAAAAAACCATGGAGACATGCCTACTGTATGAGCCTTGAATATATTATGGAAATGCTTACTTTGTTTCATGAATTAAAAATAAAATGAAATAAATAAAAAATTTTAAAAGCTCAAGTGGAATAGTTCAAGAGCCACTCAGATCAACCACATTTGTTGTTTTAGAATGAAAGGAAGTTTAATGTGATTTGTTACACATACAGCTTTTATGAAATAAATGAAAATAAAATATATGGAATACATAGAAATAGAAAAAGGTCCAGGATGTCCAAAAGAATGTTTAATATGTGACAGATTAATCTCGTTTCATTTATTCTTTGAAAAAGTATAAAATATAGAGGAGACCAATATTTATTAATTGCTTTGTAGAGCAATGTATTATAGCCCAAAGGCCTATTTGAGGATAGGTTTGTCCCATCACAAAGACTGATTTTATTTGGAGAATGTAGTACAGTAAATTATTTAAAAGTAAATTTTACTGAGTTCAAAACCAGTGAGATAAAAGATCATAAAGTTAATTATTTTTCAAAGCACATTTATTGGGTTGACAGATGGCAAATTAAAAAAACAATGAAATTTCCAAAAGCCTTTATTGAGTTAAAAGAATGACTTTTATTAATCTATTTTTGAATTTAGTATATTTCATAATATTCTAAGTATTTTAAAAATCAATTTCATTGATGCAAAAAAATCTTCACTCTTTTTTAATCCTTGAGTCAAGCCATCTTTTGCATTTATTCTCTTAAGAAAAATTTCTAAAATGTCCAGAGTTTGTAGACCTTTCATGCCTATGATAGAACTTAGAAATAACTCTTTTCATAATATTATAGAGTTAGACAGAATCTTATAAATCAAAATCAAATTAAAAACAAACATCACGAGGGAAATGGCATGTTGCCTTTGTGGAATTGTATGTTAGCAATAGAAAATGGATGTGTAATATGGTAAAGGTGAAGGAGAACAGGTATAAAATCCAGAGTGGTTCCAGAATGGTTCACTGGTACCCTAATGATGGAAATTGAAGAAGGCCTACAGATTTTTTAGACTCCTTTCAGTATACTTATGACAAGATGTGGGCCAAAGTAGGAAGGACAAACATGGTAGTTTTTTGATCAGCACTCTGCAAGGGATTTCCAAACTGATGAGAACATAGGTCCAATTCAATATTTGAGCATGATTATTTGTGTTTCCTCCCATTATTTAACCATATATTTTATGCAGATAGGAAGTTTGATTTAAGATTTGTTGTACTTCATTGCCATCCCCTAATATCTAGCACTATGTTAAGTAGCATGTATATATTTAATAAGTAAAACTGAATGAATACATGAATCATTCTAATTCTGGGGGAAGTTTTACTTATTGCCTAAAATTATTTACAGCTTAAGGAAAGTAAATAAGGGTGCCCTTCAGAGTCCTTCTAGGTTGTGGGTGAGCAAAAAGACTGAGCAGAACAATTCTTTTAGTTGAGCTCATGAAAATGGGGTGACTAGTGAACCATCTATTGGCCTTAACTATTATAGCTCTAGTAATTGGATATCTGGCCATTGAAAACTTAGAGCTATTCATCAGGCTGCAGTTTTTCATTTGCTGCAAAAGGTTCCTCATCTGAAATTAGGCACAGCAAGGAATGGAGATAAGCTAACCAGAAAGGTTCCCAGTGGTCATTAAACTGTATGTGATTTGTATAAAACAAATGTGGTAATAGTTACATCACTCTTAATAATTTAAGTGGAGATGTATTTAGAGAAGATAGAAGGATCAAAAGTCTCTGTAATTTAGAGAAGATTCCATTTCTAAGGTACTTTATCAATCCTGGAGAAATGAATATCATTGTTCTATATGCTAGGTTTTAAAAAATAATAGCTTTTTATTTTCAAAAGATAAACATTTACCCTTTAAAAATCTTTTGTTCCAAATTTTTCTTTCTCCTTTTCCTTCCTCCCCTAGACAGCAAGTATAACACTATATGTTAAACATGTACAATTCTTCTATACATATTTCCACATTTATCATGGTGCACAAGAAAAATCAAATCAAAAAGAAGAAAATATGGGAAAGAAAACAAAAAGCAAGCAAACAACAACAAAAAAGGTGAAAATACTATATTGTGATCCACATTCAGTCCCAACAATCCTCTCTCTGAGTATAGATGGCTCCCTCTATCACAAGTCTATTGGAAGTGGCCTGAATCATCTCATTGTTGAAATTGTTGAAAAGAGCCACATCCATCAGAATTGATCATTGCATAATCTTGTTGTTGCTTGTACAATGTTCTCTTGGTTCTACTCACTTCACTTAGTATCAGTTCATGTAAGTCTCTCCAGAATTTCTGAAATGAGCCTGCTGATTGTTTCTTACAAAACAATAATATCCGATAACTTTCATATACCATAACTTATTCACTCACTCCCCAACTGATGAGCATCCAATCAGTTTCCAGTTCTTTGCCATAACAAAAAAGGCTGCCACAAACATTTCTGGATATGTGGGTTCTTTTCCCTTTTTATAATCTCTTTGGGATATAGACCCAGTAGAAATACTGCTGGATCAAAGAGTATGCACAGTTTGATAGCCCTTTGGGCATAATTCCAAATTGCTCTTCAGAATGGTTGGATCAGTTCACAACTCCACTAATGTATTAGTATCCCAATTTTCCCACATCCCCTCTAACATTCATCATTATCGTTTCCTGTCATCTTAACCAATCTGAGAGGTAGTGGTAACTCAGAGTTGTCTTATTTTGCATTTCTCTGGTCAATAATGATTTATATATGCTAGGTTTTTAAAACTCAGTGTTATTTTCTGACTGTTTTCTTTGGCCATTTCCTGTGATTACAAGAAGCACAAGTTTCCTGAGGTCTTTCGATTGAAATACATTTTTTATCATGATATTATGCTAAATCAAACAAGAAACCACAGAATTTTGACTTCACTGATAAATGGAAGAAATTGGTAATGGAACAGAACTAGCAGAAGAACTACAAACCAGCATGGGATAACTGAGATTTTCCACAGGAAATTTATAGCTTACTGACAGAATTTGTCTTCTTTCAGTAGAGAGAGCATGGTATTTAATTAGCAAGAATTGAAGCTACCTAATGTCACACTTCTTCCATCATCTCCCTTAACTCCCACTTATCCCATCCTTGACACACAGCTTGGGAATCATTCCCTTTAGGGGCAGCTGCTAACGTGGCCTTAAGGTTCTCCAAGATCTCTTGGGTTTTCCATACTCTGACATCAGTGTTCTGGCACATTACCTCTTACAGGGCTTATGTCTCAAGGCTACGGGTCTTTCCCTTATGTTTAGCCATTTTTACATTTAAAAAGTCCTCAAAATCTCTCCCCCATACTATCTAGGTCAAGAGTCACTTTCTCTTTGATACCTTCCTTACTTGCCCTGGGTATATGACTGTGGTGAATAGAATAGAATTTATAGGACGCCTTTCTTCCCTTCAGATTTGGGATTAAAAGCCACAATTCTGACCTTTTTGCTCAACTAAGGGTCATGTCTGTTATAAGTAATAGATAATGAGGGGTTAGTGGAAAGAGAACTAGTCTTGAAGTCAGTAAAGACATGGATTTGGGTTTTGCCTTTGACATTTAGCCATGTGATTTGGTGAAGTCCCTTAGCTTTTCTAAATCACACACTAGGGAACTTGTGCTCTCTTCCCCCCATGGTGTCCTTGGGAAGAAAGTGCTTTGTAAATCCAAAGTCCTGTGGAAATCAGAATAATTCTTTGGTCTCAAAGCTCCATGATGGTCTTAAATGTGTTAATGCCTCATTTTGGCAAGGAGACAGCCCTGAGGTCAAAAAGGCTCCCTGTGAAGTGTAAACACTGGCTAGTTCTTCCAAACTGGACAGACTTTGACTAAAGTCCTGCTCATTTATAAAACATTGAAGTAGAGGAGGCAGAATAGTAAGAAAAACATCACAGCTCCAAACAGTGCAAAGCAGTGGTTATTTTTCAGTGGTGTTCAATTCTCCATGACTTTGCGGACTGTATGGTCCATGGGGTTTTTCTTTGCAAAGACACTAGAGAAGTTTGTCATTTTCTTCTATGGTGGATTAGGGCCAATAGGGGTTAAGTAATTTGCCCAGGATCACATAAGTAGTGTCTGAGGCCAAATTTGAACTCAGATCTTCCTGACTCCAAGTCCAGAGCTCTAGCCACTGAGTCATTTTGCCTCCCTAAAAGAAGTAGAGGAAAGCAAATACACAGGAAAACTGATGAACTCAGGTCATCTCTGAACATTTATAGATGATGCTGGCAAGATGAGGTCAATTTACAGGTGGAAAATAGAACAGATCCACCAGCATTTCTTAAGTGACTTCTCATTATTAGTGATATATGGACAAAAACATTTCAATATCTGAAGTGCTATATGAAGGTGAATGATAATAACAATGAAAAAATATGTAAAACATTTTAATGCTAATAATTATCTTCTATAATTTGCCCTATCTGGACACAAACATTTCAGTATCTGAAGTGTATTTACTTCAGATAGGTAAATAGCAATAACAACAGTAAAATGTGTAAAGCATTTTAATGCTTTATTATGCTAATTATTACCTTTTATAATCCTCAAAATAATCTTATAATGTGGATGATACATATCTATGCACACATATATTTCCATTTTACACATGAGAAAACTGAGGCTAAAACAGATTAAGTGATTAACACAGGGTTGCACAGCTTATAAGAGTCTGAGGCAGGATTTGACACTTGTCTTCTTGACCCTCTAGGTCCAGTGTTCTATCCAGTGCACTACATGACTCTCTCATATAGCTAATGTAAGGAAATTGTTATTTAGAAATTGTCAGGAAGAACAGCTGGACCAAAATGACTACGTAGAGCAGTAATACAGGCTAGAAGCAGCAATTCTGCAAGTACAGAGGGACTGATTTTTCCAAGAATCAAAAGTAGGAAAAATATATTAAATGATTGGAAAACTCATGAACAGTTTTATTTTTTAAAAAATATGTGCAACAGGCACTAGTGGCTACCTACCAATATTCTATTTTTCATCTTTTAAAAAAAATTTGTGATAAACATAGACAAATTTGTTTTTTAAGTTAAAAAAGTATGCTTCACTCTTTATTCAAATATAATCAGTTCTTTTTCTGGATATGGATAATATTTTTTATTTATAAGCCCTTCAGAATTTTCTTACTTATTGTATTCCTAACTATAGTGAAGTCATTCACAGCTAATTGTCTTACAATGTTGCTGTTACTTTATACATAGTACATTCTACTTTGCATCAGCTCATGGAAGTCTTTGTAGATTTTCTGAGAGCATCCTGCTCATTATTTCTTTTACTTTTTAATTTTTTAGTTATTTATTTTTAATATACATTGTTTTATTAATTATGTTGGGAAAGGAAAATCAGAGCAAAAAGGAAAAACCATGGGAGGGATAAAAAAATAGAAAAAAGAAGTGAACATAGCATGTGTTAATTTATATTGTCTCCTTAGTTCTTTCTCTGGTTGCAGATGGAATTTTCTGTCCAAAGTCTATTGGGATTTCTTTGGATCACTGAACTATTGAGAAGAACCAAGCCTTTCATAGTTGATCATCACACATTCTTACTGTTATTATAAATATATTCCAAGTTCTGCTTGTTTCGCTCAGCATCCATTCATATAAATCTTTCCAGGCCTTTCTATAATCAGTTAGTTCATCATTTTTTATACAACAATAATATCCATCATCTTTATGTACCACAACTTGTTCAGCCATTCTCCAATTGATGGCCATCCATTCTTTTTCCAATTCTTTTCTATCACAAAAATAGCTGCTACAAACATTTTTGCACATGTGGGTCCTTTTCCTTCTTTTCTATTTTCCTTGAGATACAGACCCAGTAATGGCACTGTTGGGTCAAAGGGTATGAACAGTTTTACAGCCCTTTGGGCATAGTTCCAGATTATTCTCCAGAAGAGTTGGGTCATTTCACAACTCTACCAACAATGCATTAGTGTCCTAGTTTTCCACATCCCTTTCAACATTTATCATTATTCTTTCCTGTCATCTTAGCCAATCTAAGAGGTATGATGTGGTACCTCAGAGTTGTTTTAATTTGCATTTCTCTAATCAATAGTGATTTAGAACATTTTTTCATATAATTATAAATGGCTTTAATTTCATCATCTGAAAATTGTCTGTTCATAAGCTTTGACCATTTATCAATGGGGGAATGATGTATATTCTTATAAATTTGACATAATTCTTTATATATTTTAGAAATGAGATCTTTATCAAAAATACTGACTGTAAAGATTTTTTCCCAGCCTTAAACTTCCTTTTTAATCTTGCTTCTGTTGGTTTTGTTTGTGCAAAACTTTTTTAATTTAATGTAATCAAAGTTGACCATTTTGCCTTTCATAATGTTTTCTAGTTTTACTTTGGTCATTGGTCATAAATTCTCCCTTCTCCAAAGATCTAATAGGAAAATTATCTCTTGTTTTCCTAATTTGTTTATGGTGTCATTCTTTGTGCCAAAATTGCGTATCCATTTTGACCTTCTTTTGGTATGGGTGGGGGGGGGTGAGATGTAGGTCTATGTTGAGTTTCTGACATATTATTTTCCAGTTTTCCTAGCAATTTTTGTCAAATAGTGAGCTCTTATTCTGGAAGCTGGAGTTTATCAAATACTAGATTGCTATAGGCCTTACTTATTGTAACATGTGTACCTAATCTATTGCATTGATCTACCACTCTATTTCTTAGCCAGTTCCAAATGGTTTTGATGACTGCTGCTTTATAATATAGTTTCAGGTTTAGTATTGTAACCCACCATCCCTTGTATTTTTTTTCCATTAATTTCCTTGATATTCTTGACCTTTTGTTATTTCAGATGAATTTTGTTATTATTTTTCTAATTCCATAAAATGTTTTGGCAGTTTAATTGGTATGGCACTGAACAATTAGACTACTTTAGGTAGAATTATCATTTTTATTATATTAGCTCAGCCTAATCATGAACAATTCATGTTTTTCCAATTGTTTAGATCTGATTTTATTGTGTGAGAACATAGGCATCTTTGATGAAAGCATGAGTAATGTGGCACTCTGGGAGGGGGAAAGATGAAAGGAAGGAAAGAAGCAAGGGATATTTGGAGAAAGTGAGCTAATTTTTTTGAAAATATTACCTATAAAATTGATTATTATATTGATTATTATAAAATTATTATAAAAGAAAAATATGAGAAGAAAATAGTCAAATTTTAGAGAGATCATTTTTAATAGAAAAAATAATTGAATTGTTTGAATTTCTATGTGCACAATTGAGGAAAAATTTCATTTTCCTTCCTTTCTCCTCTCCTTCCTTCTTCTCTTCCTTCCTTCCTTGTCTTCTCCCTTTCCTCTTCCTTCCTTCTTTCCCTCCTCCCTCTCTCCCTCCCTCCTTCCTTCTTTTCCTTCCTTCCGTCCTTCTTTCCTCCCTCCTTTCCTCCCTTCCTCCCTCCCTTTCTTCCTTTCTTCCTTCCCTTCTTCCCTTCTTTCCTGTCTCTCTTCCTCCATTCCTTCCTTTCTCCTTTCTTCCTTCTTTCGAAATTGGGGTTAAGTAACTTACCCAGGATCACACAGCCAGGAACTATTAAGTGTCTGAGGGCAGATTTGAACTCAGGTCCTTCTGACTTTAGAACTATTGCTCTTATCCATTGTGTCATATATTGTCCCTTGAGTAGAAATTTCCAAGAATTTGTTCAACATAAATAAATCATTTATCATGGTAGAACAAAAGATGTCCTTCAAATAAACTTCATTCTATGTAGCCTTTGCAAGCTGGTCTTAAAGTCAAGAAAAACCTGTTTTCACAATCTACCTCTGACACTTCCTGGTTGTGAGACACTACCTGCACAAACTTCTTTATTTCTCCATGTACTTTATTTTTCTCAACTTAAAACCTGGGATGATAGGGATTCATAGAGTTCTTATGAGGGCTACGAGGGAATGAATGAAAAGGGTTTTATAAATTTCATAGCCCTATAGATGTATTGGTTGCCGTTATGGTGTACTGACACAATGGTTTTGTATAAGACTTATTCTTAGTGCCTTTCTTTTGCTGTTTGAAACATGGAGATACTCCATATTAATTTATAACTTGCACTGGGATACAACTGAGAAGCAAGACATAATGATTAAAGTACCTTAAGTACTTCTTCATCTTTGAGGGATTATGAAATCCTTTGAAAGGGCAAATGTATAGTACACATACACAAATCCCCTCAGAACAAACCAAACCAAAAAATCTTATGGAGAGAAGAAAATTCCATCCCTTTTGTAGAGGAAAAGCAAGCAGACTGGACTGGGCAGGAGTTGTGATAGGGGATCTGCAGAGGACAGACCTTTGAAGGTACTGAGGATAAGAAGTATTCAGAATTTTGTCTATTTCTGAGCAAGACCATGAGACCAATAAATTGAGGGGGAAAATGCTTGGTAATTGTGGGGGAGAAGGTTAGATAGTAGACAGAAATTTATATAGCGCTTACTGAATGTCAGTGCTGGAGATAACAAAGAAAGAGAAAAAAAATCATTTTTCCAGCTCATATACAATGGAGGAGACATCATGCAAACAAATTACACGTTTACACACATACACATATACACACAATGACAATGTAAATAGAAGTTTATCTCAGAAGGGAGGTATTTGTTAAGGGATTGAAGTAAATCTGGAAAGACCTCCTGTAGAAGGTAGGATTTGAACTGAATCATGAAGGAAACCAGAGGATTCTTGGATGGTCATCCTTCCTCACTAATTCCCTTAACTTTAGACCTTCCTATTGGATCACCCCTTCACCAGCATGAATTCAGTTAGCTGTGTCTGAAAGGACAGGAATTTATGTGATTATCAGATGCTATTCTAGATGACTATTTTCATGTTAAGGGACCCCTGTTAGAGTATATCAACTCTGGACAATTTGAGGATTGATTACTTGGTGAACAACTTATTTAGATCTTCTTCCTCTGGTCATTTGCCTTTAATACAATTAAATGTATATTGTCTTCTCCTCTATAGTTTGGAAAAGGATTATTACAAAGAATATAAAACTCTACCCAAACATTCATGTGTTTTTTAAAATTAAATATTGGCTAGGGAAGAAAAAGGGGGGGGGTGGAAGAGTAAAATTTAACAACATTGGATTTTGCCATCTGTAGACCAAAGTAATTATTATTATACCCATACCTATCTAGCAAAAACAACTGAAGGTAGAATATGGCAATTTCTCAGGCTGTGACTGGTAAATATCATAGTTTCTGCATCTGTTAAATGGAATTGTGTTACATGACCATTTCCCTTTTAGCTCTAACTAGAAGACTAAAATCTTGAAGGCCATAAATGTGAGCTCCATAGGTTGTAGTTAGTTTCTTTGTTGCTTTTGGCTAAATTCTGCCATTTCTTCATAAATGTCTGTACTTGGTCCCAAGGGACACGAAGCACAAAAATTTACAAAACTATTACCATAGCCAAAGAGTCAGAAGGCTTAATCTACAGAAGGGCAATTTCCAATTGTGGTACACTATCTCGGGCAGTTCCTGACTACAGTTTCCACTTTTACTCATTGGCTTAGTTGAGTAGCTAAGAATTTTCTGAATTAAAGAAATCAAAACTGCTTTTCTGGTTGACCAATTTTAGGCATATTGATAGCATCACATTCCAAGGTCCCCTTGAAATGACTCTATATAAGCAGAAGACTTCAGTCTTCACATTTGGGAGGAAGTGTTATATTTAAATTCTTGCCAACCTAACTGTGCCAAGAATAAGTGATATCCTAACAGCAAAAAGAGAGCCACAGTACTCTGCATCTCATTTCTCTAAAATTAACATCTTGTTATTTATCTTAAATGCGATGGAATAGAGAGGAAGCCAATGTACAATACCTACTTTAAAAGATCCTATACGATTCAAGGACAGTTTTTTTTTTTTTTTTTAACAATAGCTAGGTTTTCTATAGTGCTTTAAAGATTACAAAATGTTCTACTATTCTCTCTTTTGATTCTCATATCAATCTTGGGAGGGAGGTTTTATTATTAGTTCAGTTTTATAGATGAGGAAGCTGAGGCAGACAGAATTTAAATCATTTGCCTAGGGTTACACAGGGAAAAGGAAGGGGAAAAGCATTTATATAATTCTACCTATGTGCCAGGCACTTTGCTAAGCTGGCAAGTAAGGCTGCATTTGAATTCCTATTTTCTTGACTCCAGGTCCAGTACTTTATCTAATGTGCCACCTAGATGGCTTTATAATAGCCCCAAATGGGCATGATGATGGCACTCACCCACTGTCATTCACAATTGCATTTTCGAATGAGGAGAATTTTCAACCCTGTCATTTTGTAGTCCCTGTGAGGTTAGAGACAACTTCTTTTAGGTATACAGTGAACAAATGCCAGTTACAGGAGTAGATCACAGTTTTCTTATTAGTCCAGTGTTCTTTCTAATATGCCCTGCTGTCCCTGGTACTAGTAGAAATGCTTTCTGCTCCTCTCCTCATGACTTCCAGCAATCTGTCTTATGAACTATGACAAATTGGTACAAAAGCTTCATTCCCTTCCATGGCCTGTGATTAATATTTGGGCTCATTGAGAGTCAAGCTCATTATGTAGGCCATTGCTTTAGTATTCTAAATATGAGTCTTTGCAGATGATATTCATCAGGTACTAGCACCTTTAAACTAGTTGCATTTAACTTATAGGTATTATCATCTCCTGTAATTGAAGCTCTTCTCTATTGCTTCATTATTGGCAAGGAGGTGACTTTGAAGGTTCCAATGGTTCAAACTCTGGCTGGAGAACCCTCAAGTTCATGGTGATGTGGAAAGAGACTAAGATGACTGGCCTAAGTAAGTTGGGAGAGATTCATTATCAGAGAGTTGACCATGAGGTCAGTGTTTATATTATTTATTTATACTTGTTATTAATTTGTTTATTTTGTGGGCCACAACAGAGATCTTATGAGACACATAAGGTCTGTGGGACTTAGATCCATAGTATACCTGTATCCAAGAAATAGGTTCATTTGAACTGAAATAATAAATATTATGAAGATCAGGATACATGAGTTCTTTAAAAATGAGTCTTTCTTTCTTAATAGTCTTCAATGTATTGGTAGAATGATAAGGAAGAGGAGATATCTAATGTCTGAATGGCTTTTGCCTAATTAGAAATAAGCAATGTGTAAATAAAGAAATGGAATTGAATATACCTTATGAATGTTCCCAAAATTCATATACATACTTTCTAATGTAATCTTTCTCAAATTAAGTAAAGATAAATCCACTATCTTTTTTGATAGGTTAAACCTCAATAGTGTATTAACAGTAGCTTATTCTTCTATGTGGTGTTAATTTGTCAATTTGCCCCTTACCTCACTGGTCAGAGAGACTGACACTCTGTCCTTTATTCATCATAAGTGCCATGGTGATATTATTGTGAACATCTGATTAAAACAGATGTCTTTATTTGACCTACAAATGAAAATTTTCTCTTTAGTTTTAGAGATGATGATTTGGAATTTACTTTAGAAAGAATGGATCCTTTTGAATCTTATTCATTGGTTTAATGGCAAAGATTGAATCAGGTTTCTTTACTTTCCAAAGTATTGGATTTTTAAAGTCCTCAAAGACTAATCAGGATGGTGCTCCTCTTTATCCACCTAATACTTCTAATAAAATATAGCTGGATGGATGAACTGTGATGATTTGCATAGGTCCTATTATCCTTGAAGAAGCAGAGCAGCCAACCCTAACAGTTCAGAGTTCCTATTCTATTCTGAAATGTCCTATTTCCTGTATGACCTTAGATAAATCTTTTAATTTCCCTCTTCTCATTTATAAAAGGAAGAGGTTTGACTAGATTATTACTAAATTTCTCCCACTCCCAGATTTTATGACTTTATAGAATAATAAAATTTTAAGGTTATTAAGTTGATGTGAAAAATTTAGTCCCTTAAATGTGAGTTCTCTTATTCTCAACCTATCTATTGCAATTGCTCAATTTTGACAGTTCTGAAACTTTTAGTTTCCAAAATGTAATGAGAACTAAGAGTGTCAGT
Organism: Antechinus flavipes; assembly: GCF_016432865.1. Lineage (NCBI taxonomy): Eukaryota > Metazoa > Chordata > Mammalia > Dasyuromorphia > Dasyuridae > Antechinus > Antechinus flavipes. Next base: position 397,395,444 of record NC_067398.1, read on the forward strand.
GGGGTCCGATAATGTGAATTGATTAATGTGTTTTTTTTTTTTAAATTCCAATTGAGTATTGCCATGTTCAGGCAATTGTACGGTGGAGTAGATATACCATTTGTAGAACTCTGAATGAAACAAGGTTTCTGGGCCATCTGGATAGCATTTGCTCAATGCTTCAATGAGGAAAAAAAAAGACTAATTGGCTCCCCTTTTGCCATCCAGTATAGTGATTAGGTCTATTTTTCCCTAGGACAATAAGAGTGGCTTCAACATTGTGAAGAGTAGAAAGAAAAAAAAAGCAGTCTTTAAAGCTGCTAGCATGTGAGAAGCAGGCTTGGACTTTGTAAATGATTATTTGCAATACGTGTTTTTTTATTTGCCAAGATTTTGCTTCAATTTAAGCTAATTCCAAGGTATCTAATATAAAGAACTGTGAAATGCAGTTCTTATAAAAATATTGGCCATTATGTGGGTTATTCAGAATATGGCACCTATCTTTTGAATATCTTGTGACTCCCAAGTGGTGAAAAGAATTTGCTTCTGATTTCTCCAGCTGTCTTTGTAGGGGTCTAGGTCAGACTGGATTGCTTGCATTGTAATAAATGGAATGACTACATCGATACCCCTGTCCCCTCTGTAAAATGAGTTAGCTGAATCTTTCAGATTTATCATATTTTAGTGGTAAGAGTAGACACTGCTAGCCTGAAGATAATTATTTGTAAATAGGGAACATTCATTCAGGGAAGTTGCTTTCATTGTCGCTTCCTGTTTGTGTGTATATGTACAAATATCAAGTGACTTGTGAGGACCAAATCTGACCTTTCCAAGAAGCTAAATTCATGGGAATGAATGAGATAATATCATATGGTGAAGAATATCTGAAGTAGGGACAAGTGATTAAAAAAAGCCTAAATAAATTGAGATTTTTTTTTTGAGGGAGTGAGGGCTACTGAGTTTAAATGTCTGGCTTTTTTTAAGTAGAAAGAAGCTTTCTAAAAGACAGTAGCTTTTATTGATTGAAGATGTCAATTTGAGCTGGTCTTTGAACAAATAAATCACTGTCAAGTATGATTTAGCATCTTATGTCAACTTGATTCTTACTGTTGACATTTGGTTGCTTGATGTGTTTATTGTCAGAGTTGCCGCATTAGAATATGTTCTCAAAAAGACTGAGAACCAATACCAAACAGTGATATTCTGAACAGTCACTCTCTGTGCATTTGAGTGTACCCTCTGCCCTCTGTCTTTCTAAAGATGTTTTCTTACTAGGATGTTATTATTCTGTTATGTATTAGCTTTGTGAACAATCATTTATGTTCTTCGGCCAATGACAATTTTATTTGATCCAGAAACTGCTCCCTTTCCTTTTCACCTCAGATATTGAACTGGGAAATGAATATAATAATGAAGACAGCTGCATCTCTGAGCTGTGCCTTACTTCATGACAAAAGAAACTGGGTATTAGAAGAAAAAAAATATAGTGTGAAACACAGCTGCTAGCAAAACCTCAGTAAATTTAGTCTCTCAAATCTCTAAGCCCATGCCTAGATTTGATAGCAAAGACCAAAGAAGTACTCAGAATATTTGGATTGATCTGAGTGATTATATTGAAGGGAAGAAATGGGAAATGAACAGCTTGAATTTTCTGTGATGGACACATCTATTTTAATTATTTAGTTTGGGAATCACTGTCCACATAGAGACAAATTGGTAACATTGGTTAACCAGTTCTTGCTTGAGTCACACTCTCTTAATAAGGCAAGGATTAGTGCATGGATTTATATAGTTGATCAAGATCTTATTCTCTATCCCAATTATCTCCTGAAATACAGTAGGCACATTGTGGTCTAATACGGGGACAGAAGAGAACAGGACATGATATTTGCTTTTCCTTATTTCTGTTTGTATGGTTTTTTTGGAAAACACAAGATCTAAAAGGCTCCTCAGGACTCAAGGGAGAGGTGCTATTCTCAGAGATAACAGTCAGTCACTTCAGAAGAATGAAAACAAAAAACAAAACCAAAGGTTTCATGTCACTTGGTGCATTTAATCCAATATATCTCAGGTAATGAACAGGTCACCAGCTGACCTGGCTTTACTGTTAAGGGAACCTATATGGGCCCTGAGGCCATTTTAACAGTTCAAGTAAAACCCAACCTTATTTTTTTTTAAATTTTAATAAAAAAGAAGAAAATAATAATCAGTTTTTTTCCCCTAAGATGTATCTTTGAGCAAAAGGGTTGGCTCTACTAACCATAAATGCTTTTTGTGCATTCACTAGGTCTGGTGCTACTCCAGGGGAGACAAACAGCAGTGGCTAATTGTAGCCCATGCTCCTTGAGGGTCACTGGAAGAAGAAAAGTGCCTGGTCCCAAAGTGTTGTGAATGCAAACTATATATTTACAATTGGTATCATAAAGAAAATATAAAGATCTTGTTAGGAGTAGTGCTTTTTGCTTCCCTACATATACAGCTGTCCCTACCATCTTTTTACTGCATGCATTTAATTTCCCCTTCACTACTGAGATGTGTTAATGTTTTTACTGTCTATTTTTTTGGAAATATTAATCTAGAATACTAGGTAACTGATAATTCATGTTTATACCACAACATCTGCCTCTATGACCTGTATTATTTTGGTCCTATGACACTGGTGAAGTGTAAAAGTTGTTCTGACCCCTAGGATATATATCGCTATATCTCTAAGTTGGGAGGTAGGGGAGAAGTGCCTAGTGAAGGCACAATAAAGGGATGGAATGGAAATATTACAGTGAAGGATCCCAGAAATGCAGGTTTCCTACCACAAATTTTGCAGTACAGTTAAAGTTTAAAAGTGATTTTTTTAGGTACTAATTCACATTTGAGCTAATTGAGAGAAGACAGAAGAACATATAAGTATCTTTAAGCTATGTCTATGCTGTTCTCTTAGAAATTAGCTTTTTTATTTCCAAAGTCTGGGTAGATGAGTAAAATATCTTCTGAGTGCATTAAAATTTGGAAAAAAGGAACTATTTGCTGACTTTTGGCTGAATTTAAACTATGTAGAGAGGGGTGGCAATATTTAAAGGAATGTTAGGAAAAATTTGGTACACTTTTGAAAAATAATTGTTTCTCATTGCTGTTAATCCTTATGTAGATATTAGCTTCATATGAAATTAAAGAATAGATTCTGGTGGCAGAGGACAGTAGGAGTTGATGGATTAAGCCCCTTCAAGGGTATAAATGGAAGAATTTCCAGTTCCCCTGGAGATGTAAGCAGCTGGCCAGAAAGTAGAATTACAGATTTGGCTCTATGGGGGGCGAGTAGGGGCTGAGGAGTAAAATGTGGAAAGAATTGAGGGTATTAAAGAATTGGTGCCCAAGAACGGGGATGGGTAAAACTCCCATAATTCCATTTCATTAGGATAAAGATCCCATGTTACCAAATGGTCAGTACAGTGGATACAGTACAGAAAGAACAAACTGAAGTCAATTTATCCTGGGGAAAAGAAAATAACAAAGCTTATACAAGGAGAACAGCAAATAAAATTACTTCTATCAAAAAATCACACACGGATTATTATACATACGTGGGCACACACACGCACACACACACACAAGCAAGAATGTGCATTTTGCATGACAGATTCTTGGAAATAGACATTCTTAGCAAATATGGATGACAGATCAATTGTAATTTATTTTCTTTTAACACTGTATCATCATAAAGAAAACTGGTATAAATGAAAAAAATCTATTTCAAATATCTACATCTAAAATTTTAGGCAGTGAAAAAGCACTTCGTTGACAAGGAGTGTGGAATGATGTATGTTAATTGTCAGAAATTGCTGAACGCCTTGGTTAGTTGCCACAAACAAATTCACATATCAGAACGAACAATACTGCTAAATATTCCTTTTTTTGTCTTTGTTAAAACATACTGGGGAAAAGAAAAAACTGGAAATTCATACATCCTTCAAAATTTTGAAATTTAAGTAATATTTAGAACCATAGATGAAGAAACACTGCGGCATTGGTGTAATATACACAATGCACTTGGTTTTGTTTTTGTTTTTTTTTTTTATCTGTAATGTACATCAAATACTTTACAACAATGCATTAACAAAAGGCAAGAAACATCTTGCTGTACAGAGGAACCCCAAATGCAACTTGAAGCCTAGATTCACAATGAATGAAGATAGTAAACAAAGTGTGAGAAGCTGTCCCCCATAAAGTATGTAAACTATTCTGTTTCTTGTGCTTAACATAACCTTCTTGTTCCATCATCCACTGCTGTTTCCTCCCTCCTTCCTTCTATCACATTCAAAAAACAGCACTTTTTTTTTTTTAAGACTCTATAGGGCCAACAGTAAAAGTTGTCCCACACTATAATATTTAGGATTTTTTTTTTTCATTCTATTGACTTCCAAGTTAACTTTCAACTCATTAAGCCTTCTAAAATATCTCTTAATCAAGGTTTCCATACTGGTTATCAGGGCCTTCCTATGGAACAGGCTTTTACAAACTAAATTTGCAGGAAAAAAAAATGTCTTGTGGTGTATGCATGCACATGCACAGTTCCTGGAGCTGTTCCTTCTTGCCGAGTCTCAAACCCAGGAATCTGGGGAGGCTGGGTAGTGGCTTGTTTCATAGTTCAGTTCACTGTAGGGACGTGCCGCGGAGTAGAAGTCGACGTAGTTGCCAGTGGACTTCAGTCCCAGGTGCATGTTGTATTCGCTGGCAGGTGGACGGTGATGGACTTGATCCTCGAAGAAGGACTCGTCATAGTTTCTGGTGGAATTCTGAAACGGCTGGTAGGTCTCGTAATCTTTTCTACTGGGCTCCTGTGGGACTGGCTGTGCTGAAACCTATAGGGGAAAGACCAACCCAGCCCTGTTAATCTGCTTTCTCTGACACTCAACCTTTTAGTGAATGTTACATTTCAGTAGTGAAAAAGAGAACAAGGTTGTCTCCATGGATTCAACAACACAGCCTCCTTTCTCCTTCAAGCCTCTCTCAATTTTGCCAATAGCTTCTTGATTTAATTATCAATTTACTTATCAATTGCTTATCAATTAATTATTTATTTAATTAACAATAATTATCTTTTTGTGTGTGTGTTGTTTGCTGAGGCAATTGGGGTCAAGTGACTTGTCCAGGGCCACACAGCTAGGAAATGTTAAGTGAGACCAGATTTGAACTCATATGTTGACAATAATTATCTCTCAGAGAGAAGCAGATTAGAGGCTACAAAATTCAAGACCCTCATTTATGTCTCTTATCCATTTTAGGGAAATACTCAATGCTGCACGATCCCCAGAATTTTGCAAACACAGTAAAGATGTAAAAAGTCTAATGGTTCGTCTCATCCAGTTATCTACCAGTGTGAAGGGACTGAATCAATACTTTTCTGTTCCCTATATGCATGGAAGAGCAGCAATATTCTAGGAAAGAGAGGTCTATTCTGGCACATTTGTCAAAGTGACTTTACCATCATCATAAAACCTTTGAATAAATACACAGATAAGTGCACAATAAGAACAGGAAATATAGTCAACATATTCAACCCTTTGGAATAATAAAAGGATTTTTTATTCTGATTCAGTAAAAAAAAAAAAAAAAAAAAGTGTCTTTTTTTTTTCCCCCCAAAGCTATGCCTCGGGAGAAATAGGACCTTAAGCAATGTGGACCAAAGACACATTTACACATCCACATTTTTACATGGGTAAAACAAGGCAAAAATAAAGAGATAGTCATCTTGAAAGGTAAAATAATTCACAAAGACTATCACAAAACCAGTGTGTATAACCTCATTTATTTTGCCTAGTGATAGAGGGTGGAAAGAGGTGAAGATAGAATGACGATTATATGTATCTGAGCCTTAGGATTTTTTTTTTTTCTCAGCACTATTAGATGAATCCATCTCCTTGCCTGCTGGCTGTTTTCCCGCATCACTGCCCAGGTACCTAGCTTCTAGTTCCTATTGCACGAATCCCTGGCCTCTAGCCCATTTTTAAAATAAAAAGTATAAAACTTCACCAATTATAAGGAGTTGGGAGGAAGAGAAAATTAGTTGGATTATTAAGTATTTTTCAATAAATTGTTTTAATTATTTTAAAGTACACACACAAGACAACAATAATAATACTTCACTGATTAAGTTGCTTTACTAAATGGGAAGTAGTATTATGAGGGAAAAAGGGAGGAGGAAGGGGATTTAGAGACAGAAAAACCAGATTCAAATCCAGCCTTTATACTTTATGACTGGTATGACCTAGGTAACAAAGTCACATTTTTGTACCTCATTTTATTCCTCTGTAAAACGAAGGAGCTGAATCACGCCATCTCTTAAGTCTTTTCAAATGGTAAAATCTAATGAACTCTCTGAGTGGGATATAAAGTTTTCTAATTACCTGATCATTTGTAAATGTGCTTGAAAATGCTAGGTGCAATCTGCTTAAACTTTTTTTTAGGAGGTCCCCATTCTTCATAGAAAATACCACAAGGGGGCAGCTAGGTGATATAGTGGATAGAGCATCAGCTCTGAAGTCAGGAGGACCTGAGTTCAAATCTGTCCTCAGACACTTAACACTTCCTATCTGTGTGACCCTAGGCAAGTCACTTAACCCCAAATGCCTCAGTAAAAACAGAAAATACCACAAGTCAGCTTCTACCTGGACCTATACAATGTACACTGTCAAAGGAGCCTCCAATTCTTGGAGTCATGTAGCCAGGTAGAGTTGATCACATTGGATTTTCTTATAATTATTTGATCTTCCTTAAGGATCTCCTGCAATGCCTCATTGGTATAAGAGATCTTGCGTTTAAAAGAGGAAGGTTTCAAATTCAGGTCAGTAGGCTTTTCCCTGTTTGTTGCCTGAAGTACACAAAAGGCTAAGCTTAGCGAGTCTCTTCATCAAAATTAGATTCGACATTAAGTGATCCCAAGATCACCAATTTAGACTTAGACTAGACTTTAAAGGTTGCTCTTCTTTCAGTGACAGATGAGAAAATTAAGGCCTCTTGAGCAAAGCTACTTATGAAGATCCATTACTGAGATGTAGTAGGGAGATACAATTTGCTCTGGTAGACAGCATCTCTATTCTGACATGTATGGATGCTAAAAAGCCCTAAAGTTCAAGGATCTTTCTTGGTTCTGATAAAGCTATATAAATTGAAAGTCTGAGCCATGTTTAAGGCCAGTGGATCTCTCTACTTCTGTTTAATGTAAAGACAATGAAATTCCTACTGTTTCAATTGAGTATGACTATGTCACACCTTAGAAACCATTGTTAGGGGAAAATGGTATATATGGGCAAAGACTGAGTTCAAATCATAAGTTTAGAGTTATCCAAAGTCTAATATAGCTGCTTAATTTTTGTACATTTAAGTGGGCTTTTAAAAGTTAATAAAATTTTTTTTTGGATGAAAATTTGGGGAATGGTAAAAAAAGAGTTTTTAAATAGCTGCTACTTAAATGACTTCTAATGTAGTATGTTATTAGCATGGATTTATTCATGCTTCCATTGCCTCTCTTTAGAGGAAATGCTGTGATCACAACTACTATATTAGGGTTATACACAGTCTGGTATAGTGAGTCTCTTGAGGCAGTGTGGTGGATTGGAAGGATTGTTGGGCTTATCCTCAGGAAGACCTTGTATTCCAATTCCGACTCATATACTTGAATGGCTGTTTGAATCTGGGCTTATCACTTAACCCCAATATGTTTCTATCAGTGCCCTATTAGTTGACGACCAGAATGATATGAGTCTAAGATATTTGTCTCAGACAAGTGACAGTAGTTGTTTAGTCATATCTGACTCTTTGTGGTCTCATTTGGGGTTTTCTTGGCAAAAAATACTAGAATGATTTGCCATTTCCTTTTCTAACCTATTTTACATCCTACTGCATGAGGTCCTGGCCCATTGGCCATTGTTTTAAAATAGAGTAAAAATTTACTAATTTTGAAGAGTTGGGGAGGAAGATAAGATTAGTTGAATTATTAAGTATTTTTCAATAAATAGTTTTAATTATTTTAAAATAGATACAAAAGACAACAATAATCTTTCACTGACTGAGTGTAAACAGGGTTAAGTGAGTTTCCCTGAGTCACATAGTTAATAATTATGAGAGGCCATATTTGAACTTGGATCTTTTTTACTTTAAATCCAGAGCTCTATTTTGAGGCCTGACAAATAAGTGGTAGATATTTTCAAAAATGTGTGAAGAGACATACTTACCAATTCTTTTGAAATCCTGTGTGTTCAGAGAGAAGCTATGGAATGAAGATTTCTTTTTGCAAAGGAACTGCTTGCATTGTAAAGTCCTATTTTTCAAGTTTTAGGATACTGTCACAAATGACTGTGTTTAGCTCCCATGGCAGCAGTGTCAAACTTTATTAATTCCATTTGACAAGTATTTTAAAATGTTTTTAAATGTGAGAAACAGTCTAGTAGAGGAGCTCCAGACTCAGAGAATCTGAGTTCAAACCGTGCTTTTTATCTTAAACTCCTTCTGTTAATTTTTCTCAGAATAATTTTTCTTATATGTGAAATTTAGTGGATAGGATTAGATGGTCTTTAAGGTTTTTTCCAGCTCTGTTCTATGATCTTAGAAACCTGAACTAGCACATCCCATTTTATGTTTTTATTTTTGGCTTAACCTATGTAAAAATCAATAATGATAATACTCTCCTTCTTATAATACTTTCCTCAGACTAAAGTAAGATAGCTCAAATTATATTATAATACATATGCCATTTGTGTGTTATCAATCAATTGACTAGTACCATTATTTGACATCTAGTGGGTGCCAGACATTGTATAAAATGCTGGGGATACAAAGACAAAAAAGTGTGGTTCTGTACCGCACCTGTGGATTTATTGGATCATCTGAGATATGGGGAAGGGTTACCACCGATGCTGAGGCTCCAGCAACAGTCCAATATGCAATGTAAGCAATTTCTGGTGATGAAATTATCTCTGCTCTGGCCATCTAAAGGCTAATCTTAGCACAATCAAAGATGTGATCATTACTGTTTCCTTGATAGGTGTCCCAAAGAGCTAAAAAGCTAATGGCTTTCTTTATTTGCAAAATTTCAGAACCTATTGCTTGGAAAGGAAACATCAAAACCATGTTATATTTAAAGGCAAGTTTTATTTGGCTTTTGAAGGCTTAAGGTAATTTTGGAGTCATATTGGAATATGGAGCAGTTTTTGAATACTGCAGTGATTTCTATTCTCAATGGGCCCATTGTCTTATTGTGCTCCTTTGGACTTTAAATTTTGAGTAGCAGACTAAAATTGGATTCGATGACTGTTTTAAATCAGTACTGTGACCAGTCACAATTATTGAGAAGTAGGGATGGGAGTGTCACATAAGGCAAACAGGGACATTTGCAGGTGATTTTTACATTAGTGTGAATATGTAGTTGTAAAGAAGATACATGTTCCCTTCTCTATCATTAGCATGGCAGAGGTGCCAAACTCTCAGCCACAAAACTCCTGAAGGGGGCAAATAAGATTAAAATGAAATTGGGATGTATTTAGCAAAATAAATAAAAATACCACACAGATAATGTTCATGTGTTACTGAGTCAAAAGGCAGACACAGGGATTAATGTATATTTGAGTCTGACATAAATACTGTGTGAACTATAGGCATAACAAGGGCAAATCACTTAACCTCCCTGAGCTTCAGTTGTCTTATATGAAAAGTAAGGATGGACGAGACAGTGTCTGAGGTCTTTTGTCTTTAAATATCCCCTCTTGTTTAGTTGACTATTGATAGCAATCTTGGGCAATATTAGCTGTTGAGGAGAATAGAATGTTACTTTTCTTGACCCTCCTATCAAATAGTGCTGCAGATGGAGTCTTTGCACAAGAGATGGCTATCTTTTTATATCTGAAGATTTTTTTCCTTTCATTTTCAAAGAGAATTTCCCTGCCGGGCATCCAGAAAATATTCTTTTCTAAAAAGGATACTGTTTTCAAAAGAATCACAAAATTTCTTGGTCTTTTTTTTTTCTTTTGGATGATCATGACAATTGATCAAACAATTTTCATTTTTATCTTTTCAGTACAACTTCATTGATATACATAAGGCAGGAATTGAAGGGAGGATGACTACAAAAATGTCAGTCATTCAGTAATTATCACTATAGGTGGGGAGATATTTAAAATAGCTAATTGCTTCCAAAATACCAAGAATCATTATTATGATCGGTTTTCAAATAAATCTTGTTTTGAATTCGATTTTACTTGGAATAATGCCACATTTTTTTTTTTTTGCAGACTATGTGATTGAGTACATTCTGTGCATTCCATTTTTAAAGAACACTGTCAGCATGATTTGCTGAACTAGAGATTATAGGCATAGAATTAGTAATATCAGCCTGATTTTTAAGAATATCAACTGTATACTCTTTTGTTATGGTCCTTTTGTTTATGCCTCTGTGACATTTATGATGTACTTAAATCATTAAGGTGTCTAATCGCAGTTACCTAACACCATAATCACTCAGTGATTATTTGATGTTCAACTAGATGACAGCCCTTGCAGGCATGAGAGCAGGGTTTCAGCTCTTTGCTCTTTGGTTAACTTTTTCACTTGGATGAATAGGAAGTGAAATTTCTCTACTGAGTCTGGATTTATTTTAAACTAGTTAATTTGTAATCTCAACATCATAGAAATACAGAACTGGGAGGGCCTTAGCAAAACTGAGTATAATTCTTAGAAAGAACATTCTCTACAGTATACTTGAGTGTTCTGACAATCTTTGCCTGATTTCCACTCACTGGGGAAGTCAAGTATCCCCTAAGATCTATTATTCACCAAGTACTTTTATCCAAAGGCCATGACATATTTGAGGGCAGTCATACAATATTGTCTCCCCTTCTCTCTCCTATCCTTCAGGTTTTTACATATCATGATTCATGTGCTTATATTTTGGACATTTCACATGATTCTAACTAGAAAAATAATCTGAAAATGGCATTACGATACCTGGTTATGTTTGATATCTTCAGCAGGTGCACCATAAGAATTTCTGTACAAAGTTGAAATTCCAGTGTTTTGAGCTGTAGGTAAAAATCAAAGCACAGAGTGTTAGCCTGGAAGCCAAGAGACCTAGGACAACAACAGTAATAAATTGGTTGTGAGGCCATCACCTAATCCAATGAAGCTCTTTTTATTACGGCTGCAGAGAAGGTAATGATTTGGCCCAGTTTTTATCCACATTGCATAAATATGGTAGAAAAGTTAAAAAAAATAATCCTATGAAGATTTCAAAGCACCTCTTATCATTCTTCTTATGATTATGGTCATGTCATAGATGGGGTTAAGGGAACACAGAACACAGATAGCGAATTTGCAAGTTTTGTTGCCTTTTTTCCCAATAAAAACAGATTGACAAAAAATGTCATTCACTGAAATAGAAGTTTATGTTAGTATCTTAAGTTATCTGTTGAGGAATCAATTTGTAATTTGGAAATGCAGATGATTTTATTCACCTTTTAGATAGCTCACTTCTTAATAAAGCAATTGATTAGCAATATGTATGCACTGCCAGTTTTCTTCTTTGTAACTAGGAAGGTCTGAATATAGAATCCTTCTAGGTATGGGGCAAATTCCTGCCTTTTTCCATTCCCTTTGTCTCATTCCTGGACACATATAGCCCTGATTTAAAGGGAGACCTGTTTTGCCAATTGCCAAGAGCTTTCTTGATATTGTACAGAGAAATTTAGCTGCACCACTTTCAGGACAAGATCACCTAGGCTCTAATTTATTATTGTGTGTAAAAGAAATGACTTCAAGATTACTCTAAAGAACTCATGATGAAAAATATAATCCATTTCCACAGAAAGAGCTGATGGAATCTGAATTCAGACTGAAGCTTACTATTTTTTGTTTTCTTTGTAAATCTTCTTTTACAACATGACTAATGTAAAAAAATGTTTTGTATGCTTATATATCTATAATGTATATCCAATGGCTTATCGTCTCAAAGAGGAAGTAGGTTGGAGAAGGAAGGAAAAAATTAGAAACTTAGAATTTAAAAAAATGTTTAAATTGTCTTTACATATAATTGGAGGAAAAGTAAAATATTATTTAAAAATAAAATCTTTTGAAATATCTTTTTTTTTAAAAAAATAATTGGCCCAAGAGGACAGAAAAAGTTACCATTGCGGCAAACAATTTGGGAAGTGGGAAGGGCAATTTAATGGGGAAGATATTGGACCTATGATTTCATTGACTTGGAAAATCCCCAGGAGAGGAAACTCACTTCTGCATTAATGCAGGTTGCCACCTCCTCTGCAAATTATAGTCTTAGAGAATTGCACAGAAAGATTAAGTGACTTTCCTAGGGTCACAGAGCCAGTATGTGCTCAAGATGGGACTTGAGTCAATGTTTTCCTGGCTTTCAGTCCACTTCTCTATTCCTTACAGCACGTTGTGACTATGACATTATATAAAATGTACCAAGTGAAGGATTAGTACTGCACATTAAGGTTTAACTGTTGAGTTTAACTCTTGCTCCAAAAAATCCCATCACTCTCACCTTAGCTTGTAATGTTTTGAAAACCTTGAAGAAAACAGACAGGAACTGTGGTGCACTGGTGAAAAGTGAGCCTGCTGGGGAAAGGATGAGCTTTTTCTTTGTTCCTCTGAATAGCATATATTTTTCAGAAGGGATTCTGTCCTTCTGTATGCTTGGTTTCCCTCCCTGTCATGTGACAGTGATCTCTCTGAGCCAAAGATGTTTCTAGTGGAGGCTGAATTCCTCCCACGATTTTGACCTGCTCCACCTATTTCAAGTTGACAGTGTAGCTGAAATTGAACTTATGACAGTTGCAAATACAGAAACCTGATTTCTGCAGCAACTATGTGTCCTTGTAGGAATCAGCTCAGATGAAGGCTAATAGAAGAACTCCCTTTTTTGCTTTCTTTCTCCTTTTCTCTCTTTAAAAAACAGAACACACAATTCTCTGTTTCAAGCATAATCAACCTATTTAAGATTAAAAGAGCTTTAAAATCTACAAACGACACATTTATAAATAGGAATACAATGTTTGCTGAAAAGAATCTGAGAAGCTCAAATGAGAGAGTTTAATCCCTTGGGTGAATTTAAAGTCAGGCAGTGTAGCTCCTAGTATCACACAGTCCTGTTCTGAAGAGTGCTTCTGAACACGTAATGTTTCTAGGGAATTGTGACAGCAAGAAATAGCTGTAAAAGTCCGTTATGCTTGAATGAACAGCTGACTTTTGCTTACTGAGAGTTATGTAGTGACAGAAGAACACCAAGAAGAAAAGAAAGTTTGAGAATTAGTTTAATAGGGAGTCCTGGAAGGAAAACTAATTCATTCTTTCCCTCTCATAGAAGCCCATATCGGTTTAGAAACTAAAGCCTGAAAAGTGGATGAGATTATATTTAGTTAAATTTTCACATGATTTCTGAAGATTAAAAATTCATGTGTTCTTGATCCAAAGGTGAAATTTCCTATGACCCTTTAGAAAGGAAGAATGTGATAAAGGAAAATCACATTTTTTTAAAGTTGATTTTTAATGCATTTAACTTCAAACATTTTATGGATTACTTGAATAGGAATAATCATTGCTTTGGATCCAATGGACTTAAGGAATCTAGTTAGCAAATAGAAACAAACGGTCTTTGGCAGAGTGCAGAACTTTGCATGGTGCTGAGATCAATATCTACCCCCATATTCCTCACAGTTATGATACTGGACTTTGTTGGTCACTTTCTGCCTTTATAGTAGAAAGAACAATATTTTATTTCCCCCCAGTTGCCTATAAAATAACTTTTAAAATTCATTTAAAAAACTAAGTTCCAAATTCTTTGTATTCTTCCCTTCTCTTTCACCTCCCTCAGTTTGTAGGCAATCTGATATATTTCTACATTTGAGAGTAGGCTGATTAGCAGTGATCACAATGTTTTCATAGTCTTTCAAAAATTATTAATTTTAGATTTCAATTGCTTAGTAAATAGGAGCAAAAGCTTGAGAATCCCTTTAGATAAAACCAATCAAATGCATGCTATATACAGTACACAGGCTTTCCTGTTTTCTGCCTATTATGGAATACTACAAAGTCATATTAAGAGCAGTTCCACCTTGAGCCTTGTTTAGCAAATGGGAAAAGCATAGGGAAGAGCACACATGAAATCTATTTCAAATTACAAATATGTAAACTTTTTTTTTAACATATTCTGCAAAAACAAATGCTTTCACAGTAAAATTGTTTATTCTTGTAATTAAAGATTCAATTTATAGTCTTGGATAAACCATTTTATAACAACATGGGAATAATAATTACAAAAATTACTATGTCATCTTACTATGATTTCTTTCTTAGCTTTAGACTAATCAGTACAAATTGGAGTCTGTGTTTAAATGATTCCTGCTATTGGGATAAAGCATTTAGATCCATGAGTTTGAATATATACTCCATATGACAGGCACAACAATTTTAAAAATAAAAAAAGTATTAAAATGTTTCACCCAACCTACTTTTCTTGCTTTGTAAGAGACAATATGTTTAGTCATGGTGAGGTAGTGGATAGAAGGCTGGACTTGGTATGAGGAAGATTTGTATTCAAATCCTGCCTCAGTTACTAATTAGTTGTGTGACTTTGCAGATCATTTAACCATTCTGTATTTCAGTTTCCTTATCTGTTAAATGCGAATACTACATTCAGTGACCTCTGAAGTTTTCCCCCTTCCCATATATAATCTTATGAACCTAACATAACAATTCATGCTACAGAAATGTCTTAGATTTAGCGTTTTAATGATACTTTTGCCTCAAGTGACCTCATCAATATGCAAACATTTTTGGGCTCCTACTATGTTTTAGACACTGTACTAGATGCATGGAGTACAAAAACAAACACAAAACCATTTCTGCCCCCAAGAAGCTCCTATTCTATTGCGTAGTTGGCATTTTACATCTTTGATCCAAGAAAGAATTTGCTTTTACTAACTTAGCAAATAATCTTACGTGTCAGTATGTCCTTGAAGTTCCCAGGAGTATTTCTAAGAGTGGAACACTAAGGACTTGAGACCTAAGGACACAAACTAAATAAGTTGTTCCTTTTTTTTTAAAAAATTCGTTTCTCAGGATCACAGAATCTCAGAGTTTTTCTGTCAGAGACATTCACCAACTATGTTTTTTTTCTTTAGAAGGTGAAAGGATTTAAAGAATATCTCCTTTTATTCCTACTTGTCCAGGATGATGAAGAGATTTTGATAAGATGGAAGAAAAAGATTCTGAGAAAAATGGGGGAGTGAAAGTTCATGTTCAGGGTCAAATGGTTGGTGAGTAAAAGAAAGGAAAGAAAAAAAGCTTTAAATAAGTGAAGCTATATAATAAGACTGAGGTAGAACTGGTCCTTCTGAAAGGAATCAGTAGTTTTTTGTCCATGGAACAAAACAAGCTATTCACCTCAGCAAAGGAAGGTAGCAAAATTGTTGATCAGAGGAGGAAGAGATAAGCAATGGCATTGGAGACTTCCTCCTGAGGGATATGTAAAGGTGGGCTAATGACTAACATGCTAGACTTGGGATTAAGAAGACTGAGTTGAATTCAAATCCTACCTCTGCCATTTACCAGTTATGTGACACTGGCCATGATCTTTAATCTCTTTGATTCTCAAGATTCTCATCCATAAAATTGAGCTAGCAACACTTGTGAAAACTATCTTCACCATCACATTTCTTGATCTCCCCAGTTGTTAGTGATCTTTTCCCAAATTCCTGCACATAGTTCTTCTATTTGCTTATATGGATATATTGTATCATTGAGGGCAGGCAAAATAATTTTTTTGTGTCCTTGTATCTCCAGTAGTTACTTAAAAATTATTTGTTAAATTGAATGGGTTTCTATAAGATTACACAAACTGATTTATATGCTCTTGGCCAGCAATATCTCTCTGGCAAGAAAGTTGCGTGTGTTGCTTGATGTGGAGTCTAGGTTGTTTTGTTCTTCTTATTATAAAAGTTGATGTTATTTTTTAGTTATTTCAGTTATACTTGACTTTGTCACCCTACTGGTTTTCTCGGCAAAGATACTGGAGTGGTTTGTCATTTCTTCAGCTCATTTTACAGAAAAGGAAACTGAGGCAAACAAGGATAAGTAACTTGCCCAAGATCGCACAACTAGTAAATGTATGAGGTTACACTTGAATTCAGGAACATGAGACTTCCTGATTCCAAGCCCAGTACTATACTGCTTAGCTGCATCATTTCAACTTCAGAAATAATGATTCTCTCTTTTGATGGTTTTTTTATGTCTATTTCCATTTTTTTGGTATCAGCAGCTTATTTAAATACATCAGTTAGAGCTACCTTAGTAGGATACTTGATCTTCTCATTTTCATTCTTTATTGTAATTTAATATTGATTTTGATCTTTGCTTTAATAAGTCAGTGGTCAGGCTATTCAGAAGGCTGATTAGAAAATCAATATCCATAACCCTATCAATAACCAGTCATCCCATGACTACTAAAATAGTCAATTTAATTTTTGTGATATTTTGTGCTTGACAGTAGAGTGTCTCTCTTCTTGAAGGAAATATTTGTGATATATAGTTGTGATGCTTCAGTATATTAAGAAAGTGTTTGGCCTCTTTTTTTTTCCAGAAAAAAAAGCATATGCATTTAGTTATTTTAAAAGAGTTCAGATCTTTAGGCTGAGATGAATTATATCTCAGGGATCTGTAAAAATAAAATCATTGAGAAAGCCATTTGTAAACTCTGAGCAACTACAGAGAAGAGTTTCTAGGAGACTGAAGATTGGCACATAATTATCTCTCTCTTCAAAATAGATAGCATTTATGTAGCACTTTAAAGTACATCAAGTGTTTTATATATTATCTCTTTTGATTTTTACAGCATCACTGTGAGAGAGTTATAGTTGAGGGAACTTGGACTGGAGGAGGTTAAGTGACTTTCCTACCATCACCAAGTTATCTAGTAAGTATCTGGGGTAAGACTGAAACTTAGATTTTGCTGAGTCCAAGTTCAGCCTTCTATCCACTGTGCCACTTACCTGTCCCAGAAACTGCACCCAGTGAGCTTGAATAATTCCTGGAAAAATTCTAAAATGCATTGTTCATTAGAATCAAAAAAGATGACTAAGATTAGGTTATGACAAACATGTCTGACTTTTACTGAGTTACTTGCTGACATATCAAGATGATATTGTATATATAGAAAAAATCATATATGTGAAAAATGACATGTTTATAATAAAATTTTATATTTAGATGTTTATTTATATTTAGATATAGTTTTATATTTTGAGATTTATGTAATTTAATAATATACATAAACTCTCTCTCTCTATATATATACATATCTATAACATATATGTCCTGTTTGTATCCCAAGATGATAAAATAAATACTATCAAATTTTTATGGCTCCAAAAGTATATAAATAAAAAATATGTATGTACATCTACATATATATGAATTTATATGCTCTCTTTTAGATATATGAGAGTTTACAATATTATTTTGATATTTCAGGCTTGTAACCCTGTAAAAGGGTTCATATGTCTCTATATATCCATATATATATGCACACATATATACTTTATATAAAATCATATATATATATATATATATATTTACATATATAAAGTAAAAGTTTTTTAAGAGCTCTATTTGGATGAGTTAAGAGAATTGTGAGCCAGACATATTTATTTATATTCCTATATGATTGGAGAAAGAACTCTAAACTGGAAGTTATAAACTATGGGCTTTATTCCTAGGTTTGCCTCGAAGTAGCTGGATTACTTGGTATTTCTAGTGATCTAGTTGAACTCAGGGTAAAATGTGTTTTTGGTTAAATCAAACTTAAAAGAAGAAGGGAAATCCTGCTTTCATTCTAGTTTATATGAAAAAGAAGTTGCAGTTTTAGCAGACTGCATTCTCAATGTGAATCAAGTGTGATATGGCTGCCAAAAAGACCATATGATCTCAGGCTTTATTCACAGTGATATCATGTACAGAAGGAAGCAGAAAATATTTGCTGTATTTGAGATGGTATCCACAGGGCAGTGGAAACATGTATGATTTGTGTAAGTAATAGGTTAGAACATTATCAACAATGATTTGCAACCAAGAAATAACACAGAAGATTAGCTAAGAGATATGGGATTAGAACAGGAGGTAATAAAGGTCTGGTAATGTAGTGGGACTTAGTGATAACAACTGAACAATTGAGGCATTACAGTTGTACCTATATGATATTAAAAGATAAACAGGGACCACTTCCAGAATATTGAGTATACTCCCTATGGAAGATTTATGAGAGAATGTGAACAAAAATTACACAGGGAAGAATGGGTAGTTTGTGATCTGCATTGTTAGAACAATTATCCATATAGATAAAATCATAGAACCATTAAAATTTTCAAGTACTCCATGATCATATCTAAAGAATTTTTTTTTTTCTGTTTGGGTCCTACTTTTTGAGATGGTCACAAACTCAAGTATATAATCTATATATCAATATCTATTGTTTGTTTATTTCAGTCTCTTTGTAATCCCATTTGGGATTTTCTTGGCAAAAATACTGGAGTAGTTTGCCATTTCTTTTTCTAGATGAGAAAACTAAGGTAAATTGGGGTTAATTTATGTGCCCAGGGCCACATAGCTAGTAGGTATTTGAGGTCAGATTTGAACTTGAAGAGACTCATGAGTCTTCCTGAGTCTAAGCCAGACTTCTATGCACTGTACACTTAGCTGCCACAAATCAGTATCTATCTGGCAGACAGATATTATAGATAGGCAATCAGGAGATTGAAGAAGTTTGTATGCTTGGTCATTTGAGGAAAGATTAAAGGGCCCTACTAGGCTTTACTTGGAAAATGAAAGGCTTCAGGGGAAATAGGATGTCTTTAAATATTAGAAGGGCTAAATGTTAAGTTATAAAAATGATGATAATGTGCTATGAGATTTATTCTGTATGATACCAGGGCAAGTGTGAATAGATCCTGTTGTCTTTACCAATTGAAACTGGAAAAGAAAAGATTCATGGCGGACAAGATAGTTATCTTTTTAAAAATAAATTTATTTATTTATTTTTAATGCACATTGCTTTATGAATCATGTTGGGAGACAGGATAGTTATCTTAAAGCATATAAAGGTTATCTTGTGGAAAAGGGATTAGACTTGTTCTGCTTAGTCCCAGTGACACAATTAGGAATACCAGATTTAATTTGCAGAGAGAACAATTCAGGATTGTGATATAAGGTAAAACAATGAGTTTCAGATAATCAGAGTTATCCACAATGGAATGGGTTTTCTCAAGAAATCCTATGAGTTTTTTTTAAAAAAATAACAAGACCACTACTTGATAATTTATGATTCAGAAGGAATTCTTTTTTCAGATCTAGGTTGTGTGAGATGATTTCTGACATCCCTTGAAAATCTGAAATTGGTGAAGTTAGTGGACAGCAGAATTTAGTTGATCATAATAAAGAATTTTCTATTATTAGGACTATTTCCCACCCCCAATCAACAAAAGAAGAGAAGGGATCTTAGACACTTCTACTATAACCTTTTACTTTTACAGATGAGGAAACAGAGGCTCAGAGTAACTTGTCCAAAGTCATACAAGTAGAGAGAAACAGAAGAACTGGGCTGTAGAACCATGGTCCTTTGAGCCCACATCCTCTGCTCTCCTTAAGTACCATGTACATTCTCTTCTTCATTGAGATATGTCCCAGTTTTCTACCTCAGGGTATATGACTGACTTACCTGTTATGATTAAGAATGCTTCAGAGAGAATTTGTGGATCAAGTGAGAGGTTATATTAAGTAAAAAAAAAAAATGACAATAGCTGATACTTCTATAATGTTTGATAGTTGAACAGCATTTTTTGGTGATATTCATCTAACCAAGTGACCCCTATAGTCTCTTTCCTCTCTAGGATTGTGATTTATTTCTTAGGATTGTAGAAATTAACCTTCTGTGTGATTCTTCTCTGTAATGAGAAAGTACTGAGGAAGAAATTAAAGGACAAGAAGATAAAGCCAGAGAATAAAATGGACCTAGGGAAGCATTTTTTCTTTGAATTACTTCCATTCAGGTTTTAGACTTCCTTATGACTACCAAGAATACAATGTTCAATTTTTATTCCTATAGCACAGTCTTACCTTTCCAATTCCAGAAAATAGCTTTTTTTTTTTTTTTAAATAAAAGCCCCAAGCCTTGCTAACCACAGATTAGTAGTCAAACCTCTTTACAGAATGGAGTCCTTCCTTATCACTTTACTAATAAAATGGACTGGTCCATGCAACTCTGTATTTTTATCTCACCTGTCATGGTATCTTTCCTGGAAGTGTGTTCTCCTTTAGTTCCATGGTAAGTGGCATTTGTTCCAGTGGACTCGTAATCTGTTTTCCTCTCTTTGAGGCTGATCATTTCTCTAGGTGAGGCTGGGGCACTTGCTAATAGGGGGGAAAAAAAGAAAAACAATTTATTTGTTTTTATCATTTGACTCACACATTTTCTTAGGTTTAATATAAATCTTTTCCTATTAGTAACATAAGAATTTGCACTTCAAAATTTATATATGTATATATGGTTTAAAATATATATTATCACTAAAACTTAGATTTTTAATTTCTCCTCAAATACAGACACAGATAATCAATTGCAATCATCGAACAGTCAGAAATAGAGAGAAAATGATAATTCTATATCACTTTCTATCTATATCTATTTTTTATATTTTTATATCTATATCTATATCACTAGATAGTTCTACCTAGTGATAAAACTAGACCTGGGCTTTTTTCTGGATACTCTAAGAATAGGACAACTTTATTTTTATTCGGTGGAGAATATTTTACTCTGTGGAGGATACTACTATTAGCATGAAAATTCTCTGAATTACTATAGGAAAATAAAAAATAGCTCTGCTTAAAAATGGAGGCACTTAGGCCCAGCTCTACACGATGCTAGTAGAATTAGTTTTCTTTGTGTTGTGATTTAAAAGGATGAAATGTCACTTATGCACAGAGATTTTAATTAGTCTGCCTAAAATTTTCAAAATCAGTCACTCCTTGTGGGGTGGGATTTCCCCATGTGAACCTGGTTTACTGAGACTTTATTTCCTGGGTGCTTGTGGTAGGGGAAATAAAGGAAGTAACTGTCTATTAGTTGTCAGCGGTCATTGATATTATAAGTGATGAATTTAAAAGATTAGCCAGTGGAGAGTCAGACTCTTTAAAGCCATATTTTGAGAGAAGAAAAATTTGTTATTCTATGTTCTTAACAACTTAGAGAAAGAGACTTATATACATGGAGGCAAGACCTTTAGATGTGTTTCTTTTACAAATTCCTTGTCTTTTTGTATCTGTGTTTTTCCTTCCTCTCCTGTCTACCCCTGTCCACATTATACCTATTCCTTAAGAGGTACTAAATCTCATTTTCAGCTATTGAAACTTTGCACAGCTTCTAGAGCCCAACTCAGTTACCAAAAAAAAAAAAAGTCAAATCTGAAAATTGCAGAACAGTGAGCTTGACCTAAATATGTTATTAAAGGAATGATGAATACAATCAGAAGCAGCAAAAATGAGAAGTCAATATAGCTTTAATATGAACTAGTCATGCCAGAAAACCCTCATCATGGGAAGGTAGATAGAGTTTAACAAGATTTAGTAAAGCGTTTGACAGTCTCAAACTATTTTTATGGACAAAATGTTAACAGAAAATGTTAACATTTGAAATTGGTTGTGAGCAGCTGAACTCAAGTGGTAATCATGAATAGCTAAATTTCAGTAAAATAGAAGATCTCTAGTATAACTTGTCTTTGTCATTTACCACTTTTCTTACAACTTAGAAAGGACATGGCAGCTACATAGCACAGCGAATAGAACAGTGGGCCTATAGTAAGAAGACCTTAGTTGAAATCTGACCCCAGACACTTTCTAGCTGTGTGACTCTGGACAAGTCACTTAACCTTGTTTGCCTTAGTTTCCTTAGATGTAAAATGAACTGGAGAAGGGAATGGCAAATCACTCCAATATGTTTACCAAGAAAACCCTAAATGGGGTCACGAAGAGTCAGACATGACTGAAACAGCTCAACAAGAAGAATAGATAGAGATAGAATGCTTATTTAATGTGAATCTTATGCAAAGCTGGGAGGGGCAGCTCTCATATTGGATGAGAGATTCAAAAAACAAAGGTCTTAAGTTATATTCAGGCTTAAAATTGTTAATTTCATTAATTAGAAAAGGATAAGAAATACTTAACAGAATAATTCTCAAAAAGTTCATTTGGGGATTTTAGACAACAATGTAATATGTCAGTCCCCAAAGCTTTAGATTGCAATGTCCCCAGTTAGGAAGCCAATGGATCTGCTTTACTTTGTTCTGATCGAACCAGAACACCAAGAGTATTTTGATGAGTTCTGGCCACTTTTTGGAAGAACACTGATAAATTGGAAAGGATCAAAGAATGGTGAAAGATTTGGACATTGGACTATAGAAGAATTAGTTGGAGGAACTTGAGATGTTCAGCCTGGAGAAGGAAAGACAGTGTGAGATATGATAATTCTCTTAAAATTATTTGGAGAGTTACTCAGTGGAAGAGCAATTATTGGTCATAACTTTAGAGAATAGAATGAGGAGCAATAGGTGGAAACTGAAGAGAGAGAGATTTATGATTAATGTATATAAGAGCAAATCCAAAATGGAATGACTGTCTTAGAAGGGATGGGCTTCTTTCTCACTTGATGTCTTTTAGGAGAGGTTAAACATCCTCCTGTTGCCTTTTTTTTGGTCAGCAATGTTATAGAAACAATTCTTATACATAGTGAACTGGATGTCTGCTAAGGCCTTCTTCCACTCTGAGAAAAAAAGAGATTTTATCATTCTTTGATAAATTAATAAATTTTTGATAAATAAAATTCTTTGATAAGCTCACAAAAAGTAATTAAAACACAAGTCACAATATTATTTTGCTTCTCAATGATATAGATTTACAAGATTTAAAACACTTTGATCCTTGTTCAAGGTCTTGGAAGATCTTAAGAGAAAGATTCTCAAGAAATTCCTGGAATCTTTGGAATGTTTCTTGCTCCTTGTGTTTAGGCAATGTACTCAGAGTGAACTCTACTGGAGACGGGATAAAATAAATTTTGCTTTCATATAATATCTCTTAGAGAATAGGTGATTGTAGAGAACTGTTTTTTTCTTATACAAAATAAAGTTTAGCAATGTCTTTCCAGATTTATTAGACCCTCCCCCCCTTTTTACATTTATTTATTTATTTTTCTCCCTTTCAAATTCTATGTTTTAGCCAAGTTGGCCCTCTTGCTATTCCTCACATACAATATTCTATTTCCCATCTCTGTCCCTTTACAGTCTTTTCCTCATGCTTTGGATGATCTCCCTGTTAATCTCTGGCTTTTAGAATATCTCTAAATATTCTAAATATCTGTCAGCCCCAGAGCTTTACATGAGGTCTTTCCAGATTCACTCAGCTGGCAGTGCTTTTCCTGAACACACAAACATACTTCTCTTTAATTTGTATATATTTATATATGTTATTTCCCCAAATAGAATGTAAGTTTCTTGAGGTCAGGGACTATTTATTTATTTAATCCCCCGTGCCTATAATTGTGTCTGACACATTGCAAATGCTTAATAAATACTTGCTGATTAAGATTCTCCATCTCAGTGTAGTCCTAAATAGTATTTTTCTTGAAACTCATTTATGCTTCTAACTTCTACTTCCCTCTTTCTTCTTTTTTTCTTTGTCTCCTCTTTAGATTTTAATCAAATGGGTAAATTTTTTGTAGACATCATCACTAATTACAGTGCTATATTTAAAGATCCTTTTTGCCCTAACCTCCAAATTATTAGAATTTAATATTTCACAGGTGTTAGTGTTTATTAAACCATTCTATACATGTAATTATTCCTTGATCTTTCAAATTGAATGACTGTAATGACTCAATTCTTGAGTAAACTATGCACTATACTCTCTAAAAGCCAAAGCAAGTCAACAGATTTTTATTAAGTGTCTATCTAGCATTCTTGGGAAGCCCACAAAAAAAGAAGCTATATGGATGATTATGATGTTAATCATACCTAGCACTTATGTAAAATTTCATTTCCCATGAAGTACTTTTTAATCTGTTCTTTCACTTCAGCTTTGCAACATCCCTAT
The DNA here is from genome assembly GCF_016432865.1 of Antechinus flavipes. Lineage (NCBI taxonomy): Eukaryota > Metazoa > Chordata > Mammalia > Dasyuromorphia > Dasyuridae > Antechinus > Antechinus flavipes. Next base: position 397,419,615 of record NC_067398.1, read on the forward strand.
GAATTATTGCTGTACTCACTGTAGTTAAAAAGTAAAGACAAAAAAAAAAATAATGCAACAATCAACTAATCTAAAGTTATTATTCTTCCTTAAGTTGTAGTATATTATGGGAAGAATAGAGGAATGATCATAGTCACTTCAGTATAAATAACTGAAATTACATGAGAACTGCCACATTATAGACACAATCCATCCTGAAAAACTGTGCTTTGCAGAGACAGCTCTGACTCACAACATCAAGACTGGGAAGGAACCTCAGAGGTGTCAAACATGCTGGCCCAAATGCTGTAGAATTAGATTGAAATGTAATTGGGAAATATTTTTAAAAACATGAAAAATACATTTTAAAATTAAGCCAATACAGGACGTGCAGGGACTTTTAGATACAGATTAGTGGCCTCTGTATCTGCTTGAATTTGATACCACTGATCTAATAGTCCATACTTTATGTGCCTAGGAATCTCTTCTACAATGTTCCTCAGAAGATCCAGTCTCTGCTTGAAGACCTCCAGTGATGGGAAATTCATTACTTCCAAAGCAATGTACTGTGCTTTTTTGTTCAGTAGTTTTCATTCATGTTTGATTTTTTTATTATTCTACTTGGGACTTCCTTGGCAAAGGTATTTGAGTGATCTCCCCTTCCTTAAACTTTTCATAGTCCTTTTCATATTCTTCCTTGAATTATAGCTACTTGTGTATATGTCTTTCCCCCATCCTCACCTTCAGAACAAAATTTCCTTAAGAACATGGCCCGTATATATGCAAAGGTAGTGATTTTCCAATATGAAGAAATATGATTTCACTTTTTGGGAGAGTTAAACACGTATGAACACTAAACACTGAGCTTGTGTTGGCTCATTCTCCATTAACAATTAGAAATAAAAGACTGGCTGTTTGATAAAGCAAATCCAGACTGGAGGTGGTTCCAAGAAATCTTTTTAGCAATTTCTCTTTATATGATCATCCTTATTACACAGTAGAGGTCTGCCAGAAAGCCCAGTGACTGATACAAGGTCAGACATATGTGTTCATAGCAGTTCAGATTCTCTGTCTCTAGTCTTACTGTCAGTCCAAGTGTTTTGAATACCATTACATTGAAACAAATTCTTCAATTTGGCCAGGAGAGTATAATTTATTCTTGTCAGCTTTCTCCTATATTTTTCCTGAGTTTCTTCATCATTCAGACAAGTTTTAAATAACTATTCACACTGTAAATTCTTGCATAAGGTTTTATGAGAATTTTTTTTAAGACCAGGACCTTCATCTACCATGTTCCCCTCTGGCCCAGTTTTGGAAAACAGGAACTCTTTGGCAGAAGGAGGGGGAAGCCTGAAGAGAATTCTTTCATTCCAAATATATCTTTCTTTAATACAGACTCAGAAAAATGAGATGACATTTCTACTATCTAAATAGCAATGAAAACTATGCTTCCTGTATGGCTGTAGTATGTTCTGGGAAACTTACTCCTGCTTTTAAAAATAAGCCATGCTATGCTTGACTTAATGTGGCTTAAGAGGAAAGTGGAAATAAGCACAAGGTCTATAGGGGGAGAATTTGGTTCTAAATCCTACTTTTGATGGTTCCTCTCAATGTTACTTTGTATATGTCACATAAAAACTCCTTGCTTTCACTTTCCTCACCTGCCTTTGGGTTTCCTTTTAGCTTGAGATATAATGTCCTATGAAATAAAGTACATCTTAAAGGAAATAACTAAAGTAAGCTCAAAGCTGAAGTAACAAACTGATTAACTATATGGAAAACTGAACTAAATCACTTAAATGACTTAAGTCAATAAAACAACAGTTTATTCAAGCTCCAACTATAGTATTGAGTGTACAATATAAATAAATGCGACTAAGATGCAGAATAACTATAAAATTCATGAAAAAGTGCCTCGAGTTGTAAAGCTTTCCATTGCTACCCAAAAGACTTTTATTTGTTCTGAACTATTTTTATGACTGCCACTGAAGTGATACTTAAAGGACTCTTATGTCTGGAAGCTTTCCAAGGAAATAGTAGTTGCATGATAGTAGAAATCTGCTCTTTTCCATTACTGGACTCTGGTCAATCCTGATGGAATAACCCACATAAAATAATAAAATTATATATATATACACACACACACACACACACACACACACACACATATATATATATTCAAGTCCTATGGATTTATATATATACATATATATATATATAAATCCATAGGACTTGAATGCCCTCCTCCCGCAAACATGGTGTTATGATCAACAAAGATGCTTTTATCTTATGTTGTTAGAGACATGTGTTTTGCTTATTACTATTAGCATCTTCTTACCTGAGCGATTGTTGGGAGACATGCGCACAGGAGAAATGGAGGGTGTTCGTGATGAAGAATATGGTCTTTGCCGATCTCTTTCTATTGTTGAAGAAGAGGCTACAAAGTGATACTGTGACCATCCATCCTGGGGGAAAATAATAGATCACTTATTAAGTTCCTGTTAAGTCAGGAAGCAATTTCCATGATTATTCACCTTATGCCATTCTGAATTCACCAACCCACCCCTCCACAAAAAAAAAAAAAAACAAAAACAAAAAAACACCAAAAAAAAAAAAAAAACACACCAAAACAACAACAACAACCCACAGACAAAACAATTTCATAAGAGAGCAAGCTTGCTGAATGACATATTAGTTTCTTTTTTTTAATATGAGGAGAGAGGGAAATGAAACCTTTCTTTTATTATAGACAGAAAACCCTGTAAGGAATATTGTCTTTTAATGTTGGATTTTGGCTTAGGAGTTTAAATAAGAGGTTGATTTTCAAACATGCAATGGTCAGATGCTTTTATTTAAATAGAATTACTGTTTTCATGAATTCAGATTAATCTTGGACTTACCTTCTTTCCTTCAGAGATATCATAAAATAAAACTTTTGACACATGAAATGGCTAATACTTTTCTCTCTTATGTTTCTGCCTTGAGATTTCCCTAGTTTTCCAACTAGCTTCTGGTCAATCATCTGAAAAATTATAGTATCTTTTTCTAAGGATCATCTTATTAATATGGCAGTCAACACAACTCCTAGTACCTCTTTGTTCATTTCCCTTGCTTTTCTCTGCTTTCCTGTCTCCCACCTCGATTCTCTCAAGCTGCTTCTCTCCACTAAAATCTCCAACAATTGTGAGATTAGTTTATTCTCACTATCACCAGAAAAAAATCAGTTGACATCTTCATTGCCATATCTTAAGTTGGTCTGCGTCTGAAAGGCAAGTTCATTAATTTAGCCCAGGAACTACATTTTACTTTCCCTTTCATATTCATGGAGGTCATAAATGTACAAATATTTTGCAAACTTTAAAGCAGTAGGGTAAATATCAGTAATTATCATTTTTACTTGTTCAAGTTCTGTGCAGTCTTTTTCTTGAACAATCTCTTATAACTGTTGGACACTGCTGACAATTTACGATGCTGCTATAGAATTAATAAGTTATACAGCAACTGCTTGAAATTGCTTTCATAAGGTTGGATTCATTTAATTGCTGTCTACTGAGACTAAAAGCACAAGTTTTAATTGGGGAGATTCCTTTTCTAAGCAGAAGAAGCCTTTGCATTAAATAGAATTCATCTTAATCCTTTATGCTTGAATGTTAAGTTGATATATTTCTTTGAAGTACATCATATATAACTTCTTAGCTCTCCCTTAGTTTTTTCTCCCCTTTGTAACTTTTGAGAGGAACCTGATTAGACTATAAATACTTACCTGGCTCTGTACTCTTTCCAACCTACGATGAGAAAATGATATCTTCTTTTGGTGTGAATATCAAGGTAATTATTAGAAATACATACAAGGAAGGCTTTCTATTCTGTGATAATAATCACCTTCCAAAGTTACTGAATAGGTATCATTTTAGGCTAATTATGATAAACTGTCCTGTGTAGTACTACTACCCCTCGCTGACAGTCATTTATGTTTAAAGTCACTAAAGATATTAAATGTATGTTAAATCTCAGCTGCTCCCCCAAAACAATTATGAGCTAAGAAATGAGCTAAGATTGCCCATTAGTTCAATTTTGGTGTTCTCAAGGCCAGATAATAAAGACTACTGATAATTCAGGCCAGAAATAGAGATTTTTAATTTTAATAGAAACAAGACCAACTTAACTTCAACTTTTCCTTTGCTGAAGAACTTGGTAGGTGAAGAACAGTTATTCTCTACCCTTCACAGATGTAGGAACTAAGAAAATATGAATATTCATCACCAACTTGGAGAAATGTGAGACAGTTATATTATAGCAATATACTCTGTTACTTTAGGACATTGGCATCCATGATTTCTTCTATACTAATATATAATTATTATATATTATACATTGGATTCTGTTTTAACTTTTTAGTAGTAGTGACAATTAAAGCGCATAGTCATACAATTAGAGAGTATCTGCTCCTAGCCATTACAGAATAAAGAAACATTAATCATTATCATTTTTACTTGTTCTGGGAAGTCTTTTTTAAAATCAGTGTCTTATATGTCTGCTGTGACATTCCTGACAATTCAAGGTACTTATATACCTTTAGAATTAAGAGTAAGTGATATAGCAACTACTTACATAGTATTGGAGGCAGGCACATTAATTTACTATTTGTAGAAGTGTGAATAGTTTCAACTATTCTGCATGTCAATTTGAAATTATGCAAGAGAAGTTACAAAACTGTCCTTTAACCCAGTGATGCCAATATTAAATATATACTCTGTTGGAGTCATAAATAATATAGATTTATATTATATATATATTATATTATTATATATTAGGTTATATATATATATTACATATATATAAATAATATAGAGTTATAGTCATAGACAATATATATGATTTTTAGCAATGTTTCTTGTGGTAGTAAAGAATTAGATAGGAAGTAGGTACCATCAATTGGTGAATGGCGAAAAAAACTATAATTCAAGAATAGAATAGAACATGTAACAAGAAAAGCACTTAGTACAGTGTCTGGCACATAGTAGGAACTCGACAAGTGTTTATTTTCTTCCCCTTAAAGTTATTAAAAATGATGAATTCTCAAAAGCACTAGAAGAATCCTTTGAACTGAACTAAAGAAATAAACATGACTAACTGCTCACTACACACAATGATTACAACAATGTGAATGAAGACATTACTAAAAAGATAATAAATATGAGTAACCACAAAAAAAAAAAAAGATTGTTCTGGAGAACAGAAAATTAAACATACTTTATTCCTCATGGATGAGAAAGAAAACTAGGGTAGAAGATTTGACACATTCGTAAAAGGGGTCACTAAATGAGGTATTTTTGCTGAATTATTTTTCCTTATTATAAGGGAGGATACAATCTGAAGGGGGAGATTCCCTTACATATCTCCCATTACTATAATGCGTTCGTTGCCAAAAAAGTATCTAAAAAAATTAAGGGATGAGAAGAGGATATTGATCACCTTTTTGACTCTAAGTCTTTCCTTTATACCTCAGACATTGTTATATTTCTCTTATGAGTTTTGAAAATTCCAAGTAAAGGAGCATCTAGATGATGCAGTAGATAGTTCACTGGTCCTGGAGTCAGGAGGACCTGAGTTTAAATCTAGCCTTAGATACTTACTAGCTGTGTGATCCTGGTAAAGTCATTTAATCCTATCTTTCCCTTCTACCCAAATTCCAAATAATTCCCCCAAAATTCCAAATAAACTTCAACCTCTTCTCATATATTCAAAATTCTAAGCATGTGACCCATCAAAAATTCATCATTTAATTTATCCTTTTCCTGTGTAAACATGCAGATTTGCAAAGAAAAATTGCTCTCATTTTTCTGGCCCTCTTTATATAAAACTTCTTAATCTAGATTTAAATATGTTTTAAAAAAACATCTGCATAACATGGTAAAGTTTAATTAGAGTTAGAGTTATTGGAGCAGTAGTGTCTATGCTCCAAGTCTATATGTGGCTAAAGGTTATAGGATCATAGATTTAGATATGAGGTAGTCCTTGGAGGTCATCAAGTAGAAACTCTCTTTTTGCAGTGAGGGAACTGAGACTACGGAGTTTAAAGTTTAAAGAATTTGTCCAAAGACATATATGTAATAGATAGTAGAGTATTGGAACTGAGGTTCTCTGATAACAAAGCAGCAAATGTTCTCTATCCCATGCTTTCTTCTGAAAACTATTCTTTACAATTTTTTCATGAGTTCTGTGATACTTGCTTATAGATATTTTAAAATGTGCATGTTGTATTTGAGATGGGATCTTTTTGATAAACCTAGTGATTACTAAAAAATCTGCTAACAGAACTTTTAAAAATACAAATTTTAGTATCAATATATTTGACAAAAAATATACATTGGTTTTAATTATCAGAAAATAAAAAAAAATTAAGACTACTGTGTCAAAATCACTGAATCATAGAAATAATGAAAAAAGTCTAATTTAGTACTTTTAAACCCAAAATATTCTGTGTGACAGTAAAAGAGCTGATCTCTACCTTACATAGTTTTTCCTATATATAGGTTCACAGAAAATGGGGGTGGATATGAGGATAGGAACCCTCTAATTTCAAAGAGTAAATTCTGTGAAAGGTAGGAGGAAAGAACATATATTTTAGGTTTATAAGATTTTTTTTTAAATCTAAGGAATTTTGGCAGCAAATGCTTTGTTAACTAGTTAATTTTTTATTTTGCTCTATTAAGCTATAGCTATGAAATAGAATTTGAAAAGCCCTAATGACTCTGATTCTGGATAGAACTGCCTTAAAAAAAAACGTCATACATTTCTGTTCTTAGATATTTCCAAGGGAAGTGATTTGACTTAATTGATCAAATAGTTATAAATGACTTACTCTGTGTTAACCACTGTGGTAGGTGCTGAGTTATAAATAAAAAGAAATAATCCCTATTGTTAGAGCTCGTATTATGACATTATTGATTTGAAAATACTGAAGATATTCTTTCACTGACAGAACTCCAAATTAAAGCAAATGAGTCTTTTAACAATTTGGTAGCTATTTCATTTGGAAATAAATACCTTAAAATATAACTGAGGGGGCACCCAATATACTCCTTGAGAAACTACCATAAGCAAGACCCCTAATTTCTATTAATATTAATAATAAATGGTAATGTTTCACAATTGCATAATATTTTTAATCCAAGGACCTCAAAGTCAATAACAAATGAAGTGACTAACATTCTATAATATTCTAAAATTGATAAAGTTGGAGGATATAAATACAGAATGACTCCAATGAATATAAAGAATTATATAAGTATATATGTTTATATAATATATTATGTACATACATATTTTATTGAAGGAGAAAGTCTCTGTTTTTTGTCTGTGCTACTAATGTCTGTCTGTGATACTAATCATAAGTTATTTGGATTCAGCATATCCAAATTCCATTTCCATTATGTTGGATTTAGAAATAATTAGATTATGATCATGTGTGTGTTAAGAAGTGCTGTTTCTTGTTACATATTGGTAAACTGGAATATGCATAACATAGAAAAGTAGAGACTTAGGTCACAATTTTTAATGTATCAGGAAAGACTTCTATTAATTATTTGTATATTTGAGGTTTTTTTCTTCTGACAAATTTTAACATTACCACAAGCCATAATTTTTTATTTAGTGCCTTATTATTTTCATTGTGGCTATCTATAGTTACCCTTCATAACATCTAATCTATCTATCCCTGAGGTTTGTAGGGGTTAGATAAAATTCAGTAAGAAAACACCCAGCCAATAAAGGCCAGCACGTAGTAACCCAGGAAAGGCAGTTAATCCTTAATATTGATGATAAGAAACTCTTCTCTTAGTCCTTCAGCAGGAAAATGACCTAGAAGTTATGCCCTTCAGCTCAAGACCCAGTCAAGCTGTCAAAAATGTGATATGATATCAGTTCGTCAAATTGCTTTTTTATTTTAAACATATTAAACTTAAAACTGAAGGCTGTTAAATTGTTCCAAGCATATAGAAATGGAAATCCAGAAAGAATAAGAGTTCAAAGCAATTGAACTCTAAATTGCCACCAGAAATAATCTGATTTCCTTCTGACTTACCCTCTTAGCATTTCCCCACTACAGTTTGAGTTTTTATGGAACAAGTTTTGTTAGACACCTGCTTGCTCAGCCATCCTTAGCAATATTATAAGGTATAAACTTATACACCTGTTAGCCATTTGGAATGAGGGTTAGGGGGACAGAAGAATTTGCCCTTCTACAAGTTGGCTTTAGCCAGTACATTGGGTCTCACAAAGGTGTGCTGTGGATAAATTCATCTACCTTGGCAGGATACTTTCATAGAGATAATGAGGCTGACACAAGCATTGCCAAAACTAGCTTACCATTTGGGAAGTCAAAAAATGTGTGCAAGAGAAGAGGTATTAGGCTGCCTAAGTGAAGGTCCACAGAGCCACTATCCTGATCTCATTGTTGTATGTCTGTGAAACCCAGACAGTCTATCAGTGCCATGCCAGAAAATTGAATTGCTTCCATTTGAATTGTCTCAGGAAGATTCTGAAGATTACCTGGCAAGATAAGGCATTGGATACTCCTTTATGAGCTGAACTGGCAAGCATTCAAAGTCTACTGCTGAGTACAACTCTGATGGGTTGACCATATTGTTTGAATGCCAAATGTACATTTGCTTAAAAGACTATTTTATGGAGAATTTACACAAGGTAGGTGCTCACATGGGGGTCAGAAGAAGCGATACAAGGACATTTTCAAGATCTCTCTAAAGAACTTTGGTATTGATTTGAGACATAGGAGACCCTGGCACAGTATCATCCAGCATGTCATGGCCACAACAAAGAAGGTGCAAAGCAAAGCGGAATTGTAGTAGCTCAAAAGGAATGCGAGATGTACAGATTCATTCATTCATTTATTTATTTGCTGAGGCAATTGGGGTTAAGTGACTTGCCCAGGGTCACACAGCTAGGAAGTGTTAAGTGTCTGAGACCAGATTCGAACTCAGGTCCTCCTGATGCTCTACCACTGTACCCCCTAGCTGCCCCAGATATACAAATTTAGAGACATCTCCAGTACATGTTCATATGATCTATTTGTACCTGACCTGTGGGTAGAACCTTCCAAGCTCATATTAGTATGATAGGCCAGAGATGGATAGATTGTACATTGATCTCAACATTGCAATGCCATTTAGGTGTTTTTCTAGCACAAAAGACAGGCAAGGTTTCTAGAAGGTGGTGTCTTCCATAAATCATGTCACTGTAATGAGAAAGAAGCTTTCTTTTATTAAAAAGGCTAGATCCCCTTGATTCAATATTGACTTGCCCCTTTAAAAGGGATGCTGACCTTCTGTAACATCTGTAACCTTTAAATGTAGAAAAAACAGTGTTGCATTCAATTTTTAAGAGGAAGAGCTGAACATAACTGGTAACTCTAGCACTTCATCTGACTAGAATGGAAATGATAGACAAGGCTTTAACACAAGCCTTTTGAGTTCCCTTCTTCTTGACTAGCCTTTCCTTAGGAAATCCAACTTTCTTTCTCGACCTGAGGGATACGCAAACAATAACATTTTGGTTCTTTTATAAAATTGTCTTTTGTCTTTGGTGGTTTCCCAAGATGCTTCTTGGCTATGCTTTTTCTTTTTATGTCTTATCTTGTAGGCTCCTTGAGGTCAATACTTAGCAGAGTATCTGCCACATAGTAGGTCTTTAATAAGTGTTCACTGAAAAGGTTAGAAGAGCAAAGGGGCTTCTCTAAGTATCTTTCCATTTTTTGCTCTACTTGGAAGATAGAAGAGTAAAAGCTTTGGGGCTCTGTTCTCTCTGCCTTGCATCTCCTGGAGACCAGAGCATTTATTTTTTATTTTTTATTTTTTTGTTGTTGCTAAGACTATTCCTGTTGGTGGAAAGTTGTGTGAACAATACTTTTTCTTTCTTTGTAGGGACCTGGAAAATCCATATGGACTAATATCAAAGCAGGATCCACTGCATCTAAGAATGGTAATCCATTGTCATCTTCCTTTTCTAAGTAATTTTATGCTTCATATTTTAGGGTTATTGCTAAGGATTCTGATTTCATCATGTAGAATTCATTTTGATATATTTTTATATTTAGATAGGGCTAGGAATTTCCCTTGATAATTGATGTATTTGAGAGTTTCCTACTAAAAATCTCTCCCATATCCTCAAGAAAACTGTATTTCTCTAGTGAGTTTCAGCTATGAAGCACTCTATTGACCATTTCTGAAAAAGATAATGCCTAAGGCACTGAATATATGCTAAGAAGCTGCTAGGTTCATTGAAGAGATTTGAGTAGGCACTTGTCGAGATCTGCAGATGGGCTATGATGCTGAGCTATTGGAGAAAGCACTGCACAACTAAAGAATGTGAAGTTCAACTTCAGCATATTCCATGATACCTTGGGATAATGAAGGACCAAGACATACACCCTAGGACTATTGGATAGAACAAGGTGTTTCCTGTGTGAATAATTCTTGATATTTTGTAATTATGACCCACAAAGAATCATCCTGACTAGCATCCACCCAGATTTTATTTTGGGTACAAATATATTCACATTATAATTTGTGCTTTCTGAGAGTACAAATATATTCACATTATAATTTGTGCTTTCTGAGAGCGAGGTCTGTGAAGATACTGGATGCTCCAGTGCTTGAATTCAGATAAATCTGGAAACTTAGGATGTATTGGATAGATTTAGATGCCTATATGGGAAGATATCAAAGAGTGGGAGCCATGGAGAAAAGGATTTTACTGGTGGAGAGCAATCTTGCTGATTCATACTCACTATCACCTATAGAAATTCTTGGAGTGGGGATGGGGGTGGTATCTGATTGAATGAGGGCTTACATTGTAAGCTATTCAAAACAAGCAAACAGCCAGAGATTGTCCTTAATGAGAAAGGCAGAAGAGACAGAGTGGGAAAAGTATGTAATTCGAAGTCAAAGAGTTCTTAGATCCAGATATCTTGCTTTCCCTCTTGGGACATCAGTTTTTTCATCTGCAAAATTAGAGTAGATCAGCATTCTTAATGCTCTTTTAAAAAATTTGTGTTACTTTGGCAGTCTAGCAGATCCTTTCTCAAGATAATGTTATTAAATGTATAAAATAACATACATAGGATTACAAAGGAAACCAAATATATTTAAGTAGACTTTTCAAAATATTGAAAAAAACCTAAATTCACAGCTCAGTTTAGGAACTCCTAAGTGGATTAAAGTGGATGATCTCTAGTCTTGTCTAGTTCTGACACTAAGATTTCATGATGTTGAGTATATTTGCATGAGGATCTTTAGGTGTTTCAAGAGACAGAAATTATGGGAGAGCATTCTAGGAATAGAAAACAGTTTGTACAAAGAAATGAATGTGGGATATGGAAGCTTGTACTTGGGATAGAGTATAGGCAGGATCATTGAGTACATAAAGCAGATTAAAGGGTTAGAAGCCTGGAAGCAGACTGGAACTGATCAAGATGAGTTTTAAATATTAAAGAGAGGAACTTGTATCTTATCTGTCAGGTGAAGGAGCTTTTTAAGCAAGATAGTGACTGGGTTAGGTTTGTCCTTTAAGAACAGTAATTAGGCCACTCTGGGGGAAAAGGATCTAGAAGTATGATAGGACTAGCATCTTTCCTTTCACTCATTACATGGAAGGTTTCTCCTAAAAGAAGACAAAGTTGCCTTTGGAAGATGATCTATTTCACAGCCCAGCTGAAATCAAATAACGCTTTAAGATGATAATCTTGGGAATGATGAGGTCCAGCGAAAGTTTTTAAGTATGGGGGCAATCTGTCTATGTTTGTAAACAGAATTGAAGGCAAGAGTGGATAAGAAGTTCATAATTCAGGAAATTACCCTGATGATCAAACTGACATATTTCTAGGAGACAGAAAGTCATGATGCTAAGGGCACAAGTAGAAATGTTAATGTTTAAGTTGGCAAAAAATCTCTTCTTCCTCTGAGACTGAAACAAAGGAGGAAGGAGTAGGGAGGTGATCTTGAAATAATCAAAGTGTATAATTGGTGAGTAGAGGGATCTTATAGTGGATGGTTTGTTTATTTCTTTACATGTTTTATTTTCAGTGATATAAGAAGGTCCTGTCCTGAAAAGGCTGAGGTAGGGGACTTAAAGGCAGAAGGGAAGTTTTGCAATTACCACTATTACACAATGAGGGAAGAGTAAAAGGACTAGTATTCAGGTGAGATCATATAAGATAAATATGTCATGAATTCAGTCAGTCCAATCGGATCATTTCTTCTCTCAGTGTTCAGTAGTATAGGAGTAGGAACAGAGAAATATTGTTGACAATACCAGGGCTGGAGTTTGGAGAGGAATGAATGGCCATAGGAAGAGCCTCAATGCTTGAACTGTATAAATGTAGATTCAGGATTTTGAAAAGAGAGAAATGAGACCAATACAAGGATGATGGCAAATTATGGTACAGGTTTAGAAGGGTGAGGTATACGGAGATATGAAATATTATAATCAAAGAGACATTCCAGTGTCTGTGAAGCATTTGTGGGTAACTAGTGTGTGTGTGTGTGTGTATGTGTGTGTGTGTGTGTGTATGAGAGAGAGAGATTAATTCATAAGCACTCAGCACATTCATGAATTGGGAAATATAAACTGAATGATCTGCTTTTTATAATTTCTTGTTTCAGGTGACTGAATTCCTCATACTGATATTCAAGGTGAAGACAAATTGTTGCTCCAATCTTCCCTTCCAGCTTTATTTCATATTTCTTCCCTTCGTGAAATCTAAATTTCAAACTCCCTCTCATTTTTCTTTTTCTTTTTCCTTCTTATTTATTTCTCTATCCGTGGAATGGACTTGTCTTCATCTGTCTACTCAAGTTCCTCAACTACGTAACACTGGTATATCCACCTCCAGGAAGGCTTTCTTATCCTCAAATTAAACTGCTGTTTTTCCACATATTTGTCATAATACCTTATTTAGAGTTCTGCTTTGTACTTATCATATTTTGTATTCTATAATAACCATTTGGAAAGTCATAAGATCATAGGATTTATGGCAGAATTGTTTGGGTACCTCACTTACCTTTCTCTCTGTAAGAATGTAACCTCCTAAGAGTTATTTTCACCTTGGATTATTCAGAATTGAGCACAATTCTTATTATATAGTGTTTAATAAAAGTTGAATTGAAAAGTTATCCCTCTATACAATCATCTGTCACTTCATAGATGATTATATGTCATAGGATTTAGAGCCAGAAAGGGTCTTCATCTAGTCAAACTTCATTTTATAGATGATGAAATTAAGGACCAGAGAAGTTAAATGATTTGTTCACAATGGTATTGGCAGAATTGGAGTTCAAAGAAACCCAAAATGTTTTTAGTTTAAAATAAAATAATATAAATAATATGCAATATCATTATATTATATTAATACATAATAAATATTTTATTTTTTTAGTTGTCATTTAATCTAATTACAAGTGTAAGATTAAATGACAACTACAAAGAAATCAATTTTTATGATGTGCCTGTTATGTTTTAAATAAGAATGTACTGCTAAATGATTAAAAACTAGTTCTCTGAAAATACATGAGAATAGTTTAATTTGCATTATTAACATATACTCTATCATTTTCCTAAGTCTAGACAAAATGCCATTAACAAAAAATCAAATCAAACCCTGATTTATAGCATTTGTCAAGTTCTAAGGTATAAATACTTACATTGAAAATTTGAAAAGTGTCTCTTAAGGGTTGGTCTGAGCTGGCTTTACTACACCTTTGAATACACCTAAACAGTTCATGTTTCAACAACAAATATTTATTGAGTCCCAGTATGTATAAGGAACAAGATGATTTGTATAGATTCTTTCTGTGTCATTCTCACTTTGCTCTGCTTTTTCTTATATTAAGCTGAGAGAATTCAATGAGCTTACAACAAATACACTGACCTTTACCAAACAATAATTCTTGAGAAATCCAAAGAACAGGAACTGGAAATGAAAACATATTTCATCTCTTATTAGATCTGCTTTAGTTTCTCTTACCATAGTCAAACTTAGCTGATGGGCTTATGCTAAGTCATGGCTGTGCTATCTTGTGGAAGTAGTATTTGTATCTTACTGGATGAATTCTATAACTTATTAGTGAGAATATTAGCCAGTGTCTAATGACAGTGCTTCAAGTTGACATCACTAGAGAAGACACTAATCCAAGGAATTTGCAATCTAACAGAGAGGAAGGTAAGCCAATATATAGACATATATACTTTCTATCTGTCTATGTATCTACCTACCTGCCTATTATTTGTTAATATCCATAACAAGGATGTCCAACGGAAAAAAAAAACCCATGACAATCCTATATTTCTATTTACATTTCTATTTTTAAATCTGTCTTATATCTCACATTTTAAAAGTCAGTGTCTTAACTACAGATCCTCAATTAGTGAAAACTTCAGCATTTAAAAAATATATTTCAAAAGTTTTATATTTCATATTAGTAATCCAAGACTAACAAAATATTTTCATAGAATGAAAGATAAGGAGGAATTATGATCTGTACTGTTGGAAGGAGTAACTACACTTGTGAAATAATAGATTCTTCAAAGTTAATACCCATGGTTTAGATCAGGGCATTAATTTAGTAATTAAACTCACAAATAAAAATCTATCCTTAAATTAAATGAATGAATGAATTTTCCATTTTTTCCCTTTACTATGGATCCAATACATCTATGTGATATATCACAAATTGAGAGTTAGATGGTTCTTTTTTTAATTTCTTGACCCTTCTTTCTCCACTAACTGATTCTATCCTCAATACAGTTTTCTCATAACACTCAGAAATTAACATTGAAACCGAAGATCAGAGTGATTGGTTTCAACTGACATTGACAGTTTTAGAATCCATATATCTTGTACATTTCTTCTAAGTGAATCAAGACAGCAAGAGTGAAGAGAAAATCCTGAATCTCTTAGGAGTTCAAACCAATCCATAATTCTACCAGCATCATTCTCAGTCCATTTTTATGTGAGCTAATTAGACTATTTCATATTAACCAGCATATTTTGAAATGATCCATATAAGTGGCCCTTCAGGGAAAGATAGCAGGCTTAAGACATTTAAATAATGTTTACTTTATCAAAGATATGATCCCTCAAAAACCATGGTGATCTATTCATTTCATATTCAATGATTCTCTTAAAGTAATAATATTCAGTGGAGGAAAAAAAGGGCATCATACTGTGTGATAAACACATGCATGCCTTCATCATTTCACTGAAAGGAGTGATGTCCTTCCAGGAAAAAAAGAGATAGAACATTTGGAGTCAAGGTACATGGAATGGTACAGAAAACTGAATCTTATTCCTGAAAGTAATCCTCTGTCTTCTTGTGCTCTAATAAAATAAGTCCCCATCTATTTTTAAGGTAAACTGTTTGTAAAAGATTCATTAAAACCATTCCCATCAACAATTCCAAAAGCCATTAGTGTTAAATATTTAAACTAATTTTTAAGAGCCAAAAGGGAGTATTTTCAATTTAATGCAGACATAAATACCACCTGACATGCCAGTTGCTTTCATTAGTTTGTTTCAGCTCTAGTGCTTCTAATGAAATTTAATTAAATTGATTTGGGTACTTAAAGGTACAGTATGTATAAGGGTGTCCTGTAGAAAAGTATTCTCTTTAAAACTTGAGGGCTGTGGATTTCAGAAACCAATTTACCTACCATCAACCTTTTCTAATGAAGGAATAAAACCAAAAAAGACTTGACAAATTGGAAAGAAATCTAATGTAATTTGGTTGAAGGGAGCATGCCATGCTTAACTGCCAGGAGTTAATAGGTACCAATGGCACACTTAACACAAGCACAAAGAATTGATGTAATGCCAAATCACAGTCTCACTTCTGAAGCTGCAAAATAAAGGCCTTATTTTGACAGCCTTTAACAATATCTTCTCCTCCCACCACTTTCAGCCTCCATTAGAGCTGTGATCTTGAGTGGTAGAATAATTATTAATTAAGGTAAAATAAGAATTAGAAAAACCTACAATTTTCCCTATTATTGAAAAAATTACTTGTCTTTTTCTGAGGTTCTAAAAATTATTTTTTATTGAGGGAGCTCTTCTGCCCCATATGAAGTACAGACATTAAACCTTTCATAATCTAATTCTTTTATTAGCCATAAAATATTTTGGAGGCATCCAATTAAATAGCTATTTCTCAGTTCAATTATAAAAATTTCCTTTAGAATATAAGCTCCTTGAGAGCAAAAGTGTTGTTGTTTTAATCTCTATATCCTTAGCACAGTGTATTTAGTAATTAAGTGCTTAATAAATGCCTGTTAATTATTATCTGCAGATAACATGTATTTATAGGAGCTATATATCCTTCCACTGATATGAAATATCACTAGTTTAAGCACAAGAAAAGGCAGAGAATGATGGAGAGTGGTTATGGAAAAATGGCAAAAAAAAAAAAAAAGCAAATCATGCTATTCTTCGTTGGGTTTTCTTTCTCTTGAGGAAAATTTTCAAGATCATTCTGGAGGCTGTGACAAACTGCAGACATGTCAAGAAAAATATGCATTGTCTTTTTTCCCCTCGTATAATCAGATCAGTATGTCATAGCATCCCTAAAGTACTGCTCACCCTCGTCTCCATTTTTTGACTGTCTCCTAAATTGTTGCAAAGAAGAGGAAACTGTAGACAGTCCTATAATCATGCTTCCAGCTAAGTTAAACTTCAGGGTTAATCACTTCAATCATAAATCTCTCTGTATTAAAAGACTTCGATGGTAAATAGAAAAGGGGAGACATCATTTTAAGCTAGTGTAAGAAGAAAAAAACTTTTTATAATAATTGAATTGCGAAATAATTTTCAAAGTACTATTTTGCAATTGTCAAAAAAGATGTAGCATCACATATATTTTTCATTCTGAACATTTAGGTGTAAATAAAAAAATTGTGCAAATAAGGAAAAAAAATATCTTTTGAACAGAGAGACTGTAGAATAGGATGCCAAAATACTATTTTGTAATTCTGCCAGGAGATGTTCATCTCTTACCAGTTGTGGGAAAGATCTCAGCATCATCTGACATAGTCACAATGACAGGATGATCCTAAAATCTCTACTAGCTAGGATACAGTAGCTACTGCCATTGACCTTGAAACATTGTTGTAGACAGAAATTATTCAAATGATAAATATTTATAAAGTTATTATTCATTATTACATACCTAGTCCTTTGTGAGACACAAGATATAACAAAACAGTTTCTAAAAGGCTTATATCCTTTTGGGAAAACAAGGGGAGAAATCAGAAAAGGGAGGTAAAATTGACTTAAAATTTTCCCTATATATATTCTTCTTGTGGGGTGGGAAGAGATGGAAGGAGGCAGCTAGGTGGTGCCATAGTGCATAGAGTACTGGGTCTTGTCAGGAAGACTCACCTTCCTGAATTTGAATGCAGCCTCTGATAATTACTAGCTGTGTGATTCTATTTGCTTCAGTTTCCTTACCTGTCAAATGACCTGGAGAAAGAAGTGACAAACCACTTCAATACCTTTGTCAATAAAACTTCAAATAGAGTCACAAATAGTTGAATGTAAATGAAAGTGATTGAACAATAAGAAAAGAGACAGAACAATTGGGATTGGCTGCCATAATTCTTATTACCCTTCTTAAGCTCCTTTTTCAATACAGCAAATTTATGAAAAGACAGATGATATCCTGATAATAATTTACAAGAAAACATATTAACTTTTGGTGGGTGTTACCATGTGAAATAAAGTTGACTGGTTGAGTCTGCAATCCTTTCTGTTCCCTCCTCCTTGCTGGGTACTGAATTCTATCAAGACCTTTCATATCTCTTCCCTATCAGTTTCTTTCTGAAGATTTAATTCATTATACCCAGTTTACTATAATAATTAGCTCATCCGAAATCCCTTTCCCCCATTTGACGTGATTTAGATTGAAGGAAACGTTATTAATATTATTCTAATAACTCAAAGCCCTAGTTAGGAACAATTCTAACATGCATACACAGGTCTTTGAGTTGTTGTCATTAGCTGTCTATGGCTTTATGTTTCTAGGATAAAGGAAACATAGATTTTTAAAAGAAACAGAATATATTATGGTTTCTATCATAACATAAGTATGAAGAGGTTAAGTTGGGAGAAAAGTAAAGCTTATTAGGAAATTAGTTCAGTTCTTATAGAGGTAAGTATAACCAATGGTTTCAGTATGAATCCTCTGTTCCAAAATGGAATGCAGGGCACAATGGCTCATTTCAAGTTTTCTTTCTGCCAGTTTCATCTGTGCCTCTAATCTTTCCATCTTGGCCAAATTCTTAGGTGGATAAATATGGCTTCCTTGAGGCTGCTGCTGCAATCCTATCATCCCCACTCTTTTCTCTTAGTCTATTACCTAGCAGATCTTCTCATTTTTAGAATACATGGAAGTGGGGAGAAGAACCTATTTGTACAAAATTTTTATAACAGTTCTTTGGGTGTTGGCAAAGAATTGAGGGGATGCCCATTAGTTGGGGAATGACTGAACAAGTTGTGGTATGTGATTGTAATGGAATATTATTATGCCATAATAATGATAAGCAAGATGATTTCAGAAAAAAAAAAAGCTGGAAAGACTTACATCAACTGATACAAAGTAAACTGAGCAGAACCAGGAGAACACTATACACAGTAGCAGCTATATTGTACAATGAAAAACTGTGACTTAGCTCGTCTCAACAATGGAATCATCTAAGACAATTTCAGAAGTCTCATTATGAAAAAAGCCATCCACTTCCAGAGAAAAAAAATTGATGGACTATGAATACAAACCAAACTACACTACTTTTCACTTTCTTTTTTTTGTTTGTTTGTTTTGTTTAAGTTTTTTTGCAAAAAAATTGACTTATATGGAAATGTTTTACATAGCTGTATATGCGTAACCTGTATCATATTGCTTACCATCAGAGGGAGGGAGAGATAGAATTTAGCACTCAATACTTTAAATAAAACCAAATGTTAAAAATTGTTTTTGCATGTAATTGGGGAAAAATAAATTATTATTTAAAACAAGAAGACATGGAAGTCCCTCAGGTCTAAATTCCAGTTCAAAAACAATCGCAAATTTCTCTTAGGACTGAGTAGGAATGCCTATCCTTCTGAATAACAAATCCCATTATGCAGTCAGCTATCAAACTCCTATTGCACACACATTTTCTTTAATCCATAAATTTATAACACTTTGCCACTTTTATTATTCACTCAGCCTCTCTGTTGTTGTTCTCAGATCATTGGCTTTGATCTAATTTTCATTGATGCTTTCTTGTAGGTCCCCTGACTTCCAAAGTAAACTCCCAGTAAAAGAAGGCAAACTCAATACTTCATTCTAAATCTCTAGGCCAACCTCATAAGTATGTGCAACATCTCCAAAAGGGAAGGAGAAAGGAATAAGAATTTATATGGCACCTAATAAATGCCAGGTATTAAATGCTTTACAGATATCTCATTTCAGTCTCACTGAACTTTACTTTACATGAAGAAACTGAGGCAAACAGGTTTATTGACTTGCTAAAGATCATAAAGTTAAGTGTTTGAAGCCATATTTGAATTTGTCTTCCTGACTCTAAGCACAGGCATTATCAACTAAGCCACTAGTTACTAGCTATTCTAATGTAAATATATTTTTTAAAAATGTTGACTCCATCTTTTTGGAGGACTCATGCTTGGAGGTTGTTTTTTTCTCTTTTGGCAGATAACCCAAAAGAATCATGATAATCTTTGTTATGTCTATCATCATTTTAATGAAGAAGCAAGAATTGGCCCCAAAAAAACCCTGTTTTTTTTTTTTTTTAATTTGGCAGCTCTATTTAATAATAACACAGGTACCAATTTCTTGGTAACGTCTGCACTGTCATGTCTTCTCTACTGGAAAATGATTTCTTCCTTCTTAATATTTCCAAAGTCCATTCTCCTGATTTAGCCTCACATGTTCCACTTAAAAGGATTTCTGTACATGTTTTTATTGGGGTGACTATGTGTTCCTTGAAAGCAGGCACCATGTCATTTTAAAGCTTTTTTTTATTCTCAGAACCTAGCATGATGACTTGAACATAATAAGTACTCAATAAATGTATTTGTTGAATTAAGATGAAAGTCAAGCAATTTTTTTTTTCTTGGAGAAAACAAACAAAACAATTTCATCAAATATTGCAACACTGGGAGAATTTAATGCAGCCCTAATTTGTACTAGATTATAACACTGTCTGAAGCAAAGTTTTAATCTCAGCTGTCTTTTCAGATAGAAGAGCAATAGGCTTAAAGTACTAACATTCATGTATTCTTTCACTATTTTTACAGTCACAGTTTTCTCTGCAGTTGAAAAGTCATAGTTGTTTTTCTTTCAGTTACATTTCCTTAAAATATACACAGGCTAAAATTTAAACAGACCAGTATCTCACATCATCCAAGGTGCTTTGTAAACACTAAAGAAATAACTGGATGGAATTTTGAGAATGAGGATAAATACCTTTGAGAGCCAGCAAAGAGCAATTTTAATATACTTTCTCATGTGACCATCTGGGGTCATAGGATGAATGTATCTGTTCATACTGTATTTTTATTAATTACTTTTCAATGGTGGAGTTGGACTTGGCATTCTGTTAGGCAGAGACATAGAATAACACATTTTTGCCCTTCAGGAATTATAGTGCAAATGAGATGGGACAAAGTAAGCCTCATTATTGTCAAAATCCTTCCTTCTAGCATGTGACAAAATTTAACACTGTACTAAAGAAAAGAAATCAGGGAAGTGACATAATAAACAGAAAAGATGATCCCAGAGGAAAAGGGGTGCATCCATCTGTGTGCTGTTGAAAGAGAAAGAGAAATAACATCTGAATAATGTAGGGAAAGCTGGCACTAAGGAAACACCAGAAATTGTGAATTTTTCAGGTGCTAGATCTCCTGCTGGCTCAGGCCCTGCTGGCAAGTTAAATGGTGCAGTCCTTTTGAGTTCACACCACAGTGACATAGTCTTTAGTAGACTATGAAGGGTCTGTGAATTAAGTCAAGTTTCATCAGACAGATATAAAACCAGGCACTTCCTACTTGCCAACATGCTGTCTCAATGCTAATAGGAGAAAACAAAATATGGGAACATATCAGATTTTTCTGGATATTGCTTCTGTCCCTTCCCTTTCTGGTTTGTTTTGGAAATCCTTTTTATGTGTTAACTTAAATAGCCTATACTTTCTATTTTTTTCTTTCCAAAGCAATTCAACAGTACAAAATCAATGAGAAAAGCAGATGGAAGTAGGCTTCAAAATTAATACAATTGTATTTCTTGAAGAAGCATTGTAAAGTTGCTAAATAACTTGTGGGGACCTCATGAAAATATGAATTTAGATGAATAACCATGTGATTAAAAATAAGTATTTTTGTCTTAGGTATTTTATTACTTCTATCACCATAAACAGAGAATTTATTATAGTGATATGTTCAGGTCAAGGTTTAGGTTGACAAGATTATTAGATTGGTAGATTAGAGAAAGTATATATAATACATCAGAATTTCAGCAAGGCATCTGATGCATTTTCTCATGAGATTCCTGGGGACATGAATGAAAAGTGTAGACTAAATGATATAATAGTTGGAAGATTTCAAAGCTGACTGAAAAGTCATAGCACAGAATATTGTTTAACTGATTGGACCTTGGAAGAAAGAAACATGTTTTTTCCTCTCATATTTCACATGCCAGTATTTGGCCCTACTCCAATGATTTCTTGGGACCAAAAATCAGAAAGAACTTAAATATCTCCTAGTTCAGAGATTCTTAACTTTGGGTCTATGAAATTGTTTTTTTTTTTTTAAATGCTTTGATAACTGCATTTCAATATTTTCTGGTAATTTGTGTAATTAGTTTCCCTCATAATGCCATATTTTCCATTTTATGCATTTACAAACATCCACAGACCTTGGCTTTCTGCTAATAGAGTCCATACCACAAAGATATTTAAGAATGTCCATGTCCCACCATTTCATCTTACATATTAGAAATGAGAAGCACAGAAAGAAGTAACATGCTAATAACATTAGTAATATAGGTAATAATAAAACTAGAATTTTAACTCAGGTTCAAGAACTCAGGTTCTTGAATTCGAGATCCTACGAGATCCTCTTCCACCTTTAGATCAAGGTTCTTAACTTTTTATGTGTGCCAGGAACCCCTTTAGCAGCCTATAGATTCCTCAAAATATTTTTAAATACATAATGTAAAATACACAGGAATACAAAAGAAATAAATTAAATGGAAATAGAATTATTAAAATATTTTTTAAAATTCATGGATCAAAGATAATTATTGGAGATCATTATTGATCACAAAATAGGTAATTTTGATTATATTAAGTTAAAAAGTTTTGTACAAACAAAATTAATGCAGACAAGATTAGAAGGGAAGTAATGAACTGGGAAAACATTTTTTAAACTCAAAAGTTCTGATAAAGGCCTCATTTCTAAAATATATAGAGAATTGACTTAAATTTATAAGAATTAAAACCATTCTCCAATTGATAAAGGGTCAAAGGATATGAACTGACAATTTTCAGAAACCCTTTCTATTCATATGTAAAGGTGCTCTAATTCACTATTGATCAGAAAATGCAAATTAAGACAACTCTGAGATACCACTACACACCTCTCAGATTGGCTAAGATGATAAGGGGATGTGGGAAAACTGGGACACTGATGCATTGTTGGTGGAATTATAAACAGATCCAACCATTCTGGAGAGCAATTTGAAACTATGCCCAAAGAGTTATCAAACTGTGCATACCCTTTGATCCAGCAGTATTGGGCTTATATTCTAAAGAGATCTTAAAGGAGGAAAAAGGACCCACATGTGCAAATGTTTGTGGCAGCCCTTTTTGTAGTGGCAAGAAATTGGAAACTGAGTGGACGCTCATCAGTTGGAGAATGGCTGAATAAGTTATAGTATATGAATGCTATGGAATATTATTGTTCTATAAGAAATGATCAGCAGGATGATTTCAGAGAAGCCTGGAGAGATTTACACGAACTGATGCTAAGTGAAATGAACAGAACCAGATCATTGTATAGGGCAACAAAAGACTATACAATGATCAATTCTGATGGACACGGCTCTCTTCAACAATGAAATGATTCAGACCAGTTCCAATGTTTTGTGATGAAAAGAGCCATCTACATCCAGATAGAGGACTGTGGGAACTGACTGTGGCTCACAATATAGCATTTCTACTTTTTTTATTGTTGTTTGCTTGCATTTTATTTTCTTTCTAATTTTTTTTCCTGTTTGATTTATTTTCCTCGTGTAGCAAGATAATTACACAAATATGTATGCATATATTATATTTTATATATATCTCTACCAGGCTTAATAAATATTGGATTACTTGTCATCTAGGGGAGGTGATGGGGGAAATGGGGGGGGTTGGAATGCAAAGTTTTGCAGGAGTTAATGTTGATAAATTATCCATGCATGTGTTTTGAAAATAAAAAGCTTTAATTTAAAAAAACCCCAAATACCTTGAAGGGCAGAAAAAAAATTATGAATCCTAGGTAAGAAACTTTTTCTCTATATTGTTATTGACTATCATAATTGCTCATATTCAAGTTAGAATATCTTAACTTTCTTCAGACTTTCTTATTTCTAATGATAGTGGCACCAATTTAGAGAAAACCACATTTATGAGTTTAGTCACCCTTGACCGTTGTCTAAAAACAATTTTCAAATTCTTAATAAATGCATAAATATATGTACACACATATTTTTCTTCTTTCCACTCACAATTCATACCTTCAAAAACTCTCACTTAAGAATATTGTAATAACCTATTGTAATTGTCTTCCCTGATTCTAATTTTTTCTCAAAACCACCCCCATATAGCTGTCAAAATAATTTTTCTAAGGTATGTATCTGATAATAATTTAAAAATCTTTAGTTATTCTCTGTCTTTAGAAGAAAATATAAACTAGCTTAGTTTTCAAAGTCATCCACAAACTGATTTCTAACTAATGGGGACATTTATATACTTCGACTTGACATTCTGACCAAACTGTTCAACTGTTTCCTAATCAGTCAATAAATATTAAGTTTCTACTATGTTCCAGGCATTGTCCTAAGCACAAATATCTCTAAGAAGGAATGGTTTCTGAGAAATATGAAGAAAAAAGACTATCCCTATCTGCAAGGAGCCTTATCATCAAATGGAAGAAAACTGCATATATAACAAAACAGGTAGAAAAGGTACCCACTGAGGTGGGGATCATAGGGAAGTCCAAAGTTGTGCACAGGATGAGAAATGAATAGATGGCTGGCCTGGACACCCTCCATAAATGGAGGGTTCTGGGAGGACCTCTCTGCTCTCTCCGCTAATCAGAGTGGTCTGGGGAAAATGATGAGGTATGAGTATCAGGGTTGATATGACCTTATAGGTTAATGAACCTGGGAGTATGAGAAGGAGAAATCCTAAGCTGTACAAACTTGTGGGAAACAAAGTCAATATTCTATCACTTGCCTCTGGCATTTGCCCAGGTAATCTGTCATATTTAGAATGTATTTCTTATTCATTGTCACTTTTCAGAATCCCTTAAGGCAAACCTAAAGTGCTATCTCTTTCCAAAAGCCTTCTCCATTTCCCCTCGTTCATAACATTACAAATCTAGAGCTGAAATGAACCTCAAAGAGAAGCTAGTCCAACCATTTCCTTTAATAGATGAAGAATCCAATTCCTACGGAGAGAACTTGACTTTTCCTAGATAATGAACATCAGAGGGAACATTTGAATAAAGGTCTCCAAGCCCAAGAACCAGTTTTCTTTTCAGCCTTTCCGTCTTCAAATTACCTTATATTAAACTGATTTGTATACATGTTGTACCTTCCATTAACATAGAATTTCAGGAAATCAGTAAAAGCTAAGTTCAAGTCTCATTCTTAATATATATCAGTTAAGTGGCCATAGATAACCTTCTCAATGCTCTACGGAATGCTTTAAGACCAGAAGATTTAAAACCTGATCAGTGCAGTGGCTAGTCATGACTGCAAAAGATTGATGCTAAAGTATTTCCTCCAATTCTTAGTAGAGAGGCAGAATAAAAATGCATTTACAAACCCTCCAATGTATTTATTTGCTTTGCTTGACTAGTCTTATTTGTTATGAGGTAGGGCTTTTCTTTTAGGGGAGATGTGTGTTAAGATGTGTATATGAGGATAATGATGGGAATTGATAGTAATTTGAAAAAAGAAGAAAAATTAAAGAGCATCTATAAGACAACAAATGCAAATGAGATTAGAAGATATGAAAGGGTCAGAGTAAAGGAAGTCCATATTGTCATTATCAAGTTAAATTTAATAAATAATTTTAAAAGCCCAAGTCTCAGAAAAGAGATTCATAGTTTCACATATAATTTCTTTTTCTGTTATACTTTCAGTGTGGGAATGCTCATATTTGTTGGTTTGTCAAGTTCATAATTTAAAAAAAAATTTAAATTCTAAGCTTATTTACTTTTTTTTAAAAGCAAGGTGAAGGAATCAAAATGTGGAATGAAAGAGATAATACTTGTGAGGATGTAAGAAACCATAACAAATTGACTTGGCTGTTATGGGAATATCTTACAGTAGCTACAGTAGTAGACTTAAAGTCTACTATATGCCAATTTTGCTTCTGATATTCACAGGCTGTGAGGCCATGAACATGTCTTATATATCTCTCTGAATCTAGCCTCCAGTTTCTACATCTGTTAAATCAGAATGTCTGTTGTAGAGCCTATCTCAGAGGGTTATGAGACTTACATTAGATAATTGTATGTAAAGCTATTTGTAAACTTGAAAGTATCATATGACACCTAAAATTTCAGATAGGTTTTTGAAAACTATCTTTGCATGTATTTAGAAAAATAAAATACTATTTAAATGAACAAACAAATAAATAAAAGAAAAAAAAGAAAGATCATTTAATTAAAAATCAGATAACTGATAAACTAACAACCTTCTCTTCTTCTTGTTTCCCATCCTGTCCCAGGTAAAGTAATGTGGGCATTTATGAACACTTATTTATTGACCTGAATATCTTCTATTCATTCATGGGAAATTTTGGACATCGCAAGTTTAAATTTCTTACCCAGGCTGTTCTAGAACCAGGATTCTAGAATGAGGTAATGTGTATTCCAATCCTGTCTTGGACACTTACTTGCCCTCTGAGACAAGTAAAACACATGACTCTGTTTTAGTTCTCTGAATGTTGATTTCTTTGTTCTGCATCATACACACATCCTTGTTCTCCTAATAACTGGCAGCTCTTGGTTCAGTAGATAGAGTCCTGGGTCTAGAGTCAGAAATGCCTGAATTCAAATTCAGACTCAGACACTCAGTGGCTATGACAGCAAATCACTAAAATGCTGCCTCAGTTTCCTCAACTGTAAGATGCAGATAATAACACCTGCCTCCCAAGGTTGTTGTGAGAACCAAATGAGATAACTGTAATCTTGCCTGGCACACAGTCAGTATTATATAAATGTTTACTCCCTTATTTCCCTCTCATCTCTAAATGGGAATAAGAATAATCACACTTATTCACTGGGTTGTCAAAAGGATAAGATGAGATAAGGGCTGTAAAGTGCTATATAAATATCAGTCATTATTTGTGCACCTTCAAAGCTTTATCTTTGCCTGACTTAGTTGTGGTGTTTCTGCAAGTTTGGGTAAAGAATGATTGGGAGAAGAATACCTGTTAGGGAAAAAAGGCATAAAAGAAGCTTTGTGCTTTGCTACTTCACAATTGGATTTCCTTGAACTTTCTGACACATCCCAGTGGTGTTTATAACTTATTGGCCATAGTCACTTCATGTTTTAGAAGCTGTCATGTGCATTGATTTCCACTTTTGCACAATTGATTTTTGCTTCTGCACCCTTCTTGTTGCCTTTGTATGTGGCTAGACATCATGACGTGAAGTGAGTGTCTAAGAATTGTCTCTAAGAGGTCAGGAGAACTCCTGAAGGAAAGATTTTATTTGTCAATAAAGTTATCAAATACTAAATGGCCAGATTGTTATGTGAAGTAATTATAAAAGTTAATATTAATAAAGCTTAATCCTATTTAAGGCTTTCCATCTTGCATACAAATTTAGTATTAAATAGGTATAAGTGCAAGTTATCACTATTATTATTTTAAAAAGACCTTTAAAGTTTAAATCCCAAAGAAATCTGATTACAGGTTGTCTTAGAATCTTATCCCAAAGATTTTGTGCTCAGGAAAAGAAAAGTAAGACTTGTAGGTCTTCCCATAATTTACTGGTAAAGAATTGCCAACACTGAATATGGATTAGTAAGTACAATGTAGGCAATTTCTTTGATAAAAATGACATCTCCAAATTCAGGAGTTTAATTTATTTTCATATGGGATTTACTGCTTTTCCCTCACTATCTTCGATGCTCTGAAAGCAAGGTCTATTAATTCTCAAAATGTCAACATGCCAAAAGAAGTATGAAAGCATTTCTCCCTTTCCTTTCTAAAGTGATTACTACAAAGCTTCAAGATCCAGACCTAGACGCTCGACTATGCTGTGTGTTTCCATTTAAAATGCTTCAAATTGTCTTTATAGTTCTTTCGAATCCAACATTCTTTTACTAGTGTTATTTTCTTGTCAATTGGATGGGAAAGATGTAACCAATCACTGGAGAGATTTTAAATATAAAGTCCTGATTTCAGGCTGGAAGAGCTACAGGACTAACAGCTGATTTATCAAGAATGGCCAGGCTCCTAAAATCTGCTGGAGTGAAAAACTGCAAGATAACTGTGCCCAATCACTTTGTAGAGTATGGTTCAGGAGACTTGGGGAAATCAGTCAGGCATCACTTTACCTATCCATAATTAATTATTGATTTCCTGTTTTGTGAGTGCAATGATGGCAAGATCTAATGTAATGAATAAAACAGCTATGAGAAAAGCGAGCACTGAGTGAGACAAGGCATGAAGGGCATGACTCCTGACTTTCTCCAGTTCATTATTCATTTGCTGAAAGTTCTGTGCAACCAAATAGTCTATCTTCCCAAACAATAAAATAAAAGGCATTTAAAGATTAGTTTTACTTTCTATTTCTCTCATAAAAATGATATCAGAAAATATACTGTCTCCATCCAAAGAAATATGACTTCATTCTTTTTAAAAGGTGGCAAGTATGTCTATGGATTCATTGAGAAAATAACTCATTTTTGGAGATAGTAGGAGTACATAATCTTTTTTGAGCCTCACAACAGGACACAGGATGGTTCACTAGGTAGAATTCTGGCTTTGTTGTTAGGAAGATCTGTTTTAATAGCAGCTTCTCTGAGTGTCAGTTTCCTCATATATAAAATGGGAATAATAGAAGCAACAACTTTACATGGTTATCATGAAAATAAAAATGAAATGATATATACAAAATACTTTGTTAACTTCGAATTGTTAAGTAAATACTGGCTATTATTTTATTATTATCATTACTCTGAAATTGTTAGTTACCATTCCCATATTAAAGAAAGAGAAATTGAAGTTCAGAAGAGCTAATTGATTTATCCATTATTAAACAGCTAACATATAACAAAGGAAACATTCAAACTCAATTCTTCTTTGACTCAAAGTCTGATGTTCTACAGATTTCATCTTCTTTCAATATTTAACCATTCATGTCCAAAAATCATTATATTTCCCTTCAAATGCTTCCATCTTTCAAACTGCTCCCACTTCTTTCTATGTTTATTTTATATGTTACTCTCTTTCATGAACTCTATATTCACACCAAACTGGCCTTATTGCTGTTTCCCAAATATGGCATGGTATTTCCCTTATATATGTCTTTTCACAGACTGTAAGCACTATGAAAGTGAGAAGGTTCTTTCCTTATGACCACTGAATTTTAGAACCATCGCTTTTTGAAAGCTCTGCTCAGGTGCCATTTCACTGGAGATTTTTCTGAAAACTACCCAGATGTCTAGTGCTCTTTTATTCCAATTACTGTATATTTTGAATGAAAAGGTCAATTGGTGGAGACTGAATACTCAATTTCCTTGAGAAGAATGAGAATATGTTCTGAATTTTTTTTTATTTACTTACACCTCTTTGAGGATGAACAAGTAAGCCTCCATGTTTGGGAACAAGTTGGTTATTGCGAGTTGTGGATTGAATCCACTCCTTATAGTTAGGCTCTTAATGAGGAGGTGATCTGGCTGTGGAACTTTTTTTTTCCCCAGAAAGAAATCTGAGTATACAATAGAACCCAGAGCCCAAAGTGTAGAGGAAGGGGGAAAAAAGCACTTGCATAACTTCTACCAGGAGATACTAATTGAAATGTTGGGGTAGAGGCACATAGTTAATGCAAGCGACCTCACCAATTTGACTTAAGAAATGCCCTGTCATACATGGGAAAATAGAGCCACATGATTCAGCTTCATGGACAGAGAAATAGACTTTTCTTGAACACTGAGTTCCTGAAATTTCACCCTCATTTAGGAATATCAAGATTTTCTGATGCCTCAGACTTCCATGGGAATTTCAAGATTTACTGGACTGAATCAGATTAAAGATCAACAGAACTAGAAGGGATCTTAGAAGCCATCTAATCTAACCTTCTTAATTTTACAAATGAAAAAACTAAAGCTCATAAAAATTATGATTTTCTTAAGGTCTTACAGATATTAAATGGAAAAAATGAATTTTGAACTTAGACCCAATGATTTGAAATTCATATCAAGTAGATGATTCTAGAACTAGAGGATAAGTAAGTGATTGAACCATGTTATAGAGTGACTCTTCTTAAAGTTTTTTCACTTGCAAACCCTTTTTGCCTGAAAATTATTTTACATGACCAGCTATATAGGTATATCAAATAGGCATATAAATCAAACATTTACTGATAATAAATCATAATTTTGTAACTCCCACATTCAGTTATGCAACCTCATATGGCATTACAACCCATAGTTTAAGAAACTTTGACAAAAAGTAACAGAAAGTGTTAAGGACCATGCCTAGGTGAAGGGACAGGTCAATTCTCTGAGAGCCTTCACAGCTGTGAATCATAAACTTGAAAGAGTTGCAAAGCAGCTTTTGCAGATGTTCCTTGTGGATTGGGAATGCAATAAATTGGAGGCAGAGGGAAGAGGAGAGAAGTCAGAGAACACAACTGCCTCTGTCTCCTTGTATCATTACCATCCTCTTATATGAAGAGATCCATTCTACAGGTCTGAATAAGAGCTCCAGCAGCTACTGGCAGGTGGCTCCAGTATCACAACATATGATGCCCAACGTGGGGCATAAGAAACACAAGAAACAAAGAAGCAGCAGCGCTTGAGAGCTGTTTGTGAGGAGGATCCTCCCAGAGTTCTTCTAGTAACCCGTGAGGAAGGAAAGGGAGAAGAGTTCTGGTAAGACTTTTTTAGTCAGGGTAAATAAATGGGCCAACACATCAAAGGGCCGAGCCAGAAGACTGATGAGAGACTTATGAAAAATGCTTGTTCTGACTATAGTCTTCTTCTTCTCCATTTGAAAGTTTGCCTCTATGACATCTCACAAGCTTCAATACCTACTATAGTGCTATTTGTACTCCCTAGCATGTGGACTCAGATAACAGCTAATGCACAAACTTACTGACCATGCTGTGGGGGAAAATAATCACAATCTCATAAAACAAAATACAGGGAATTGTTAAGGACCATGCCTAAGTGAAGGGGCAGGTCAATTCTCCGAGAGCCTCCACAACTGTGAATCATAAACTTGAAGGAGTTGCAAAGCAGCCTTCGCAAATGTTCCTTGTGGATTGGGAATGAAATAAATTGGAGGCAAGAGGAGAGAAGTCAGAGAATACAATTGCCTCTCAATCTCCTTGTATCATTATCATCCTCTCACATAAAGAGATCCATTCCTATAGGTCTCAGTTAGACCTCCAGCAGCCTCTGGCAGGTGGCTCCAATATTACAACAAAAAAGATTAGACTTATTTTCCACTGTTACCATGAGTAACTTGGATGATATAGGTTCAATATGGGAAGGAGAGTAAAATTGTCTCTAATAATGCATTTCCCTTACTTTTCAAATAGTCACCTATTTCAATATATAATTTGTATTTCAATACAAAAACATTTTTAATATAAAGTACTGAATACTTATCAGAAATAATTACTGTATCTTTAGTTCAAGGGTCATTGTGATGTGACTTTGGACAACTGGTCCCCAAATTATGGTCAAATATTTTTATTCAGTTATACAGTCACTCATATTCTGGGTGGTTACCTTGTAAATAAAACACTAAGAAATGCAGAATACTGAAGTTTCAAAATTAAGAAGTGTTATTGAATCTATGTTCATGAAGAAATATTCAATTAGCCCAGTATATATATAAGCATGGTATATGAAGAATAGGGCAAATGTACTTGCCACTAAGAGAAACTTTTCAATTTTCTATATCATTAAATCAAAGGTGACTTCTAAGAACCCAGTCTTCACAGGCAATATTATAAAAAAGGAAGTTAGAGTTTTAATGAATAAATAAATCAGAATGATGTTATAGTAAGAGAAATATTGTGGAGTGGGATGGGGGGAAGTAAAAGCTAACTTTATCAGAAAACCTACTATCTTTCCTCAAAAATGTCTCTATTACACATTTCTAACTATCCACCAATCTTTTTTATTTTTAAAGCTTTGTTAAAACCATGTTTGTTAATTTCTCTTATCAGTCAGTATAGGTGACAAAGTTTATCTTTGCAGTATCATCTCTGTTTGTTAGAAATCCTATAAATTCAAAGAAGGTGTGGATCTTCATTAATAGAGGGAATTTTCTTGTAGCTCTTCTGCTCCCCTCAAAAAAAAGAAAGGAATTTAATTCTAGATTGTTTATAAATTTATATATAAGAGAATTTTTAAAAAATTGAGTAACTAATGTGGATGTGTATGAGAATTAGATCTGTAATTTCATTGCTATAACAAAATGCCAGATGAGAAAATGCCTTCTACCAGTGTATGGTCTTAGAGAGTTGCCTAAAACACTAAGTATTTAAATGAGATACCAGAGTTACCAAGCTAGGAAGTATCTGAAGGGGAAAAATGAACCCAGGACTTCCTGACTCCAAGACCGGCTTTCTCCTAACTAAAGAAATAACGTGTTCCTTTGAGGAACACTGACCTAGGTAAGGGACAAGTTGGGGCTGAGATTCAGATCTGTTGGTTTACAGTTCAGTATTATATCCATCACATCATGCCATCTTCAATTGTTAGAAAGATGCTACCAAATATATGTCTTTTCTGCTTATTAAACTTATATGGGTCTCAATTTTCTTATCTGTTAAAGTAAAGGATGAGTTATCGCTATGATCCTGGCATATACTAAGTGCTTAATAAATGCTAGTTAAGTGAATAATTGACACTTTTAGGGTAGTAAGCTGAAGAATTTGCCTTCAAACTTGAGAATGATTATAATCTTTACAATTCAAAAGGTCAGTAATAGGGAGGGGAGAAAGATATTACTTTATGAAGCATAGGTGTTAAGTAGATTATATTAACTAAATAGAATATTTGAGTGTGAAATATTGAGGAGTGGAGACTAATTTGTGTAGGTACTCCTACATCCAAAGCCTCAAGAAAAATAAAAATTTGTCTCAAAAAAAAAGCTCAAAAAGGATTTTGAAAATCAACTAAGAGAGCAAAAAAATTAAGAAAAGAATTGAGTGGTGCAAAAGGAAATATAAAAAGCTAATGAGGAGAATGCCTTAAAAAGCAAAATTAACCAAATAGGAAAGGAGATACAAAAGCTCACTGAGGAAAATAATTCCTTAAAAATTAGAATTGAGCAAATGGAAGGTAATGAGATTATGAGAAATTAAGATACAATAAAGCAAAACAAAAAAAGAATAAAAAAATTGAAAAAAATTCATGAAATATCTCATTGGAAAAAAACAACTCTCCTAGAAAATAGATCCAGGATAGATAATTTTAAAATTATTAGTCTACTTGAAAGTCATGATCAAAAAAAAAGAGCCTAGACATCATCTTTCAAGAAATTATCAAGGAAAACTGTCCTGATATTCTAGAATCAGAGGGGAAAAAAAGAAATTGAAAGAATCCACCAATCATTTTCAGAAAGAGATCCCAAAATGAAAACTCCCAGGATTATAGCCAACTTCTGAAACTCCCAGGTCAAGGAGAAAATACTGCAAATATTTAGAAATAAACAATTCCAGTGCAGTAGAGCCACAGTCAGGATAACACAAGATTTAAGAGCTTCTACATTAAAGTACCAGAAGGCTTGGAATATGATATTCTGGAGAATAATAAAGCTGGGATTACAACCAAGAATCACCTACCCCGCAAAACCACATATAATCCTTCAGGGGAAAAGATGGAAATTTATTATATACATTTTACAATGGAAATTTATGAAACAAGGGATTTTTAAGCATTTGTGATGAAAAGACAGAACTGAAGAGAAAATCAAAACTAGGACTCAGGGAAAGCATCAGGAGATAATCAGGAAAATGATATTATAAGAGACTTAATTAGGTTTATTTCTTTACATTCCTACATGGGAAGATGATACTTATAAGTCATTAGAACTTTCTCATTATTACAGCAATTAGGAATATATATAGACAGAGGGCACAGGTGGGAGTTGAGTATAAAAGGATAATATCTTTTAATTATTATTATAACTTTTTATTTACAAGTTACAGTATTGACAATTACCAAACCTTTTGTTCCAATTTTTCCCCTCCTTCCCCCCATTCCCTCCCCCAGATGGCAGGTTGACCAATACATGTTAAATATTTAAAGTATAAATTAAATACAAATTAAGTATAGATGTCCAAACAGTAGGATAATATCTTTTAAAAAATGAAAGTAAGGGATGAGAGAGAATGTATTGGGAGAAAGGGAAAGGGAGATGTGGAATGGTGTAAATTAACTACCATAAAACTTGAAAGCCAAAAGTTTTTACAGTGGAGGGGAAGAGGAAGAGAAGAGGCTAAGTGAATGAACCTTATTCTCATCAGAATTGGCCCAAAAAGGAACTATCTTACCCTGCAGGAAAGTAGGAGGGGAATAGGAAACTGGAAGGGGGAATAGGTAATTGGAAGCTTCTCTCTCCCTTTCTCCCTCTCCCCTTTATTTTTCTTGATTATTTTTTTAATTTAGGGAAGGAGATCTATATTTTCTTTCACAACATGCTTTATGGAAATATTTTGCATAACTTCACATGTGGTTTCTTAATGGGAGTTGGTTGTGGAAAGAAGAAAGAGAATGTGGAACTTATAAATTTTTAAAAACAAATGTACAAAAATTTGTTTTAAATGTAACTAGGGAAAACATCAAATAAATAGAAATAAAAAAATAAAAAGATGAAGTCTACTGTTCTGTGTTGTGATTTTAAAGGACCAATCCATTATCATGTAGAAAGCATGGCTATATGGTATAATATTCTATGCAGAGACTTTGGCTATATAGATCAAATTTATCAGACTCACATACTAATAATTAGCATTTATCTATAGACTTAAAGGCTTGCAAAGAGTTTATTTATATTTCCTTACTTGATCCTCACAACAGGGCTTATTATTCCCATTTCAGGCTGAGAAAAATTGAATAATTTGCCCAGGTTCTACAGTGGGGAAATGTCTGAGGCAAGATTTGAAATGCTACAGATAAATGCTAATTATTAGAACTAAGGAAATGCCTTCAAATGTCAAAGTTCTTTAAGGAAACTGTGTCATTTTTTTCATCATTTATGTCCTAAGAATCAAGGCACAATGCTTTGCTCAGAAGAGGTGCCTAATAAATGTTTAGTTAAAGTGAAAGCACTGTTACCAAACTGAATTTGATAAATTTGGTCTTTGTTGTACATTTGTTTTTAAAAACTTTTGAGTTCCAGATTCTCTTCCTTATTTCCACCTTCTTACTTTTTAGGGTCAGTGTAAGCTTAAGCTGTTTTAGCATAGCTGTATAATAAGGCTCCAGTACACAGTATATTGATGAGAAATACCATATGCTAGTTTTTTGATGAAAAAAAAAAACACATTTAAATGTAATTTCCAAAGAAAGACTTATTTTTTCTGATCTCAACTGATCCTTAAGTTTACTCATTTTAATGTCATTTGCTGTTGCCAATTTTTTATTTCATTGAATAATTAATACATATGAATTTCAAAAACAAAAAAAAAAAAACAAATAAAAACTTCAACAGTCTTCCTAAAATGAATCCCAGTTGGGGATCATGCTCATTTCACAGGAAATATAGCCTTAAGGCTAAACTTGTAGTAACAAGATGAAAAAGTAACTTTTTAAAGATTTCATTCCCTTTTAACTTAGCTGTTATACTTATTATATACATTTTACAACTGCAAAACTAGGCTTTGAAAATTTTAGGAAAGTATTAATGAGTCAATAATTTATATACAGCATTTTAATATGCAAGGTGCTAGTTTCTTTGTATGTTTTTTTCTGGGTATATTAACTTGGGAATTCAGGGGAAAAAAACTTAGAGAGTTTATAGAATTTATTGAAGGACATTAAGTAGCAAATAAGGTATAAATTTTCTCTCTCTCTATTGTCCCCTCATTTCATTTGTAGTGATCCAATTTTATCATTCTTTCTTAGCTACTAACATTTTCATCTAATTGTTTCCCCTCTTCTGAATTATCTTCTATGTCTGGTTTTAAAAATAAGACCTAGATATATATATTTATCCTCTGGAAACAAATTAATCTGGTTTACCTTCGAGTTACTCACAAGTACAAATTATATTAAATCACACACAGCTAACCCACACCCATGAGGAATAGAGTCTACTTCATTCTAGTAAAGATGACTGTTCTTGTTCGGCACATCATCATTAAGAGAAACACAAAGCCCTATTGGGCTAGATATTGTGAAGGAAAGCTCAACAAGCTAGAAGGCTGATGATATAAAGGAAGAAATGAAAGAAATAAGGTATTTAAGTAAAGATACAAAGCTTTGCAAAATGATAATTTATGAAGTTGCTATCTGTAAATGTAAATCAAAGCTTCTTAAACTGTTATAACAACATATGGGAATACATAACTAAATAAGGAGATTATGAAATTATGATTTATTATCAGTAAATGTTTGATTTGTATATGTATTTTATATACTTATATATTCAGGATTGAATAAAAATTTATTGGTAGAAAGAATTTAAGAAGCCCTGATTTAGATGATACAATGACTGGAATGTTGGACCTGGAGTCAGGAAATTAAAATATTGTCTCATTCACTTATTAGCCATATCAACCTGTAGATGTTCATTTAACATTTATTTACTTCACTTTACTCTTCTGC
The DNA here is from genome assembly GCF_016432865.1 of Antechinus flavipes. Lineage (NCBI taxonomy): Eukaryota > Metazoa > Chordata > Mammalia > Dasyuromorphia > Dasyuridae > Antechinus > Antechinus flavipes. The sequence goes on from NC_067398.1 coordinate 397,455,953, forward strand.
AAAAGGGGAAAATTATAGGCTTGTTGTGAGGATCAAATGAGATATTTAAGAGAAAAAAAAACTCTTTGCATTGTCTAAGACATAATAGGCACTTAAAAATGCTAGCTCCTTTCTCTTACCTTCCCCATAATCCATACAATTGAATATTTATGCAGAAGATTAAAAATAACTCAGCTCTATCTACTGCAGTTAAAACAAATGCAGAACTAAAGAGCTTTCATAGGTGCTATGGGAACTTGAGGTCTATTTTTATATTCATACTCTGCCATCATCATCATCATCATTAAAAGGTATTTTTGAAGACTTTAGTTAAATGTCGCACTATATTAAGTGCTACACAAAGACCACTATTAAAGATTTCATTTGCTGTCTAGAAGTTAAGAGAAAGAAGGGAATTTTAATAGTTCAAGTTGAAAATAAGCTTCTAGTCTGAGAGAAAATAGTCTCAGAGACCTCTAAAAGGAAAGAGACTCCAGATGTCATTTGGTTCTTCCGATTTCCTACTGCTTTTGAATTTCTCCATCATAATTTCCTGTTTTCCTGCCCCAGGAAACCCTTCATTGGGAAATCTCATCTTGCAAGATTGAATCAGCTTTACCTTGGCACTCACATCTCATTGTATTCTTGTTACTCTGATTAGACCCTGTGATCACAGGAGAGGGCCATGGGTCCAAGGCTTTCCTTTAAGGAAGCATGCTGGCCTTCTCCCCATTTTCCACCAGTTTTACTGCTTTTGGATTCTCCATTATTTCCCTTGTGCTGGATCCCTTCTCTTCTCTCCCCTTATTTTTCAGCTTTCATTTATGTGTTATCTTTCCCCATTAGATTATAAACTTCTTTGGGCTGGGATTATCTTTCTGTTTAATTTGAATTTGTATTTCCAGAATTTAGCACAGAGTAAATGCTTAATAAATGTTTGACAATTAACCATTAATAGTGGCAAGTAACGATTAACAATCCAATCATTTTACAGTTGAAGAAATCAAGGGCCCAGGGAGAAAATGAATTGCCTATTTATAAGTGAAGTGAAATTTGGGCCCAGATCTCTGACTTTATAGACAATTCAATTCTGATTATACTGTACCATAGTGATTCTTTAAGCATAAAAGCTAAGAGCCATCTTTCTAACTTCCATAGTTAAACTTAAATAAAGTCAAACTTAGTAAGTCAAATAAGTCACTTAAAATAGAAATAAAATAGAGGCCACTAAACCATACATAAGGATCTCTGTGGGCTACATATAGATTTAGTTTTAAAATATAATTTATGTTTCATTTAAAAATATTTTGTCAAGTATTTCTCAATTACATTTAGATTGTTTAGATTGTACTTATCAAAGTTGTGGGGCTGCATGGGGCTCATGTTTTGTATATTTGGTACACCTGTTCTTTAGTATCCAGCATATCAGATGCTCATTCAATATGTGCTGAGTGCTGAAGGAATGAAATGCAGAGACATGATTCTTGCCTCAAAGAACATGCAAGAGAAGATCTACCTTGTCTTTAAGTATGACTACATCCAAACTACTTCAATAAATGGGGGATCTAGGCTAACCTTCAAATATCTAGGGAAGAGAATTTTACAAGCTCAGTAATATATTACAGCATCTAATGCTCTAGAATGCTCTCCTAAACATTTAATTTAAATCCCTCCTGTTTCAATTTAAACCAATTTCTTCTTGTTGGGTTAAAGAGATAATATTAAGAAAAAGAAATATATAGGTTAAAATTTGAGAATTATTAGAATGTCTTAAGAGAAGCAATAGGAGACCTTGGGGAAATTTGAAAGTAGATTGGATAATTTGCTAAAGCAACTTATTAAATTTTTTCATTCCCCTTGGCCTAAAATAGGAATGATTTTTCTCTTCAGAAAAACTGATATTGTTTCCTAAGCTTTAGTCTTCTACTTGCCATCAATTCCCACTGTCCAGTTGAGCTTCTACATTGCATCAAAGTCTAACTAGTGATGGTGATTTTTGTCATTTTTTTTTCATCTTGAGGACAACAGAGATTGCAAGAGTTGTGATACATTTGTAGGGACATGTATAGTAATGGCAGATACTGAGGGAGATCCACAACATTCTTCTCCTTACACTCTTTGTATCTAGATGGAAAATACGCCCTGCTATAGGACTGAGAATTCATTACATCAACTTATCACCACATATAAATGATTTTATATATTCACTTTTGAGAGACTGACTTTACATAAGACTGCTAGGTATTTATCTGTAATTGTCTTTAGAATTATTTGATAACCTCTTAAAACATATTAAAGTGGACACTTTTGATATGTTAAAAAATAAAATTATAAGATAATTAGATTTCTTTGAACTAGTATTTTAGGAAAAGAGTTTTCAACATGAATGCTTGAAAATTGCTAAACTTTAATCTTGAAATGCCAAAATTTTTATTCTAATCATTTTGGATGAAAACCTTTTAAAATGTATTATACATTTCTTCCTCTATAAACAGAACACACAGGATGTAATTTAACCTTTTTTGCGGGGGAAGGGTGATGTTTAGGATCATCATTATGGACATTACTTATGTTCTAATACAGAGATGTCCTGAAAGATTATTGAGGTATAGTAGCTTAAACTTATGCTAAAATAGTCATAAAATCCTCTTTTTCTTAAATTCTTGTCTCTTAAAAATTGGACTCCTGTTTTTCCTAAATAACAGTAATTCACATCCACAGAGTGTTTTAAAATTTTCAAAATATTTTCCCCTTAACAACCTTGTACAATCTTGTAAAGTAGGGAGTATAAATATCATCCCAATTTTACAGATGATGAAGAAACTGAGGCTCAGGGAGGTCATAGAACTAATCTATGGTTACAACATTAGTAAATCCTGGATTTGGGATTCAAATCCAGCTCAATCAATAAACATTCACTAAATGGCTACTATGTACTGTGCTAGGTGCTAGGGATAAAAAGACAAAAATTGAAACAATTCCTGCAGTTTTACTGACTCCTTGTTGAAAATTTGAAAAAAAAATACTCTGCAGTCGTCAGTGTGATTACTCATAGTCACTCTCCCTACTCCTGTCCCAATTCCCAATATAATTTGCCACTTCTATATATGCCATTTCTAATATACTATGTCCTGAGACATCAGATAATAAAGCTTTTTAGAAAAGTGTATAAAAATAAGACCAATTATATCCCTGAGCTAGAGTAAAAAAAAATAAAACCAATTATATCTCTGAGCTACAATATCTGCCACTTAATAAATCCTTGTAAATTTATTGACTGATAGAGGGAGTGAGAGTTCTCATGAATAAAGCTTATAAACTTCAGTTTATGGACTTTGTGACACTTATTTTGGCTCCCTTTCTGAAAGAGATGCTTGGCTATATTTTAAACAGTAAGTGGCTGGATGCTCTCTGATCAACAGGTGCCAGCCATTTTATACCTAAACACCCCTCTTTTTGTCTTGAAGCCAATAGGTACCTCAACAACCTGGAAAATCAAAGAAACCTTACCTTTTTGTAGAGACTCCTCAGATCTCTATACTGCCACATGCTGTTTAGGACCTGAGATGCTGCCTTTACCACTTTTGGAGAGTGTCTGATACAGAAAGGAAAGAGCAAAAAAACCCAATGAATCTTGGAGGCAGGTTATGAAATTTTCAGTATCATTTGTCACGAAATTTTAAAAACATTTTAGCAATTTTTTTGTTTTTTTTTTCACCTTAGTTTAGGGTTTAAAAAGTACATTTTTGTAGGTAATATCACCTTAACCCAATGCAATAAGTAGTATACCTACTATTATCATAATCATCTAACTGAAGTTTAAATGGAAAGTGACTTTGGTGAGAATCCTAGTATTTTTACAAAGCATAGCCCAAGACTCAAACTCAGGTCTTCACTGTTTCCCATTGTACTAGTCAGTCTTAAGAACAACTGAAAAGGTTGTGGTATTCTTCACTGAAAAAACTCAAGTCTCACCATTAGAAATGACTGATCAAGGAGATCTAGTGTAAATGGAAAGAATTTTTCCTTTTTTGGGGGGGAGGTTGAAAATATAAAGAAAATTTAGTAGAATACGCAGAAATACAGTAGAAATTTAATCCTCATTGCAACAGAAGTCTATAGAAATGAATCTATTGCAAAAGTAGGTTGTGGATTTTTTTGGGGGAGTGGTTTTAGTCACATCAATAAGAAGAAAAGTATGTTCATTTGTCTCCTTGAGGTTGGAAGCAGTAGGCTATCACTAAAGATAGGGTTCCTCCTTCCAGTGCTTGCTGGAGAAATGTGTACATGGGAACGTATCCTATGTCTCATGCTGGGAGATCAGGCTTGGGCTCAGAGCAAACTTGGAAACAAGCCTTCGACAGACTTAAGTGTGGGTGGGTATGTAGGTAGTAGCCATTAATAACAATTTAACCTATTATGTTAATAAAACAATTCAAGTTGAATATACTTAAAATCTGCTGGGGTTACATAGTGAGCACATTTTTAAAAAGTTCTGGGTATGCACATATGTGTGTTTATATGTACACATGCACATGCAAATATGGTTAGGAAACTTCCCATTGAAGAAACTCTATTCATGCAGATAATTAGTGATACATAACAACTCATAGATCATCTCTACACCATGAAGACTGGAACATTTTATTAAGCTAGGGAGTTCTGATCATCAGCTCCATCATATGTGCATCTATTAACAAGGACCAATCTAGGTGAGACTCATCATCAGGTTGATTTCAGGGTACCGTTTATTTATTGACCACATCAATTGTGGAATGCTATCTGCCCAGTCTTAGATGTTTTATCTTCATTTGTGGAAGAAGCAATTACACTGATGAAATCATGGGTCCTTGAACTAGTAGACAATAGGATTATAGTTTTAAAGATGGACATCTTTGAAGTAAGTTACCCAGACCAAACTGTATTAACCAATCCATCAATAGCCATTTATTAAGCACCATTTCCCTCCCACCTTTGATTTTTATAGTTAAGAAAAGCGAGATGAAGAAATTAAGGGATTTGCCCAAAGTTATAGAAGCAGTAAATGACAGAGCCAAAATTTGAATCCATTAACTTAGATTTAAAATCTAGCAATCTTTCCAATACTAAAGCACATATCTATATCTATGTCTATCTATATGTACAAATATAGGTATATAAATATGCTTTGCACAGACACATGTACTTACATATGAACATATATGTATGTATTCTGTGCTTCCGATTCTGTAGTACCCTATTATGTCTGGTGCCTTTTTATTCTATTATTTCCTTACCACCCAGGGCCTTCGTTTCTTAGAACAACCTTTTATTTCTTACACTGGAGAATTTCTTCTGGGGGGGAGGGTCTCCATTTTAGGGATGGGTTCAGAATGAGCCTCCTTCATTCTCTACTAGAATTGTTTCTGTTTTCCTAAACATTGCCACCCTCCTCTCCCTTCCATTCCTTTTCCTCCCCTTCCTCTGATTTTCAGATTTCTTTTGTGTATTGTTTCTTTTATAAGGTTACAAACTCTTTAAGTGCATGGACTAGCTTTCTTTCTTTCTTTTGGGCTTGTATTTTTATCTCGAGTGCTTAGCACAGTGCCTCGCACTTAATACGCATTTAATAAATGCTTTTTGCCTGCTTGTTTGTCATAAACATATATATGTAATATATATAATACACATACATATATATGCTAGTTCTTATGAGTTCTCAAAATATTTGCATGAAAGAATGGATATACTATTATAGTGATTTAAATTATACATTGCTTTTCACTGAAAATGTTGGTAATAGCATAGAAACTTATTATATTGAGTAGCATGCTTTATATTTAATATTGAATTACTATGATTTAAGAATAGCTTTTCATCTTTTCACCAATATAAATAATTTCATTTAATGTTTCTGTGTTGACTATCAACATTTTATTGCTTGTATAGTCAACAAAAATACAGTTATATTGTTATTTACCTATCTTACTTAGCTGTTTATCACTAAAAATAGGCAAATCACTGCAGCTATATCTGTAGAAATATTTAAGTAGCAAGAACTAGAATGGAAATAGATTTAGTATGAAAAAAATCCTTTTTTTTCCCAGCGTAATTTCTTTTATGGACAATGACAAAATGGAAGAGACTATGCATAGGTAATGACTAATAAACTGAAGGTTGTCCATTTAAATGCCAATAAATCATAGTATTATCACAACTTTTGATGGTTAAAATGACTTTGCTTTCTTGTTAGGTTTTATTTTTGATACATTAGATTGATGCTATAGCAACTTCTCTTCGAAGTATTTCAGCTACTTTGTGTTGATTCTTTTTAATATGACAAGTGATTATAATAGAAGTCACAATCCAGGACTCTTTTCTGACAATAATCATGAGACTGTGAATAGCATTTCTGCCTAATGGCAAGCTGCAGTGATACAGTCAACATTTATTTCCTATGGGACAGTTAAAACTGCAAATACAAATGGATTTATGAAACAGATGGACAAGACAGAATGTCAATGATGAGTTTTTAAAATGATGTGAAATAAATATCATAAATAAAGGCATAAAGATCTCAAAATAGTGACTATAAGATGATTGCTAGTGGCCAGAAATGACATGATGGTTGGATGAGCTAAATGAATGCAGCTTAACTTATTTGAAGGAAAAAAAACCAGTAGTTCTCAGTAGCTTTGTGGTTGGTTTAGGGATGTCTATCAGAAGCAAAGATCCTTTTAGTTCTAAACTCTATCATTTGTCTTCAAAAGTTATGATGGCCTGTAGCACCCTAATCAATGACAATTAATGAGCCCAGCTAGTTGTAGTGTGGATAAAGCCTTTATTTTTCAGTGCTGATGTTTTTAGTCTTTTTTTATATTTGTAAATGAAACAATAAATGAATTGCCAAATGAATAATAATAATTTTAATCCAATATATATGAAATGGGAGACTATGACACACTTTTATAAATTATTGCTTTGCAATTCTTTTAAAGGAAGAATCAAATTAGAACTAATTTCATTTCAGGTAATAATTTTCCAAGTACAAATTTTGTAGGATAGATTTATAAGCATTTTATAAATTTACAAGGCTGAACTCAATTTTCAAGCTGTATTTGATTCTGAAATTCCATTTTCAATAAAGAATTATTATCATACAAAAAAGTATCTTAAAAGGATATGAGGAAACATTAGCAACTGCAGTTTAGGCATGCAATTGGGTAAGAAATTCTGATAAAGAAATACAGGGTAGTTCAGTTTTTCAGATCACTGAAAAGAATTAACATCCTGAAGTACTATAAGTGATGAAGAAGTTACCATAAATTATGTTGGGATTATAAATATTTGTTTTCACCCCCCAAAAAAGGCAATATAAATTAAAGAACTGATGAGATTGGCTAATTAGTGAGAATATGACCTCTTCTATGAAGTTTTTCCTGATCTTCTCTTTTCTGACTTGGCTTGTTTCATATAGCATACTGTTTATAACATTCGGATCCACTTAGCATGTATTTGAAACAATTTAAAAGGTATTTATTAATCACCTAATATGTGTCAAGTGCTGTACTAGGGAATGGAAAGACAAAAGCAGCTCCTACTTTCATTTTTTCTTTTTTCTTATTTTTTACTAAAGCCTTTTGTTTACAAAACATACGCATGGGTAATTTTTCAACATTGACCCTTGCAAAACCTTCTGTTCCAAATTTTCCTCTCCCTTTTCCCCCTCCCCTAATGGCAGGTAGTCCAATACATGTTAAATATGTTAAAATATATGTTAAATCCAATATATGTATATACATATTTATACAATTATCTTGAAGCAGCTCCTATTTTCAAAAGGATTATACCCTTATCTCTCTCCTAGGAAGAAAACAGCATATAAATAGAAGACAAGTAGACAGATTTAGACATATAATGTATACACTATCATTTCCAGGGAATAAAGAGAGAACTGGGAGAATATGGACAGGTATTTTGTAGTAGATGACTTAAGTGGAACCTTTAGGGGAATAACCAGTTCTAAGACACAACATTCTAGGCATATGGATAGCCTATCTAGGGGTCCTCAAATTACAACCCGCAGGCCAGATGCAGCAGCTGAGGATGTTTATGCCCCCCTCACCCAGGGCTATGAAGTTTCTTTATTTAAAGGCCCACAAAACAAAGTTTTTGTTTTTACTATAGTCTGGCCCTTCAACAATCTGAGGGACAGTGAACTGGCCCCCTATTTAAAAAGTTTGAGGACCCCTGGATGCAATGGGAAACAGCATGCCATGTATGAAGAGCAAATAGGTCAATTTGGCTGGAAAGTGAGTGAGGGCAAGAATTTTGGATTCAGCTGAATGAAAGAGAATGAAGTCAGATTGTGAAAGACTTTAAATGCTAGAGCATTATTTTGCCTTAGTTGTCTTTGTATATATGCTATATGCCTCCTTTAAATTATAAACTTCATAAGGACAAAGAGCATGGCTTATTTAAATTTTGCATGTTCTCTAGCATGGTGCTCTAACCCATATTCAAGTGTAGCACTGAACTGAACAGTATCGTGTCATGCTTGTTATGGTTCAGTTCTCCACTTGCTCTTCATCCTAAATACAGACTATCTTCAGCATCGCCACTGAACTCTATTATTGGATAACAAAGCTTGAATAAAACATCTGACCTTGTCAAAATGTCAGCTATCAAAAGGAGATGGAGCTTTTCACATTATCATTTAGGATTTGAGCCAGATGGAGCAGCTAGGTGGTACAATGGAACACCAACTCTGGAGTCAGGAGAAAGTGAGTTCAAATCCAGCCTCAGACACTTAACACTTATTAGCTGTGTGACCTTGGGCAAGTCACTTACCCCCAATTGCTTTGCCACCCTCCTCAAGAAAAAGAGGTGGGCCATAAGATTTAGAACTATAAGTGTTAACCTTAAAGGTCAGTATAATTCAAGTCCCTTAGATTACTGATGAGGAAACTAAAGACCAGGGAGGTAGAGTACCTCCCCTCATTGACCCCCAAGTTTAAACAAGAAATCTTGGATTCAGACTGAGATGGATGACTCTGAATATCATTCTTATAATATTGTCCACATGCTGTTTTATAATCTTGATTACTTCACCAGATAATTTTATTTCATTGTCAAGATAACTTCAAAGGCAAATGGATCTCTTCTTTCAGGTTTTCTGATTAATATTTTGAGATTCTTACATTACAGAGAAGACTAAACATAGGCATCCAAGCTCTAAAGAGACAACTGAGCTTCCAGGCCTCTTCCAACACACCTCTCACTGAAAGCATATTGATTTCTCTACTTATGAATATGTATAGACATGTCAGCATGTTTTTATGGGCATATGTTTCACTATGATTTTCCTGCTTAAGCAGGAGAGAAACACACTGAGATGACTTCAAGCAGTTGAGACTTTTTAAGTGCTTCTGATGTCATTCAAAGAAGAAAACTGATTTTCTCCTGATACTGAAGCCCATTTCATCCCAAATGTGATACTGAAAGCTACAGCTTAAGCAAGCAATCTCCCCAGTGGCGTTATTACATCAGGGCTTAATGGGGCTTCTCTACTTAATAGGAAAAAAAATTGAATCATAATATTGGATTGATGAGTGACCATGCCTGAAGGTCTCAAGGTCCCTAAATAGAGATTTTTTAAAATCTCACACAATAGTATTTACATTAACATTAAATACAATTATAATGCAGCAAGGAATCCCACAGCAAAAAATCCCAAAACCTTTAGTTTAATAAAAAAGAAGATAAAAAGTAAGAAGAAAAAAGAAGGAAGAAAGGAAAATTAATTTTGTATCTAATTGTGAATGACACTTTTTAGGAAGAAGGAAAATTATGGAACTATTTCCTCTGATGGTAAAGTCTTACTCCTTTCAGCCACTTACTTTGAACCACAAAAATCAGTGGAAGTTTCCTTAAATTTGACAATTAATTAGAATGTAATAAATTGACTCTAACCTCCCTGATGATAGGGATTGTTTGATTTTTTTTCCCCTCTATTCTTCAGCATAGAGTATGGTATCTTACCCAATGGATAGGAGTATGTGCCATAATATTATATCCATATAAGCCTAATCATAAACTGTTATTATACAGACCATTCTAATTTAATTGATATTGTTGTTGCTCAGTCATGTTCATTTGTTTGTGACCTCATTTAGTATTTGAGTCCCAATTTGAACTGAGATCTTTATAATTCCAGGTCGGAACAATCTAATTGCCCTATTAATTAATATTAGATGACATTGAAATAATAATCCTTTGTTTTAACATTTGTTCCTTTAATCAATGGCTTATTCCATTATCAAAATACATGAAGCTAATACTCTAAACTTGATCTTAATTATCACTTTTCATGCTTTTCTTTTACCACTTTGCATCTGCTTCCCCGTCTACTCTCATTTCTGTGGAATAAGATGCCCTCTCAGAATCACTTCTAAACTCACCATCATGCTGCTAACTTGTACCTTGATTGACATCACCTTCATCAGCTAACTTTCTCCTTGACTGGAGGGCAAGGCAGAGTACCAAATTCCTCAAATGCCTTTCTTTATGGAAGGTAACAACTGGATTTAGCTCCTTTCCCTTTGCATCTGCTGCCCTGTCTGGTATCCTGTCCTCCCCTTCCCTTTCCTGCCACCTGTTTTGGGTTGTCTCCCTCTTTGTGTTGTTAACCCCTCCAGGGCAATGTCTTTCCTTTTATGAATTGTATACTCAATATTTATTGGATTAGAATGGACTGAACCTATTATTATAACCTCTCCCCCCCCCCCAAACAAGCCGTTGCTTCAATATTGATGTCATTTCTAGGTTAGCTCGTTGAGAAGTATTATAATATTGTGAATATTATCCAGTACAGTATCTTGGAATCAGGCAAACCTGGTCAAACCTGGTCAAACCTGTGCACAAAGCTTAATCTACCTGGGTCTCAATTTCTTCATCAGTAAAATACAGAGGCTGGACTTGAGGAGGTCCTGATTTGATAGCTCTGATTCTATAAGCTATTCTGTTTGTTTCCTTACTAGAATCTTTATGATGGCTTGTTTGGGGCCAGAACCTTATGAAACAGACATGAATTATTTTTCAAATCTTAATTACTAAGTAGTTTTGCTTTATTATTGGAAATGAATAATGAAAATCTTTCTTGTTTCCTTTCTTTTAACTAGCAATGTTAATTAAGCAAATGATTTACAATGAGGTTAAATAATGCATCTCATAAATAGCCAAGACAAGGCATACTTATTTGAGACCAGTAATAGTTATTTTAAGAAATCCCAAAGGTGTGAAGTAACTTGATAACTTACTTGTCTCCTTTACTCTTGGAAATACCAACCAACTTCTCAATGCCTCCAGCATCCCGTAAGGCCTTGGCATTCTCCATATTCTTAGTTATCACTTCATGAAGAGTACAGCAGATGGCAGTAACTGTGTCATCAGACATGGCCTTGCTGGCTGAATTGTTGCTGTTGTTCCCTCCTGGAAGCCGATGGACCAGGTCTCTCATAGCATACTTGCCTTTGGGAAATAAAAGGAGGGGAATTGTTGAGATGAAGTAGAAGGAAGATGCTAGTGGTTGAAGTTGGGAGAGGCAAGCCCAAGGAAACACAAAAAGCCAAAAAATTTTTTTGAGTTTTGCATCATGGCATATATTTGTTAGGATTATTTTTGATCTTATGTAAGGCAGAGATACAACTCCAAAAGAAAAAAAAAAAAACACAGGAGAGTGAAATGTACTCGTATATACCAGTTTTTAAAAACTGATTTAGTTCTTGTTATTTTATGCCTCTATACTTTTTCTGAAAGAGATGCAGAAAGGGAACTGGGAAATTACAAAAAAGGCCATCATTGAAACAGAAAAACAAAATAAAACAAAAGCGGCACATTGCCTAGTGAGACCTTTAGAACAAAATAAGGATTTTTAAGCTTGAAGTCAAAGGTAAGCAAGTGGACAATTACAAATGTTATAGATATAATTTCTTTCAAGGAACTCCTAGTGGATGCAAAGAAAGGAAGGGAATAAGCATTTATTGAGCAACTGTTATGTACCAGATGCTGAGCGCTTCACAAATCTTTCATTCTGCAAATTTTATTTCAGATTAATGACTGATGGAAATCTTCAAGCTTCCAAGAATACAATTTGAAAACTACTATTGTATCATGTCAAGAATGGTTTACTTGACTAAAAAGACTATGTCAAAATTTATCATTGATTTCAACAAAAGGATGAAATTAAAAAAAAAAACATTTTAACAGCTAACTCATTAATGAATAAGACTATTCAACAAACATTTATTCATTCTTCAATCCATGGAAACATCGTGAAAGAGATGCAAAATTAACCAAATTAAGAGGTCTCTCACATATCTATGTGAGACTAATGATATTATTTTACGTTTTTCTAAGGATGCAATAGTGTTTTATATGGAGGCATTAATGCATATTTATCATAATTTTTCTTTTCTCTACAAGGCTATACATAGTTTATAAGTAGAATATAATTCTTTAGGCCCATGCATTGGTCATTCTTGCCCTAGTCACCTTCTTTCCTCTTTCCTCATTTGACAACTAGGATCAGTTCTTCTCACAAAACCATTCCTATGGTCTTTTGGTTAGCAGATTATTTTACAATTAAAAAACAGTTACCTTAATTTTCTAGTAGTAGAGAGAGACTGAAAAGTTTTGAGCTAATGCCAGAAGCCATTAAAAAGTATTTGGAAAATCATCTAAGAGATTGACAGATTTTTGAGTGCCTTCTATTTCCCATGTGACATTCATGCTAGCACTATAGAATAAAGCAGGGATTTGCTTAGCCACAGCCAGAGGGGCACGAAGATAGAATAAGTATCCAAAGGCATGGAGTGACCTGAGAGATATCCATGGTCAAAAACTCCTCTCTCATTAGCCATATGTTATTTCTTTAATTTAAGATATTGCAGGACCTTGTTCTAATAAAAATACTACCAAAATCACCAGAAACATTAATCCATTAGCCATTAACATTCTAGATAGAATTACATTGTTGGATTATTTTGCCAATTATCTAGCAAGGAAAAGTGAAAATGGGGAGGAGTATATAGCAAAGGGAGTAGAAGTAGGCTTCAATTTAGTGCCTGGAGATTCTTCAAAAGAGGGATCAAAGTGCCAAGTAAAATATTGTTTAAAAAAGGGGAAGGAGGACAGGGTGATGATATTTTAAAAAGATATTTGGAATCAAAAACTCTGGGTTCAGGCCTGACAAGTTATAAGATATGCAATTATTGGTAAGTCACCCAAACTCACTAGAGCCTCTGTTTTCTCATCTGAAAAATGAGGATAATAATGTCTGTTCTATCTTCATTACATGGCTATTTGTGAGGAATGTTATAAATCTCAATAAACTGTATAAAATACGTTATTGGGTTCCTGGCATGGATAAAGGTAATAGAGGAATCTGGGAGCCCTTATCTACTTCATAATTTTGGCCTATGAAATAATAGTATGTTATTATATAATATATTACTATATAATTTATTATATAATGAAATAATTTATTATTGTCTCATTACTATGTAATAATAGTAATAGTTAACATTTATATAGCACTTACAATATGCTAGACATCATGCTTAGCACTTTATAATTATTATCTCATTATATCCTCCCAATAACCCAAGAAAGTAGGGCTCATTAATATACTCATTTTGTAGATAAAGAAACTGAGGCAATCAGAGCTTATGGCTTGCCTTGGGTCACTCAGTTAGTAAGTGCTTAAGGCAGAATTTGCATTTGTATCTTTCTAAATCCAGGCCCAATTCTCTATCCCTTGAATGGCCTCACAGTCTCTATAAAACTTTTCAGAGAAAATACACAGAACGATGGAATCATAAAACCAGAAATGGAAGAGACCGCAGATGTCATCTAGCTCTTATTTAGTAGATGAGGAAATTGAAGCCCAAGCTCACATGGTCATCAAGTATTGGATATAGGATTAAAACTCAAATTCTTTACCAGTTCTTTACTCACTAAACCTATTCCTCATAAATAGATTCTTATGACAACTAATCACAGAAATAGAAAGGAAGTGCCAAGTATATTAAAAAAAATTAGTTTCACTGTTCAGTTCTGATCAGGTTTATTATTATTATTATTATTATTAAGAGGAGGACTTGAGGCTTCAGTTGGCTTGTACAATAATGTTTTCCTCTATTTCAAAAAACAATATGGTAGAGCAGTAGAAAGTCCATTGAATCTGGAGTCAGGACCAGTTTCAGGACATAGCTCTGCCACTTTCCAGAAGGGCAAACCTTGAACAAGTCATTTAACATTTCTTAGATTCAGTATCTTCTTCAATAAAATGAGAATAATAATACTTTCTGATCTCACAGTATTATTATGAGGCTCAGTGAGAATGTGGAAGGGTTTTGCAAGTTATGCAAGCAAACTTCCAATGTTATTCGAGGGTAATGGATTATCATATGAAACATTTAGGGTATCGGTGTTTGTTAAAAAAATAAAAATAAACAAGGACAGCTAGATGGCACAGTAGATAGAGCACCTGCCCTGAAGTCAGGAGGATCTGGGTTTAAATCTGTCCTCAGACACTTAACACTTCCTAGCTGTGATCCTGGGCAAGTCACTTAACCCCAATTGCCTCAGCCAAAATAAATAAATAGCAATATTGTTTGATGCCTTAAAAAACAACACAATCCGTATAAAAGACAGAACCTCTCATATTTATTACATTTACTTGTTCACTACAAAACAGAATAGTGTTCCCTAGGATGTTAAGCTTCTTGTACATGTGTCCTATCTTGTCCTACTATATTCTTGAAGGAAGTACCAGAAACACAAACTCTTTGGCAGTTTCTACCAAGTTGGAATGATTAAGTATAATCCTGACAAAGGACTGTATCTTGTATCTAAGAAGCCCAGCTAAATTAATACAAAGGGCAGGCTGGCCATTAAGTAATATGTATTCCTTGGTCATCAATATGCAGGGAATTACTAACCATTTAACAAAGCTAATTCAATTCATATTTATTGACTTTATTTGTACCTGTACTTGGGCTAGGTATTGGGGTAAAACAAATGAAAAAAATCAATGAATCCATCCATCAAAAAGCATTTAAAAGTATACATCTAGCAGGTGCCATATTCTATATTAGGCACTGAGATTATAAAGATAATATATGACCTCAAGGCATTTATATTTCAATAAAAGAGATTCCCTGTTCTCAAGACTTTTACAACATAGTAGAGAAGACAGGGTATATTCACTATTCTATAAAACATATTAGAATGTCAATCAACGTGAGTTAAGCATCTATATGGCAGACATTGTGTTAAGCACTAGTGATACAAAAAGAGACAAAGGACACCTTTCCGTCTTATCTTTAAGAAATTTAGAATATAAGTTGCAAACATGCAAACAAATTTATACGAAGTACACCACATACAGGATAAATGGAAGTAATTAACAGAGAGAAAGCAATAAAATTAAGAAAGGTTAGGGAAGGCTTCAGGTAAAGGAAAGATTTTTAGTTGGGACTTGAAGGAAGCCAGGAAAGAGGAGAAAGAGCTTTTCAGACATGGGGAACAGTCAGAGAAAATTTCTGGAGCCCAGAGGTGGTCTGCCTTATTCCTGGAGCTACTAGGAGGGTTGGTATAATTGGACTAAAGAGTATAATTTTGGAAATAAAGTATAAGGAGATTGGAAGAGAGGAAGAAGTTAGGTTATGAAGGGCTTTGAATGCCAAATAGAACACTTTATATTTGCTCCTGGAGATTATAAGCAGCCACTGGAGTTTATTGAGTAAGGCAGTGACATCTGGGTTAGATTTTTAAAGAACAGGATTTCTACAAATGAAGAGAGAGTAAGGGCATTCCAGATAAAGAGAATGAAAAATGAGTTGTTTAACTTGGTTGGGCTAAGTGGAAAGATATACTAAAGTTGTAAAGTTACGGGGAAGATGCTTATTATCAGGTTAAAGAGCATGAATTTTATTTGGTAGACAATAAGGAGCCATTGAGGCATATTGAGTAGAAAAGTAATCACTCTAGTGTTAGAATATTTTAATTTTGTATTCAGCAAGTTCTTTTCTGTCATCTGTCAAAACATGTACTTGCAGTTTTAATAGACAAAAAAGTGAATCAAAAGTGGTCATGTACCTACTATCCATGATAAAAATCAGAGCCACAGTTATAGAGGTGAAACATTTGGTTCATTTTACAAAAGAGAAAACAGAAATGAAGAGAGCATACAGAACAGGAAGCGAAATCCTGATCTCTTGATTCCCTGTCTAGTACTATCAATCATTAATATTAGTTGCTGAACCACCAAACAAAGGAACTTTAAGCATCAAGACTATTTTCACTTACACATTGTTTCATACCCACTAGTGCTTGCCTTATAAGGTCATTGTACATGCCAAAGATCATGTGAGCTAAGAGCTACATGGTCTTTTGGTTGTATTATTAAGACATCCAATATTAGTAATTCTGACTTTCTCCTTTCAACATATCAGGCTAAATCTGCTAGCATCAAGACCATTGCTTCTATCAGGATCACAGATTTACTCTTGCTGCTCAGCTAGCTTTGCCGCAGTCATGTCCTCCCACCTGCAGCTTCTAATTCTGTCCTTTCAATTTGGTTATGGAATTGAGCAAATGACAACCTACAGGCAATGTTGGCTTTTTTTTAAAAGATTTTTAATGGAATTGGGGCAGTGCCAAAGTCACTTCTCTGTTTTTCTTTCCTCAGTCATGTTCTGTTAGCTTCTAAACAGCTGTTTTGAAACTTGACATCTTAAACCTAATGAGTTAGCATCCTATACTACTTAATGTGGGGTACTCTTTCTTCCTCCCTGTTTTTCTTCTCCCTCCCACCTCCCTCTGTCTGTGTCTCTCTCCTCTCCCCCTTCTCTCTGTCTCTCCTTCCTTCTCTGTTTCTCTCTTCTGTGTCTCTGTTTTTCTCTCTTTCACTCGTTTTTTCTCTCTCCCTTTCCTCTCTCTCTCTTTCTCTCCTCTATGTGTTTTTCCATCTCTCTCTCTCTCTCTCTCTCTCCCTTCTCTTCCCCTCCTCTTCTCTTCCTTCCCCTCCCCTTCCTCCCTCCCTTTCACTCCTCTCTTCTTTCTCTCTCTGTTTCTCTCCTCTATGTCTGTATCTCTGTCCCTCTGTCTCTCTGTGTGTCTGTCTCTGTCATATTTAGGGATGGGATGAAGAAAAGGAAGAGCTCCAGCAGGAGGAGCTGCTCTAGTCAGGTCTGACAGAACTATCTTTTTTTGGTTCTGCCCCTTATTCAAAGGCTTTGCTTAGCTTGTCTATTTTAGCCATACTGCATCTGACAGGAGATGCTGATATCAAAACTGCTGATAAGGGAGAGATTGAAGAGTCTCATCCAGTCTACGATAGGCAAGGAAGTGGGTAATACAAATGGCTTGGCTGAAAGCCCCAGAATGGAATCTATTTCTTTTTACTGACACCGCTTATTAGAGTTTAGAGAAGACACCTGATGCAGGGAGACTCCACTGAGCTCTTTGGTTTATCTATTTATCATTAATTAAACCAGACATGGTTCTGGCCAAGACACTCTTTTTGTAAGGTTCAGCATACTCGGAGGAGATGTTATCACTTCCACAATTCTCTCAATCTACTTCAAGATGACAGTTTTGAGTTATAAGGGAATTGGATGATTGAAGTTCTCTTTTGTCTTTTTCCCCGTTGGTCGCTGTTGCCAGGGGAAGAGATAATATTAGGCAGGAGATGGGGGTAGGAGGGAGAAGCTGATGAGGTTCAAAACACTTCCTAAAGTTTAGTTGGTAGAATATGTGAACTTCTGTGAGTTTTGTGGCTAAAAAGTAAGCCAATGAATGCAAATAGCTTATAGAGGCTTATTATTTGTGAATAAACATGAATTCTAGGTCCATACTTTATATATCTCTTTCTCAGCAGGCTGAAAGATCTCTTTCAGTATTATCTTCATTATACCGAACATATGTCTGCTTCACATTTCTTTTACATAAATGTATAAATAGAGGTTATGGGCATGAAACAACATGTATTTTCATGTTTAATTCTTTTGCAGCTTTTTTTGGTGGGGGGGTTTCAGTTCTATGATTTTCATCAGCATGGAGAGTTCCCAATGTAAAAATTTCTTCTATTGATACACAATAAATAATATGGATAATGATAAGTATTAGAAACAATGTTTTATAGAAAATATTAGACATATTTTGCTTTAAGACAAAAAGAAAAACTAGGAAAAATGAGTAAGCACATCACATATGCATATGTAGGGGCAATATAAGGAAAACCTAGTTAACAGAACTCTCCGAAAGAGGCAAAAGCTCAGGTGTAAGAGTATCTTTTTTATGGGCCATGGTGGCAAGTTTATTCTATACATTGTTGATGCTGGACAAAAGTTTTCTGTTTGACTTTTTAATTTCTTTTTTTTTTTAGCAAAGAATGCATAATACATAAATATATGTGAAACCATTAACAAAGAAAACATACATCTTAGTGTCATAGGTAGATTATGGAAAGAATAACTGACACAATTCATAGAAGATTTAGATTGGAAAATGCCTGAGACAACAAAAACATAATCCAATTAATTTTCTTAATGCTCTTCCCCCTCACTTTTGACAACATGCCAATATTCATGAGCTTTACTCTTTGATTCATGTTTATACAGAATAAGTATTTATTGGTATATTATGTCAATTCTTTTTTAATGTTTCAGTGAATCAAAAATTAGCCAAATTAGCAAAAGGTATAAAGAGAAGTTCTATATTTACTATAGTTGGAATTTCCAGGAAATGAACTAAACTAAACTACTAAGCGAGCAAGTGTGAAAGGCAAAATTAAGAAAAAACATCATGATTTTTTATGTTTAATTCTTTGTACTTTTTATGGGAGGTAGGGAGGCTTTTTAGCCTCATCAGGGGGAAGAATTCCCAGTGTAATAATTGCTTTCACTGGGACACATTGACAGCTCATATTTATAATTTATAGTCTTAGAGAGTTGCCTGGGGACACTCTAAGGTTGTTAATTTCCCAATATCTATTAGAAGAAGGATTAGAAGGCAGATCTTTCTGATTCTGAATCTGGTCTGCTACTCACTACATTGTGCTTCTCCTTTCTTTGTAGCTAAGTATGTATATGCATGCATATTTAATAATAGGTGACATTTATGCAGAGCTTTAAGATTTTACAAATATCTTATTTTACTCTCACAACAACTCTGGAAGATAGATATTATTAACTCAATTTTACAGATAAAGAAACTGAGGCTGTAAAGTTAAGTGAATTAGGGCTATTAGGAAGTTTCTTAAGCAAGATTTGAAGATTGATGTTCTGGACTCCAGATCCACAACTCTATTCACTATATTAACTAGCTGCCTATTTAAAAAGAAAGACCTGTATTCACACACACACACAAAGACAATCTTTATTGCTATTCAGTCACTTTTTGGTTGTAGGCTATTTTTCATGATTCCATTTGGGGTTTTCTTGGCAAAGATATTGAAGTGGTTTGACATTTCTTTTTCTAGGTAAGTAAAGTGAGGCAAACAGGATTAAGAGACTTACTCATAGTCACAGAGTTAGGAAATGTCTGAGGTCAGATTTAAATTCAAGAAGATCAATGTTCTTGACCCAACATTTTGCACACTGTTTCACCTAGTTAACCATATTGTACATATGTATGAATGTATACATATGCAACTTTTTAACAAAAATAGAATTGTACATTCCATATGAGCAGAATTTATTTACTCACATTAGAGTAACCAATGTTACCTATCTATACACACAAAAAAGATTTAAGCACTCACTAACCAACTGAAATGGAATTATGTCAAATAGGATTACTGACTATGTATGGTCTCTGATACTCAAAAGGCTAATACTCTAAAATTAAATAATCTAATCTATCAATGTGGAAGTCAACAACAAAAATAATAACAGCAATAATACTTTCCGCCCAAAACTCTGGGGTCTTATAAAGAGGAATCTTGGGAAATTCATTGAGGGATTGAACACCTAGTTAAATTTTAAGAATTTCTCACAATGCTAAAAGTGGCAAAAATGAATTAAGGTAGTGAATGGTAATTATAGACAAGAGATAACCTTCATTATATATATGTAAATATATAAAGTTATGTTATATAAGAATAATTATAAAAATTTTTAAAATAACTTCAGCCAATTTTAGCATTTTTGGTGAAGCACCTCTGTGAACAAGAAATAAATTGATTTTTGAGTAGTATTGAATAAGAGCACAGCATCTCATTTGATACATTTTAAGAGGATTTAAATAATTTGATTAAACACCAAGCATGACAGACAAAAATAATAATCTCATTTCATTGCCCAATTTCAGTGGAAAAGAAATGGATGAAAAATTTAAGCTTACTGAAAATAGCTTGAGGGCAAAATCATAGGAAAGAAATTACTTTTATGACAATATTTCTAGTTGGAGAATGTCCCAAGATACTTCTCTTATGGTGATATTTTCAACAAGAAAATGGTGTGGCATATCTGAGATAGGACTGGGTCAGTATTTTCATAGGTAAAGTTTATTTTCAGGAATGGGCACTGAAAAGGGTTCCCTGACCCCAAGTTATTGGACAGAGAATAACAGTGAAATCTTGGTTAATCAAAGGCGTTTGGAAACGAACTAACATTCTCTCCTCTTTTGTTGCCCAAATCTTTTTTGTTTTGTTTTATGAACAGGAACTGGATATTCTATTGTGATTTCTCTGAGAAGGGCTTAAAGGACTTACCCCAGTGCTTAGAACATGTTAATTTATATAAAAAATATATTTATTTGATTAATATATCCATAAAATAAATATGTGTGTGTACATTCTAATCCTTCATAAACACAGGAATGAAAAATGGGGTAATTTTACCAAGAAATGTTCTTTTCAAATACATAAACAAGAGTGCAGAGAGCAAAGGGTGATGATAGAAGCAGGGGATGCTTGACTTCTGTTGTGCAGAGACTGCTCTTGTATTCAATATTCCCTAAACATTGTCTTCCACCTTTATTAATGGAATTTTTTGCATAATTTACAATTATATTCAGCAAGCTTCTTTCCTTTAGGATGCAATTTCTATCCCTATAATAGAAGGGATCTATTTTCCTGATAAGGGCAACTAAAGCAATTAGTAGTAACATACTTAGGCTGCTGGATACTGGCCATTTGTCCATGCTATAGGTCATCCCAGTGACAAGAATACTTCACAATGAAATATATGTCAGCATATATCTATCACCAGAAAAATGGCTCTTGCAGAGAAAAACAGAATCAGACAGCAGTGTTCACTTTTTTGCCCTAGAGACAGAACTTCCTCTTTGTAGCAAATGTGGGAATGCTCAGATATTGATTTAGCTAGGGGTACATGTTTAAATCAATATGAATTAAGACCTATTTTTAAGTGGTGGAACATTTGGTAGTAGAGTGATGTGTTAGCATAATAATAATCACAATAATGCAAGAAGAGGTTGGTTCTATAGGAAGATAATGAAATTTGGTGAATAATAATTAATAGTTAAAATTCTTCTCCTCCATCTTAGAATTATAGAGTTTTTGGAAGGCATTTGTTTCTTTAAATTTACCTAATAGAATTCAGAGACCAATAACGAATAAAGATTTATGTGGGGGTGGGGTGGGATAATAGAAGGAAGGGTACCTGGTATTATAGTTACAAAAAGTTCAAGTGGAGATCTAGGCCGAAGGCATCCCTCGTGTGTGTATGTGTGTATGTGTGTGTGTGTGTGTGTGCGTGTGTGTGTGTGTAAAGCCATGTGACTTTCTGAGTTGTACCAAGAAACTTTCTGAGATGATACAATACAGTAGAATTGGCTAATATCATTATCAGACAGAATTTCCTTCTATATGCCCTAATGAAATTATAGTTCTGGACCTCCCAATACCAAAGAATAGACAATGAACTTATAAAACATTTAGAAATTTAAAAAGTTATTTTCATATGCATTATATAATTTTATAGGATCACATACACTAGAAAGTACAGAGAGATCAGGAAAATTTCTATGTAATGTATATTCTCTTTGAAGAATTCAAATAAACTTAAAACATTTCTCCCCTTCTACTATCTAGAATAGTTCTTTTGCTGAGAAGTCATCATTAAAAAAATTAAATTTTTGAACTTTAATTTTATTTTTTATTCAGAATTTAATGAACACCAAAAAGGAGAAAATAAAACAAAAAAGATGACTGTGTGTGGAAACATAATCTCAAATTTAAATATTTATTAGTTATGGAAAGCCCCTTAATCTCTCTGAATCTTTTTGAAGCTCTTGGAAGCCAGAAAGCTATTTCCTTGTCTTTGTATCTGCAGTATCTAGTATAGTACCAGGCATATGGTAGTTGATTAATAAATGTTTGTTTACTTGAGAAAATGGGCTTAATACTATTACATAACTCATTTCACAGACTTGTTGTATAGAAAGTAATTTGTAAGTGATAAAGCACTAAATGTGTTATCCATGATTGACACATGCTTACAGAGATTACATGGAGAGAATGGGGGGAAGGAAGAATGGGAAAAGAGCAGAGAGAGAGAGAGGGAGAGAGAGAAAGGAGAGAGAAGGGAAAGAAAGTGAGAAAAAGAAAGAGAAAAAGGGAAAGTAAGAAGGTGAGGGAGGGAGACTGGAAAAAAAGAGAGACAGACACAAAGACAGAGGAATGGGGCTGGAGAGACAGACAAACTGGTACTCAGGAGGAGGATTGGGAAAAATGAAGCTAAAAGATTTTAAAGAAGAAGTTAGAGAAAAGGGTCTTTCTGAATCATTCAGAAACTTTTTGATTTAAATATTACTAATGATACAATGAAAAAATGCTTGATTATTGAAACGGGACCATGTAATAGGAGCTAGTTATTGACATGAGCACCTATACTACCCAATAAAAGCACTCATTTGTTTTAGACTGGCTTATCCCTACTTATTTCACTTGTTGTAGAAAAGTTGTAATGGTATATATAATCAATACCAAAGGGGAACTTGATCAAGAAGATCTCCAAGATGTCAAATAAGAAGCACTGTTTCTCTTTTTAAAGGTAAACATTGTTACTGGTATTTCCTGACTATTTTGACTCTGCTTCAGGGATCCCAGAAGCTGATAAAAGCTTACCCACTTTTGCCTTATTATGGCCAGAACAAGGTTTTCACATGACTTCTTGGCTGCCTGTCTTCTGCTTATCCTTATTCTCTCTCACAAGAATGTGGATTTTACTCCTGGGACCTTGTGATATATTATATTGAGCTTTTTAAAGATCTTGCCTAGAACCAGACCACTTTGCTGCGGCTATACCACCCCACCCCATCTAGCTCCCTTTCATATATTGCTCTCCCCTAATAGAATATTGGGATTCTCTTTATTTGTATCCCCCAGCATCTGGCACTATGTAAGCAATTAAATGTGTTTCCTTCCCTTCCCTCTTTCCTTCTATCCAAAAAAACATCAAAAATAGGCTGCTGTTTAGGAGAATACATTCTGAAGTTTTCTTTAGAACATCAATTGGAAGCATTTGACTTCTACTTCCATGTAATTTACATTTGTGTTAAGTCTGAATGAGTCTAAACAGCCAGCAGGAAGGTCCAACATAAGTCTCTTCCCAGAAGATGGGGATAGGACAGCTGCCTCCGCTCCTGCAGGTAACTTATCTCTGTGACAGTCTGCTTTCTCATAAACAATAAGTTACACTGATGGAAAATCCATTCCTTCTGGGAAGATTGTTTTTTAGCAGTGTCACCTTCAAAAGCGAACAAATCCCATGTGCTGGTTCTGGCATCAGCCAAATTTTACTACCGGTATATATTCTGCTATATGACTAATCAGAATGAGAAGTGTAATATCTACAAGGATAACTCTAAGAAACATGCAGGTGGCTTGCACATAGTGTAATAATTAGTATTGAATTACTGAGGTCACAATGAGCCTTGTCATGTATAAAATAAAAGGAAAAAAATCTTAGGAGTTTTTAATCATCATCCAGGAATCTTTTTAGTTCACACCTCCCTTCTTTAAAAAGTTAGGAAATTGTGACTATACTCACAAGGAATAAAAAACTGATTCTTGGCTTCGGGGACTAATGCTGAGGCTTGTTGTATTAAAATATAAACCAGAACAATTCCATATATTATCAAAATATCTATTACATAAAACAAAATGTTCATAGAAAAGCTATTTGCTTTTTCATTGACAAGCTGCTACCAACTAGTCAAATTGGCTGCCTGTACTCCAACTTCTTTACTGGAAAACAGAAGAAAGAAGGGGATAGTTCAGTCATGGTGAGTCTAGATAAGTTAAGACATATCTAGGATCATTAGTGGCTCTATTTTTGCTCATGTAAGCAAGGTTGTCCTAGCAAAGGAAAAGGAAAAGCAACCTATGACCCCTGAGGGAAATGTAGATGACACTCCTGTTTCTCATCACATGCATCTTTTTATTGTCTTTTTCTTCCTTCCTCTTCTCAGATTTTCTCACTATTTCATCTGATATCTCTTTCTTTTTTATTCTCTATTTTCCTCCTCCCCTGTGCTTATGTCTTTGCAGGGTCTACAAATACCAATTTCCTCTATAGAGCTGAAGTTTTTAATCATTTATGTGTCATGGACCCCAGTGGCAACATGATAAAGCCTATACACCCCTTCTCAAAGTATGTTTTAAAATGCATAAAATACATAAATTACCAAGGAAACCAATCATGTCAAAGTAAAGATGGAAGTTTTATACATCCATGTCCATAGATCCCTTGAAATCTACAGAGCTCACAGAGACCAGATTAAGGACTTTTTGCCCTTTAGGGACACAGGACATTATCCCTCAATATGTAATGGTCACTTGAAGGATTCAAAAACAGCAATAATAAATCAAATCAATTAAATTCACGTGCTATATACTGATTGTATAAAGATGTAAAAAAATGCTAGTGTCCATCCTTAAGGAGCTCAAAGACAAAGGGGAAGGAGGAGGAATCTAATACCCAAACAAATACATGGAATGGAGAGGAAGGTGGGAGATGCAAAGGAAAAATCCAATGCCATATTTCACTCCACTTTGCATCTTGCCTATATCAATAGGTGGAGGATGCAAAGGTAGCATCTGAGCTGAGCCTTGAAAGAAGAGAAGAAATTTGGCAGTTGAAGAAGGAGAGAATACATTTTAAGCATGGGGGACAGCCTGCAAAAATGCATGAAGAGAGTATCTAGGTAAAATTAGAAAATAGCTGGTAATTATGAGGTAAGAAAGGGAAGTAGAATATAAATTGAGGCTGAAAAGAGTCAGAAATTAGGTTATGGAAGGTC
This sequence comes from Antechinus flavipes, assembly GCF_016432865.1. Classification (NCBI taxonomy): domain Eukaryota; kingdom Metazoa; phylum Chordata; class Mammalia; order Dasyuromorphia; family Dasyuridae; genus Antechinus; species Antechinus flavipes. The sequence goes on from NC_067398.1 coordinate 397,481,246, forward strand.
TTTGATATCATGCTAATGAGTCTTTATTTGATCTTAGAAATCTAGTACTGAATCTAATCAAGAAAACCATTGAATATTTTTTGGGCAAGAGAGTAATACAGATTCATTTATACATAATGGGTAAAAGAGGAGAGACAGGGGGAAAATGAAAGATGAAGGGAGAGTGACAGAAGGCAGAAAGACTAGTTACAAAGTTATTACAAAAATCTAAGAAAGAAAAGTTAAAGACTTTGGACTACTCTGGGTGCCTTTATGTGCAGAAGGGAGACAGATGTGAGAGATGCCATGCAGGTGGCATGTCATATGTTATTGAAAGGGAAGAGTCTTCTTGAAGGCAGCAACTATCTTTGGCCTCTTTTTCTATTTCCCTTATTCAGCAGCATGCTTTACACATAATATCGTAAGGAGTTTAATAAATGCTTACTGAATGATTGATGACTCTGAGGTTTTAAGTCTAAGTGACTAAGAGAAAAGTGATCTCAATCAACAGAAATAGTAATGTAAAGACTCTTCTAGTAAATAATTTAATTTTCTTTTGAGATCCACTGAAATGAAAACTTAATTAAAATAACATGTGTAGAAAAAAAGAGAATGGGGATTGGAATAAGACCTAGCTCCTCTAGGTAAGAGCTGTATGGTGCTGAAAAAGTCATTTAGCTTCTTTGAGATTCAGTTTATTCATCAGTAAAATAGATATGGTACACGCATCACATACCTCAGAATGCTGCTGAGAGTAAATGGCTTTATAAATCTTGAAGTGCTATATAAGCAGGTTGTTATTATATCTCATTGGTTCTCTATATGTTCAGGAACTGACAATATGAGCAGCGATTTCTTTTCTAAGTTCTTATTTGAGAATATGAAATTTTTACCATCAAGAAAAACCTGAAAACAAAGTTTTAAATTATGTCTAACTCCTTTCTATTGAGTTATTGTCATAAATTTTGAAAGGATTAATTATGCTTCCTTTCATTAATTCATATTTAGTAGTTTATGACATCTCCAGGAAATAAGTAAAATAACAAGAGTTTTCATCCCTAAAATTAAAGACTACTTAGATACAACACAAAGGTTGCTAAATAAAATGGTAAATATATGACTAAAGACAGAAGAAAAAAGGACAGCTTTGTCTTTCTATAGCAGCAGTTTTCAAAAGTATTTGTCTCAGGCCCCCTTTTCACTCTTAAGATTTTACTCTTAAAAAATTAATGAGGACTCCTAAAGAGCTCTCATTTAAGTGGGTTATATCTATCAATATTTACTATGTTAGAAATTAAAATGTTTATTCAAAACAATTTTGATTTTGCATATTTTCAAAAGGAATACCCAGAGGCCTTTGGGCTATACTTTGAGAACATATACTTGAAGAATTTGAAAACTGAAAATTTGAGATTCCTATTCCATAGGAATAAAAGCATTTCTTTTTCTCTTATGCTTAAGGATGAAGGAGAGATAAGAGAAATGAATGAGAAAAGTTTACTTATGTCTCAAGCATTTTAAGGATTGTCATAAGAAAAAAGAGATTGAGTCTCTGCTTGATTTCATAGGGCACACTTAACTTTCTTACACTTGGAGCTATTTGAAAGAGAAATGGGTTGCCTTTGGAGGTAATTTAGTTCACCTCACTTAAAGTCTTCAAAGACTGGATGATCACTTATCAGGTATGTTGTAAAGGAGATTCCTTTTAATGTACCAGTTATAGTAGATGGCTTCTGAGATCCATTCCAATTCTGTGTATAACAGAGGGGGGATGATCAAAGGGATGGTTTCTTGGAGGAGTTTGGAAGGGATGGTATCAAGAAAACAAACAAGGGGGTACAATTGGCAAAAAGAAAGGCATTTCTTCTGCCAATACTGGAACAAAGAGAACAGAGTTGGATAGGGATAGCAGGGGGGCAATGTAGAGAAGATTTGAGGAAGGGAATAAAGGAGAAGGGGGAGCTCCTTTCAAATGCCCTTGATCTTTTCAATAAAGTAGAAAATGAGATACTGTGGGGGAAGGGTTAAGAAGATGGCTTCAGGAGGGAAAGAAAGAGTTAGAGCAATAACTACTGAGAGTGTTGTAGAGAATGAAAAAGGAAAGAATAGAAGGATTGCAGTGCATTTACAAAGACCCATTCAATGTTAAATGCTTGAAATATAATATTATAAATACCTGTGTTTTTAAATTATTAAAAGTTCATGTTTAAAGATGACTTTGGAAGAAGTCACCCTTAAAAACTACATGATTTTCATATAAACAGTGGAAAACATTGTATTATTTAAATGTCTTTTTTTTTTAAGTCTGCCTTTACACCAGTCACAAAAGGCAAATCTTTGAATACATTTTAACCTTAATCTCAAATATTAAGTTGCTTACATTTGAACAGATAAACATGACAGAATATATAAAACTACTTATAAATCTGAACTTGCAAAATAAAATTACTCATTTATACAATATACCCTTGAACCTTTTTTCTTTTTCTTTTCTTCTTCAATGTTGATATTCTCTAAATCCCCCCATTCATGATTTTGTTATAAACTAATTCTGTGTTTCTTGGGTATTTCAGAATGAGGTGATTTTCATACAAAATTAATGATTTAACTTTTGTCCTTGAATGAGGTAAAATCAAAGGAATCCAATGTGTTTATAATTCTTGGTATAGATTATGTATCTGATATCTCAATAAATATTAATTTGTTCTGCTTTAATACTGATACAATGAAATTTTAAAGCATACGGTTATTCATCTTCCAATCACTAATTTATAAATGCAGAAAAGGATCAAACTACATTAAAAAAAATCATCTTTTTGACCAGAAAACTAAGACATTTCTTAGATGGAAAAAAAGCTACTCTTTGAAAATATGCTTTATTTAGAGCTGTAAATTAGCTTAGGATATTTGTTATTCCTAAACCTAACATTATTATTTTTTAAATTTCTATTATCAACATCAAAGCTTAAGTATATTTTTAGGTAATACTTTTGGTTACCTAGGAAACCTGAAGACTGTATGTAGGGTGAGAGAAAGAGTTCAGAAAGAATTTGCTACCACTGTTGTTTCTGGGATTTACTCTCCTGGTGTAGGCAGCTGTCCCAGCAGTTGTACAAAGCACATATCTTAACCACTGGAAAGTTCTTTGGAAGCAGCCACCACATAATGAGATTAAAGAGAGATTTAATCAAATATGGAGGACTGCAAAATAAGCAATTCCATTCTTAGATCTTATTTTTACACTTATTTACAGATATTGAGTTGTCCTTCATATACAGAGAGGATGCTACTGAGGGAATGTTACTGATTTCCACTAGTGGTAATTTTTAGCTACATTCAGGTTTTGCATGAGTTTGCCTACGGGAGAAAGGGTGAAAAGGAAGTAAATTATATTGCTTGTAAGAGGAGAGGGACATTGGGTAATTGGGCTGATTTCAATATCTGGGGATATATGAGACACAGAGAAGGGATTACTGAGTTGTTATGAAGTATGTGTAGTTGGCTACTCTTTGTGACAGCCATGAGCTCTGTTTTGAGGAGCTGGATAAAGAATGTTTTGTTGAAGGATCCCTGAAGTCTCATATACTTTCCATGTTTCTTTAAAATGATAAAAATCTTCAAACTTTATGCCTCATACGCTTTCACAGATTTTGCCTAGTTACACTGACAGAATACAAAGGTAAAAGGTATGTGTGACTTATTTTACAGTCATTCTACAGATTCACACTTGATCTAAGTAGAAATATTCTAATACTGAGGACTATCCAAACCAGAACAGACCTCCTCAGGCTAGATTCTTATACACTAGCAATCTTAAAGTGAAGATAATTGATGACTAGTTGTAAAGGATGATATAAAGAGGATTCTTGTTCAGGTATTGGTTGGATTAGATATGACCTTAGGTTCATTCCAACTCAGATTTTATTATTCAAAGTTTTTTTTACTATCCATGTAGTAAAAGTATAGCATATTCAAGAACTGGGCCTAGAGTCAGGAAGATTCTTCTTTCTGAGTTCTTCAGATATTTACTGACTATATGATTTGGGGTAAGTCATTTAACTCTGTTTGCCTCAGTTTCCTCATTTATAAAATAAGTGAGCTGGAGAAGGAAATGGCAAACCACCTTACTATCTTTGCCAAGAAAACTCCAAATGGGGTCACAAAAAATTGGACACAACTCAAAAACAACTGAACAAAATATCTAAATAATAACAATGAAATATATATCTACATATGTATATACATGCAATCACACGGAAAAATGAATAAGTTTAAATATCAATTGATTTGGATGTTGCAAAAACTTTGTACTTGAAAAATGAAAACACTGTATCACAGTATTTCAAGGATTTGTGATTTCATCATAGTAGGTACTCCCTCCACATATGCAGGTTTGGAGCCCCTCTTTGATTGTGGAGATGGTCTTCCACAGTTTTTGCAGCTGAAAAATTCATTACTCTTCAGCCAAATTGGTAATGAGTCTCTCTCCAAACTTAGTTATTCCTGCCTTGGGAAATAGATATGTAGGTCATTCCCATACTATCCATTATAATAAGGGTATGTTTCTGATAATACTCTTACATATAAATGGCAAGAAACAGCTTCACATCTGACATTTTTAGTCCTTCTGTTATGACATTTTATAGAACTTCACTGCCTTATGCTGGAATTTTGTGTACACAATTATTGTCTGTCGTGATTCTCTAGACTTGAAACTTGAACAGAGTTATAGGTATCTTTGCTTACATTAAAATTCCTAGCAAACTTTTTTGCACAAAGTATCAGTAAATGACTAAATGGACACATTTTTATGCTAATTATGTGAAAATGATATAAAGCACAACTTTTCTTAAAGGCACATATCTTAGATATATTATGCCTCTTGGTGCTTACATTGCAATAAAATTTACATGCTAAATTTATAAGACACAGAAGTGAAACAGATGGCAAATGATTCACTGCCTCATTGAAATGATATGCCATTATTTTTCATGAGCTCAGAGAATACTGGTAACAGATACAAAAATGATAGTCCAGTAGGTAAATGAGTTTAGTAGACTGCTCCTTGCAAATAACATTGACACATTTAAAAATTGTCTCAGCTATACAAATCTTTAGATTTTGCTTAAATGATTTATATTGGATGTTTTTGCCTTGCCACACATTCCACCTCTGTCTTTATTCCCCAAAGTATAGTTACTGAGTTCTTTCCTTTCCTTCTCATAATGATGATGGCAGAGGAAAGGTTCACTGAATAGCTAGAAAATGAATCAGTGATCACAAAGGCATAGCTTCATCAGAACAGGTCATGCCAGATTAACCATGTTTCCTTTTTATGACAGGAATACTAGACCAGTAGAACAGAAGAATGCTGTACATAACAGTATATGTAAATATTAACAAAACATAGAACAAAGTCTCTCATGTTTGCTTTTGGGGAAAATAGAGAAGAGAGTTTGTGAATTTTGAACTGGTTGTCCACTGGAAGGAGGTTTCTAGCAGAGCTTCCAAAATATCAGTGTTTGGCTCAGTGCTGTTTTAACATTTTCAACAGTGAATTGGATGAAGGCATATGTGGCAAGCTTATCCAATTTATACATGACACAAAGCCAGGAGGGAACATTAACATGTTGAATGACTGTTAGAATCCAAAAAAATCTTGACAGGCTGAAACACTAGTTGAAACTAGCAAGATGAAATTGAATAGAAACAAATGCATGCTTTACAATTGAGAGTTAAAACAATAAGCATAACAAGATTGAAAAGACGTGGTGAGACAGAAGATCTGGGGATTTTATGGAAATTCTAGTTCAAATTGGGTCACAGGCATGTTGTGTATAATTGCCAGAAAAGCCTAATATAACCTCAAGATGTATGAAGAAAAGTATAAGTCCAGGAAGGACCAGGAAAGTGATAGTTCCATTGTTCTCCATCTGATTAGACTGCATTAAATAAAAAAAGACATCGGGAAGTTGGAGAGTATCCTAACGAAAGGTGCAAAGACGGTAAAAAATTCCTTGGGATTCTAACATATAAACAATCATTGAAGGAATAGGAGACTTTTAGCCAAGAGATCTCAACTCTTCTTCTTTCTCTTTCTTTCCTCCTCCTTGTTTTCATTTCCCTTTTATATTTTTTGCCTTTCTCCATTTGAATGTAAGCTCCTTGAAAGCAGAGGCTTTCTTTTTGTTTGTATTGTATCTTAATTGCTTAGAACCTACATTCCAAATGCTTGTTGACTGAAGTGAAAACAAATTTAGACTTTCTAACAACTAAGGCAAATTTTCCTAGTAATTTGAGCTGTTCAAAAGGGGGAATGAGCTGCTTTAGGAAGTGGTGGATTCTTGATTACTAGGGATGTCCAAGAAAGACTGGATAATCATTGTGCATGTTATAAAGGAGATTCCCATTTATGTAAGTGTTTGATTAGTTGATTCTTCTGAAAATTTTTCTAAAATTATGAGTGTGTTTTTTGTAAACACATATATAATAATGCTTTAAGGTTTATAAACACCAAACTCTACTCATATCTGTAACTTTATAAAAGAAAAACCTATATACAAAATTGCTCATAGGAAATACACTTAGGTCCTTCAACAACAAAATTTTTATGAAAAAAAAAGAAAAAGGAGAAGCTCTGTTATGTGCTACACCTTTTCTTTGAGCAGCTATGTGATTATTTTGCTTAATTTCACAAGCTCAAGACCTATGGACCATTCTTATTGCCATAGGTAGGTTATATTTTAGTACCTCATTTGCATTGAAATATTCATTTTGCAGTTCTCCCTACACTTCTGCTAAGTTGTCATATTCATTTTTTTCTACATTTTTCTTCTAACATCATTGATAGGCAATGAAGTAACTGCTTTTCATTGATGGGGTGGTACATTTTCCTCTCAAGGATCCCAAAGGGCTTTGATCAACTGCTGGTGTGATAACTCACCCAGTCCTAAAAAATGCAGCTACCTCTAGAATGGATCCTGACATCTGTTTAATAGCCATAGCACCATCAGGCACTAGTTAAGGGCAGTAAATGCAGTAGAATACAAGAGCTAATTGAAACTGAAGGGGATTTTGGAATGGGAGCAAGCAATTAGCCACACTGGAATTTGTCCAGGGCAATGGGCCATACTTTTGTGAAAAATGGAGACTCCCTGGCTGATTTCAATAATCTGGGTGGGAATTAGAGATGGGCTGACAAAAACCTTCAGCCTACACCAATTATTGCTTTAAATATATCAGTAAGATGTAGATTCAATCTCCTTTCTATTTGACAGTCATTGTTCTTTGGTTCTATCTAAGTAAGAAAGACTAAGAAAGATACAAGACACACACAAGTGTTTTTTTTAAATTATAATCCAGCTCATTTATGGCAGAAAATGTTTCATCATAACACTGGGATAGTGTGAATATAATAGGGTTTATATTAAGTATTAGAATTTTATTTACATAACATTATTATTAGTTATTAGGCTACCTTTGCAACCTAGAATTCTGACTAGTTTCTAATATATGAAAGACATTAATACTGTGGGATTATTTTAAGGTTGAACTCTGCAGGTTTACAATGACAATGTAGCATTTATGTAGTGTTTTAAGGTTTGCAAAACACTATATATGCATATACATATCCATCTATCAGTTTTTATATAATCTCATTTGATTCTCATAATGACTCTGTGTTGTGATACTATTATTATCCCCTTTTTACAGATGAGCAACCTGAGGCTGAGAGCAGGTCAGTGACTTGCCCGGAGTCACATAACTGGTAAGTATCTGAAGTAAGATTCTAACTCACATCTTTTTTGATTACATGTCTAGTTCTCACCTAACCTACCCAAAAGGAACTTTTTCTATAGGTAGTGGGGGAAAAAAAAACATTGTATGATCCAGGCTTCTAGGAATTCATAAACTTTAGAGCTTAAAGGGAATTTGTGGATTATATAACAAGTATAAATGATATTTGAACTCAAGATTTTCTGACTCCAAGTCCAGAACTTATATCTACTATATCCCCCTTATATCCACCATACTACTCAGCTGTCCAAATAAATGATATAAATAAAACAACTTAAAATGAATGTTAAAAGAAAAAGGCATATTTGCTTTCCCTTTAAAATTTTTTCCAAGTTTATGCATATTTTCCTCCTACTACTGTAGGGCATTCAATTACTGATTATTTCAATGATTGCTTATGACAATATTTATCTCCTCTTTCTCGGAATTCTTATAGTACTGAATCTGTAGCATTCAATGAGCACTTCTTTAGCATTTTGAGAGATTATATATGTGCATACATACATATATGTGTATATGCATACATAAAATATGAAAACATACAATACATACAATACTTTTCAAACCTTAATATGGTATATAAATATCAGCTATTAGCATTTTCTTAAATTTATATGTATTAACATGTGTATGCTATAGGAATAATGTATTATGTATATATACATGTTGTTCAGTTTTGTCTGAGGTTTCATAACCCCATTTTGGATTTTCTTGGCAGATACTGCAGTAGTTTGCCATTTCCTTCTCTAGCTCATTTTATAGAAGTCAAAACTGAGTTAAACAGTGTTAAAGGACTTGCTCAAAATCACACACCTAGTAAATGCCTGAGGTCAGATTTGAATTCAAGAATTTGAGTTTTCCCAACTTCAGACCTGTACCTATCCACTGTACCACCTAACTGTCATGTATGTCTGCATGAATGTATGTGTGAATGATGCGCTAAGAAGGCAACTAGGTATTATAGAAATTGCCCTAATTTTTCTGATCTAGGTTCCAAAATGCACTGTTCTGAGCCCAAATTCAATGCTTCATCTACTACCCCCATCTTGGTTATAAAATTGTAATTTGCTTTTTAATAGTACTATACTGCTACAAAGCTCTCTCTTTATGGTGTTATCAGTTGGAGTATTAACCTCTGTGTCAGGGACATACCTGGAGTTTGGTCCTACTGGGATCATGTACTGGCCTTGTGAATTGGGCTGTTACTTCCTTCTAAGATGCCCCACAAAGGATTTCTTCAGGAATCCTTTGGTGGAGATATTTTCCCCTACAAATGAACTCAAAGATTTGGGAATATATTTTCTCCAGAAAAATGTGGTGAGATAATTAACACATTACTTTCCCACTTGTATTCAAATTGTATCTTGTTTTCCTCCTTCCCACCTTCTAGTCAGTATAGTGAGTTTTTAAGTAGTCAATCTAAAGTAGAAATTGCAAAAAATTAAAGACTGCAAAGGGAAACATGGAAGTCACTTATAGATTGGTCCCAAAGATCAAGGAAGCATAATTTATAAACGATCATAGATTAACCAAACATCACATCCTGGTAATATGTGCTATATCAAAGAAAACAGTTTAGATGTTGCTGTCAGGGCCTTTGGATCCTATGATATGTAAATCTTGGATAAGCTCTAGACATTCTCAGCAAGACCAAAGAACACCAAATTTTACTGATAACCTGAGATGATATGTTAACTTTAAAGACAATATGCTAACTTTAAAATTTTACTGATAACTTTTAGATGATTTGTTTATGTTAATGATTAACTTCAAGGAGCCACAAATAAGTGTCTTCTGAAAAAAAAAACCCAAAATAACATATATATATATATATATATATATATATATAAGGTTTCCAACTATTCCTCCTCCTACCACCTCCCACAGCAGTCCTCCTCCTGAATTTGGGGTCATGCTGCTGAGTGTTCCCAACAATAATCCATGAATGATTTTCTATGACTTTGTTCCTTCCTATCTTCTTTCCCATGCTGTTTGCCTGTACCACCCCATTCTTATCCCCAAGCTCTCCTGCCATTTGCTTCTGTCCCCCTTCCCCAACTTGATACTGCTCATCTATGTACTTTTTGTACCTTAATCTAAGTTGCCTGTAGTCCTACTTTCATCCCTTATGTCTGAACATAGCTTAATAGGAGGGATTTGAATATCCATTCTACTAGGAATCAGCTTTGTGACCATGATCAAGTCAGTTTTTCTAACCTCACAAGGTTCATATCAGGGAAATATTTTGTCAACTATCAAAATGACCCATAAATATGATTTTTTTAAATTAATGGATCATTCAATTATTGTTCTGTAAGAAATGACCAACAGGATGATTTCAGAGAGATCTGGAGAGACTTACATGAACTGATGCTAAATGAAATGAGCAGAACCAGGAGATCATTATATATGGCAACAATAAGACTATACAATGATCAATTCTGATGGAGGTGGCTCTATTCAACAATAAGATGATTCAAACCAGTTCCAATTGTTCAGTAATGAAGATAGCCATCTACACCCAGAGAGAGGACTATAGGAACGGAGTGTGGACCACAACATAGCATTTTCACTCTGTTATTGTTTGCTTGCATTTCTGTTTTCCTTCTCAGGTTTTTTTTTCTTTCTAGACCCAATTTCTTGTGCAGCAAGATAACTGTGTAAATATGTATATATGTGTGTATATATATATATATGCATATATATACATACATAATACACACATACATATATTGGATTTAACATATATTTTAACTTATTTAACATGTATTTGAACTACCTGTCATCTAGAGGAGGAGGTGGGGGAAGGAGGGGAAAATTTGGAACAGAAAGTTTTGCAAGGGTCAATGTTGAAAAAATTACCCATGCATATATCTTGCAAATAAAAGGTGTAATAAAAAAATGGTTCACTCTTAAAAATTTTTTCTTTTCAAGTAGAATGGAAACTTTCTAAAGATATAAGAAACATATAATTCTGTACCACTATATTATCTGTTATTGTTGTTCAGTCCTTTAAGATATATCTGATTCCTTGTGATCCTGTTTGGGATTTTCTTGGCAAAGTTACTGGGAGTGGTTTGCCATTTTCTTTTCTAGCTCATTGCAAGTACACATGCGGAACTGAAGCAAGTTGTGTTAAGTGACTTGCCCTGAGTCACTTAGTAAGTATCTGAGGCTATCTTTGAACTCAATGTCTTGAGGTGCAGTGTTCTACTCACTATGCCATTTAGCCACCCGTAATACCTAGTTTAGTTCTAAGCATAGAGTAGATAATCCACAAATAATTGTGATTGATTAGATTATTGAAGAGCTTTTCCTCTTATTGACACTAGGGCAAAGTTTAATTTAATAAAAATTAGATGCCTACTATGTGCCTGATAGATGTGCTATGAATAATAATGTTTCATGGACATGAATGTATGATGTAATACAGACCTAGTAATACTAATCCTAATAATAGAAAAATTTGGCATGAGTGCCATAAAACATTGACTTCAACTTAGAAATCATAAAGGGACACTTTAATGATCATCTGGTCTAAATTTTTCTTTTGAAGAAAAAGAAACTGAATTTCTGAGGGAGTAGTGGGCGAGGTTAAGGGAATTGCCAAGGTAATACAAGTATTAGCTATTAGAAATAGAATTTGAATCTGGTTCTGATTTCAAAGCAAATGTTCTTTCTACTGTACCATCTTTACTCTTTGCTTTACTTAATAATAATTTAAAGTATTTAAACATCAGCAAGATACTTTATATATGTTTATACATATATACATACATACATATATATATACATATATATATATACACACACACACACACACACACATTCTCATATGTGTAGATATAGTAATCTGATATTTTATCCACACAACAACTCTAAGAGGTAGGTGCTATAATTATCCTCTTTGTACAGATGAGGAAGTAGAGGTCTGGAAGGATTAATTCACTTGCTCAGATTCTCAATGCTAATAATTGTCTGGAGGTAGAAAGAGCTAAAACCCATGGCTTTCTGACTCTAAAGGAAATACTCTCTCCATTATGTTCCTGAAACATCACATGTCAACTCAACTCATTTTACAATTGAGGAAACCAAGACTCAGAAAGCTTACATAGTTTACTCTTAATGACTTCAGGGGTCAGAGGATATAAAATTTTGTTCTCTCTTTACTTTGGCATAAACCAAACCATATTCTTTGAGATTCCAAATGAAAATGAAATTTTTTAACATCATTTCTCTCTAACTAATACTAAAATTAGTACACCATCAATTCACCTGTTATGTGACTTCTGTCCTTTGGGAACATTATGACCATTCATTGAAGACTTTTATTTTTTTAATGCTAGTCTATGGGAAATTTTTGAACTACATTTAGTTTCTGAGTCCACTAACGGCTACGTTTTCCCTTGACATTTTATCACACACATACACAAACGAACCTTGGAATATTTGGTGTTTTGCAACTACTCTTCAATGGGTATACTAAAAATAATTGTCATGTGGGTTTCTAATCCACAGACTTTTATTTGTGAGTTAGACTTACACAATTTAATTTCTCTCTTTACTTTAAACTTAAAAAAAAAACATAATTTGCCTTGTTTGTTCTTGGAAATAAAGGAAAAACAAACAGGAGACATGCCTGTCTCAGCATTGTATTTTATCACCTTCTCTTAGTGTTATTGCTTAATGGATACAATTTGTTTGATTTTTCAAGGGAAATCAGAACAAAAGGAGAAAGAAGCAATATTTGATTTGCTTTAGTCTTATTTGAAGTTAAACTAAAGGTGCTACTCTTTTCTCTTCTTTTTAAAATCGTTTTTTCCTTGGCTCTGAGGCTTTTATAAGTAGATGAGAGCTTATCAGAGAGAATGAAAGATGCTTAAATAGGGCTATAAGTGAATGAGAGGAATTTCAATCTCCCTAGGAAGAGGTTGAACTCTTTAATATAAGGAAAATACACATTCAGTCCCAAGGCAGAAGAATGGATTTAACTACATTGGATAATACAGGGAAATCCTTCTTCAGAACCCTCATCTCAAAGGTTTTTCTTAAAAATAGACTTTGTGCCTGAAATTGTTCCTGGCTCACAGGAGAAATGGTGATATGCCCTCACTCTACCTATCTCCTCCCACCTCTCCCATAGTATTTGATTCAGACATTGCAGTATAGTTTTGTATAACAGAGGATAACCCCGTTACCTCTGAAGATTTAATACCTTTGGAGAACTTATATACATGGGCTCATAAAAGACATTTGATCTTTTATTTCAAGCTTATGTATTTGGAATTTTACTCAAGCAGCAAGAGAGTTTTAGTGGAAAAAAAAAGACTGAAGTACTTTGTGATTTCTTTCTTTCTTTTTTTCAATTAAAGGGATATAAAAGCAGGAGTTCTGGTTCTGTTTTGTTCTCCCCTATCCCCCCAACATTGAGGACATATAAAATAGAATAACTTATTGTTATTTAGGAACCTGGACAGCTGATTGACTTGGGTTTTCTTTCCCAACATTTTAATTATCTCAGTATTTATCAGTGTGGTCTATTATAATAGTATAAGTGCTAAATCTTTTCTTTTTTTTCAGCCAACACAAGTATGCTATTTTCTTTTTGTTGAAAAATGAAGAAGGGTATGGAAAGTTGGAATTTATATATCAAGTTCAGCACACAATCTCATGCAACACAATTTTGCTGCTAGATCTCAGATTGATATAAATTCATCTGTTTTCTTTGATCAATATAAAAAGTTCTCTCAATATGTCTTCACTCTACTCATTTCCTCCCCTGTAGTAAACAGCAGCAAAATATCAAAGCAAAATATAAATGCTAAAACTGATAGAGAAGCCCCATATTAAGCTTTTTTCCTATAAAAATTTTTGATATTGTTTGGTTTTTTTCCAACCTCATTCTCAGTGATATCCACATCTTCCCTCCTCACCTCACCTCATCAGAAAGCCAATTTTTATAATAAAGAATAAAATGAAGAAAAAAAATCAGTTCATCAAAACTAAGCAATTCATTTCCTGGAAATAACAATATATTATGAAGTATTTTATCATCCTACTTGCCTATCTCTGGAACATAGGGAGAGAGATCAAATCAAGTTTAATCCTTATAATTTCTCAGCATACAGTGTATTTGTTGGTCTTTCCATTTAAGGTATTGTAGATACTGTATATATTGCTATGCACAATGGTGTAATAGATTTTCAATATCTAATATGTAGCAATTTTTTTTCTTCTTTCATTGCTGTATTACTATCTAGAAGGACATCTGAAAGGACTAAGATACAGCAATCCCCTAGAGATAGAGAATCTATTTTCCTATTGAGGGTAACTGAATGCCAAAGGAAAACAAATCAATCAATCAAGAGCCATACACAAATAGGAAGCAACAAACAGCTAAATTTAAGTTCTTCCCTCTCTGTCTCTATCTCATGTTCACATCACAGGTTTTTTGCATTTAAGTACAGAAAAGATAAAACTTTGAAATTACAAAATTCTAGTTCAAATCTTGTGATTTTTTGTGATTAGTAAAGATGAGAAGTAGCAGAGGGAAAGAAGATAAAGAGGAAAATAGGATGAGAGATAACAGGGATTTTTATAGGCCCTTCATTATTCAGATGAGGAAAGTGAGCACTTGCAAGGTAAAATGACAACACAGAAGAGAAATTAAGCAGTATAAAGAAGAAAAAAGGAGAGAGGAAGAAAGAGTGTCTCCTCCTCCCTAAATAAGAGGAAGAGCTAGGTGAAGGAGAATGAGAAAGCAGAAATGATAGAATGATTAAGAATAAGAAATGAAAGGGGGGGGGGGACTCGAGGGAGAAGCTGAGACTCAGATAGAGGAGGGGAAAAGCCCTATTTGCCTAATCCTTAGCCCCTAAACCCTAGAATTGTAGACTTAGCATGATATAACAAAAAATTCTTCCAATCTCTAACTCACTGGCATGGAGCCCTTCATCTGCTGCAGCTTCCAATGGGTGAGGATAACCAGAGCAATCAGCTTGGTGTCTTCTCTTGTATTTTCCCTATCAAGCTGTGAATTGTGCTCTTTCTCATACATGACATTCCAATTCCTATTTTTATGCTTTTTCCTAGGTCATCTTTGTTCCACACCTGGAATATATCTCCTCTTCCTTCCCTTCTGCCTCTTAGAATCCCTACCTCTCTCCAAAAATTGGCTTAAAACTTCTAATTTTGCTGCCTTATGTTCTAGATGAGATCTAATTGACCATTTTCTATAATGTAAAGGGTATATCCTTGGTGATATTTCCTTTTAACTTGGAGGTCTTTTTCCCTGATTTCCCAATTCACAACTCTGTTCTATGTGACTGATATTGCCAGATGCCTGACCTATGGACAAGTGAAGTTTTTGCATACATATAATTCAAACACTAATGATCATATTTTTCTAATGATTATTTATGTAACTTGGTTATTCTTAAGAAAAGAATTTCTGTTTCAAAGGAAGCCTTTGACTGAATCAGATTTCATGAACACTGACTCCTTTCCCCAAGAAATTGTTTTTGTGCAATCATTAACAATCCTTTGTGACTCTGAGCACCACACTGTCCATGGAGTGTTCTTGGCAAAGATACTGGACTGGTTTGCTATTTTCTTCTTTAGTGCATTAAGATAGACAGAAGTTGAGTGACTGGCAAGGCTCACAAAGCTAGTGAGTATCTGAGCTCAAATTTGAACTCAGGTCTTCCTAATTCCAGGACTGACACTCTTATCTAGTTCTCTCTTCTTCAAAAAATTAGCCACCCACAAAAAGGTAGTGGTAGATAGAATTCTGGGTTAAGAGTCACAAATATTTGAGCTATCCTCTGATCTGAACTAATCACTTAGTTTCCCTGTACTTCAAGACTTAGAAAAGTTTCTATTAGCTTGATGGAAGGAGCTCTTCATTCTTAGTTCTATAACCTCATGAAATCAAGTATCCTTGCAATAGTCACTCATCTCTTAATTACATGAATACATCTTTAAAAAGACAATTTATTGTATCTCGGGTAATTCACCTGATTTTGAGGAACATGTAAAGAGTCTCATGCCTCCTTAATTCATTCCATGTTACTTCCCTTATATTTCTCCATGTCCAATCTGACAGCCCCAATGAATCCCAATGAGACAGAACTGAGATGTAAAGATAAAATGTGAAGAAATAGGAATATGAATATTTCATATATGATCTGAACCAATGGTTTTTTTTTATCAATTTTACTAATAGTAAGGCAAAAGTTGCAAAATAATTCTAAGATTATAGTTTTGAGATAGTGTCTAACACAGCCTCTTGCACATAGCAGGTGCTTTATATGTGTGTTTTTGTCTTGCTGTTCTGGAACTCCTGGCCAGGAAAACTGCTGAAAATAGATCAGCACTGTAGGGTACTGAGTGGTTAATACAATTGCTCAAGATTACAAGTAAATGTATCAGAGATAAGATTTGAACATAGGTTTTGCTGGTTCTGAATCACTACCTCCTCTCTGTTAAAAGGAATAATAAGAAGATTTTAATTTAGAAAGCACTATAAAAGGCAAAGTAAAGAGAAGGAATTAATGTTTCCTGGAAATCTGCTTAGTCTTCTAATTGTTTTCAATCGCTAAATATTACACAAAGTACAGTAAAATCTCATATAGCCAATATAATTTTATTCAAAAGAACTTATATTTGGATGCAACTGCAGTCTTTCAGTCTATTTGAAATATATGTATTTTATATTATTACAATTTTACTACACAATTAGAGCACTCTTTTTACCCAGCGTCTTGGACCAAAGATCTCAAAATTCTCCACAAATTATTCCGTGTTCTGGGAGGAAATTGCAAAGCTTTAAAATATCAACTCATGTCAAATCAATGCCTTTAATAAGTACTTATTATGTGTCAGCATTATATTAAGCATTGGGGAAACAGAGAAAAGCAAAATGTCTGTGCCCACAAGAAAATCACAATCTAATGGGCAGATGAATACAATAAATATATTAAGTCACTTTTGATGTGAATTTAGGAGAGGAAAATATTAATGAGTAAAAGAAGTAGAAAGCAATACTATATTTCTGAAAGTATACTAATTGTTAAATGGAAAAACATTTATTTGATTCATTTGTGTTTTGAAATTAATGTCTTCTGTTATACTCATAGAAGAGCTAAAAAGCAACATAGTTAGTTAATATATATATAAGAAATTATATATCCTCTTATATTGTTGTTTTCCCAGCTCATGATCTCTTAAATAAAGGGCTGATTGGTTTAGGTCATACATGGACTATTCCCATTTCTCCAGATTATATCTCCATATCTCAGCTCTGTCTCATTAGAATTGATTGGGTTGGCAGGATGGACATGGAGAAATAAGGGAGGTAACATGGAATGAGCTAAGGAAGAATGAGACTCTATCCCTATCATTACTGCTCAAACTCAGGTGAATTATATGGGATAGAATAAAATTAATCAGCTTTTTTCATCAGTTGTCCTTTCATTTGCTTCCTGTCAATATATCTGTTATATATATGCATATATATTCAAACACATATACACACATAGTGTGGATTAAAAATTACATTTTGCTTATGAAAATATCCATGGCATAGAAGCACTGACAGTGTATTTTAGTTATTTGATGTTTTATATAGAAAATGATATGTTTGCTATAAAAACTAAAAGCCAAATCAATTAAAATAAGTGCATTTATCATATATACACAAATCTCACATAGAAATGAATCTTAGTTCCAAATGTAGTTATTTGAAAAAAATCTTATACTGAAACAACTACATTTGGAAGTAAAAGATTCATTTCTGTGTGATATTTTCATATATATATATTAATTTGGGCCATAGGTAAACCTGAATTCTAAAATTCATCTATGTCAAAGAGCTTCTTTATGAATTCATTATAATACTTTGATTAAATAATGGACTATTTATACCATACCTTGTATAGGAATAAGTGATAGCCTCAAGAGGAGTATGTCATGGGACAGCCAAATATGAATTATTTACTGAGTAAAAGCAGTTTCGTTAATAAATATGGATAAGAAAACTGTAATAGGCTTTCAGCTTGCTGTTCAGTCATTTTAGTCATGTCTGCCTCTTTGTGACCCCATTTTGGGGTTTTCTTGGCAAAAATATTAAAATAGTTTGCCATTTCCTTCTCTAGCCCATTTTTACAAATGAGGAACTGAGGCAAACAAGACTGAATAACTTGCTCCAGGGTCACACAAGTAGTAAGTGTCTGAGGTCAGATATGAACTTATGAATTTGAATCTTCCTATCTCCAAGCCCTCTGCTTTATCCACTAAGCTACCTAGCTCCTTTCCCTAAACCCAAAGTTCAGTCCTTTCATTCATGTCTGACTCTTAGTGATTCTTTCTGATTTGAACTTAAGTCATCCTGTTTCCAGGCCTGGCACTGCATCTGCTTGTACAAGATCTCAGAGTCTCAGGGATTATATTTGAAAATCCAGACTAAAGAGTGAATCAGAGAAGAAAGTGAAGAAATGAATAACAACCTTGAAAAACTTGCTTTAAGTCAAATAACTAATCTGCCCAAAGGTATCCCAAGTTTAGAGAACACAGGTAGAGAGCCAGAGTTCCTACTCTTTTAAGTTAGATTGATGCTGAGCTCTTTTCACAGCTGCTTATAAAACAGAAACAGTCCCTTAAATGGCAAAGCACTGATAAGCTATTACAGGCATTTGGGAATAGTATAATTAAACAATTAAGTAAAATTTGAAAATTCTTTGAAATGTGACCTACAAGTTTTCAAAAATAATTTGAGCATATTTGTTATCTTATATTTTCAGTTAGTGTCTATAGAGACACATCAATAGTTGTTATATATTTTTCAAAATTTTATTTCCATGAAGAATCTGTTTTTAGTTAATGAGCCAAGAAATAGTTGTCTGTCTGTAGATAAACAGGCTTTTGCCTGCATGTGTGAGGAGATAATGAAAGTATAAAGATCAGAATCCTAGTAAAGGCCATTTCTAGAGGTAGAAAGAACTTTTAAAAAATTATAAAATATATTTCCAAATGTATAATAGTATGCTGACAATCTATGCTATCACCATTAAACACAGCATTATTTACTAAAACTTTGTTTAAAATACCAATCATTTCCAACTACATCTAATTATAATTTTTAAAGAACTGAATCCAGCAAATAAGGCAGATTTTTATGATTGTGGATGTCAATTTTTGGGGGAGGTTTCCACAATCATGAAAGCTGAACTTATTTTTATTTAATTAGTCCCCCAGAGGCTTTAAATACAGTATTCATTGTCTTATTAATAATATTTTACATGGAGACATGAAAATATGATCTAGTATAAAATTCATATTGTATCCTTAATTAGTTTTGATTGTAATCCCTAAATCTTGCATGACATTTCACTTGAGGTATTCCCCCACTTTTCTTTATATAGTCCCCCAGGGAACTGCAGTATAGAAAAAGAAAATGTGAAAATTGCTTGTGGAAACCATTTCTAACTCATTAGAGATGCTAACCCTACTCATTTTGATCCCAATTTGATGACCATATTTGGATAATATACTCTACTGGTATGTAGAGGTTTTTTTATACATCATTAAAAGAGGAAGGCTACTTATAAGATACAAGCAAACAACTGGTCAGCTAACTGAGAGGTACTCACTGAGCACTGTTTTTGATTCCAGACTATACTAGCTGCCATGGAAGCTAAAGAATTGTTAGGAATGATGGTAATCTTCAAGAAACTTACAGTTTAATTAGAAAATCTAGCTGACTGATGAATTTATGATTGAGCTTTAATTTGTGGGATAGATTTGGTAAATGCTTTAGGAGTTTATATAAAGAAGAAATTACTGAGGGTGGTAAAAAGTGGGAGAGCTCTGTCCATAATACAGAGAGCATTTATTTATTTGTTTGCTGAGGCAACTGGGGTTACGTGACTTGCCCAGGGTCACACAGCTAGGAAGTGTTAAGTGTCTGAGGTCACATTTGAACTTAGCTCCTCCTGATGTCAGGGCTGATGCTCTAGCCACTACACACTGCCCCAGAGGGCATTTATTTTTAAGTTCTCTCTTCTTTCAAGTGTCTTTGTCCCCCAAAAGGATGAAATTTATGTGACTTAGCCCAGTAGGGCAGAATAGAAATCATGGGAGGAAAGAGCAAAGAGATAAATTTAGGCTTGAGATAAGTAAAAATTTCCTAATAAATTAGAGCTGTCCAAAAATAGAATAGGCTGTCTGGGAGTTTTAGTGGGTTACTCCTCTCTGAGGCTTTTCAAACAAAGGCTTAATGATTATTTGTCAGGTATGTCATAAATGGAATTCTTTTGCCTATATGGCTATGATGGCTATGGGGAGGTCTGTTTCAACTCCACAGTTGTGGGTTCCTTATTATTTGTTATAGCAGTTGGTAGCACAGTGAACTGGCTTAATTTTCTGACACTGAAAATTGTTGAGCTAGTAACTAATCTTCCTTTTGACTGTTTCCTTCACTGCAAAATGGGAATAATAATAGTACCTCCTCATAGGGATGTTGTAGGAATCCAATGAAATATTCATTCTTTTAAAAGAGACATTTGACTCAATACTCAGCACATAGTAGGCTTAATATGAACATTTATTCATTTTTTTTTCTGTCCAGATCCTACCTTCAGTGCTCTCAGGCTACTCTAGAAATACTTGTCTGAGCCTAGCTCAGCAGTTCCTCTACTTAATTGACAATCTGATCCAAATGAGGTCTGATCAAGACAGAATACAATGAGGTTTACCACTTTTCTTTAATCCACAAATATAGTACCAAACTGACCTCAGTTTTAGAATAACAGAATAGAAAGGTACCTCAGAGGTCATCTAGCATAAGTCTTAGACAAACTATGAAATATGTCAAAGACATCTTCCTTTATGTCTAGTCCACGTAATCATTTTGACCTTATCTTGGTAAATGGTATAAGATACTGGTTTATACCTAACTTTCTGTCAAACTGCTATTTTTCCCAGAAATTTTTGAATTCTTATTCCCAAAGCTTAGATGTTTGTATTTATGAAACAATGAAGTTACTATAATCATTTACTACGGTGGTTGTATACCATATTCCACTAATCCAAGATACTTTTTCTTAGCCAGGGTCAGATAGTTTTAATAATTATAGCCTTATAATGAAATTTAAGATCTGGTACTGGTAGACCTCCTTCCTTTACATTTTTTCCATTAATTTCTTTGATATTCTTCATCTTTTGTTCTTTCAAAAGAACTATTTTCCCTAGCTCAATAAAATCATTTTTTTTGGTAGTTTAACTGATAAGGCACTGAATAAGTAGATTAGTTTAGGTAAAATTGTAGTTTTTATTATATTGGCTTGGCTTACAGTGAGATTTCTCCAGTTATTTAAACCTGACTTTATTTTTATAAAGGGTGTATTATAATTCATATAGTTCCAGGTTTTGTCTTGGCAGGCATACTCCCAAGCTATTTTATGTTGTCTAATGTTACTTTAAATGAAATATCTTTTAATATCCCTCTTTGAAGACTTTGTTAATATATAGAAATGCTGATGATGTGGATTTATTTTGTACCTGCTACTTTCCTAAAATTATTGTTTCAATTAATTTTTAGTTGAATCTCTAAGATTTTCCAAGTATACCATCATATCATCTGCAAAAAATTATCACATTATTGGCCATTTTGATTCCTTTAATTTCTTTTTCTTCTCTCACTGCTACTGATAGCATCTCTAGTATAATAATGAATAATACTGATAATAATGAGTGTCCTCATTTCACTCCTGATTTTATTAGGAAGTGTTCTAATTTATCCCAGGTACAGGGAATACTTGCTGATGGTTTGAGGTAGATACCTCTTATAATTATAAGAAAAAGATCCATTTATACCTCTGTTTTCAAGTCCATGTTGTATTTTGTCAAAAGGTTTTTCTGCATTTATTAATGTAATAACATTATTTCTGTTAATTTTATTTATAATTAATAGTGTTAATAGTTTTCATTATACTGAACCTGCCTTGTTTTCCTGGTATAAAATCCCAAGTCACAGTATATAATCTGTGACTATTTTTGTAGTATTTTGTTCCTATTTAGTCACTTTCAATTGTGTCCAACTCTTTGAGATCCCATTTGGGGTTTTCTTGGCAAAGATACCATTTCTGTCTCCAGTTCACTTACAGATGAGGAAACTGAGGCAAACAGAATAAAGTGATTTGACCAGGGTCATACAGCTAGTAAGTACCCAAGATCAGATTTGAACTCAGAAAGATGAGACTTTCTGATTCTAGACCCAGCACTCTATTCACTCTATCAACCTAGCTGCCTATTGTGATGTCCTGGCTAGTATAAGATTTAGGATTTTTGCCTCAATATTCATTAGTAAAGTTGATCTATGATTTCCTTTCTCTGTTTTTGTTTAGGTATTATTAGCAACATATTTTTTTTTCATAAAAAGAATCTAGTAGGATTCTTTCTTTTGTATTCCAAATAATTTAATGTTAAAATTAGCTGATCTTTAAATGTTTGGTGAAATTCACTTGTAAATACTTTTTGCCTAGGAAGTTCATTCATGGTATATTAAGTTTTTTTTTTCTAACATAGGTTTATTTAGATATACTATTTCTTCTTCTGTTATTCTGGGTAGTTTATATTTTTGTGAGTATTCTTCCATTTCACTTAAATTCTTAAATTTATTGGCATATAATTAGACAAAATAACTCCAAATAATGCTTTATTTTCATCTTTATTATGGTGCAGGCACCCTTTTCATATTTTAATGCAAGTGATTTGGTTTAATATCTCTTTTTGAAATCATATTAATCAATAGTTTATCTCTTTTATTGTTTCTTGTTCATAAAATCAGCCCCTAAATTTATTAATTCTATGGTTTTCTTGCATTCAGTTTTATTAATCTTACCTTTACTTTTCAGGATTTCCAATTTGGTATTTTACTGAAAATTTTAAATTTGTTCTTTTCCTAGTTTTTAAAACAAATTGAATACTCAATTTATTCATCTGCTTTTTTCTATTTTCATAGATGTAAGCATTTAAAGATATACATTTTTCCTTCAATTGCCACTTTTGCTATATCCCTTAAGTTTTGATATGTTGTCTTGTTACTGTCATTCTCTTTAATAAAATTATTGTTTCTATAATTTGTTCTTTTATTTATTCATTCTTTAAGATTAATTATTAGTTTGCAATCCATTTTAATCTATGATTCCATGGTCCTTTATTAAATGCAAAGGATGTATTTACTATTTCTGCTTCTTTGCATTTGACTATAAGGTTTTTATGCTGTAATATATAATCAATTTTTTAAAAGTTCTGTATTCTACTGAGAAAAGGCATATTCCATCCAATTCACATAATTTTTTCCTCATGTCTATCATATCTAGCTAAGATTCTATTATCTCCATGATATCTTTCTTATTTATTTTTCATAGATTCATCTAGTTCAGAGTTCCTCACTATTATAGGTTTGTTCTCTATTTCCAACTGTAATCCATTTACCTTTTATTTTATAAATTAGGATACCATACCATTTACTGCACATATTCTTATTACTGATATTACTTCATTATCTATGGTACCTTTTAATATAATGTACTTTCCCTGCTTATCTCTTTTAATTAAATATATTTTAACTTTAGCTTTGAGATCATGATCCCTACTACTGCTTTTTAAAAAAATAAATCCCCAGCTAAAGTTTAATAAATTCTACGCAAATTCTTTATTTTCATTTTATATGTTTTTCATTTTAAAATTTCTTGAATGCAACATATTGTTTCTGATCCATTCTGCTGTTTCCATTTTATGTGGGAGCACATGCCATTCACACTCAAAGTTATATTTATTAGTTGTGTATTTCCTTCTGTCCTATTTCCCCACATTGCTTATCATTATTTCCCCCCCTTTTTTAACCCTACACTTCCTCAGAAGTCTAATCATTCCTGACCACTTTTTTCCTACTCTTTACATCCTTCTAAGAATTTATACCTCACCCTATTCCCTCATCCTCCTATTTCTCTGTAAGTTAAGAAGACTTTCATACCCAATTACATGTATGTCTTATTCCATATTTATCCCAGTTTTGATGAGAATAAGGTTTCTTTGATGTCTGCCCCAAAGTGCCACTGTAAATATTCTTTCATTCATTCCTTTTTTGTATGAGATAATTTACTACATTTAATTTCTCCCTGCTTCTCTTGATAATCTTTTATTAGAAATATTAGAACATATCCCACTGTGAGAGGATGAAAGGAATTTAGAAATGCTGTGGAGATGATTTATAAATCTCTCTGTCTCTGTCTCTATCTCTGTCTTTCTCTCTGTCTTTTTCTCTTGCAAGGATGTTTTTCCACTGAGATAGAGTTTTAAGTCACTAACTCCTTATCAGACATTTCAAAATGGAAGTCCTATGCATATTTCAAACTCAACATGTCCAAAACTGATCCTATTATATTATCACCAAAATTTAACCCTGTTCCAAACTTTTCCATTTCTGTAAAAAGTACCACTACACTCACAGTTTCCTCATTATTAAAATAAAAAGGTCAAATGAGACTATCCTCTGGATCCTGTCCAACAAACACTAAATGATTTCACATCTTTTAGGAGGAAATCTACCGCACAGAAATAAAGAGCTGATACTTAAAGCTTATATTTTATTTCAAGATTTTGAATGAATATTATTTTTGTATGGTCTTAATGGCCTACTGTTTAAATCAGTATTAAACAGAATAAGCTGCAATGAAATGGAAAGGTAAAACTAGAATCCTTAAGTAAAGAGGTTTAAGATATCTTAATTTCAATATGAGTTGTGAAAGATTATGTCAAAATAAGCTCCTGAAATCTCTCTTATGATTTCCCCTTTGTTCTTAGTAATAGCTGAAATTATGTTTTAACCCCAGGTATTAATACTGTTAGTGACACTGCAAGTTGAGACCAGTATTCACCTTGACACAACATATTGTACAGAAACTAATGTTCTCTGTAAATACAATAAGTAATACATTTAGTTCAAAATATTTTGTGAAGTGATTTCACTCCACAGCCATTCCAATAAAATTAAATAATTTCCAGAATTTTAGAAGAGA
Organism: Antechinus flavipes; assembly: GCF_016432865.1. Classification (NCBI taxonomy): domain Eukaryota; kingdom Metazoa; phylum Chordata; class Mammalia; order Dasyuromorphia; family Dasyuridae; genus Antechinus; species Antechinus flavipes. Next base: position 397,506,103 of record NC_067398.1, read on the forward strand.
GTTCAAAGTAATTTTCAAAAGAAGAAATGAATCAACAATGATACAAAAATGTTATTAATAACTAATGATTATGGAACCAAAGTTACTTAAGTTCTGCCTCATGTCTATCAAACTGACAGATGACAAATAGAAATGACAGATGTTGGAGAAGAGGTGGTAAAACAGATACAAAAGGGCATTGTTGGTTTTTAGCCAATATTTGTCTATATAAGCCACAAGACCCAGTCATTCCTAGAATTATAGAACGGGAGTTGGAAGTGACCTCACTGTCCATCAAAACTAATCTTGTTCCTGAAAATGTGTTTCCCTTTCCCCTACAAAAAAGCAGAGTCAGCCTTATGGATAACTCTAATTATTTAGAAGTATTTTCTGACATCACACCTCAATTGTCTCTTCACAACTTCAGCTCATTGCTTCTAATTATGCCTTATAGAATCAGATAAAATGGGTCTAATCAATCTTCCACATGAAAGCCATTCAAGTATTTGAAATATAAGTATATTTTCCTGATGTCAGCTTCTCTCATCTCTCCTTCACCTTATCCCATTTATGCCTAAGGGGGAAAAATGTTCCTGTATTCCTAAAGAGGAAGGGAAGTTACATGAAGTCTAACTATATTTTACAACCACATCTTCCTTTATGGACTAATAAATTAAAAACTTTTGATCCACTTTTCTTCCACTCCTCTGTAGAATTATGATAGACAAGCTTTTTTTTTTTGGTTTTGGTTTAAATTGAAGACCATATTACTCAAACCATCAGGCTATCAGTGTATATAATCCCAAACAAATATGTCTTTAAACACCTTTCCTCAGTTCTCTGGCCTCAACATCTGAATTTTGTAACTCATAAATCTGAAAACAAAGATTTCATGTGCTTACTTTTAAGCAGCAGGATACCATGGTATTTGTCTTGTAACAGGTCACCCTTTAAAACCAGTTATCAAGAAATTATCCAGATAGCTAAATGTTATAATGCAAAGTAATGTGCCTTCAATTTCATATACATTCTGCCTCCTTACGATATTAATTTCTTCTGGAATTATCATATTATAAAAGGACAGGTGCTTCCAAGGTTATCTTATTATAAATTTCTCTGAAAGTAATTTACAAATAATTATCACATAAAACTAACAATAATGGTCTGAGTCATCACTTTCAATTTCAACAACAAGCCAATGTGCTTGTTTATGACTCTTCATTCCAATTCTGGCTCCGAGCAGGAAGCATCTAAAAATTTGTAGTTTTAAAAGGTGTTTTTTTTCTCTTAGGAGTTTGTGAAATTATTTATTTGAGCATGGCTATTTCATTCCATAATTTTCATAAGCAGCATCCCCAAATGAAAGATTTCCCTCTGCTATTACATAGTCAAATAGAAAAAACTTCCTTGATAATGTGTCTGTGAGTATTTTTCTTTAGTGCAAGAGTATTTAACTTGGGGTCCATGAACTTTTTCTTAAGGAAATATTTGTAAAACTGTATTTCAAGATAATCAGGTTTTAAAATTAATTTTATTTTATTCACTTAAAAAGTTTCTTCTGAGGAGTTCATAGACTGTATCAGATTTCCAGAGGGGTCTATGACACAAAAGTTGTTAAGAATGTCTGATGTTTTGGGCTCCATAAGGATTCACTTAAATCTGAGCAGTTTTCAATTTTGCTTCCACTTATCTCACTCTAGCCTCAAATTATGAAATAATCCTAATGGAGGATTCATTAAGTCTCACTTCATAAAATAATAATTTAGCCTTCCATTTATATAGAGTTCTATTTTTCCAAGTAACTCTTTTTTACTTCTCCCAGGTCCCCCAATTCTCTAACAGGTGTCCTCACTTTACATGGATAATACATCTCATTCAAATGGAACAACAATGTTGATTCTGTTAGTCTCTGGATTTTTTTATATGTTTGGAGAAAAAAATAGCATTCCACCCAATGTGCTAATGGAAATTCAGCTCCAGATTTACTCTGTAGCTTCCTTCCTCCTCTGAGATTGGCTAGTGAAATCAAGTTATTAAAGCAACCAGGCTTAGCGTGATCTGATAAATCACCTTGTCTGGGAAATTAGGCTTCTCTTTAAAATACTAATTGAAGTGATGTGTGTTTTAATTAAAACAACATCTGCTGTCAGAGTCTGAAGAAACATTTCCATCCTGACAGAGAAAACTCGTGTATAAAATTCCTTCAGAATTTATAGCATTTCAAAAGATAATTGATAGAAGAGAGAGAGAGAGAGAGAGAGAGAGAGAGAGAGAGAGAGAGAGAAAGAGAGAGAGAGAGAGAGAGAGAGAGAGATAAAAAAAAAGAAAGAAAGACAAACATAAAACTTCCCCTCATCAATGGATTCCCTTGCCTTGCATTCTTATCTGGTGCCTAGTACAATTCTATTCCCAAGTCACAAACTGTCTTGTTTCAGTCAAGAGAATGGATATTGGAGAACAAGGTAGTTGATAAACCTAGACACTTGTTCCATGCCCTGCTATGTCTGCTTTGAGGAATTGGGAGTGGGATTGGAGGGTGGGAGAGCAGAGTAACTCATAAAACAATTCGCTAATATATTAAAGGGTTACCCACTACTGCTTTAATTTTATATCATTTAAACTAGTGAAATGAGAAGAGAAAGTGGAGGCAATGAGTGTAGATTGCTTATAAACAGTGAAAGAAAATGCAGAAGAAAATATGATTAAGCAATATTTTGAAATGTTTAGAAAAGTTGTAAGTTTCATCAAATGCAGAATTTTCTATACTTGATAACAGGTTTTCATGCCTATATGTAGTAGTTATAATTTCTGTAAGGAATATATCATTTTTTACTTCATTAAAAATCTTTGAAAAGGAAGCTTTTTTTGGATAGAAGAGATTTAGAGAAAAACTTGGGTTTTATGAAGAAAGAAAAAAAATTTGCAGCTGTGGTAGGAAAAATGATTAGCTAAGCTCTTTTAGAAATTTTGTCCTGTTTTGGTGTTAAATTTTTTTTAAATTCTGTACTTTGCACCAAAAAAAGAATATTTCCTTACACAAATCAGAACCAAGAAGGTTATGTGAAACTGAATCACCATTACATAAATTTATTTTTAAAAAACCGCATCATCTTTTCTTTGAAAATTAATTAGTCCTATGATCAGTGTCCGATTTGTTATATTCTTTCATTAATTATTAAATTTTTGAGAAGTTTTAGGAATGTGTTATTTAAATTTTCTTTAATAGCATGAAAGGACCTGCAGTATCGTAGTTAGACAGAAATAATATTGCAGAAAGATATCAGAATAAAGGTTCAAAAAGGTTGAATAACATAAGTTATTATTCAATAACCAATATTCATGAACAATAAAGGTTGCAAGAAAAATTCACTGTAACCTTGGAGGCATGTCTTATTTTGGCTCACCTTGCTTCTTAACTCTGGGTATAAGAAGAGAATTTAGTTGCTGTTATAGGGGAAAAGGCACCAATGATTCTGACCATAGAATATGGACATAAATCAATGGAAGATCCCTAGATAACTTATTTCTTGACTTATATAGCACAGTAGGAAATTGATCAAATTTATCTTGGGAATGGCAAAGTAGTGTAATGGATAGAGTTCTGGATTAAGTATCAGGTATCTTAGTTAAAACTACTACTACTATTGTGGTCATAAGGAAAAGGTTTCACCTCTCAAGGCCTCAGGTCCTACAACTGTAAAATAAGTTTTGGCTAAATGATTTCTAAGGTCTCTTCTAGCTCTATGATCCTTTGATTCTACAATTTATACTTGAAGTTCTAGTAAAGTAAAGTGATGGATGTTTGGATCTAGAAATTCATAAGTGGGTGATGCAAAGGGCATGAAGTAATTGGGGAAGAGCCTATATCATATTGCTGTGATTTTTAAGGATGAAAATGCTGAAGAAATCCATTTAACAGCAATTATGTATATTTATACACCTTATCTAGAAAAAAATGGCATGTGCCCAATAAGATGAAGGAACTCTGTTAATTCAGCCAATATAAAACTTATAGAGCAAAGAACACTGCCAATATAAATATTTGACAATCAGCAATCCATAGAAATATAACAAGAAAATGTTGCTATTTAAAACTAATCTAAAAACCACTTAATGCAGCTACAGGATAGAATATATCCCTAGATTTAAAGAGATTTAAACTTTTTACTTTAAATCTATTTGATTTTATGAAAGGCTCCTAGAAAAAGAATTTTCTCTTTTTCCTTTTCTCTTTATTCATTCTAATTTTTTTAAATGTATCATGAAGAAGTGATTCTTCATGTTGCCAGATACATTAATTTGTGCATTCATTTGTTAGTTCATTTATTTATTTAATCAGTCATTCATCAGAATATATATATATATATATATATGTATGTATATATATATATGTATGTGTATATTGAGCACCTAAGACATGAACAATTCTATGTAATTTCATAAGACATTGTTGGGATGAAGAAATCATAAGGATTGATTCATGCCCCTTAGGGTTCTAGTGTACACTGAAATAGCCCTGTTAGCTCTCTGATCAGGGTATTGCAACATAGAGATTCCCATTCTTTTTACCAAATTATTCTGTGCCATTTTAATGTACATTATCCCATCAATTTGCCAAAGTGGGGGAAGAATTAGAATCAACACTAGAGTCTTATATCTCACTACTTCTTTCGAAAATACATTTTTTTTTACTAGATTTTGGCTTTTATTTCACCATAATATTCCAAATTATTCTATTTTTAATTTAATAAACATAAAATTTAAACGTAAGCATCCCAAATATCTCTTTTCACAAAAACACCATGAATTGATAGTTGGAAGGGACTTCTGAGGCTATTTAGTGCAAAGCTTCTTAAACTTTGAGTCACAATCCCATATGGTAATCATGTAAGTGAATATAAGATTTGTGAAAATTTTGGTAACAGTAAAAGGTATTAAATATTCCACCAAGACTTAATTCTTTATGCAAAAACAAACAAGCACATCCATCTTATTATTATGTGAACTTGCTTTTATCTTAAATAAATAATAAACGTATATGAATATCAAAGAATTATTTTATGATGAATTTCTTATGGCTTATTATCAGAAAATGTTTGATTTGTATACCTACTTTATATACCTGTATGCCTGGGATCACAAAAAATTTTTGGGGAAAAATGGTCAGGAGTGGAAAAAGTTTAAGAAGTCCAGATGGAAGACAAACTCCTAATTATAATGATGGGAATAGACTGAGAGGCGGAAGTAAACTTTCTTGAGGTCACATGAGTACTAAGTATCAGAACTAGAATTCAGTCTCATATTCTCTGGCTTTAATACAGTTTTTTTCCTACTATATTTCCATATTAGTTTTTTTTTTTTTAAAGGTTTAAGTCTCCTATTTTATCTAGGCTGAAAATGCATTGTCTACTCGTTAACATGAGTCAACTACTAATTGCTTCTGGAACTTTGACTTCTTCCATTTTCAGTCTTGGCTTTATCATCCCTTCTTTGGCAGTCCATTCCCATCCATGTTAGCTTACAACATTGGTAACTTAGTATAGACTAAAGAACCAAACACCTTGTGGTTCAGAACTCCCAAACCTCAGCAACCTATTGATCTCAGGATTGCCAGTAAAAGTGTCCACAGGCATGCATCACCATGCTTACAAAGCAGCATAATTTGACAGCTAAGGAAAACACAGGTAAGGGATATAAATTCATTTATAAAATCATACAGAAAGGGATGGTGGTGATATCACCTTGAAAAACAAAGATAAGTATAAAGCAAAACCAGCTGTTTTATAAAAGCTTAATGGGAGAAAAAATGAGCAGTCATCTTGAGGGCATTTCATGTAAAATCAGAAACAGTAGAAAACAAAGATGGAAAAGATAGAAAAAAATAATAATTTTTTTAGTTGTTAAGGACAAGAGAGCTACCATACTTGTTTTTTGATATCAGTTGTTATAGTTGTTTTTCAGTCATATCCAACACTTCGTGACCCCATTTGGGGTTTTCTTATGAAAGTTTGCCATTTCCTTCTCCAGTTCATTTTATAGACAAGGAAAATGAAGCAAACAGGATTAAGTGATAAGTATCACTTTTGTAAGTAAGTCAAGTATTCACTAAATAAGATGTTTTTTAGACTTTTGTGGTCTCCTTTTTATGAAAGTTGATTTGTATCAATTAAATGTAGAAAGATGTAAAAATAAATAATACATCTTAAAGATAAAAAATAGGAGAGACATCATAGTGACAAAGTTCTAGTGAAATTCTAAATAAGATATGTATGTAAGTACATACATACATATATAAATATAAATGTGTGTGTGTGTGTGTGTGTGTGTGTGTGTGTGTGTGTGTGTGTGTAAGAGAGTTGAAACTTCAATTACAGCTTGGAATGGAAAGGGAAGTCTTCATAAAGAAAATATATCGACCTTGATAGGAAGACTTTGGAGAAATGGAGAGAAATCTAAAGGATGAGGCATACATAGCAAGAATGATGTAGTGGAATGAACAGGAGATGTGAGTTCAGAGGATTTAAGTTCAAACCCTTTCTACCTCATTTACCTTGGCCAAGTTACTCATCTTGTATCAAGGGTTCTTAACCTTTTTGTATGTTATGAACTCTTTGACAGTGATGAAATCTATGGACTTTTTCTCAGAAAAAAAAAATTTAAAGACATTAAATAAAACACACAGGATCACAAAGAAAACATGGACAGTGTCATAAAGGATGAGAAGGAAGAGATCCTTGCATTGTTCAAGGAAATATATAGACAGATGATAAGGTTACAGATCTACCAAAGTATTAAATTAATACTATTGAAATAGGATAGGAAAATGAGCATTTGCTTTGCTCTAAAAAGAATGCTGATACAAACTAAATTTCCTTGTACTTAAATGTCTCCTTGCTAAAGATGGAGCATCTCAATCCTATAATGCATATGACTATGATTTATTCTACATCTATTTTTACATGATTGATTCTTATTTCTTGCCTGATGACATCTGATTTTAGAGTTCTAATTTTATGTGACCAACATGGTGCTCCAACAGTTGCTGTTTAGCAGAACTGATTCTAGAAACAGAAGGGAAGGATGCCTAGAAGTCATACCACTTCTTAGTAGTTTACTATTACTTTTGCTTTAATTTTCCCCTGCAAAATAAAGCAAACAACGCCTCTCAATTAGAAAGCAGACAGATGATGGATAAATTACTGATTTGGACTCCAAAAGGGAGACTATTGATATCAAAGCGCCTATGCCAACTAATATGAAATACCTCTGCCCAAAGAAGAGGGAAGTTCAGATGAGTAAGAAATTAAGATTAAATGTTCAAGATTGACATCTGATTCTGATATTCAAAAGCAATATGCTCCTAAATTTAAGAAAAAGGCCAAATTAAGTCTTTTCCATGGCTTTTTAATGTTCTTTAAACATAGAAGTTAATGGAGTTAATTGGGCAAATAAACAAAATCCTCTTGCATCATGTTTAAATAGTTCTCTGTGATCAACATTTCATGTCAAATCTTTCCTACATCACTAGGACCATTCCCAGATTATCAAACAATTCAGAATACTTCTTTAAAATATTGTCTTAATTTTGGTTTTGTTGTGGCCTGATTTGTGACTAAAATTTTTTGAGCATGAAAATAGAATGGTAATTTAAAATTGTGATACATTTTTCATTATTCCTTTTTGCCCTTAAAATATCATCTCCATTTTATCCTCTAAATCTCGTTTACAAATTGTAATTTGCATGTTATCTTTCCCATTAGATTGTGAGCTGTGGGAGAAAAAGAGGTTTCACTTTTCATTGTGTACTTGGGGTCTAGGATGGTGCCTTGCATAATGATTTCCAATTGTGACAAATAACTTTTTTTTTTTTAAAAGAAAAAGTCAGTTTGTAGAGAACTGCTAAAATTAAATGCTTTGGGTTTATTTTATGGCACACAGCATTACAATTGTCTGTGTTTTCTTGACCCTTTTTCTCCTCCTGTTCCTTAACTGTGTCCATTTTCTAAGATTTATTCCTCATCTCTTTATTTTCCATCAGTGATTTTGTATGGTTTCAACTCCAGTAAGATAATGCCTATATTCCTGTTCCCTCTCACCTCCCCATTCTTCCCTAGGATAAGTTCATCACCTGGAATTTCATCATGCTCTTTTGATTCTCTCTTTTGATACTTACTGGCTGTGTGACCCTGGACAAGTCACTTAACCGTGTTTGCTTCAGTTTTCTTGGAGAAGGTAATAGTAAACTACTACAGTATCTTTGCCAAAAAAATTAAAAAAATAAAAAAAACCTAACCCAAATGGGGTAAACAAAAAGTCAGATACCATTGAATTACAACAAATCTTTTCAACACCCTCAGTTTCTTCTCCCCTCCAGGGGAAGAACAAGAAATTAGAAAGGGCTCAGAAAAAAAAAAAAAAAAGAGTTGCCTGAAAAGTTCTATCAGTGGTCCTACCTGTCTTTAACTTCACGAATATCATGTTAACTAGTACCTCCCTATCTCTTTTCTTATCTCTTTCTTTTGTGTATTTTCTTCCCCTATTAAATTGTAGCTCTTTAATAACAGGGACTTTCTTTTCTTTTCTTTTTTTTTTTTTAAACTCTGTATCACCAGTGCCTGGAACATAGTTGGCACTTAATAAGTACTCACTAATGACTATTTATAGATGGGCAACAAATTCTAGTGGCTTCAACTATAAACTGATTTCTCTCTGGAGGTCCTTTTCTAGTTGATGGATAGTTCCTCATGGATAGTCCATGGATAGTCACCTTAATTTCTACATGCTGTTTAAAAAAATGACTTCCTTAGCCATTTGGAATGATGACCAGTAATCCTACCACTAGGTCTGTATTCCAAAGAGATTAAAGAAAAAAGAAAAAATATATCTGTACAAAAATATTTATAGTGGTTCTTTTTGTGGTGGTAAAAAAAATTGGAAATTGAGGGTATGCCTATCAATTGGGGGAAGACTGAACAAGTTGTGATATATGATTGTGATGGATACTATTGTGTTATAAGAAATGATGAATAGATGGATTTCAGAAAAAACTTGGGAAGACTTAAATGAATTAATGTAGAGTGAAGTGAGCAGAACCAAGAGAACCAAAACATAGTACATAAAAACATCAATGTTGTTGATCAACAATGATAACTATAAATGACTTAATTTTTCTCAGTAATATAATGATCCAAGACGATTCCAAAGAACTCATAGTAACAAATGTTATCTAGTTCCAGAGGAAGAACTGATGGAATCTGACTATAAATCAAAGCATTCTATTTTTTACTTTGTGTGTATATGTACGTGTATGTATGCATGTGTGTGTAGGTGTGTCTGTTTTTGGGAGTGTCTGTGACTAATGCATTATTTTACACATTTTTAACCTATATCAAGTTGTTTATTATCTTAGTGGGAAGAGAAGGAGGGAAGAAGGAGGAAATTTCAGAACTCAAAGTTTTGGGAAATGAATGTTAAAGATTGTTTTTATATGTAAATATGAAAAAAAGTATTATTCTACCCCCTAAAAAATAAAACTGGCTCTCTTGCATTGGGTTCTACTGAAAAGAGTGCTGGACTTGGAACCAGAAAACCTCTTTGCATCCATAGTATCCTTCACAAAATGCATGATTTGGACAAGTCATTGAATGCCTTTGAGAATCAATTTCCTTATTTGTAAAAAGAAAAAGGATCTCTAAAGTCCTTTAAAGCTCTAAATAATGTGATTACAACTTTCTTTATAGTACAAATAATGGTATCAATATTATCATGGTACCCAAATCATCTTAATTAAAAAGACTTAACACCTAACTGCTTTCTTCTTATTAAATTGACAGTATGACTTGGGACCTCTCTGAATGTTTTTTCATCCATTAAAAAAAAATACAAGTGGTTTAGTTAGCCTCTATGGTTCCACTCAGCTCCAAATCTATAATCCTATGATTTTCCATAGTTACTATCTGCATAAATCCTATTAATTATTTTGCCATCTCTATTGCTTCCATTCCATGCACATACCCTTAACCTAGTTACAATCTGAACTATGACAAAAGCTTGTCTCAACTAGTCTCTCTACCTTCAGGACTTAGTGTATTCTCAACAATCTATATAGAATTAAGTAGCTCTTCTGTTGCTACAGAAAAAATATCCAAATTCCTGCCCTGGCATTCAATTCCCAGACAAACTGGATCCTTTCTAGTTGTCCAACTACCACAATAATACAAATAACCTCTTCTCTTACCATACCAGTATCTTTATTATTCCCTATTCCCTATTTCACTTATATTTTTCAATACACTTAGAATTTACTACCATATCCTCTGTATTTATCTATATTTTGCTCATCCTTTAAGGTCTTTCATCAGTTTACCTCTTTAATGAAATTTTCCCTAGGCATATAAATCTCATTTCTCTGGACTTTAGCAGTGTCCTACACAAATTATCTCTTGGCTTGAATTTTTATTTGACTGATTTACATGTAAAGTCTTAGGAAATTGTAACTGATGAAACCATAAGTTCTTAGAGGGCAGGGATCATGCTTTATACTAGTTTTGTATTCTTCATAATGTTGAATAAATGCATCATGCAAAACTAGAAATAAGCATCTTTCCAGCAAACTCTCTTGTTGAATAATACATTTCCCTATAGGTCAAACACAGTTAGTACAAATATTATTGTGATGAAAAATTCTGTCTAACAAAAAAACTATTCTAAGCCATAGTTAATGATCTATTTTGACAGTATGATAAAACAAAATCCCCTTAGGACAAAAGAAATGGGATGGTAGCTTTATTGGTCATTATAATGTGAGTTAGCCCTTCTTATTTTCAAGTCTAATCTGAAAGATATCACATGAATAAATGACTTTTTATATTAAAGATATGGCTGGCTTTCTTCCAAGAATAGGGCATTTCAAATCTATCCATCTATCTATATGAAAAATATGACTGAAAAATTTAAATAATACTAATCTATGATATAAAGCTAAACAGCAAGCTCAAAAACTATAATAGTTATCACCTTTTTACATAAGTTACTTTTGCCAAAGACATGGAGCCTAGGTATGGAACCAGGAGGGATATTTTCCATTTCTAAATCTGGAGGCATCAGAGATTATAAAGGAAGTAGCAATGACAGTGTCCAAGACTCAAGCATTTCCCTTGTGGATTAAGGTATGAGAAAGAAAACTAATCTGAGAGAAAGGGAGAGAGAATCAAGGTCCCACCTGTTTCCTGAGGGAGGATGCCCTCATGAACCAAAAGAGCAGGCAGTCACATGAGGAAGGTCATAGGAGGGATCAAGTTCCCAAATCTAAGTCAGGGGAGAGAGCTAGTTCACATGCTAAAATAAATTCCTCTACCTCTTAAATTATGTCTATGCCAGATTAAAAAAAAGTTTATGAAAAGAAATTGTGTTGGAATTAATCTTTGTTAACTGAGTCATTTTGGTATTTTCTAAGAATTTCATTAAAGGAAAATAAAAGAATTGAAAAAAATTGAAAAAAAAAGAATTTAAAATAAAGATTAAAGTTAAATGGCTATTTTCATCTCTAACATAAAAATATTTTAAAATAATGAGATTGGATTTCAAGCATATTCCCAAATTTTGGGAATAAGTACAGTTTAGAAATGCAATAATTAGAAATAAATTAACAATAATATGATAAGTAGTTTCTCACACTGAATACTCTATGTTTAATTAGCAAGGATTAGAAATGTCTACAAATAGACTTCCTATATTTTATAAATCTGAACTTCAAAAGTAAATTAAAAAAATTTTTAAAGTTCAATTTCATTTGAAACATATGGTGTGTTGTTTAATACTATTTTTAACTATATTGGGGCCTGAAGGTAGGGTAGAGTTTTGACTTGATTTTTCAAATGCATTGTCTTAAAAAAAAATTGTTATGAAACCCTGGGCAAGTCACCTAACCCCAATTGCCTCAGCAATAAATAAATAAATAAATGAATCATAGTGTGATACTATTAATCACCCCTTCATGAATAACTCTTTCTTCTTAGCTTCAGGGAAATCATACCCTTCTAGTCCTTCTGATTTTCTTCCTACCTTAGCCAGTTCTTTGCCATCTTCTCGAACTTCAAATGAGCTGTACTGAAATTTTAAAGCAGTAGATTGGATTTCTTTTCTCCCTATCAACTTTCAATCATGATTTAAATAATAATAAGAAAAAATAAAACTGGAAAAACAGAACATTCTTCATTTTCTTAATTCACACGTGCTAAATATTACCACTGCAAATTTCAGGAAATATGAACTACAGAGAACATACCTATTAATTCTTTATTTCTGACATCTAAGGCCATGTTGCGTAAAGCTGTTGCAACTGCACACACCACCCGATCATTGTCTATTCGCAGCAGCTCCACTAGGATTGGCAGACCTTTTTCTTTTCGGACAGCAGCACGAATATACACTGACCACTGTTAAAAGAGATGGAGAGAGAGGGAGAGAGAGAGAGAGAGAGGAGAGGAAAGAGAGAGAGAGAGAAAGGAAAAAAAAAGAGAGAGAGAATGCTGTTTATAAATATTATGATACTGTTGTGATTTCCCTCAGATTATTACATAAAGAAGTAAAGATTATACTTAATACTTAAAGAACATTACTGAACATTTCTGTCCTCCAAAAATAAAAACATAAAATATGGTTTTCAATTATGCTTCACTTTTTCCATGCCACTGTTTCCATTTTTTTTTTTTTTTGAGTTTGTGGGTTTATTAAATAAATAAGTTATTTTCAGTGCTTTAAAATGTAAGCATATATAAAGGGAAGGTGGACTGGGGAAACTGTAAAACGAAGGGAAATTTTTTAAAAAGATGAAAAAAGAGCTCTGAGGAAGGGAAGACTGAGAATAAGTTTGAATGGAGAGTACATTTAAGAAGGGAAGAGGGGATGTTTCCTGAAAAATACTTGCAGAATTGAATTCTAGGAGACAGTTGATTGGGAAAATACTCAAAAAATAAATTAAGAAAGGGAAAGAAGAAAGAGAGCAAGTGATGAGTAAGTCAGGAACTATAAATCAGGAGTATAGGTTTTGCTTTATTCTTTGTACCCTGAGATCAATAGCTCCAACATCATAATTTTGTAAAATTTTTATATGAAGAAATATATAAAAGCTAGCTTTGGCCCCTTATGTGACATAGTGGAATCCTTTTTATAAATATTTAACAAATTCATGAGAACATAGAGTTAGAGCTGGAATGGGCCTTGGAAATCATCCACTGTAATCACTCATTTTATGGGTAAAAAACTGGGGCCTGAAGAAGTATGTAAGCTTCTTGAGGTTCATGTTTGCCTTTGCATTCCCAGCATTTAGTATAGTGCTTGGTTATGGTAGATACTTAGCAAATACTTATTGAATGATTGTCCAAATTTATATAGTGATTAAGTGCTGGGAATTTGAACTCTGGTTATTTGATTCTAAATACAGGGATCCTTTCCTGATCCCACTCTAAATTGGAGATATTAGGATGGCAAAGCCATCACAGTTGTTTTAATAAAAATCAATAATACCCACCCCTTTATAGACAAGGTAAATAAAGTATTTGTGTGGGAGGGTATATAAGATGGATCAGTAATATAATAAATAAATTAAAATGTACCACTTAATAAAATTAGGCTTACATTCTATAATTAGAGAATGCTACCCATGAAATTAGATTGGTGGCAAAGGAGAATTTTTTAGTTTGTGGCAATCATTTCTTTTGGAGTGGCAGGTTCTGCTTTTTTATACCTTCTGTCTCCTAGGCCTCATACAAAAAGCAACTTAACAAGGACTTTTTACTTTCCCCTTCCCCCCAGCTGGCTCTCACCTGTGGCAGGCAGGGTGCCCCCTCTGGCAGTGTACGTAGGGCATGAACCATGCCTGCCACATCCTCCTCACAGCCCTGCATGAAATACGAGATTTAAAAAAAAAGAAAAAAAAACTTCATCCCATCCTATATCAGTAATGACAGACACACACTCATCATTCTGGACTTAGGCAATGCATCCATATTATTTCACATCATTTTCTCAAGGAAGCCTGGGGCCGCTCTTAGCTAGGGCTCAAACTCCCTGTTTCCTAGACCTCATTACCATGAGGAAAGCTTCATACTGAAAAGAGGGAAGAGCTAGAAGTTCGATTTCAGACTTTAAAGTCTGCACCTTTTGAGTAGGGATAGTTTCATTCATTTTACTTATATTTCCAGTGTTTCACAGAGGGCCTGGCACACAGTAGGCATTTTAAAAATATTTAATTAACTGATTAAGGATCAAAATTGAATTCTTCCTTAAAATTAAAGGTATAGAATCATGCTAGAAAAGGGGGAAGAACAGAAATCAGAGTTATATCTTTGGTACTGGTCATACTAATAAACTTTCTTGAATCCCTTTTAGAAGGAGTTAGGACATAAATAACAAAAATGAATGGAAACATGCAATATCATATGTCATTTTTCTCAAAGATAAAAATATGCAGCTACTTTTTATGATCCTGGTGGAGATCATAGAAAATAGGGAGGTGAGAACCATGGCCTTTATTCCCTTTTAAATTCAATCCATTTTGTATTTTGGATGCCATGAGTTTTATCCACTAACTGAGAGCCTTGTAAGACTGTCCACAGCCCTCTTCTCTTCCTTTTTATATTTCTTCCTGGTGGACTTATTTATGCATTGCTATAATGCACATGACCATGTAGTCAATGTATCTCCAATCTTGATCTTTCCTCTTGCCAATGGTTTCATATTTCTAATTACCTGGGGCTGTCTTTACATAGATGTATTAAAGGCACTTCAAACTCAAAATTTCCAATCCAGATTTCATCACTTCCCTCCAACTTTGTTTATTTGTATTATCATCTAGACTTAAGCTACTGGATGGCAGAGATAACATCTTTTTAAAACTTTTTTTTTATTGCCTAGCATAGAAATTAATATCTATAAAGCACTTAATGAATGTTGTTGAATAAATAAATGGTTTTGTTGGTTACTATTCAATGCTCTTTTTCTTTATGTGTACGGAATCCTTCTTTATAAAGAATAGAAAAGATTTTTTTTAATTGTTGAGTCTTTTTTAGTCTACAATGATAAATCACTCTAGTACTTGTTTAATACATCAACAAACATATTCAGAAGAGTTTGCATGCAAGGTCTTTGGTGAATATTCAAAAGTTCAACAAAAACATTTTGTAATACATAAATTTTTATCCTCTTTAATCTAGGCCATTTTCTTTTATGTCGCAGAAGTGAAAAGTCACTATATTAAAATATACAATATTAATATTATATATTTATGTAAGTAGTTGGGTGATGTAGTAGATAGAATATTGGACAAGGAGTTAGGAAATCCTGAATTCTAATCCAGTCTCAGATATTTACAAGTTGTATAACCCTAGGTAACCTGATCTCACTCAACCTCAATTTTCTTAATATAAAGTGAGGATATTAATAGCATTTACCTCTCAGTATTATTGTGAGACTAAAATGAGATAATATTTGTAAAGTATTTTGCAAACCTTAAAGTGCTATAATAAATGCTATAATAATTAATAACAATTATCTCATTTCCCCACTGCCTTTATCTTGAAAGAAGCTTAATTTATATCAACATTTTTTCCCAAATATCTTTATCTTCCTTAGTCATCTTTGTTAAGACAGACTTCTCTCCCAGGAGAAATGTTAGAAAGGAAATTGAATTGACTTTTCCCTCTTCAAAATAACTGAAATTCAAAATACTGAACTACAATTCAAACTAAAATGAAGATTGTGATCTATATACTGTTATTACTGATACAGTAACACTATATTATTAATAGTTCTATTCATAGTGATTTTTAATTAATAAAACATTTTAAAAATTATACTAAACTTTTATATTATTTTAACGTTAGAATGAGATTGTTAAAATATAAGCTAGTTTATTGATGGGGTGTTTACATTAAAGTACAAGAGATTCTTGCTTAAAAGGTAAATTGTTAATGAAAGGTCTATTAAAGTGATTTCCTATAAAACGCTGTCCCAATATTGACTTTTAGAGTAAATTTGGAGATGCTTTAAATTGATTACTTCACCTATAAAAATTACAGAATTGGACTTGACAATCTCTAAGGTACCTTATTAATCACACATAGGGCTCAAGGAATCTATCACTTAATCTTTATTTGATAATTCAGAATGATTTGAGAATCCTAACATGTTTTAGGATGACAATGAATCTTATCATTCTTCTCGCCATTGTAGTCATACAGGTGTAGTTTATCCTGATCAAAAGATATATACTAGAATTTTTATTTATTGTAGATAAATTTTGGTATCAGTTCACTTAATTAAGTGGTTTGTCCATGATTATATATGTAAAAAGTATAAGAATAAGTATTTGAACCAAGATCTTGCCTGAATCCAAGCCCAGTCTTCATTATATTACAGTGGACTTTTTGTCCCTCAAAAAAAAAAAGGGTATTAATTTGGTTTTTTTGGTTTTTTGTAAAACAAATAAAGAGAAACTGATCTTTCAATAATGCTCTGAATATTAAGAAAAATCTAGAATAAAATTCAAAATTAGCTACAAAATAAAAGTCCAAAAAATAGGAAAAAAATAACCAATAGTGAAGTACTAAAAATTTAAAACTGTTACAAGTCTAGAAATGGTAGTCCCTAAAATTTGATACTTGGGCAATGTTTTCATTGCTTTCAAACTATTTTTAAGATTTTGTTTTTCTTCTATCCTTAGATCTCTTTCAAGACATTTTCTCTCAAGAACAACTATTGCTGTTTTATAACAACTTTATTGGTCATTAAGATAGGAGGGAATGCTGCCATAAAAAACTTACATATCCTAATCTTGCTCAACAGTGGAAGAGACCCCCAGTGTCTACTGGAACATATAATTAGTTGGTTTGAAATTTGTTAATGCTCAATAATCAACAGCAAATTAATAAGCAATTCCTGTTCTGAGTCTTTTTTTTTTTTTAAATTTAGTTCATGATGGTGATAATCTTCATTAGGGTATATTAAAAACAACAAAAACACTGATAATAAAAATTGCCAAGCTGCTAATCACTGTTGGGCATTATCACAGGTTCAAGATTAAATTTTAACTGAGAGAAATAATTAACAGAACTAATAATAATAATAATAACTGGCATATATAGTCTACTCAGAAGTTTACAACTTGTGTTGCATACAATATCTCATTTGAGTTTAAAGAGGAAGGTATTATAATTGCAAGTATCCTCATTTGTAGATGAGTTAATTGAGGCTTCCAGTAAGTTAAGTGGTTTGCCAATCATTTCACAGTTAGTGTCTGAGGCAAGATTTCAACTACAGATTTCTGTTGCCTTCGAATCTGGCACTCTCTCCCCACATTAAGCTAATAAGAAGAACTTTTCTCTTTTAATCCTTCAAGTGTTGCTGTTGAATTGAATTTATGACAATTCACTAATTCCTTAAGTTCATAAAGCAAGTTCATGTCATAAAGCAAGTGCTATCTACTGGGGAGAAAAAAGATTTTAATATGGTGAGAGTTGTATACTGAGTAACTTACAATAAAAAGTTAATATGATGAACCAAAGAACATTTGGGATTTCATCAAAGACAACAATTACTCTTTCAGGTTTTTTCATCAGGTTAATAGAACTGACATTTCTAAGCATCATGAAATATACTAAAGCAATGATGAAAATATAGGCTTCCTAAACAAGAAGATTTTTTTGCAAAATGGCCTACATTTGCTTTGAGGTAAGCTCTTATTAGCTATATCTTCCTCCCCACCCAATAGTTACTTCCCTGCAAAAGTAATTTTGAAGGCACATTCACTAGATAAAAAGCCCCCAAACAATCTTAAGGATCAGTAACTTTCAATTAAAAAACATGTCCTAGAAAAATGACCTTTCTTGAAAGTAGAAAGATTCTTTATTTTGAAAGCTGTAGAATATTAGAGGAGTCACAAAATACATGAATTTGACATTTATAAATGTCCTTTTATTAGCTAAATATGACACTGTCAAATGTACTGTCTACTGAGCTATAGGAAGTTCTACTTCAGTCTCTCTAGAGTTTTCCTGGTGACAAGGATATGTGACTGTTTTGTTAAAAGATGAGAATTTGTTATCAAGGTAGGTATCAGTGACCCTCTGCTTCTCATTCTGGACCTCCTCCAAATATTTGAGATGGCTCTCAACAAAATGCAGCCTCTGACCTGTGGTGTAACATCTGCCAGCTGTGAACAGAAGGTACTAATGAAGCAGCTATAAAAGCAATACCATCATTTCTAGCTTAATATTTGCCTTGGAAAAAAAATCTACTGGCTGACACTAAAAACTCTACATTTTAAAATAAGATTTTTAAAAATCCCACAAAAATGCATTCAGTATAAAATAAAAACAACAGGGTTTTAACTCTGAATAGACTTCCTTTTCTGACATGCTGATGAAAGACTCAGAACTGACTTAGAAAATCCTAAAGACTTGTCATGGTGACTCAGTCACTATCATAGCATCAAAATTAGCTAGTCACACCACTTTTAGCTGGGGATTTAGGGAAGTCTGTTAATCATATCAGTCAGCTCTGGAGAGCTAGAAAATAGAAATAAACAACACTTTGAAAACCAAGAACTATCTGTCCATTCTCCAAACTTCAATTAGGTCAAAATTTCCCTCAATAAATTGAAATATTTCAAGAATATTTAAATAGAGATGGTTCTCCCAAATCTGCAGTTATTTTTTCTGCCATACATAAATGGTAGTTTTTATGAGTAATAATAAAGACAGTGGTAGCTTAAATTTCTATAGAACATTTTGGGACACAGAATATTTTACATCTAGTAACCTCATTTTATCTTAAAGGATTTACGGTTGGAAGGAATATTAGAAATCACTCTTCCCAAATGGAGGCTGGACAAAGTCCATAGAGTTATTGAAATAATTACTTTAAAAATTATTTAAAATTTATATAGCATGTAAGGTTTACAGAGTATATAATTGTATCTCATTTGATCCTTACAGCAACCCTAGAAGGTAGGTGCTATTACTACCCTTTTACAGATGAGGAAACTGAGACAGGGAATGTTTAAGTGATTTATTATGTCACACAGTGAGTGCCTGAGGCTTGATTTGAACTCAGATTTCCTGACTCTAGTACTCTATACTTTCAAGTCACATGGATTACAAAACTAAAAGGAACCCAGTATTTAAGTCACAGGCTATGGTTATTTCTATTAGATTAGGCTTTTTTCCCCTTATTTTCATTTTAAGTGTTTTTTTATTTCCCCCTCTCAGGATCATTATTAGTCAAACCTTGCTAATTTGGCCAAAAAGAAAAAAAATAGAAATATCAAAGATTTCATTATAGTTTTGAAAATTATATGTACAATGATACTCCATCATGTATTGTTAATACATCAAAATTTAAATATTTATTGAACGTATCATACCATAAAAGGAAAAAGTCACTGATTAAAATAGACTTATAAACATATATGGGGGGGGGGGAGGAGAAATCTCATTATATGTAGATATCTAAGACTTATGCTCTTACAAGGTTCTTTTTTACTATCTCCTACATGGGTAAAACAGATATGTTTCTCTTAATTTTGGGTTTAATTTATTTACAATTTAATATAAATTTAATTTACAAATTAGGTTGTAAATACAATAAAGTACAACCAATAGATCATAGTTTAAATCATCTTTATTCAAGGTTAGCCAAATTATATTGCACATCTATAAATATCATATTGTTGGTATAATACTGAGATAAACAGAAAATAAGTACAAGTGAAGGAAAGATGAATAGGACTGAAATTCATATCAGCTATAAACAGAAAATTTTTACCATTTTCCCTATCATAATGCCATCATCTTTCTATCATATTCATAGCCTGTTATTGCTACTTAAAAGCTAAAAAATTTTAAAATGCACAATAATGTTATGAAGATGTTTCTTTTTGGTTAAACTATAATATGTAATCTACTATCATGTAATAAAAGTCTTCAGATAAGAATATTTGTAAAGTGATACCAGCATGCAACACTTTGTGATTTTAAACTGAGAGATAAACTTTTGGTCCTGGTCATAATAAAGATCACATAAAAAAAGACAACAAATAAATTAAATTACTTCTTTTATTATAAAAACACATTTTGAGGAGCTCTGGGTTGAGTAACCTAAATGAGAATTTATTGTGTGACCTTAGACAAGTCACCTCATCTGGGCTCCAGTTTCTTATCTATAATATGGCGATATTAGCAATTGTGATAGGAGTCTCCTTAATGTCAGCTAGTAACTGATACCTTGTTATGTTCTAGACATTCAAAGCAGGAAGTAGAAAAATGTATCCTATTCTTAACCATTTGAAAAAGGAACAATATTGTGAACAAAACAACAAAAAAATGAACATTTATATTGTGATGACCCTGGTCTAGTTAGGACGATCATCCATGGAATTCATTTGTCTGTTTATTAGTCTCTTTTTTAATATCAAGAATCAACTATTGACTCTTCTTGCTTAAAAGCAAGACCACAAGACTCTTTGCCCATTTTAAAAATAAAAAATCACCAATGGGGATAATTTATTCCATATATTAATTTTTAATTCTTGCAGACTATTGATGTGAATTGCCATAAATTTTCAGTCTTAAAATGGTTCCACAGTGAAACAAAATAGGAGAGATGTTGACAGTAGGATATTTAAAATTAAGTAATGCTGGCATTTCCTTGAAAACAGACTCTAGTTATATTAATGTCCATTTCTTTAATTTTCCTCTCTGGTACTCTATTATTGCTAGTTCTATTAAGGTCAAAGCTTTTTTTGGACTAGAGAAAAAGGAAAAAAAGATATTATGTTAAGGAACAAATGGGAAACTTGATTAATTGAAAGCCTAATATGGTTTGCACATGTACATTTTCAGGAGAAATGATATTTCAAAACACAAATGAATTCCCAAATATTTCAAGTAAGCTATACTAAGGAAAACCAAGTGATTTTTAACAGAGATAGTGTGAACTATGAATTGAAATAATTTTGATAGGCGTCCCAGTAAGCTAGAACTTAACTATTTAGAACAGTTGAATAAATAAAGATCTATCTCCTTGTCTGATGATACACTTCATCAAGATATTTTTTCTACATAATAATTACAGGTGAATTTTAGCTCATTTTATCATTCTAAGTTTCTAAATATGGAATCTATAACATGGATGTCCTGAACTCAGGTAGATAAGAGATGTGTCATTTTTACTTCTAAAGAACTCAGGAATTGGAAGTTGTCCAGATTATAATAAAATGGTACATCAGTCTCAGTAAGACTTATTTTCTGGTCCAAGCCTCTGAGTCAAGCTGATCAACCCCTCAATAGGTAGGCTGTCACCAGGAAAGCTGAATTACAGAAGTAAGTATGGAGAAGGAAAATAACTATGATCATAAAATAAAGTGGCAATACAATAGGATCCCTTGGGAAGTTATTTTTCTTTTTTAAAAGTAAAGAGAAAATAAAGCTGAGGGAAAAACTGAAAGGAAAGCAACAGTTGTTCTTCATTCTTTATTCTTGAAGGAGATCAATGACATCATAAAGGCGATGTCTTGCACATGAATTGGATTTAAATGAGGCAGAACTGCTCAAAGTCATCAGCCTCACTGTCTCTTCCATAGTCATCAAAGTTCAATGGAAAAACAGAAATTAAGATGACTGGCAATGGCCCAGCTTGCAGTGGGTGAAGGGAAAGATAGTAGACACCTTTTATGACTGTGGTATTGGGCTACTAAGTTGAAGTATAGATGTATATTTAAATGATAAATGTTTTTCTAGGCAAAAGACAATTTGTGGATACTTCAAGTCCTAGGGAAATAAGGCAAACTTCTTCCCTTTTAAAAAATGTTTCCTTGTGTTACTTAATTTTTTTTTAGATTACTTAATTACTATATCACCTTTATTAATTATCTTTCACTAAGGTAATTTTTTAGTGGCAGACATGTATATATACATACATATATGTACATATGATTTCCATATCTATTAAGAGCTATTAGAAGCTTTAAAGGTCATTTATTCCATTATTTTCATTTTAGAGTTAGGAGAAGTGAGGCCATAAGATAATTTCATCAAATACATGAGATGACAAAGATAATACGAGTGTCATAAAGGTTGAAAGGGAAGAGACGAATTGTAATCTGCATTGTTTAAGGAAATAAAGACACACTTATTTTTAAGTCCAGCACTTAGCATAGTTACTGGCACATAGTAAATGTCTAATGAATGTTGTTCACTTGACCTTTCAACTATCATTATTTTAAAACAAACTATATTAATTTCCTTCTAGAAGAGACACAATGGAGATAAGATCAAATACAGATTCATTACTAATAGAGTTAAGCCCAGAGACAGGAAGTGCCTGTTGACTCTTATGAACCAGGTGACCATAGAAAAATTACTCAATCCTCTCAGCCTCAGTTTTCTCATCTGTAAATTGGAATTCATAAAACCTGTAGTATCTACACCAAAGAATTATAGTAAAGGGAAAATGAGATAATGCTTACAAAAGGACATGGCAAATAATAAAATGTAAATTCAAGTGCTCCCTCCTTTGACAATAATGAACAATATTCCCAAAATGTTGACGTTATGGTTGCTTAGAAAGGTGAATTGTTGGTAGTATAACTACAAAAATGAAAGTAAAACAAATTGTGTTAATTTTCTATCACTATATTTAACATACTGTACTAGTTCTCATATACTACCTATCTTCAAGCATTTCTGAACAATTTAATAGATACTTTAATATATATGTATAAGATTTCATTTTCCCCAATTACAAGTTAAATTTAAAAAAAATTTTTTTAAAGTTTGAGTTCCAAATTCTATCCCTTACTCCCTAATTTATATACTCTTAAGAGAAATACTTAAGATAAATTTGTTCAAGTTTAAAAATCAAATTCAATTGCCCTTTCAAAATAGTTTTTTCTTTAATGATTGAATGATATTCATTTGGTGAAATTGCTACTACATTTCTAACATATAGATTTTTTCCCTACATATTAGTTACAAATATAGACATTTTCTTGTAAGTAAAAGGTCATACCTTCCAGCTACCTGCAGCCAAATTCTGCAGGGCACCTGCTGCACCTTCTAGAGTGTCTGGGTTTGAACACTCAGAAAGAAGAGTGAGGTAGGGTTTGACTATTGAAGGGTGCCATAGCATCTGGATTCCTTTTGGTGGTTCTGCACAGTCGGGTAGAGGTCCTACGCCATCCCACTGTGAAAGAAAAAATGTGAGGCAAAATGTCATTATAAAATTTCCTTGAAACTTCTCACATTCTTCCTTTAACAGACTTCTAAGACTCTAAATACATGATGGACTATTTATCCATTGTTATGTACCATGCCTCTAATAGAATTAATGGTATTAATACACAATTATCTATATTTTTTAGATATAATTAGAAACAGAGATGATTTTTAAGTTCACACAAAAAAAGATTTGTTTGGTTTAGGTTTTATGGGAAGCAAAGAAGCAAATTAAAAGATGATTGAACCACTCACAGAAGTTTGCTGTGGCTCCATGTGTGGCAATGAAATCTTAAGCATCAAACAACTCACAGAGTTAAAATGATTCTATTTATTTTCTTTCATATAGTTTTTATGGAATTTAAAATTCAGAAGAATTAGCATAACAAAAATGAATGACAAGCAAGTATGTTATTTCTATTGACATAGTGATTTACTTAGAAAAATCCATAGTCTTATTTATGTTTCTAGGAAAGACAAAATAATCATGTCACCATTTTGATTAGGCCAGAACAAAACAAATACATGCCATTTGCTTGAATTTATTAACAATCAATAAATGTGAATATTTAAAAAATCATTCAGATACAATTACCAAAACACCTTCAGGACATCTTTATTATGTAAAGTCTCTAAATTTTGTCTCTGGAAGGACATGAGAAATTACCCAGCAAAACATTTCTACTAATAATTCCATACTTAAACCATTCAAAAATTCTCAATTTTGAGTATTTCATTAGTAAGAAAATTTAGGACAAATATTGACTGATCATTAAGAAAAAGTTGAAGTATTAATATATGCCAATTATTAAAGAAAAAAAGTATTTTACTGTCATATGCAATTTCAAGCATTTCAGCAATTTTCTTGAACAGGCAAAATACGAGTAATTAAAAAGCTTATTTTTCTTTAGATTATAATAAAACCTAAACTTTTTAACATTTATATGTTAAGCTGAGTGCTAAATCTTAACATCAAGGAAATGCCTATCTTTCCATTAGAAGTCATTAAAAAAAAAAAAACCTCCCAAAATAACAACAAAAAATTGCCAATCAAGTTCAGCATTATAATAAGGCTATTCATGTGAGAATTTCATCTTAGTAACAGTCCATGACCAGGCTATATAAAGTTGATTTTATACTTGCACTTGAACTAACAGACTTTCATCTTCTTCAAGCCAATTTTTTTTTAAAAGTACAAATAGAAAGTCAGTTGGCTCTGTAAGAGTGTATCAGTTTCATTATTTGAGAGTGACAGCTTTGATACAGGATTCATTATATTTGGACAGATAGGCACATTAAGTAGAGGCAACATCACTTTGTGGCATTATCAGCTTCCATGAGCAGTAGTAAAATTGTCTGTTCAAAGGATAGAAGCTCAATGGCATTAAATCCATCTCCCAGTGCAATGGAGAAGCAAAATAAATATTGTTTTTATCCCTTGTATATCTAATTTATCATTTTATGGATGAAGCATAGAGCTCCAAATATAATTTTTCATGACTGTCTCTTGATATACTAGATAGCATGCCATGTTTATGAACAGCCTTTCACTTGGCATGGACATTGGTACCTATTTGCTCTTAATAAGAAGTCTCTATTTGCACATGATTGAATTCTTTTGTGAATAATTGCATTTTGTAGGAATGGAAAAGAAACAGAGATGAGAATGTTTCTAATGTAAAAACTATTTTTGATAGATTGTGTGTTGTAATGTTTCATGGGGATAGTAAGAAGGTAACAATAGATAGAGTGTCAGGTCTGAAGTCAAGAAGACTCCTCTTCCTGAGTTCAAATCTGATCTCAGACATTTACTAGCTATGTGACCTTGGATAAGTCACTTGACCCCATTTGCCTCAGTTTCCTCATCTGTAAAATAAGGTGAAGAAGCAAATGATAAACCACTTTAATATCTTTGCCAAGAAAACTCCAATTGGAAACATAATATGATATATGCTATAGAAATTGTGTAACTACAATATTGGGATGGGTGAAAGAAGTTATGTTAACTTTATAGGTTCAGAGTTTTAGAAGTAGAAGGGAATCATAGAGGGCACTGAATCTAACCCCTTGTTTTATAGATTAAAAACCCTGAAACATACAGAGAGATTAAGTGAAATTCCCAGAGGAACAAAGTTAGTAAATATCTGAGGCAGGATTTTAATTTAGGTTTTCTGTACTCTAAGGCTAGAATATAATAGCCTTTCTTGGCTGGATCTGGTCTTCTTCTTCTTCTTCTTCTTCTTTTTTTTTTTTTCTAGTTGCTTTGCTCCAAAATATGAAGAATAATGAAATCAGTGTACAATTTTTCTACTGCTGTAGTATATGTCTCATCTAACTCTTATATAAATATATTTTATTGCATTTCCTTCTTAATGATTTTTGAGAGATAATAAAAAGAACATCTGACATGAATAAGGATAATCTTTGATAGAGATGAAGTCCAAAGGTATTTTTGTTTTTTTTTTCTGTCTTAGAGTCTTAATTGTGCAGTGACATGTTTGTATTTAAGAAAAATAAATATTTTAAAATCGGCAGATATATCTGATTTTAATGTAGATTTTTTATTCAAACTTTTGCTAAGTTAACAAGGGGAAAGTTAAGAATGCTTATCAGATAAATTTCCACAAGTAACAAGTACCGTGAATTTCAATCATTATAAAATATTATAAGGAGTTTTGCAGAATGATTAATACGAGTAAAAAAAATCAATAAAGTTAGCAAAATGGTTGTACTGTACAAAAAAACTTTCAGGAAATATTAAGAATTCCATTTAGCAAGGTGATTCCTTAAAGAAAAAAAAAGATTATTTTTTCCTATAATGGAAAGTTATTATATATTATAAAAGCAGTAAAATATAAACTGTACCTTCATTAGAATGACCATATTTTATATATTAAATATTATATTAAATAATGGCCCAGATAGTGGCAATTTTTTTTAAGATTCACAAACACTGCCATGGGTAGACAAATCTGATGCAAACAGAAGAATTAATCTTAAGCTCTTTTTAGTGAAAAAATCCCCTGAAGTTAAACATGTAAAAATAAGATGCAAAAAATTTAAAACTTTTTCAAATTTTGAGAGGAGACTTTCTAAGCAAAAGGAAATTTTGGAATGAGAACTTGCTTCTCCAAGCATCAACCCTTGGCAGTATCAGCAAAACCTTTGAACGGATTCCCTGAGTGGTTCCTGAGATATTTCTGCTGAATAGTGTAACCTTATGCTCAAGTTCCAAAATCAGGCAAAGATCCAAATGAGATAAAATTGAAGGAAAAAAATGGAATTATGGTAAAAATAAAGACTAATGCATTTTGGGCTACTCTTTCCTTAATAACAACTTTAATAGTTTTTATATCTAATAAGTGTTTTCTTTTTTTTTTTTAAATTTAAATTTTATTTTATTTAATAATAACTTTGTATTGACAGAATCCATGCCAGGGTAATTTTTTACAATATTATCCCTTGTACTCGCTCTAATAAGTGTTTTCAATTCTGTTGCTTCTAGGTAATCTTAATGAACAGGACATGGAAAAATTGTTGCAGGGCTCAATTATGAGTTCCCATTTTCTTTTATAGGTGCTTAACAATACTATTCTTAAAAGTAACTCAGGAATAGGAATATTTATATGAATTTATATAAAGGTAAGTGAGCTATGAAAACAATGTAGACAATGACCTCTACAACAAAAGGAAACAAACTCCACAATATTATCATACTATTATTCTGTATTGATTACAATTACTAAATTTATCCCTAAAGAAGAGATGAGACAATGTATTTTTCTCCTTTCAGGATAAGAGTAAGGGGGGAAGATGAGTGTGGAACACTACATATATTATTGTTTAAAGTGTTATTTTTGCTAAAGTGATTTTTAAAAACTTTCTGGTTTGCTGTCAAGAGGAGAGTAGCAGGTGATACTAAGAAGTGAAGTTAACATACTAACAAAAATTATCAAAACAATTTTCAAAGTTCATTGCTCAGATATTCAAATTGGACTTTTTCATATATTGGCCTTACATGGAACCTGTATCATGAAAAACAAAACTTTAATTTGATGGAGAAGTATTCATTCACCTTTTTACTATATTAAATATGATGCTAACATTTTTGATAACAGATATATGACTAAAATAACTCTTGTAATCTTATCCTGAAGTTATCTTAGGAGAAGGTTGACAATGCTGCCAACCCAGATAGACATTGAACAGTAAACTTCATCCTCTGGAAAAATGGATACATGCATTTGCAGGTAGATGGCACAGTACATTGAGCACCAACTTTGAAGTGAACAGGATATGAACTCAAATCTGGGTTTAGATGGATTAGTTTTGGGCAAGTTACCTAATCTCTGACTCTTAATTCCTTATTTGTAATACAGAGATAATAACCTTCTCAGGGTTATTTTGAAGATCAAATGAGAAAATATTTGTAATGATGTTGCATTTTTAGATACTTAATATGTGCTTGTTTCCTTCTTTCTTTTCTTACCCACCTACGACTGTGCCAAGTTGTAAAAAGATTAACAACTTTTTATCATTTCAAATTTCTATCATAAACAATAAATACTTCAAATACATAAAGATATATTTCATAGGATTAAAGACAATGACTGCATTAAAGTCCTTAATTCATATTATTTAAAAGACTTTTTGGAGAAGAGAACATTATAAATGAATATAAGATGAAAATATCCTAATTTCAAAGATCATCTAATATTTTTCCCTCCAACCCAAGGAATCAGAGCCTTGACAATGTTAAAAAAAAACAAAACAAAACAAAACAAGAAAGATAGGTTAACAAACAGCCTTGAACTCTTCACAAACTGTTTCTGTCACATTGTTTGAATCAGAAACAAGTCACATGAACTCTATGATTTTGCTGCATTTTCTTTGTCTATAAAATGAGAGAAATTTTCTTTGTCTAAAAAATGAGAAAATAAAAAAGAGGAGCAGAATAGAGGTCCCTAATGTTCATGGAAAGACCTTGGGTAGGAAGGTCTATCATTGGAAGTTTCAATATTTTGTTAACTGTATTTGAAAATAATTGGTTTCTTTTGTAAGAGTATGTATTTTTATTTTGTGAATTTAAAAACATTACTCTGAAGACTTGCATAGGTGTCACCTAATTGCCAAGGGGAACCGTTAGAAATACAGTAATGCTTATGAATCTTTTAGACTATATGATCTCTGGGGTAACTTCTATTTCTAAATCCTATGACTCTATGATGCAATAATAATATATTCTTGCATCCTTAAACATAATCATAGTCCTTGGCCAATTGGAAGAAAATAGAAATATAATAGATGATATGGCTTTGCTTTTATAAGAACTTCTCTTAAGAAAAGAATGCCAATTTAAATAGATGTCAAAATTAGAACTATTTACCTAGAATACTGAAACATGGTACAGCATAGAAGTGCTATTTGATGAAAAGTCTTCTTTACCACTCAAAGATCTTTTCTATTTTAGAAATAACTGTTATTTTAGAAATGTTCTCTTATGAAAAAAGGTAAGATTTCTTATTTCTGTAGAGAAGGGTTCATTTTTTGGTATTTGTTACATGACAGCAAGGACAGGATGGTACTGGACAGATAGAACAGGAGAATTGACAGTATGCAGAGGAATTTTGAAAATGTGAAATACATCTCTCTTTGATGCTTAGAGAGATCAAATTTAGTTTTAGAATAGAACAACTCATTGTTCCTGCATAGAAGCTGTTAAGAGTTTCAGGAAAAGAACCCAAATAAGGGAATGTTTTCCATAAGGTGTTAAAAGCTTTTCTTTGGACTTAGATTTTACAACAAATTTTAAGATTTTTTGTTTTCCCTAAGGTTTAAAATCTATTATAAGATTTTTATCATAGTGGCTTTAAGAAGAAGCTAACAGAATGGCTTTTGTAGAGAATGCAATCACTTTAGGAAAAAACTGTACAATATAATAAAGTCAGAAAGTTAAAAAGAAGAGTTCAGCATGTATGCTACCCCCCTCCAATCTTTTTCTTTAGGATGCAATAAACTTCAATGAGTCTGCAGATAGTTTAGTCTATACCATTCTAACAATTTGTTTCTATTAATATTAGAAGTTTCCAACAACATATTATTGAATATGGACTTCTGTGGTTCCACATTGTGGCTAAATTCTCCACATCAATGCCAGAAGAATGCAACTTGTGACAGCTTTTCTTAGCCTAACTTTAAGATGAAAATTTGGGTCATGTAAATCAAGGGAAAAAATTAAAAGAAAACATAACAGAGTCTTCATTCCATGAAGCCCCCTATTACTTTCTTAAGAGTAATAGTAGCTAAAAAAGGATGTTAAAATTTCACCATTTGTAAATGATGTACATATCACTAATTTAGTGGCTGAGCTTCTAAATATGAAGTCTTTGACCAATGAGTAGACCTTAAGAAGAGAGCAGACATATCAACATTGTCATTCTCATTATAAATGAAACCAGATAATTTAAAGATATTGCTACTTAATGGAAACATGGATCGAGGGTTATCCAAGGAGTAACTATTAAAGATTTGATCTTACCATGCATCCAAAAGCATGAAGCATTACTTCATAAGATACTCAGTTATCTTACCTTATTATGTTCATGACAAACATAATCAAAATGACTACTAAGAAGTCATTTTAATTAAAAGAACATTTATTAACTACCTATTCTGTCCTAGACCATGTGGTAAGTGCCAGGATTTAAAGACAAAAGCACAACAGCCCTTGATTTCAAGGAGCTTACATTTTAATGGAAATACATTTATATATAGCAATTTATACAAAATACAAAGTGGACATAGATTTCTCTTTTTAGAGAAGAAGACAGAAGCACCTGAGAGAGAACTAGGAAAGCCTTCAGAAAGTGCACCTGAGTTGAATCTTTTATTTAAGTAGGGAATCACAGGAAGCAAAACTAAGGAAGGACAACATTTCAGGCACAGGAAAGAGCTAGGATACAAGGCAAAGAAATGGAAGAGTATCATGAAATGTGAAGAACAGCACAAAGGTCTTCATGACTAGGTTATGTAAAGTTGTGTAATGTACAAGAAAATTGAAAATGTTGGGAAAAAACAAATTATAAAGAACTTTAAAGTTCAAATAATTAGTTTGAAGGTAGGAAAGTAGAAAAATCCATTAATATCTCTACTAAGGCACAATATATCAAGATATAGTTAAATACTTGATGATTTTTAATGTACTAGTAGGCAGAGAAAAGGACAATGAAAAATATGTTGGATAATATATGGGTCAGGCTCAAGAAACAAAAAAAGTCTAAGGCTTAAAATTTAAATTGAATTTTTATGTATATGTGTATACATCTATAATATATGTGTATATATAGCCCCAACCTAATTTATTTAAATGAGCTACTGACATAAAAATTGGAGAAATCAATTTGAAAAAGACAAAAATATCACCATTTCTTATAGCAGCTTATACAAGATAGAGTAACTAAAACATAAAGGCCAAAAAAATTAAAAACCAACTTAATCAGGTACACTCTATTTTCTTGATAAATTTAAAATATTATATCTATGGGAACACATTGTATCAAATAACCTCTTAGGTTTCCTTTAGTCCTGAAACTATTATGAACCCATAAATAATTTTCAATATAAACCTATTTATAAAATATTATGGATGATGGAACCATAAATAGAAGATTATTAATTAATTTAACTCATAAAATAAAAAGAAATAAAAAGGAAATGTTTATAGGAAGGATGATTGACCACCTCAAGACAACTCAGTGAGGTTTGCTTAGTTACAGTAAGAACAAGGAATAATATCTAATATGCTGAATTAATACTCACATAGTAGTAAGAAATCTAGTAGAAGGGTCCTAGAATTCTGTGTGAGCCCCCAGTAGAGGATTTATGGGAGAATATGAGTAAGAGATGAGAAAGCCCAGATGAGCCTTAATCTGCCCACTAAGAATTACTGCCTAGTATAATATCCCTGAATATTTCTAGAAGAATCTAAAAGATAAAACAGAGATGTTCTCTGCTTGGTAGAGCATGAGAAACAAGGACAAAAATCAAATATGGTTACTGAAGTAGTTGTTTATTTTTTAAAATTTGTATTTTTTTTAATAACCATCTTTTTTTTTTTTCTTAAGAGAGGTTTAATTCCAGGGCAATGGGGCTGAGTATCCAAAAATGATTGTAATGTAAAAGCTAAAAGGATCAATCAAATAGACAAAAAGCATTTTTAATTCATGGTAAGCTATATACTTGACACTGCACTGGTTCTAGGGATAGAATACCACCCCCAAACCAACCCAACAAGAACAAAGAAAGTCTTCTAGGCTCAAGGAGATTGAATTGTAATGAGAGAAAGAACCTATATAAAATACAACATAGAAGAAAAATCCAGTCTGTAAGAGGAAATTTATTTTAAAGGAATAGCACTAGCAATGGGAAGAGACAGAAAATTCCACTTGGAGAATTTGATACTTAAGCTGAGTGTTAAAATGGGCAAAGGTGTCTCCAATTGGGAGGCAAAACATTGTAGGATGGATTGTAAAGTACTTGGAGGAAATAGAATGTGAAAACATTAGAAAAAAAGGAAAAAAAATAGGTTTACAGATCTTATATGCCAAATAAAGATCTTTCTATTTGATTCTAGAGATAATAGGGAGTCGTCAGAATTTACTGAGCAAGGAAAAACAGGATGACATGGTTAAATCTGGGTTTTAGGATGATCTCTTTGACATCTGTGTGGAGGAGCAAGGAGAAACTTGAATTAGGGACACTAATTAGAAGTAGAGGTAATGAAAATCTAAACTAGGGTTGTCTTTATTTGAGTGGAGAGAAATGGATGTATAAATAGAAATTCCAAGATTTCGCAGTTTATTGACTATATGGGGTTATTGGGAGAGAGGACATGAAAATGATACAAAGCTTGCAATCATGAACAATTAGAAAAGTATTAGGGCCCTCAACAATAATAGGGAAGTTCAGCTAAACTAATAAAATTGAGGCACATCATATAACAATGAGGTTTTGGAAGTTTCTTCTTAAAAAATGTTCTTTTAGATGTGATAATCTCAATGAAAATAGAGTAATTAAAATGTTCAAAGAGTTAATTTGAAATTAAAAATACATTTATAAGATTATTATTAACATCAAATATCTAAGAACATGGTGACAGGATGAGATGTTTGCTTTAGGAAAATTGTTGTGATAGTAATATGAAGGATGGATTAGAGAGAGTAGGAATTGGAATAGCACAGAACAATAATTTGAAAAGGTATTATCTTGTATAGGTGACTAGTAAAGAGGGCTAACACGTGTGCAATTGATACTGGAGATGCAGGATTGAAATGTAGGAAAGAGATTAGAGCTGGAAATATAGATTTTTAGAGTCTGCATAAAAATGCTATTGAGATAATGAAGTGAAACAATATAGAACAAAGAACAGAAAGTCCAAAAAAGAGCCTTGGGAGATACCCTTATTTAAGGGATGGATTATCAAGCTAAATTGAAAAGGAACAGTTAAAGAAATGGGATAGGCACCAAGCAGCAACAGTGTTATGGAACACAAGAGGAGAGAGTAGCATCCATAAAAAAAATGATAGTAGAATCAAAAACAGAAGTCAAGGGGAGTGAGAATTGGGGGGAGGAGTCCCTACATTTAGTGATTACAAGATGTTTTAAAAAACAGTTTGACTTAGTTAAAATAGAAAGAGAAGAACTGGAAACAGTGAATGTCAACTTTTTTTCCCATGGAGTTTAATGTTAGAAGGAAGGGAGGCAGAGGATAATAGCTTTAGACGATGGCAAGATTAAATGAAAGTTTTTTGTTTTTTTTGTTTTTTTTGACTGGAAAATGCCTGAATTTGTCTGTAAGCATTGGTGAAGGAAGCAATAGATAGGGCAAGATTAAAGTTGAGAGAGTCAAAGGGAATTATTGTTAGGATAAGTTCCTGGAAGGATTGAGATCAAGGGTGCATGGACAAGGGTTGTCAACTTTGATATGGGAAAAGTTGCCCAAATCCTCTGAAACTGAAATAAAAGAGAGAATCAGTGAAAGCAGCAGAAGTTTTGCAGTATAGTGCAGTGAAGATGAAGGAGCTCACTTCCAAGCATCCATTTTAAATAAAGCAACTGTGGTAGTGATAGGGCAGATGGCATTAGAGTTCTGAAAGAAGGATGTTTAAATGAACAGTTTGTGGCAATGCAAGAGATTCTATTGGAAATTAAGGAAGGGGTAGCTTATCATTATTGAAGCCTAGTTGTTTTTAGAGAATATGAATGTTACTTAACAATTTGTGACATTTCAAGATATGCTACAAAGTATTTTCACAATTGATGGTTTTAAATTGATAGAGAATTATCACATTACTCAACCTACTGAATATCTTAAATTCTTATATATCTAAGAAAAAAACAGAAAAACTTCCAGAATCATCTTTTATAATGAAGAATGTTTTTCTAAGGAAAAAAGGAAGCCTACACATTTTCTCAATATCCTTTTTCTAGATGATTTTGGAGGGTGTGGTATTAATTAGCAGAGTTTTTTGTTTTAGGTTTGGGAGATGAAATAATAATAAAAATAAGATTTAAAAGGATAGCTAGCATTTATGTAGTGAAATAACATTTCAAAATACTTTACAAATATTATTTCATTTTATTCTCACAACATTTCTAGTAAGAATCTGAAACATATGGAGGAAAAATGACTTGCCCAGGATCACAGACAAAAATGTCTGATTAATAATTTGAACTCAGGTCTAGCATTCACTGTATCACCAGCTCCCTCTAGACTAGAGCTTGAATTTTAATCAAAAGCTATGCATAAGCTTCTCTTCCTTTCCACATTTTTGTCACCACTAATAATATGGTATGAACTGTTATTCATTACGTACAGAACTTTTACTGCTGAATTATATCTTGAGCACATAAATAGATAAGCACTGCTTACCCAGCTGACTTGTTCTTCCTATTACATGGATTTCTGTCCCAATTAAAAGACAGCACATTTATAGGGTGAAATCTGCTTTTGGGGAGACATCTTAACTAGCCACATTTTTTGGTTATTATCTTGATTAAGTGAAATATTTTATAGGCAAAAGAGATCACAAGATCAAAGACACGGTTACAACAGTATAGAAACATCCTATCTTTAAAATACTACTTTTTCTGCCTAAGTGAAATCACATATTGTGAAAGAAAGGAAAATTTCAGATTCAGAAAATGGATCTGAGTAAGTAAATTGTCAGTGAATATTTTCCTGTGCAGTGTTCAGTTTAATTAGGCTGCAGCTGGTACTAAGTACATTAAAGAGGGGGGAGGGGGGGAGAAAAAGAAAAACAACCTTCTAGTACTTTCCTGGTTTGGTTTGGAGAGAGCCCTAATACCAACTGATTCTATCTTTTCAGTGTTTCATTATCATTGCCAGGGTTTGGTTTTTTTTTTTTTTTTTTAATTTAAAAGCTCCAAATAATTGTAAAAAGCCTGAAGAGAAATGAGCCTTTGTGTTAAAGTCTTAAGAATTTTGCAGAACAGGGTAAATCACCCATCTGAATTCTCCTGTGAGCTGTTCAGATGAAATGGTCTACAGCTGGTGCTGACACTGTATGGAAAGAGGAGGAAGTTGATAGCTAATTAGCTATATTTGTATGGCATTCTATTGTCTCTCGTTCCCCTCCCCCCATTATGAGTTTTTTTGCAGAGGTTATTAAGAGCTTTGTGGCTAAGAGATTAGAACCTTAAATTTAAGCAGTGTCAAGATGAGCATTCTGAATTAAACAATTTTCAAAATAAGGACAATATTCATGTGTCTTGCCTCTAAGACACACTCTCAGTGTGATAACTGGCAAGTCACTTAACCTCTAAGTAGTGTAGGTGAAGCTGTCAAATATGGAATGGGAAACATGTAGATCACAATCCAGAGTTTGGTATGAAACTGACAAAATGTAAATGAGAAATATACATCCAAACAAATGAAAAGATAGTAAAATAAAGTAATATTACATTTTAAAACTGGGTGATCTGTAGGGATCCTTATTTATAGATTAATGGTCCTATTTCTATTTGAGTTTGACAGCAGGTCTCCACACAATTCTTGAAGATAACATATTGTGAAAGTTCTGGCCTACGTCAATAGATTTTTTTTTTTCACGTAGGAGTTTTTAATATTAATGAAATAATAGATTCAGCTTCTATATCTTCTTTAGCTATTAGATTTGCTGATGACATTCAACAGACAATATAAGGCAAATAACTACATTTTGGTAATATGGAGAAAAATTGCAAAAAAAAAGGGGAAATGAAAATATAAAAGACTGGAGGTTAGTTCTTTTATATATATGTGTGTGTGCTTATGTATGTATGTATATACATATATACACATATATGTGATACAGAAGTGTTGCACATAATGATAACTAGATTCTTAAGCACTGGATGGGCTTTTAATCTATTCCTCTTTCTGAAGTATTAGTGACTGGCAGACTACTACATACAGCCTACATCCACACCTGGAATTCTTACCATTCTTGCTTCAATTTCCCCTAAGGATCTTTGGGATCTTGACCATATCACTCCCCCCTCCCCCCTCAGCTGGCTGCTCCAGCCCACCTGTCATGCTAGCCTTCTCACAACAGCATTGTTTTAATAGGCATGTTGCTTAAAATAACCATTGCTGACCCTTTGTGAACAAAGTCCCATGGTAAAAGAGATATAGTACTGAATTATTGAATAATTAACAGACATTAATGGCACCTTGTAAAACTCTACATGACCTTTATAATATGGTCATTGAAAATATGAAATAAATGCAGAATTTGTTCATAATAATATTTTCTACAGTGAGGAAAAATACAAAATGAAATCACGTCCATTTATGGAAAGCAGTAGAGAAGAGTCAGTACATCAAAATGTGCAGCTATGACCTTTTAAGTCTCATATTACTTGTTGCTTCCAGGACGTGAAATATCATGTCTTGAGAGTCAACATCTCTTGGCATATGGTGAGGTGAAAGCAAATTGAGACTATATTGAAACCAGCCGAGGGGAAAGAAGTGGCAGCTGAAATAAACAGATGGTTAGAAAGGAAATGATATTAAGCAGTAAAAAAAAAAAAAATGTGGCTAGAGATGGGGGTGAAAAAGAGGAAAGTTGTTTTTTTTTTTTTTTTTTAAACACCACTACACTGATATTAAGGGATATGAACTTGAAGTCATCAAGAATGTAATTTAAGGAGAAGTCTTGAGCACTTAATAAAAATTAAAATTCAAGTATTTAAACTGTTATTTAAATCTAGAATAATTAAAAGAAATTCTAAGGTAGTATTTAGGCTGGTAACAAAATTCAACTTTAGTCTATTTGATGAATGAATACTATAAAGTCTTGGAGGGGGTTTCTTACAGTCAGAGGGGGAAGTTTTCACATTAAGCAAGAAGAAATTAGTCACTTAATGAGAAATGTTTAAGACTTTAAGGCACACATTTGATGCTGGGGTGATTTGGCAAGTAATTCCATCTACTTAAGATTTGGGGTTTTGACCTTTAGTATATCACATTGTCTAGCCAGCCAGATCAAAAAAAATGTGCATATGGTCCTTCAAGCCCTTCTACCCCACAATGTACATAAAAGCCTGGTTGAAATGAATATGATTGGTAACTCTAAAGAAAGTTCTCAAAAAAAAAAAAAAAACAGAGATACTAGTCATTGTTTAGTGACACCAAATTGCGAATATCTCATGCATTAGATTAAGATGAATTTGAAAGCAGTTGGAGAAGTATTTAAGAATTAGCAGGAAGGATGAAAATAGCAAAATGCATTTGGTGCCTTTCTGCCTACAGACTGACTAAAACAAAACAAAAATGAAAGAATAAAAACTGAATAATTATAATGACCAAGCCTATCCTTACCTTCATTACAGGGGCAGGAGGTGATGGATTTGGCGCACGCACGCGCGCACACACACACACACACACACACACACACACACACACACAAACACTATACATATTTTATATATATATGTTTGACTAATGTGTTAATTTATGAAGTATTTCCTCCTAATTCATTTTTTTTAATGGAAAATGATGAAGATGGCTCTCTGGGTACATATGGTTGATTGAAAGGATGAATTGTGAAGTGAAGATGATATAAAAACAAAAAATATAAGTGCAAGTTTTTTCAAAGCAATATAAGACATGAACAAAATAATATGAGAAAGATTATTATCACTGACTGTCAAGAATGAAAGAAAGATGGCATGATTATCAAATTTGAAGATCTTGTAATGATGGAAGGGCTAGCTAGGATAATGAGTAAGAGAATCAGATCTCAATAGGCTGGAACATTGATAAATTCATCCAGCGAGCTGAATTTTTGTAAATATTTTCATAAAAAAACTGGAAATTCTGTATGGAGGAAACATTAGATAGTATCTTATATGAAAATTCTGTTTTCAATTGATAATATTCAATGTGCATCAACAATGTGACACTGATATTAAAAAAACCCAACAATCTACTTAGATCTCACTTCAGTGTTTTAAAAATCTATGCAAATATCCCCTCTGTTTTATATAAAAAGTCTTACTATAATTTTTAAAAAAATCATTATATTGCAGCTCATTTGGTGGTAGGCCTGTCTGAGCTTAGCCAGGCTGTTGGATCTAGTCTAAGCCATCAAAATGAGGAAACTGAGACCCAAAAGCATCCCTTTCAACTTTAATTTTTTGATTCTGCAAATGAGGATCAGTAGATGAAAGTTACAGGAAAGTGGATTTTGGTACAATACATATTTTTGAAAGTTTTTGCTTTGTAGAAGAAAAAATCCTTAGAGATAGTGATTACAACAAAAATACTTTGGAAATATTACTAAGATTACTGCAGTATAGAGCTAGAGAAACTCATACAGAATAAAAACATTATTACCACACTGTACCCCTGAAATATAGCTTACTCTATGGTAGTCATTTAGCTAAAAAAAAATCTTTACACCAACAAGGAAGAACTGTTATGGAAGCTTATTGTTATTACTAGTGGATGGAAAAACAGCTGGTGATTCCACTTGGGAACTGCATGCAGTGGAAAGAGAATGATTATTTCTTGATACTTGATCAGGTAAAATTCCCTATAGGAGGTATTTCTAATGCTTGTAGTGCTGTCAAGTTTCAGTTTGAGTAATACTAATAATCCATAGTGTGATGCCACATTTACTCATCAGAATTCTGGATCTTCTGTGACTTTAGAATGGCAAAAATCCACTTTGGTGGAGTTTCATAATTCCTAGCAAAAATTGACATATGGAAAAACCAAAATAATCAAACAAAAACCAACAATGAATTGAAGTGAATGTGCTAGAAGAATAATATTCAGAATAATGGCCTTGTTTGTCTTTTATCCAGATTAAGTCTCACTGAAAGTAATCAAAGAAAGTCTTTAGATATGATGATGCCATGAAAGTGACTCCTGTTGCAGAGTGACATGTTGATTGATGAAAAGCCAAGCAAGTCTCATCCAATCTTTAGCAACACACTTCACAGACTACTTAGTACTCTGCTACATCTTTTTAGCCTGTTCATTTGTATGTAGGATATGCAGTATGATAGCCCAAATTCAGATAAGCTTCCTGACAACAGAATCCTTTGAAATCAAGTGATGTAAATGCAGAGCTATCATAGAACTGCGACTAGAGCATGGGATGTTTGAAGAGGTATTAGCTTCACTTACAGATACTACAGTACTCTAGCAGATATAACAAGGGGTAGGTAATTGCAGAGTACAATGAGACTATAACTTCCTTTCATTTGTATGTTCTGTTTCAATTATTGTATCTTATGAAGATCTTGGACTTGGAAACCAAAATAAGCTCTTACTTTGGGCTTCCAGATCAGTTTTCAAGTTAAAAATATATGACTTGGACTAGGCTGAATAACTTAGAATAGAGTATTTTCATTTTGGGTTCTTTCCTTTCCCCCCTTTCCCTTTTTAAATGTTATAATTTATTTAATAAACATTAAAAAAAAGAACATTTCCTTATAGTCAAACTGAAGAGTCAGTTTGAAATTCCTCTCAAAGAGTGATAATTATTTGGGCATCTTCAGTACCATAACAAAAATTCAGTTGTTGCGAAGCTTGAGGGAATTAAATTTCTCCAAACTTTTCCCCAGAGTAAAGAAGGAAAAGAAAGAGACAAATGGCAGATCCTTGCCTATGGGCACTTTGTAAATGCCTTATTGGCAATATACTGATATCTCCAAGAAGTTACATTCAACCATTAGATGTTAACACTAACAAAACGGTTGTAACCCAATAGATACTTCTAATTAGTTCAAGGATACTTTGATTAGATGCTAAATTTCATTAGGATAAAAAGGGTACATTTCTAGCTTTCAAATGAATTGGCACAATGATTATATGCAGATAGAATCATCCTCTTTATAAACTCCCACTCCCTCAGGGAAAATTTGGGATTTCTACAGATAACTTCAAATGTTTGTATTGTTTTAATGATTTGGATGCCTTGGACATTCATTTAACTAATTAATTTATTCATTCAACAAATAATTTATAGAATATTTGCTTTGTGCAACTGTCTTTCCAACTTGATCTGAAGTCTTACACTGTCACCTAGTAGTAAGAAACATGAGCTTTTCTCTACAGGAGAGACTCAGCACATTTATGCCACAATTTCTACAACTTCCAGCAATGGATAATCATTATAATATATATTTTAAAAATCATTATAATCTTGAAGAATGTCTTATCGCTTCAATAACTTTGGTACTGGGCCTTGTGAGTGGAAGCACTGTGGGAAAGTTTATGTGGTGGGATTTGATTTCAACTAAGACATGGATGAATATGGAGAGTGAATTTCTTGCATTTTGCTGACCCTGTTGTCACATATTCATTGCTATAAATGGTAGACAGTATTGATAGTAGAAAACATTCCTTTAATTTTTGTGGTAGATAATGAGGATTTCTCAAAGTCTATGGCTCTTTCTGGGTCATTATAAATGTTAAATTGGATATATAGTCTTATTGTGAATTCTACATACAAAGAGACTCTGGCACATGTTGTTTAAGGAATTTCTCACATCATACTGTTGAAACAGATGGCACAGTCCTACAATAAGCAGGAAGGAACTCATATGTCTGTTGATTCTGTCTGTCAAATTCAAATGTCTGAACGATGATGATTGTATTAAGAAGCATATATTTTATAATCTCAGGTTCATCAAATATCTTATCCTTAGGTGAACAGGTTTAATGAGGGATCTCATTACAACATATGTTTGGGATCCACAGACTGTCAGAAGCACAGTGGGATAATACTCTATTTTGTTTGCTTCAAGGTAGAAAGAAATTCTTTCAACATATAAATGAAAGGAAGCAGATTTCTTGACAATCAAATTCTTCATGGGAACCACAAAACTAATTTTAAACACTTGGTCTCCTCAGGTTCCAAAGTAGCAATGCTGTTTAGATTCATACTGACAGTACTTGAAAGTGATTTTAGACATCTTATAATTAGGTGGTCAAGTGAATATGTGCAGGGATTGCTCTTCCTGAATTCGAATCTGACTTACTAGATCCTGGGTAAATCATTTAACCCCATTTGCCTCAGTTTCCTCATCTATTTAAAATGAGTTGGAGAGGAAAATGGCAAACCACTTCAGTATTTTTCCAAGAAAACTCCAAATCAGGTCATGAAGTGAGGACATAATTGAAAAATATGACTAAATAACAACAAATATCATAAAGTATTCACAAGATCTCATCCTTTCAGCTACAAAACACAAGTAACAGTCAAAAGGAAAAGGAAGATAAAACCCCCAAGTTGATTGTACTTTTACTAGTACAAAGCTATTTTGGGCAATGTCTAACTCAGTGCCACTATGGCTTGTACATGTAGGAATACCAAAAGCCTTAAAACTAATAGGAACTCAACCAGAAAACTAAAATAAATATTGAATTATTTGGCCCTTTGTAAAAATGTCAATTTTAAAGTTATTTAAATCTATTTGGGAAGAGTCTAGAGAAGCAATACAGTAGTCAGGATTAGTACCAAGAATTATAATTTAAATCAGAAATATAGGAAATAAATCAATTATTATAAATGATTTAAATGAAGATAAAGATGGCATGCTTATCCAATCTTTTACTGTTTTATTTTTTCTGACTCATTTAATTCTAATGTTATCTCTCTGGTAATTATTTATTATTTATTCTGCATACAGCTTACTTTGCATATATTTGTGTTCATGTTGTCTCTAGAATTAGATCTAAGGTTCTTAAGGGCAAAAGACTGTTTTTTGCTTTTTTTGGTATCCCCAACACTTATTATAATATTTGGCACATAGTAGGAACTTAATTTTTCTAATTTATCAATCAATTTGAAGGTCATAGGACAATGGGAGAGCTTCCTAGAATAATTATCGATTATGAGAGTTGAGTTCAGAGATGTCAATGAACTGGGGTTATTTAAATTCTCTGGGATGAGGATTTTTCTGTTTTTTTTTTTTTTTAAACCAATTAAGTATTAAGTATTACTTAATTAGAGCCATGTTCAGTGAAATGAAATAATTAAACAAAGGGTATACTTACTAAAATTCAACCAATTACAAAAGAGACAATAATTTTTTTATGGAACCATATAATTATTTTGGTCAAATATAGCAATTTAATTTTAGGAAAATTTAAGGGAATAAGCTCTCTAGAGTTATTGGTATTATTTAAAAACAGGATATAAAGCAATATTTTACTAAAATCATCCTCTCCATCAAAGTGCTTATGGTGGTGGGGAGGTGATCCTAGATATCTGAAGACTATACCAGCAGACTATGAAATTTGTTGTACCCTACAAAACTGGAAATGTTTTAAGTATAGGCCCAAAGATAGCTCTTATGACTGTCACCAGAGAACCAACCCAGTTATCCATGGAGAGAGTCATCACTAAAAAGGATAGTGA
Source organism: Antechinus flavipes (assembly GCF_016432865.1). Lineage (NCBI taxonomy): Eukaryota > Metazoa > Chordata > Mammalia > Dasyuromorphia > Dasyuridae > Antechinus > Antechinus flavipes. The sequence goes on from NC_067398.1 coordinate 397,548,293, forward strand.
TTTTTTTTTTAATCATAGCAACATGTTTCTTTTCTTTTTTTTTTAATTAAATAAATAATATTTTTAAAGCAGGCAAAATCTATTTTCTTTTTCTCCTACTCCTGTCCCAACTGAGAATGAAAGAAAAACAAGCAGCCTATTACAAACATGTAGAATCAAACAAATTTGTATGCTGGTCATGTCCAAAAGAGGAATACACACACACACACGCACACACACACACACACACACACACACACACACACATATACATGTCCCATTTTATAGTGAGTCTTTAATATCTCTAGCGAGAGGTAAGTAGTATATTTCATAATCCATCCTTTGCAATCATTGTTTCTTACATTGTTCAGTATCTCTAGGTCTTTCAAAGTTTCCTTTAAATGTTTTGTATGTATTGTCCCTCAATTCTGCTCACTTTACTTTGCATCAGTTCATACAAGTCCTTTCAAGTTTCTCTGAAATCATTCCCTTCATAATTTCTTAAAGCATAATAGTATTTCATCAAATTTATATATCGTAACTCCTTTAAAGTATTCTCCAAATGATGGTAGCTCTTCAAATTCCCTTTTTTTTTTTTTTATCAACTCTAAAATAACTGTAAATATTTTTGTACATTCTTAGAGTTTGCTTTGCTTAGGGCCAATCCTTATCTTAATTTTCTTTCCCTCTGAATCCTCCTTTTATATTTTCCTTACCACAGCATCTTTTAAAACCAGGCATTGCTGGCCAAAGTGGCCATTTTTATCATTATAAAAAGATAAAGCTCTTTAAAATATATGTGAAATAATATGTTTTAGAGTATGGTGTAATTTGAGATTTTATTCAAAACTAGAAGTATTTCTCACTTTTATGGAAGGAGTTTAGGGCAGAGTTAAAGGGAAGATGGATTCTCCACGATGGATGAATTTCTGCAGAGATTCCTATTTGGAAATGGCATTATGTTGACTCTCTTAAGCTCCAGAACATCACAGAAACTGTTAAATAAAATCCATAATCATGCAAAAGCATTCAGTTTCACTGTACACACAGAAAAAAACCAAGTGGATGAAAAATGCCTTTTGTCTAGATTATGACATACAATTTGAGGTATAACCCAGAAAGCTGGTCCATCAGTACATCTGTCTGGGGCAGATACTAGAGATGGAAAGGACAAAAGTTAAGGATAGGGATGAGGCACCTAAAAGATACCTCTGAGGTTAGATGCTTATAAGTAAAACAAGGGAATACATGTCATCAGAGACATGAGTGACCATAAAAAAGCCTGTGTGTACCAGAGAACTAAATCTTTTCTCTTTAATTCTCTTCCCTTAAATTGGGGGGTGATTGTTAGGGTGATCATTGTTAATTATCTGCTGACAATTTTAAAGTAGCTTTTATCCCCAAATAATTTCTTCTACTACTTCTTCATGGGGCCATATTAGAAAAACAGTTATTATTTGTTTCAGTGAATCTTAAACTGTGGGCCACAATGCAAAAACATAAATATGCTAAGCAGATTTGGCAAATAATATATGTATATTACAATTTTTGCAATTATATGTAAATAATTCTTATGATAAATGAAAAACATATTTAAAAAAAATTAAAAGCCAAAAACAAATACAGAATCACTGGAAAACAGTCCTCAAAATTCATTTTCTTTAATTTATTCTTAAGAGATCTAGAAGAAAGTCTTCAGCATGTTTAGTGTAAGATTTATGGAAGACAGAAAAAAAAAAAACAGAGGAATTGTAACTTTCACTGTTGTAATGAGTACCTACAGCATGTTACAGAATACATCAGTAACAAAGATTCACTTGACAAAACATTCATTGTTACAAAATTTCCTTGGTCAAAATAATATTGATTTCTAATCTACCCACTAATGTAGATTCACATTTTACATATGGAGAAATGCATTTAGGAAGCTAATTAGTTGCTGCCTGAGAAAATTACCAGATTTCATATTACTACTAAGGATGAATATATTTATAAATTCTTAAATGGGGAGAGGAGATCCCATTAATACAAGATTCCAATGGGCAGACATTATATCAAAGGAATGGGGATCAGGTCCTTTTAATTGTTATATCATAGAGATCATGCTCTGAAATGAGAATGAACTGGACACACCATTAAAATTCTCCTTCCAATTGCACATGTTTAACCTGTGTTAGAATACTTGCTGAACAGAAAAGGGGATGGGAAAAAGGAAAGGAGAAAAATTTGGAACACAAGGTTTTGCAAGGGTGAATGTTGAAAACTATCTTTGAACATATTTTGAAAGCAAAAAGCTATTATAAAGAAATTCTCCTTCCCCTAAAGTTAAAGTATGTGCCTTTTTTTTTTCTGTGAACCTTTGCTATGCTTACTTTGGGATACATGATTTATCTTCATCCAAAGAAGACTTTGGTTGTATTTTAGTTCTGTGAAAGTATAGTTATGCAAAAAATACTCCACAGGAAAAAACTTTTTTTTACTTTTATTAAACCAAGTTACATTGAGTTTGATGGTTTCTAGAAGTATTCACATAATTTAGAATACCTTCCTTTTAAGGGACTGCATGGTGTAGTGGGCAGAACTCTGGTCTTGAAGACAGGAAAATTGGGCTCATCACAATCTGAAACATGCTAGGTATGTGACCCTTGGCAAGTCATTTTTTTCTCACTGCTCTACTTAGGCTCTTCAAAGCTCCTACCTCCCCAGACTTCCCTGAAGATCAAATGGGTAATATTTGTACCTAGTAGCATCTTAATAAATGTTTATTCTTTCTCTTTCCCTCTAGGCAATTCTATGATTACAAGTTACAAAATGGTTTTCAGGAATTTTCCTGCTCTGGGGGTTTCCCATATCTATGAAATCACTAATTCAGTCTCCTATGCCTTTGTGTAAAATGAAAGAAGCAGCTGTGTCCAACTTTAACTTTATTTGAATTCTTCAAAACAAAGAAGACTGAAACTACTGAATAACACAGTTGTCTTGAAAAAGACTATTCAACAAACATGGTGTCTCAAAAATCATAGTGCAATATCAATCTGTTAAAAAAAAGATATTCACTGGGATTTTTATGACACCTTCTATATTCTGATGGATTTTCATTGGTCCTTACTTTGTGTTTACAAAACATCAAATGTCCATATGAAGTATTAAAAACTAACAAAAAAAAGTCAATTTGAAAATCATCAGGAAAGGAGAGAGATAAACAAATGTGGGAGACTCAAGTTAACTTTGGACAAATAACTTTGTTTTTATGAGTTTTAAGATTTATAAAATGATTTCATTTCAAAACCTTGAAATATAGGTTATACAAATATCATTATTGCTATTTTACAAATTAGGAAATTTGGGTTAAAAGAAGGTAATGGACATCCCAAAGATTACATATCAAATAAGTGTAGAGTGAATTTGACCCAAGTCTTCTGATTCCAAGTAATGTGTTTGGAGACAACCTTTGTACAAGGCAAGTTACTTTTGCATAGGATTCTCCTAGAAATTTCAAATCCTTTATAATGACAGAAATCTCATACAGTGTTTTTAAAAAAAAGTAACATGAAAAAGAATCCTTCTGAATTTTCCCAAAAGAACAAATGAGGAAGGTGGGTTACTTTTTAGTCTCTCCTGAGCTATCTTTCACACTGAGGTTTTACTGTGTTATTTGAAGAACTTCAGACATACCTATATTCAAAGCTAAGTGAAAAAGGGCATTTTGTAGCCTTTCAAAGCAAAGCATTATAATGGTATTTTGGATATCTCTGGCACCCTCTGTTAGTACAGCTCCTGAAACATTATTTTATACAATTAGTTGGTACAGAATGATGTATTTGAAGATCCTGGTAACTACACTTTATGGCTTCCCTGGATTTTAAAAAGTCCCAATCTTCATTCTTTCACTGATATAGCATCTTGAACAATTCAACAATCATAGGTTCATAAGATTTAGAGATTATGGAAAGGATAGTATAAGAAAGGACATTAAAGATGATAAAGGTCCAATTCTTTCATTTTACAGATGAATAAACTAAGACCCAATGAAGTACAGTGACTTCTGTAGTCACAAAGGAGTAAATAGGGAAGATAGGAACTATACCAAGATCTTCTAACTTCAATTTCATTGCTCCCTTTAGTGTACTAAAATCAGTGAAATGTGTGGCTAATTCAATCAATTAGGAAATATTTATTGAGTACTTCTTTTTAGGGACTAGCTAAAAGGTCTAGATCAGGAATTTTCTATTTGGAGATTAGGACCTTAATTTTAAAATATTGTTATAGTTTTATTTCAATATGAAGCCATTTTCAATCCAATGTATTTTATAATATTATTCAGAAAAGATGTCTTAGACCTCACCAGACTGCCAAAAGGGTAAGAGAAACAAAACTGATTAAGAATCCTGCAGTAGACTATCATTGTAAGAAAAACAAATAATAAGGATAAGAAAATAAAAACAAAAGCAGTAAAAATAGTTAGCATTTATATAGCACTTTAGGGCTTGAGAAATACTTTACACTTATTATCTCATTTGATCTTCATGACAGCACCAGTAAGGTAGGTGTTATTATTTAATAGTAACCTAAATATTATATAATATTAATATATAATAATATAAATGCAATCATTTAAAGATAAGGAAACTGGGAAAGAAAGAAACTAAGGAACTTGCTCAGGGCCATACAGACTGATTGAGGGAGGGCAGACATTCAAGTCTAAGTCTGAAAGAGCTGAGTTCAGTGTTTCATCCACCACCTAAGCTACATCAATAAAAACAGCAAGGAAGATATACTGGGACTAGATGTACCAAAGAGGTCAAAGAAAAGATTCAAGAATGAAGATGTAGAAGAAATGCAACAACATGAGATTGCTGTAAGAGAAAAAAATGGAGTTCAGAATTATGGAGCCTGAGCAGTTTCTAGTAATGGTCAGATTTTGAATGTGACCAACCTTTGAATGGCAGAAGCAGAATAGAGATGGAAGCACTATGATGTAAAGAGTTTAAGAAACTCTCACATTTCAATGTATTATTTGTGGAATTCCTATAAGAAATACAGATTGACAATATTTTAAAATCACCTTGAACATATAAAATCTTGTAGTACATATTGGATTTGTCCCTAAAATCCTCTAGTGTATATAAGTATGTCTGTGTATGTATAATATATGTGTATATTATATATGTTACACATACACACATTAAATCATAGTACTGTAATTCTGAAGATGTGATAATTACATGCAGCTGCAAGTAATTTGAATCACCTGATCTTGGGATTTCTTTTTCTTCTTCTTCTTGCCCCAACACCCAGAGCTCTCAGCATCCTTGCCATTGGCATCACCACATAGTAATCCATCAAGCTCATCGGTTCCCATCTGCTGTCCCTGAGATGTTTCTGCTGCAAGTCGGTAGGAGAGGTTCCTCAAAATGCACACACAGTTTTCAACGGTCTAAATAACCCAAAACAAATAAAATGGAAACAAAAGAAAAAAAATGACAATCATAAATAGTCCTCTTTCTTGCTCTTTAGGCTTTATATCTGATTACTTTCTTGCATGCAATTATTATATACACATTTATCATTAGATACATTAGTCTGAGAAACAGCATGGCATGATGTAGAGAAAGATGTGGCTTCAAATTCAATAAGATCCATGTACAAGATCTCCCTTTGTGACAAATGCAGTATTGTGATCCTGGACAAATTAGTATCTTGGTGTTCTAGGAAAATCTCTAGGACTGTTGCAGAGAATGTATTAATCTACCTTATTAAGAGGGAATTTACTCTCTTGGAAGTTCTATAATGCAATTAATGATAGTCAGTGTAGTCCCTATTTCTACATTTGCCCACTTTATTTCTAATTACTCACTTGGAGCACATTTGAAAAACTAGAAACTAATTCAATAGTGACAAATTCACAAATTCAGATATTCCTCTTATATGTTCAAACATGTTTAACATAATGATGTGTTTCCTTATACTTATTTTTATGAGGGACATGATTTTTTTGGAGGGTGGGTAGGGAGGAAATTATTGAGAAGTCATTGGTATTAAAAAGCACAATATACCATATAAAAATAGTTGGCTATCACTCTAAAATAAAACCCCATTAGAAAAACAGCCTTGGTCAATAATCGAATTTGGCTTTTTATTTCTAAAATGTATCTCTCCACAATAACCAAATCTACAAATTTTCCAGTTTCCTCCTAAGCAAACTGATCTTCCCTTTCAAAGTGGTTATAATTAGAATTTCAATAAAAAAAGCATGATCCAATAAGGTGTTAACCAGTGCTAAAAAGAAGAGTGGGCAATTGTGTCATAAAATATATATTGACATATAGTGTCAATTATTTGAAATCTGAATTGGTTAAAAAAAAATTGCCTCCCCCCCCAAAAAAAAACATAAAGAAGTTTCAATGTTTACTATAAGTTTAGCCCAACTACTAATTTCTTCTAACTTGAAAATGTAAAACTGCATATTGAAGTATGTAAAGGTTTTGAGGCTGGGCACAGTTAAAGAAAACAGAAGTTTCCTAGGTTTCTTCTTAAAAGGTAGTTTGAGATTCTATATGCATAGAATATAAGGATAACTATAATCATATTCTAGTCTTTTTTTCCCTTAGTCATGTGGGAAAATATATTTCTTTCATTTAATTATGGGTTATTTGAAATCAACATGGAAGGAATATTTTCTGAGTTGAGTTCTGAAGCTCTTAAAATAGTAGACAATATCCTATAAGTTTTTAGGAATCCTGCCATGTATTAATCCCCTAGGTCTTATTTTCATCAACTAGCTTTTCTATTTTATGTACCTACCTATCATAAGAGGAAACAGCATGAAAATAAGTAAACATAGGAGCAGACTTGAAAAAAAAATTGGAAAAAAATCATTGGGAAAAGTTTATCACACAAATTTTAGCTGCCTGACTGAAATTCTATGAAACTGATGTTTCGAATACCAAGGACTTGAAGGGAATTTTCTATCTTCTTTTTCTTCTTTGTCTAGGTTATCCTGCAGTATACTTCTTCAGCTATCAATCAGTTAGAAATGAGCTTAATTCAAGTACTAATTAAACAAGTGACTAATAAACCAAGCTATCTGACAGTTCAAATAGATAGACTGACACTCTAAGGTGCTGTTTTATTTGCACCCCCTTAGAAGTTAACTGCTGGCTGGGAGCCAGCATCCAGTGAGGGGGGAGTAGGAAGGAGAGGGGTAGGTGGGAGAGATGTGTAAGTATATGTGTGTGTGTACTTACGTTTTTGCACAACTGTATGTTTCAGTGCAGAGAGAGAGGAGGGCTGCTGTTTTGCCTGGCAGTCTTTCTATTCTCATTCAACTTTTTTAGTTTGAAGTTTGTTGAACAAAAATTTGAGTCAGGAACTTTTCTCAAAAGAGGTAAAAAGAGGCAACTTCTACCCTTCTACCCCTCCAAGGGAGACAAACAGAAGGAGGATCCAGCTGGTAGTTTTGTCTCTGACATGCATTCCAAGTAAGTGAATCTTTTTATCAGTTCTTCTTGGTCACCAGGGTCATTTTTACTCCTTACTTTCCATTAGGAGAGGCTAATTTGGAAGCTGTCTGTAAAGCATCTTACCATATGTTACTCATCTAACAAACTGTCCCAATTACACAGCACAGTTGATGTGCTTGCATAGAATCTAGACTCTTTTATTCATTATCTGAAATAGACCTTCACTGATCTTCAAGAGAAAGTTTATTGATAATTTTCCTTGACCCAATAATTTTCAGAGCTTAAAAGTTAAAATCATTTTTCTAGACTGGCAAATGTAATATGGGGGCATGGCTAATGGAAAAGACTACATAGCATCTTATCATACTGTTCCAAATTCTATCAAGCATTCTGTAAAGTGTTCAGTGTATCAAAGCTTTAGCCTTCTACTTCTTGATATGATTGTTAATACTTCAAGGAGATAAAACTCAGGGAGTCATTTTTTTCTTGTTACACTTAATGATATGCCTATTGGTTTGCCAGACACCTGAAATTATTCACACTGTCCTAGTTGGTCACTTTAAAAAATCAAATTATCCCATCAATTACATTAGGAAGTCTAATATGGCTATTAAGGGCCACAGATTATATATGGCTTTAGTTCTCTGCTGATTTTGATGTATACAAAAGAATTCAAAGAATTATTTTAATGCTCATCTCCTTAATGAGTCGTTTTTTAAAAAATGGTAATAATTAGTTAATTTATGAAATCACATCAGGTGCCCTTAAACCAGTAAAATTGAGAAATGCTTATAATGGTCATTTTGTTGAGTCATTTTTTTTGTCCAACTCTTATATCTCCATTTGGGATTTTCTTAGCAAAAATACTGGAATGATTAGCCATTTCCATTTCCAGTTCATTTTATAGATGAGGAACTTAGGTAAAGGTCCCACAGAGGAGGAGTTTAGGCAAGGGTTACACAGATAATTAGTGTTTGAGGTTAGATTTGAACTCAGAAAGATTTAGCGTTCCTGAATCCAGGCCTGGCACTCTATTCAGTAAGCCATTTAGCTGCCCTACAAGTCATATCTAAGTCATAATTTGAGAAAACCTGTTCTTAGGAGTATAGGAAGAGAACACAATGAAGTAACACAGTGAATATAATATATGAGGTAGCTATGTTAATTTTTTTACTCCTTAATAACTAATTCATAACAGGACATATGAAAGGGCTAGTGACATTGCTTATCATATTCCTTTGCAAGAGAACTGCCAATGTTCTGATATGATTATGGACTGTATAACTGATATTCATTTTATGACAATGATTGACATTATAAAGTCAAGACTTTTTAAAGAGAGCAATTCAGTACTGAATTAATGAAGATAAAACAAAATAATTTGGATAAGAATATTCACAAAAATACTGAAGTGAAACCCATAACATAAAAGTACTTTTTTTTTTTCTGTTAAGAGTTACATGATTAATTTACAACTACTTTTTAGACCACTTACAGTTCAGATAGAACTCCTTAACACAAATGAGGGCTGTTACACATAAGCACAAGGGATTAGTATTTATCTTAGTTTTTTGAAAATCACTGAACTTTTTTTTTGGGAGCTGGAGTCTGTGTGTTTTTTTAAGGGTATAAGAAAGATTGCATGCTGTGCAATGAGTAGCTAAAAAAAATTAATTTCAAGTTCTCCAGTTTTAAAACAATAAGGGAACTTGGGATGATCTATTCCATTCTAGCTGGATGCTACACAATCACTTTCCATTAAAGAGATCTCTTTTTAAAGCGAGGGTTTTGAAGATTATTTTCTAAACATATTAGTACCAAATGTAGTTTCCATTTAAAAAGAAAAAGAAAACCCTTTGATATTTCAAAACAAAACAATAAACAAAGTATTCTGGCTTACTTTCTTTTCCCCAGCGGTAATACTTTCTCACTTTTATCCCTCCCAAGGCAAACCCAACAAACCTTGCTATCAATTTCACTGCTCCCAAGAGCAGACTGAATCACATAAAGCAATGCATCCGTAAGTCCATCACATTCCCTCATTCTTCTGCGGGCTTCCTCTCCAGCAGAACTAACATTCCTGTAAGGCAAAGAAAGGAGTCAGAAATATTCCAGAGCCATGATTCATTCTTTGGATCTCAATACTTGCTCCCTTCCTCAATCCTCCAGCTTTACAGAGAATCCCACACATAAATATATATATATGTGTGTGTGTGTGTGTGTGTGTGTGTGTGTGTATTGTTTCCCTGCCAATTCCCCCACTCCTAGAAAAATAATCATGATAGATTAATAAATTAAACATCCTAAAAAAAAAAAGACACAGAACACTTGCGATCCCAGCCAAGACAGAGCATAAAATGTATCCTATGTACGCTAACACTTTTTTTTTTTTCTTAAGTGAGACAATTCAACAAGAGAACTGTTCAGTTCTGCACACATATATTATATCTAGGATATACTGTAACATATTTAGCATGTATAAGACTGCTTGCCATCTAGGGGAGGGGGTGGAGGGAGGAAAGGGAAAAGTCAGAACAGAAGTGAGTGCAAGGGATAATGTTATAAAAAATTACCCAGGCATATGTTTTGTCAATAAAAAGTTATAATAATAATAAAAAAATAAAGTGAGGCAATTGAGGTTAAGGGACTTGCCCAGGGACATACAATTAGGAAGCAATAAGCAACTTTTTGGGTTTTGTAATTTGGGGAATGTTTTCAAGGTTGATTTAATAAAAAGACTAGGAATCAGAAAGTATTTCATCCAAAGTGTTGGGCTCTAAAAAGTTGAGGGCTTCTAAAAGTTAAAATCTGACATTTATTGAAGATATTATATATATATATATATACATACATATATATACATACATATATACATATATATATATATATATATATATATATATATATATATATATATATATATAGGATTTTTGGATAGTAATTATAAGATTTGAGAGCTGGAAGGGTTGGGAGAGATCTCCTTGCCTAGTTATTCCATTTTACAAAGAGGAAATACACAGTAACCAAACATATACAAAATCACAAAGCAAGGATTCAAATTCAGGCTGACTACTGAATATAATTTTTACAAAGTAGTAATAGAAACAAAGTCTTTCAAGGAAAAGTTTTTGTTGTTATTGTTGTTGTTGTTGTTGTTGTTCTAACACATAATTTAAAAGCTCAAGCCATTTAAAAAAGAAAGTGACTTTGGGATGGTTCCGATCTTAATATGGAAAGATAATGTAACCACTTGATTATAAGCTGGGATACCCCTAACTTGAAAGGCTTGAGTTAAGGTATGCCATGATCATATAGTGACCAATTCAACAAGATTAGGAATAGAAAGATTCATTTTAATTATAATATATAATGGATACATATATTTAAATTTACAAATATAACATAAATGTGTTTTAATATATCTTTATACATATATATCTATGTGTATATATCTGTACACACACACAATGATCCAAAATACTTGGTACAGTTTTTAATAACTTCAGAAATATAAATGCTTAAAATATAAGAAATAATTTAAAACTTTAATTATTCAAATTTCTTTTATAGTTTAGTTTTGTGAATTTTGAATAAAAATTTTTTTAATTTTAGTTTTAACAAGATGGTGCAACTTCTCATTTTTCATTTAATATATGACAGTTTCTAGATCAATAGATCAGTAGAGGTCTTTATAATTTTGATGACCTTATTTTTCTCCATTAACCTTTTTCTTCTGAGGTCATATCATCTCTGTGGGTTTATCAAAACCTCATTTTTTGGAAGACCATAAAATAGGATTATCAATTCAATTCTTTCAGTCATTGAACAAATAGCTGATATGAATTTTTACAAAGTTCAGAAATGTACTAGAATAGTATATAATACTATTGTTGTTATATAATACAGTTGTATAATACAGTTGGTGTATCTTAAGATACACCAATACTTAAACATTTACATAACTAACCTATCAAAATTTGTTTTTGGCAAGTTTGTGGCATTTAAACTTCTGGAGTTATTAAAGTTTAATGCTGTTCTTAGACTTTTGAGACACTATATCTGAATGAGAGAGTCTTAATCTTTTTTGTGTGTTATGAAAGCACCTGGCAGTCTGGTGAAGCCTATGAATCCCTTCTGAGAATAATTATTTTAAAGACATAAAATGAAATATATAGCATTGCAGTGGAAACCAATTCACTGAAATATAATAATCAAAATGTTAAAAGATTAAGAACTAATGAAGGATTTTTTGTGGTTCCTTGAAGCAGATCATCATTGGTGGGTACTTGTCTTTTGAAGGAATATAAGAAATAAAGAAATGTGTATGTGTATGTGTATTTGGGAATGAGTCAAAGATTTGGGAATGAGTCAAAGTGGTAAAGTGGAAAGAATACTGACATTACAGATAAAATAGACTAAGGATTATGATCTATTTTTAATTTTTACTAGTCATAAGTGATCTTGGGCAAGTTAGTTAATTAACAATTTCATTTTCTGTAAAATAGGGATGGTGATGACATCTGTAGAATCTATTATAAGGATTTTTTTTATTTTGCTGTTTTTATTTTGTGGTGCTTTTGGCTTTTTTGGTGAAGATCAAATGAGAGAAGTATGCTTAGACTACAGAAGATTCTTCTCATCTGGAGAGAGAGACTCTTGAGCTCTTAGCAGAGGAACAGCTTCTACACACATAGGGTTTTTAACTGGGCAATACAGTGTGTGTGTGTGTGTGTGTGTGTGTGTGTGTGTGTGTATATGTGTGTGTGTGTGTGTGTGTGTGTGTGTGTGTGTGTGTGTAAGAATATTCGGTAATGAATATTAAAGTGGTGATGGGGAGGTTGTTGATGTACCTAGAGTTCTTTACCCAGCTTGTGTCTTTGATTATTTTCTTTGATATTCAGCAAACAAAACAAACTTTAGGAAAAGAAAACTGTGAAGAAAATGGAGTTATGGAGTTGGCTGTTGGCATTCTTGGAGATCAGCCAAAGAAAGAAGAAGGTTTAATCTCCTTTCCCTCTGATCCCTATGCTTATAATTGGCAGACACTTTCTATATGTTTTCCTTTATATCTCTAACATATTTTCTATCTCTCTATTTTGTTTACTATAAAATATAAGATTGTTCTGACTTCTTTGTGATATGTATCCATATAGCAATGGTTCAAGGAGTAATTGTATTAAACCAAAAAGGACCCCATAAATTTCTCATGAGAACTTGAACTTAGCTGCCTCACAGACTAGATCAAAGTGACAAGCATGACCATAGAGTGACCTTGCTTGTTTCTATTCTGCTTATTTGGGCATCACACCTGTAAGGTGCTTCTAGAGATAAGATTAGTTATTGTTCTCTAAAAATACTGTCCCTGGAAGGTCCCCTTAAGTCCATTCCCATCATTGTATGCATCCTGTTATTGCTTTAGGCTGTGAAAAACATATTTTTCTTATATAACAGTTGACTGATGATAAATAAGGAAATTACCTAACTGAATTCTTTTTGCTTCTGTTATCACCTGCTTGCTTTGCTAGTTACCATCCTATATAAACTCTGTGCCTCAGTTCCTCTGAACTGAGTGGTTTGGACAATAGTCTTGACATGGGGAGCCCCAAAACACACACACACACACACACACACACACACACACACACACACACACTCTCACTCTCATTCTCTTTCTCTCTCTCTCTCTCTCTCTCTCTCTCTCTCTCTCTCTCTCTCTCTCTCTCTCTCTGGCTTGGGTAGTGTGTGGCCCATGAGGTACAAACTACTTGAAGGATAGATTTTCCTTGAACTCTTCCCTCTGCAAAAGACCCACTCCAGGGAATCAAGACAAGTAGTTTCATTCTGTTATCTTGGAGGAGACAAGCACACCCCCCATTGATAACACTCATTACTGATTATACCTTTTATTGAGTTGGAGATTAATCCAGGAACACTCATTGAAATTTCTATTCCAATTCCTGAAGATCTCTGTGCATTTCAAGTCAAACTGCCCCCAGCCTCTAGCCAAAGTTTCAATTATAAAAAGGGGCAACTGGGATCAATTCCTTGCAGAGAGGCCAAAGCAGGAAGGTCCCTTGGCATGGCTGCCTGCAAGGACACTCTGCCGCCCACTGAAAAGACATTCTCTTTTCAGCTTTACTCTTTCTTTATCTTTCTCACCTATTTCCCTAACAGGACTACACCTCTCTCTACCTCTCTTTAGGGATTTCTCTGCTAAGAACTTTATCTCTCTTTGCCAGGATTTCTCTGCTAGACCTTTACTTCTCTGTTGGGACCTTGCCACTAAGGAAGTCAGCTTCCTAGCAAAAGCTGACTTCCCAGTGCCAATAAACTTCTTTTTGCCAGTCTAACTTTTTGGATTCGTAAATTATTTTATGAAGGACCTGTGCCGACCAGAACGGGGTTCCCACAACTCTCTGCCCTGCACCAAACCTCATCAGTCCCATTCAGTCAGCTAGCTTATTAAATTCTCCATTATAAAATTAAACCAGTCTCTACTTGCCTCAGTTTCCCTCATATTGCAATTGTATAATAGAGGATGCCAGTTAATAACCCAGATTCAAACTGTATCAGCTGTTCAAAGAGAAAAAAGAAAGCTAGGGCTTCATTCTGGAGATTAGAGCTTAACTGTGAAAGATTTGCATTATTTTGATATTTATAAAAAAAATTTTATAAGTATAACAGAAAGTCATATTATTTGGGATTATCCTCCTATTAGATTTCGGGAGTCACTGCTACTGAAATAAGGTGTGACTTTGAAGATGGATGCCTCAAGGAAACAGTCTCTGAAGCAAGGAGAGGACTGTAGGGAAAGTCCTATATCTTGAGATATCCAATGGGAGGAAAAAGGTGTGATCTGGGAATAATCTACTCTGCCCACATTATAAACTCATACACATTTAAACTTTGCCTCAGTGTACTATCTGCTGGTTATGTACACATACACACAGAGACAGAGCTAGCTGGTCTAGTGAATATAAAACTGGACTTGAAATCAGGAAAATTGATAGACATACAGAATAAGATTTCTGAAAGTATATTCTTAGATGGCTGTCTGAGGGTACTGAAACATTAAGTGACTTGCCTAGAGTCATACAGTCAACATAGAGCAACACTAGAAGAACTTTCCAATCCTTAAACCATGATCCGACTCAAGGATTTTACTTTTTTTTTTTTTTTAAGATTGTTAGGGTACTTCCTCTTGGTTTTATCTGATAATAACAGAAATCAGATAAAACACTTGTTATCAGATAAAACACTATAAATTATAAAGTACTGTATAAGTATTAGCTACAGTTATTCTCCCAAATAAAGTATTCAGTTGATAGTTTCCATGTTTACCCCATATAGATTACTAATACTTAAATAATTAAAATTCAATCAAACATTTCACAAAAAATCCTTCAACATAATTATTTTTCTTTGATAATTCAACTGTTCTCTAAAAGGACTTTACATATTTAAATAAGAAACATTAGCTTTGAAATGCAGCACCTGTGAAAAGCTATTCAATTAAAAACAACAGCTTTGGTACTTACTGATCCGGCTGTTTTTGAGAAACAATATACAAATAAACAAAACCCCAATCCTCTAGATAATAAAAATGAGTAAACAACGATAGAATTTGTTACATAAAGTGCTAAAAATATTACCTTGGGCTTACAAACAGAAATTATCTTGAGGTTCTGTTTCTCCTCCCCTTCCCCCAGCAGAGAAAACAAATAAAACTCACAAATAAAATCCTCCTGATTTTAGTTTATTCTTAGATTTTGAGCTTTACCTCAAATGCTAGGATACAGGATTTTTTATTGCATTATTTAATTCTGCCCTCTCTTGAAGTCAACAAATGCACAATAATGCTAAACACTCAATAAGTCAATGATGATCCATCGAGTTGATTTATGATTTATCTGCAGGGCAACCTCTAAATTATTGCTTTCTCCTCCTTTGCCCAATTTCCTCAAATGCATTTATTAGAGATATTTTGTGTTGGTGTCTAGGTGGTTGTTTATCAAGTTTTAGGAAGCTTATTAAGACATTTAAATAAGATGACAGAGAACTGAAGAAATATATATAAGAAGAAATAGTAGATGCTTTCAATTTTTCATATTTTCTATATTTTAAAAATGCCAGTCTGAAGGCCAGTTTCTGTTTAAAATATATGGTACGGATACATACGTGTATATTTTTGATATTATCATCCAGTAAGGAATATTACTTTTGAAAGACTTATCTTTAAATGGAAAATAATCATCTGTTATTTAAAATGCTGACACACTTTAAATATCTTCATTATACTGATCTTTAATTGTATTTATAAATAATCAATACAATGATAATTACTTAGATTGATACTTTTACTCCATCTCCTTTTATCAATCACATATATTTAAAGTACATTAACTGGAGTTGTTTCACAGAACACAATCTAGAATATGTGCCATATTGATTACAGAGAACTTATACTATCTTGACAGTAGATACTGGGCTAGGAGGCAAAGAAAAAGTCACCAAATTTCTAATTCCTTAATACAGGTTTCTTATTCTTGTTGCCCCTGTTCCAAATCCCCTCAGAATAACCCTGAGTTGTTTTATACCTATTCTCCAATAGTCTGAATCTCTAGAGTAGATTTGGTAGTATAAACCCAACCCTCTCCCTGTTCCTGATAGTAAACCAGGTTAAGAATGGGTTTCATGAAAACATGTAGTGGCAATCCAAGTTAAGGGGGATGTGCTTTCTACCTACTTTCAGGTCAATGCTTGGATGTCCCAATAACATGGAAGAACTTGTATGTACAGGACAGATAATAGACAAATAATTCTATGCTGCCAAATCTAATGAATATTAAGAATGTTGTTGCTTGAGGAGTGAGATAATGATACTTATCAATTCAGTGTCAAGTCAAGTTTATCAGAAAGTGTTGAACCCTGAATCAAAAAATTATGGCAACCCCCCTTCCCCCTTCCCTGCCATTAGGACTGGGAGAATTGAGTCAGGAAAAACCTTGGAGCTCAGATCACCTTTACATACCATTGTGTCATAAAATCCAGGTACATTATCTTGATCCTTACTAGGATAATTCGTTTGAGTATTGCTCCTCACCTCACTGTCTCCTGCCCTTGATCTTCTTATCTTGATGCCCTATCTTGTCAGGATTAAGTTATGGTCTTTGTCAGCCTACTCAGTGTTCTTGCCCCCCTTATCTGCCTTTGTTTCCCCTATAAGATTGTATACTCAGATTATATATTTTGTTTGCAAACCCTAGTTAGCTAAAACCCTACATAAATTCCCTATCTCAGTTCCTCAGGCCAAAATGCTTTGGACAAGAATTCCATCTCCACTGGCTAACCTAAACTCTCCACATTAAAAGATTAAAAACCAATTTCAGTCTTGCCTGAGTTTTTCTGGTGTTACAAAAGAAATACTATTAGCTAAGATTTATGTAGCATTTCTAAGGGTACATATTATTATCTCATATGATCTTTACAATTTTTTTGAGTTACTAATATTACTTCCTTTTTGCAGATGGAAAAACTGAGGTTGAGGGAGGTTAAGGAAGTTGCCAAAGATGACATAGCCAACGTGTGAGACAAAATTCAACTCTGGGATGCTTCCTGACTCAAAGTCCAACACTATCCATTATGCCATTTACCAGTCACATGCTGGGGTATTAGGAATAAGACGGCAAACAATGACAAATAATTGAGAGAGAGAGAGAGAGAGAGAGAGAGAGAGAGAGAGAGAGAGAGAGAGAGAAGAGAGAGAGAGAGAAAGAAGCAAGATATCGGTATGATGGCATGTTGGGTGTAGAATTTGGAGAAGGAAGAAAATACAAGAACCCTAATCTCTTCAGTAGGAATAGTCTTAGTAAGAAGGTTCTAATGAACAATCACATAGTAATACAATAATGAGGTTTTAAGGTTAGAGAGTATATTAAATGCATAAGTTTGTCAGCTCACTCTTGGATGCTAAATCAAGCTACTAATGTGCATTCTATCTTCATATATAATTTCAGTTTACTGAACCAGGATACTTAAATAGGATTCACTATACATACCACCCATTTGCCCCCTCAGGCCTTACTAATATTAGGTACTCTCTTCAATTTCTCTTAAAAGTCATTGATGATCTGTTCTTAGTCCTCATTAGACATTTGAGATTACATTTTCACAGTTTCTCTCCTGTATTGGAATATTTTTTATTTTTTTTCACTGGCTCCCTTCCTGCCTTCTCCCTTGAAGTCTTGGCATTTCCTGTTTTTTTTTTTTTTTTTTTCCCTTTTTGCTTTCCTTATATTGAAGAATTCTTAAAGCACAGAATTTTAGATAGAGAAAGGAATTTTGAGGTTGTAAAGGTTAATTAAATCTCTCCTCTTCCCAAAAAAGAATGCTCTTGTTGAAAGAAAAATTCTTCTTTTGGACTTTACCCCAGAGTAATTAGGCAAAAATCAAGACAAAGAGAATTAAATGCTTGTCACAAGTAAGGCAACAAGCAAATAGAAGACAAGACAGTCACTGAAGATAAGTGAATGGCTTCAAGGTGGGACCAAACTTTCTTAAAGAGATAAAGATTGTTTAATGCCAACAAAGGGGGTTGGGTCCTGGCTCGGTTCCTCCCCAAGATAGCAAGTATATGCTTGTAAGCAAGGTCACATGTGTCACAGGTAGGAGTGTGTGACAAAGAGCAGCTAATGCAAAAAGCTGCAGACCCAGTGTAGCCTTTCTCAAACAGTTTCTCCAACAAGCAGAGCTAGGAATTATGGGTTACTGAATAAACATAGCTTTCAATATTACCTACAACACATAAGATAAAATGGATATCCATGTTTAGTTAAAAGATATAGTTTTAATAGGAGTCTAGTACCTTCCAAGGCATCCCATCTGAAGAAGCAACATTTGCTTTGAAGCTTTTCCTTAGGCCAAGGTAAATTTATGCCTTTCTGGTGTCCTCCTATGAATCTTTGTCTTGCTTTCTGGGACCAAGCAGAATAAACCTAATCATTCTATATGAGAATCCTTCTTATAAAGGAAGGATTTATTATTGTGTTCCTCTATCTTCTCTCCTCCAGGCTTAAGATCCTTAATTCTTTTAGTTGACTCTTCTAAGTTAAGATCATAAGGATTGTTACCAACCAAAAAAATCTCAGTGAATTTTATAAATGTGAGAATGGCCTTCATGTAAAGATTTCTAACTCAATTTGCTTGCTACCCATATTTTATGTAATTTTCTACAGGCATCAGAAGTCATAGACATTTTTTATTCCTTTCTCAAATTCCTTTTACTCAATAATTTTTGGCTTTTTTTATTGCTAGCATTTCTATGCTATAATTTTTTTTTTTTGCAAAATTTAAATTAGTGGATACACAATGACATTTTGTCTCCCCAATTATCTTTTTTTCTCTCTCCAATTTTAAAGCAATACATTCTTATAAACAAGAAGAATGTTGTTGAAAGGAAAATTTTTCATTTGGACTTTCACCCAACTAGACAAAACTCAGTTTTACTTTCTAATACATATTCTGCCAGTCGTCTCTATTTTGTGATAGCTCATTCTATTCATATTCATGCCTATTAATATTGAATTTTATATTACCACCTTCAAATCATATTAAAATATTTCTATTCTTCTCCATCTGCTTATTTGAGACTATGTTCTTTCACATTTCAAGCTCCCTCTCCAACCCTTCTTCTTGCCCCAGAGTATTTCACCAAAATAATTTTATTATTTGGTTTCCTTTCATTTATATTATTTTTATTTATGTATTTAAAAACTGGATCAGATAAAAATAAGGTAATGAGATCCACTTACTCCTATGCCCATCTGTAGGCTGGACTAATCTTTTCCTAAAGGCCTTAATTACAAGAAATAAATCATTACCTATTATTTCTTTCCTCTCTTTTCCTAGGACATTTTATCTTCTTAACTTTTTAAATGAACAACTATGCCCACAGCTTATCTATATTTGTACCATCTTTGAACTTTAGAGAAAGTAAGATTTAAAAAAAAAAACACCCCAAAACAAATAATAATATTGTGCCCTTCAAATGGTTGAGAGAGGACTTGAAAGAATTTTAGGAAATTTTCTTGTAGTCTCAAGACTTTATTGACGCACAAAAAAGTGGGCTAGACTCGGAGGAAGATCTGATTTGGAGGGTAGCCAATGTGAGCTGACAGATTATCTGGATAGGGAATGAGGATGCTGATCTGTCTACTTTCAAGAGCAGAGTATGTTGTGAGATTAAAGGAATAGTCAACAGATGTGGGACCTCAGTGTAAGAAAGTTACCTGCTGACAGGTCATTTCCTTGAACCTTATGGGGTATTGTAAAGTATGGCACAAAGCCTAAGTCAGAGGGCTGTGAAGGACTCTGAGTTAGGGGTGCTTGATTGGGGAGTCTCAGGGGTCCATCGCTATCTTCTACCCCTCTCAGGATTTAAGTAAATAGCTATCATTATGCTATTTTAACTTCAAACTTTTTAAGATTTATTTTGAATTTCTTTTTATTACTGCATTTGCCTTTTGAAGTCAGATCAGCTTTTTCAAAGGGAATCCTTGGAAGACATCATTTCTATAAAAAGTCTATTTTCTTTCCCTTATAGACTCATTCTAATATTGGCGCTATAAATTATTCTTGGTTGAAAGCAATTTTAATTTGCTTTTTACTATATCTATTTGAAGTATTTTCTTTTATTATGATATTATTGATGGGATCCACTGGTCTCTTGTTTGTCTTCATCAGCCCTTAAGTATTATCTCAAATGAAGTAATAAGAAGTGATTCTAAAAGACATTTATAGCATAGCTCAATTAATCAACATTTATTTAGCATCTGTTATTTTGTAAACACTTTGCTAAGTACTGTGAATACAAAGACAAAAATGAAATATCATTTTATTCTCAAAAAGCACAAAAGGAGGAAAAAAAGCTGTGAATATGTTTATATACATATACATACAAGATAATTTGGATTGCGGGAAGTAGTAGCACCTTGGGGGAGATCAAAAGAGATTTAACCTAGAATGTGATGCTTAAGTTCTTTTTGAAGAAAGTTAGGGATGCTACCAGCCAGAGGTGAGGAGAGAGTGTGTTTCCAGCACAGAGAGAAACAATACAAAGAGATGGAGGTGAGATATTGTTTGTCATGTGTGAAGAAAAATAAGGAGACAAATTTGACTGGATCAGAGAGTATGTGAAGGGTAATAATGAATAATAAGGTTGTAGCCTTCCTTTACACTTGTAACAATTTTACCTGACGTGGGAGCTCTGAATCTTGGAATCTTTCTGGGGATGTTATATTTGAGGCTTCTCTGAGATAATTGTCTATGGATTCTATTAACCTCATTTATCAATAACAGACATTAAACATATACTACATTCCAGAGACTGTGCTAGGTGTTGAGAATATAATTCCTTCCTTCCCCTGTCTCCCTGCCTCCCCTCCTCCCTGCTGCCCCACCTCTTTCTGCTTAAAGCAGCTTTGTCCTCAAGAAGCTTACAAGTTGAGAAACAGATATTGAAAGCACACTCTATAAAAATAGCCTTCTCCATTGTTATTAGATCAACAACTAGTTGTATTTGTATTTCTCAGAAGAGAATACAAATCAGAACTTCCTCACCTTATCTTCCCGTAACTTTTCTTGAATGGCATAAAACTCAATGAGGAGCATCTGTGCATTCCCAGAATCATTCCTTCCTTATAGGACAAAGTGCTTTCACTTCTCTTCTGTTTGTTGCTTAGTTCTAACAGTTCTGGGCACCTAGATGGTATAGTGGAAAAAGTGCTGGTCCTGGAGTCAGGAAAACCTAAGTTCAAAACTAGCCTCAGTCACTTACTGGTTGTGTTAGCCTGGGTAAGTCATTTCATCTGTTTGCCTCAGTTTTCTCCTCTATAAAATGAAGATAATGATAGAACTAACCTCCCAGCATTTATGTGAGGATCAAATGAGGTAATAATTGCACATTCCTTTGTACGGTGCCTGGAATATAATCAGTGCTATGTAAATGTTATCTAAAATAATAATAACTATTATTATTCTTATGAACTTTTCTTCCTGTTAAACATTTTAACCCAGAATTAACTTCTGCCTCCTCAGATCCTTTTCCTTTTATTTCTCCATAATATAGCTGTTCTTGATTTGTTAAAAAACAAAACAAAACAACTGGCAAATTTTTTAAAGGCATACTCATTGTCCTGAATATCTTAGAGAAAAGAGAGGTTTAAATATTTGTTGAACTGAATTAAATTCAATTTATCTTCTAGAAAGGAGGACAACCTGAATTTTGAACAAAAATTATACCCACTTGACTGCAGCAGAAATACAAACATGGCAAGCTCTGAAAGTCAATAAAAAAATTTTCCCTTATTTTTTCTGGAAGTCAAAACTCTAATGTTGTTTGCTCCAATTAGAACTTCTACTGTAGAAAACAGGTTTGGGATCTACTACTAATTGTTTTCTTGAACTGATTACATGACATGGTAGATACTGTTTACAGGACCACCCATCATGGGAAGTCTTTGTCAGAAAAGGTATGAGCAAAGCAGAATTCAAGTAGCTCAAAAAAAAAAAAAAAGTAAATGTGCAAATTTAGAGGATACATTGCAAATATTCATATGAACCATTTGTACATGGTGCTGTGATACAGCATTCACACACGTTATAATTTGATTCTAATATAGTCATTTTGGTCCTATTTGAACCAACAAATATTCTTTGTATCTTGAGAGTCATGCCCAATTTTCTTTATGCTGCTTTATTAATTCCTTACCTTACCTTAGCAACTTGTCTTTTTTCCCTTGTCTTACCAAAGACATTCTTCTTAAATTTTTTCCTTCTATTTTATTTTAGCTTTAATAATTTTTTTTTAATTTTGATTTCTCCTCCTTCTTAGATCTTTCAGCTTTTTCTTATTCTGCTTTTGCTTAAGCTTTCTTTTCTTTTCTACTTGATCTACTGATTCTTCTGAGATGAGATTTGAACTGAGGAAGATGAGACTTTCTGATTCTAATCTGGCACTTTATCCACTGTATATACTCTGTATGTGTGTGTGTGTGCACACGCACACGTATGTCATGAGTACTATATATATAAGTGTATATATGCATTGTATGTGTGTATGTACATATGGCATATCATGGTGGCCAAGTAAGAAAAACAAATTTTCCAGAAAATATAAAAACAATCACAACTGCTTGCTTTCACTAAAGCTAACCACTTTGTCATTTTCTCCCAAAAAGGCACTTTCTTTCTAAGTCTGGACAAGGATGGCTTGGTAATTTGGTAATTGCTTTGTTGTGCTGAAGGGAGAGAATGCTTCAGTGACCTGAAGATCAGTGATCTCTGGTGGGTGATCTGCCTGGAGCTTCTTGGGCTGTCAGGGCTTTCCATGACTTGTGAAAAAAACAACATTTCCCTTTTAGAACATAAATATCTGAACACTGAAACTGCTAGAAACATTCTGAATTTAAATTCTCTCTCCTTGATTAAAAGATAAAATATTTATGTTAAGTACTTCTTGTTTTCTGTCTTCTAGCCAGCAAATACACGAAAGGAAAGGATCTGAGAGAAGATGTTAGTTAAGCTATGAGATTCACTGCCATACCTGTGTTAAGATGCCCTATGGTTGGATAGCACTACCTAGGGTTTTAGCTACAAGATTCCAATTAAAATCGATGGGTATCACAGAGTTAACTGCTCAGTGAAATGTTTGGCAAATGTTTCCCATAGGGCTAAATTACCAGGAAACAGAGAAAAAAAGAAGGGTATAGGGAGGCTAAAACTAATAACTGGAGGCCTAATTGTGCATGTAGTCCTTTGTGTTTTACAAACACTCAGGCACCTTTCACTGTTATTACTAGCTAAGTTATTGTACTCACAGAGTGAGCAGTACCTACTGTAATATCTTTTCTAAGTTATTTCTCTCACTTCCAGAGGCTGGCTCAGGCTATGTCTTTAGTCATTTGGCCCTTGAATTCACTTCCACTGCAACCTGTTCAAATAATAGTTAGGATGGGGCTCAAATGCTTAGTTGCATAATACTTTCTGTGAATAATTCACATTTCCTTTCAGGTATTAGTTTGAAGAAACCTAAAGCCAACTGGTCAATTCTTCCAGCCGATTCCTAAATTTTTGTGTAACAAAAAGATTATCTGTCCCACAGAGTACTGTATGTTATCATAGCAAAAGTCAAGGAACAGATTTAGCAAACAAACTAGGGAACATAATTTCATTGCCAAAGGAGAGGAAGTGATCATAGTAGAGTGAACGGAGTATTGAATAAGTAGAACATAAAGAATTAGTTTAAATTCTAGTTCTAACTTTTATTGATTGTATGAATAAAAGGAGGACAATTAGCTCCTTTGAGCCTACTTTCTATATAAAAATGGGTATAATCATAGTATTTATAGAATCTAATAGAATTCTCACAAAATTCAAATAAAATATGTAAAGATTTTACAAACAATTCAAGTACTACATAAATGTAAGTAAATAAGAAACCATAATTCAAACTCATATTCTTATATAAAAACCAAAACAAAATCCAAACAAAATCTAAAATTAGGAAGTAGTATTTCTTACTATTATCAATATAGCAGAATATTAGCAGAAGGAATAATATGAGGACAAAATCAGAAATCTACGCAACTAAGAAAAATAAAAAATAATTCCTTAGGTATTCAAAACATTGCATTCAACTTTATGCCACAAGCCTACAAGTTTGAATCGAATAGGAAAATATAGCTTAGATTTTATTGGCTATGAGTTTTTTTTCCTGATAAAATATTGATGAAATTCTCACTTTTTGTATGACAGAGGTGACTTCAGGATTATCCAGATGATGGCTAAATGTAGTTCTAACTCCTTGTGCTGCACTGCACATACTTATTATTCTGAGAAGTAGGAGGAAAAAATTGACTTAAATGATCTTAACTAATATGTTTTCTATTTTTTGAAACTAGAACATGTGCATGTATGTTTATAGGCTTTGAAGAGAAAGAAACGGTACTCTTCTCTAGATTATTAATAGTGATTATTAAAATAAACATGCATTACTTCCACTTTTATTCATCCCTTTGCTTCTCATTTGCATACCTTATCAGTTTTGGTCTTAGAGAGGCATAAATTGTTGAGAAATTCAAATAAGCTAATAATAATAGCTAGCATTTATTTATATACTACATTAAAGTCTGTGCAATGCACTTCACAAATATCTCCTTTTGTTCTCATTTTACAGTTGAGGAAACTGAGACAAATGGAAGACAACAGTATTAAATTAGTTATTGTTATGAAATATGTACACTTTAACATGTTTCAGTCTTTCCTATCTTAAAAAAAAAAATAATCTTGATATCCCCCTATATCTTTGCTTGTTTCTGAAGTTTTATGACATTTTTCTCCCTTTCTCTCTTTCTTTAACTCTGTCTCTATTTGTCTCTATCTTTATCTGTCTCTCCCTTTCTTCTTCTGCCTTCTCTTTTTCCTCCTCCTTTTAACCAATCTTTTTTAGTCTTCTTTTGCTGAACTATCTATCATCCATGACTCCTCTCTTACCCAAGAGTGCCTCCTAAGGCTCTGCCTTGTTCTTTCTTTCCCCTCCCCCCTCCCGCTCCTCCCTACCCCCCCCCTCCCTCCCTCTCTCCCTCCTTCCCTTTCTCCTTTCCTTCCTCCTTTCCTTCCTTTTTTCCTTCCCCCCCCCTCTCTTTCCCCAACCCTCCCTTGGGGAATCTTTTTTGTTCTTATGCTTTTATTTATCACCTCTAAGTGAAACTATATATTCAGTCTAAATATCTCTTCTAAGATCCAGTTCCTCTTTCTGAGGGCACTACTATGTCTTCAGTTATCCAGGTTCACAATCTCTGAGTTATCCTCATCCTTCCTTTTGCCTAAGGATATATTGATAAATATTTAATAATATACTGAAAAAAATATATGCTACATACAGTTTTTAGTTTAATCTTCATTATTAACATTTTCTTCACAACGTTCTTAAATTTGATAATAAATCCAGATTTATAAAATTTGTTAATTTTCAAGACATAAATACATATAATGAAAATTTATCAATTGATAAAAGCTGGTTCAAATACATCCCTATTTTAACCTCAACCTTCATATCAAATCTATTGCTGATCTTGTACTCATCCTTTTTTTCTCTACTTATACATCAATCACTATCAGAACTTCAATATATCCCACCTCAACTATTAAAAACAACCTTCTAAATAATTTCCAGCTCCCAGTATTTCTCCTTTCTAATCCAACCTTTGTACAAATGCCAAAATAATCTTCCTAATGTCATACATCTGATTATATTAACTCTTCTATTCATTCTTATTTCACTGACTTCCTCTAACCATTAGGATAACATTAAAATTTATCATTTAAATTCCTTCTATTATACAGTATGTACAACTCTCAGTCTAATTGCTATGATTTTGCATAAACCCTTCCTCATTCCTGAAATATACCATCTTCCTACAGACCTCTCTGCCTTTTAAAATCTCTACCTTTCTTCAAGGTATCTCCTATGGGAAGCCTTTCCCGATTCCATCAGTTGTTAGCACTTTCTACTTCCTCCTCAAATTATCATATATTTACCTCTTTACACATTGTATTCCCCACTGGAATAAAAGCTCCCTCAAGGCAGGGATTATTTTTCATTTTGTCTTTGCTTCCCTAGCTCCCATCAAAGTGCCTGACTTATTATTTGCTTCTCGGACTCGTTTGGATTATGCAGTAGTTCTGATTTTCCATAGAGAGAGTGCTAAAATTTTTAGTATCATAGCAACTCAAAGTACACTTTGTAATTTGAATCATGGAGGCAGCATGTCTACATATTTTAACTGCTATGTCTCCTAATGATCATTAATAGCCATTCTTTTCTCAACATAAAATATGAAACCTGACATAGCATTTTTGCTATGAAATTTCAAAGGTCTCAGCTAATTTTTTGTCTCTTTAAAATGGGGGCATCTTGAGTACTTTGAATGTCGCTGTGTCCTATAGTCATTACCAAGGCTTTTAAAATGACTCTTCTTATAGCAAATGTAACCTAATGGAGTTTATCACTAACTGCGTACCAGCCAGGAATGACTCTTCTGAGTTTACTATCATCTAGTGACTAGAACTCAATATGAGCATAATATAATTGTACCTCTGGGCATATGATTTCCTTTTAGTGCTTCAGTTGTGCAGGGACCTACACTTCAGAAGCCCAAGAATTATGACAGCTGCACAAAAAGGTTAAGCAGGAAAGACACGCTAAGAATCTGCAGTGCACCAGAAAAGACAGGCTTGCAACACAGCAGCAGCAAGGAGCTCAGTTCTCTTAAACAATCCGACTGGTATAAATATTGTAAGGCTTTCTTTAATCACAATGAACTTCCTCCATTAGGATAAAGATGTATATAATCTATAGGTTTTAAGAAAAGTTCAGGATTTTATAAAAATGTATGTTGGATTTGATATAATTTTACTTGATCTATCTTAATGTCCAATCCATTTAAATTGAAAAGGGAGACTAGTCAACATTTGTTCGTCTTGATAGTAGTTCACAGTTCTGGTTAGAAACTGCATGAAAACATTTTTGGGGAAAACATGCTAAAGCACAAATAAAGAAGAAAGAAAGAAATGAGCATTTGTGAAGCACCTACTATATATATATATATATATCAGGCACTATGTGAAGTGCTTTTTACAAATATCTCATTTGGTTCTCAGTATAACCTTATGAGGTATGTGCTGTTATTATCCCCATTTTTACACATGAGGAAGCTGAGGCAAAAAGAGGCTAAGTAACTTTAGCACTAAATCCACTGAGTCACTAAGCTGCCTCACAAAAAAGTAGTTCAGGCAATTCTGATTTTAATTTAATATTATTATTTTTATTATTGTTGCTATTACTACTATTGTTGCTATTATTTATTCTGCTAACATTTTATAGAGAAAAGAGTACTGATGGAGCTAGAGAACCTGGGTTCAAACACTATCCCTGAAACTCACTACCTATGTGATTTTGACCTAGTCACTCTATGTTGATCTCAGTTTTCTTATATATAGAATGGGACAAAGGGTGGGGTTGGGGTTAGGACTCATTAACCTCTGAGAGTCCTTGCAGCTTTAGAGTTATAATTCTAGATGCCAATGTAAGGAAAACAGTTTTCACATTGTGAAGTACTAAGGTAAGGTGACTTGTATTTATTACCATGTCTAACTCATTTAGGGAGTTGGGGGGGGGGGTGGACATTATATGACACAATGGATAGAGTGCTGACTCAGGAGTCCAGAGTTCTGGAAAAACTCATTTTCCAGAGTTCAAATCTGATCTCAGACATTTACTAGCTGTGTGAGCCTGTGCAAGCCACTTCCTCCTGCTAGTTTGAGTTCCCTCATTTATAAAATGAGCTGGAAAAAGAAATGGCAAATCATTTCAGTATCTTTGCCAAAAAAACCCCCAACTGGGGTCAAAATATGTCAAATATGACTTCAGAGACTGAAAAACAATAACAAAAGGGCTATTTTACATACAAAAGAAGAAAATATCCACAGAAGTTAGTGACTATTACAAATTTATACAGGTAAATGAATAGTAGAGATGAGATTTAAATTTAGGTCCTCTTACTAAAAAGTCAGTGCTAGTCAACTCAATAATTCAGTCCCATACCAGTCTTTACAACAATTTTCTTCAATAACTTCTTGCCTAAGAGTAAATGCCACATACTTGAAAAGAAAGGAACAAATAGTGCCTACTATGTGCCAGGTACTATAAATATTATTTGAACTTCACAATAACTCTATAAAAAGGGGGCTGCTATCCTTATTTTCAGTTGAGGAAACTGAGGAAAATAGAGATTAAGTATCCAGAATCATACTTCTGCTAAGTATCTGAAGCTGGATTTGAATTCAGTTCTTGACTCCAGGCTCAGTATTTCATCCACTGGGTCACCTAGCTGTCTCAGTGGATGAAAAGTGAGAGTAACTAGATATAGAACCTGACCCCAATACAAGCATCTGACCATGTCTCTTCTCCCCTGCCTCACTCTATAAATACCTATGGCTCCTTATTACCTCTAGGATCATCTACAAAATCCTGCTTCTCTTGTAAAGCCCTTTATAGTCTGACCACTTCTGACTTCTTATACTTTAGTCCTTTCCGTTTTTTCTACATTCTAGCAACACTGGTCTTCATAGTCTAGCTTCTGACTCTGTGCCTTTTCAGTGACTGTCTCCACATCTACCATATTTTCCCTCCTCCCCTCTGCTTCTTGGCTCCATTGAGTTCCTTCAAACCTGGCTCAAGTATCAGATAGTTCTTCCAAGCAGCCCTGCTCTTTCTTCCACTAATAATGCATTTGTGTGATGTTACTTTCCATCTTGACATGCAAGTGAATCTTGCACTGAATGGACTTGGACTGAGTCAAACTGAAACTTGTTAAAGATCTTAGCTTAGAATGGCCAAGGTCTCCTCCTGTATTCAGGGACATCTTCAGTTGTCTTAATCTATATCTTGCCACTGGCTCTGGAAGGAGAAATGAGGCAGGTGACTTTGCATAGCCCTTCTTCACATAAATCCAATTCGCTTGCATGTCATGGAATCACCTCCTTGATCGTCATTGTTTCATTCTCAAAGGGGACCAACAACTTTCCATCTACTTTATATAACTCCTTTTTCTACACAGTTATTTACATATTGTTGCAACCATTAACATGTGAGGGTGGGGGCATTGTTTTTGCCTTTTTAAGATCCAGCATTCTTTCAGAGTGCCTGACACACAGTAAGTGCTAAATAAATGCTTGTCACTTGATCTCCAGTTCTAGATCTCTTCTTCCTATTAATCTCTTGATGTGGGGATAATCATACTGATGAAAGAGCCCTCATTCATAAAAGGATTATGTTTGTTTTGTTTGACCCCACAAGATAACTATAAGTAATGGCTAAAAGCCTGAGAACAGCAGACTCCTTTGATTTAGGTAAATATTTTCTATCAATTAGAAATAGCAAGGAATGAATTGAGTTCTCCCTCAGAAGACATTTTCAAGGAGGTATCATAGTATTTCAGAGATATTGAAGACTTGATGTCAAGTTCATATTATACTAGTCTCTGAGATCCTCCTCGATTCCTAAATGCTATGATTCTGTATTATTTCCTATTTCCCACCTCAGAGGAATCTTATGAGAAAACCATTTGTACACCTTAAAGTAGGGCAGCAAGGTAGCACACAATGCATAGAGTGCTAGACAAGTCAGGAAAACTCATTTTTGTGAATTTGAATCCAGTCTCAGACACTTTCTAACTCTGTGTGACTCTGGACAAGTAACTTTTCCCTGTTTGCTTCAGTTTCCTCATCTGTAAAATTATCTGGGAAAGGAAATGGCAAATCACTCCAGTATCTTTTACCAAGAAAACTTCAAATGAGGTCATAAAGAATCAGACTCAATTGAAAAGACTGAACAACACATGGAAGCACTATGTAAATATCCTCAGTTCTTTAAAATAGTCAAAACATGGGTTTTCCATAGCTCCCTATCAGCCAGTAAAGATTTAAAGGTGTTTTTGCTTTCTGAAGATTATTTCTATGCTTGTTACACATGATACAGGATACTAGGCTAGTGGTGTATAATTATGTTTGCTTCGCCTTTCTATTTGCACTGTCTTCATAAGTCTACCTAGTGCCAGAGAATATCATATTATCTTTTATAGAGGTGGGAAAGTGCACAGAATACAACAGAGCCTTATAGATCTTGTCTGTCTGTTCCATTATCCAGTTAGTTGTTATAGAAAGCCTTAAAATCAGGACCTCCTTTGAACAGGAACACCTTGAACAGAGACGTGTGTGTGTGTGTATGTGTGTGTGTGTGATATGTGTGTAAAATAGCACATTTAGGATTTTATATATCTTGATGCTTCTGAAGTTTGAAGGAGGTGGTGATTTTAGGTGGGGAAATTATTTGGATGCAGAAATTTATTTACTTGAATAAAATAAACTTTTTATACTTGTATTAAGGATTGTGCATTCTTATTTATGCAACTGACTTTCTTTAGTGTTTGGAGATCGAATTAGTGAGAATCTAAGCAGTTCCTCCCATTACTTATATTAAATCATCAAATTGGAAAAAAGGATTTTAATTTACCAGAATAATCCATTCAAGGTAATAAATAAAAATTATCATGACCGATTTATGATGGGCATTTGCCAACAATTTCAGATGATTTCAGCTGCACAAATTTCTTTCACATTAATAGATGTCCTGGGGAATTAAAATTATATTGATGGATTGGAAGAAAAAAATTGTAGTAAAGTTTAATAGGGACAAGACAAGTGAAAAAAGAAAGTATGTAAAAAAAGATGGGAAGAGATTGGTGGAGGGGATATTCCAATTGCATTTCAAAGTGGGGTAATTTGAACATACATTTTCTCTGATAATGATTGAGACTTGCGGTTTCTTCACTGTGAAGATGTCCCTATATATGGGATATACCACTGATATAGATAATAACTTATCTGATATTAATATTAATGATTACAACTGGGGGGAACTTTACTGAAAGTTTAATTGATTTGCCGATGGTCATACAATTGTAGATCACAGTGTACATCACATTAGAACTTGAGTCAGGTTTTTCTGATTCCAAATCTGTTTCTCTTTTTAGTAGGGCAAGTTGTTTATCTGTCATCATGATATTAAATAAGCAAAACAGATTAGAGCACTTGTTCTTAACTATGCAACTGTGTAGATAGAGGACTACACAGAGAAGATGGAAAATTGTTGTTTGCCCTTCATTCCCAAAGAGGACTCTGACATCAGGGAAGTGACGGGGGAGTAAGGAAGGCTGTGCAAGGTCACCTGCCTCACTTTCCCCTCCAGAGCCATCTGAGTCCACTGGCAATATATAGATCAGGACAACTAGAGATGGGCCAAAGAGAGATCTGGGCCTTTTAAAGCCAAGATCTTTAATAAGACTCAGTTTGACTGAGGCAATGCCCATTCAGTGCAAGATGCACTTGCACATGAAGACGGAAAGTAACTTTAGACAAAGGCACTAGAAGTGGAAGGGGGGAGGGGTCCCTTGAAAGGTTATCTGATACTTGAGCAGAGGCTTGGAAAAAACCAACATAAAGAGAGGATGGATAGTACCCATAACCTGCTAAGTTCTTTCCATTAGAAACACTGAATTCATGAGTTAAAAAACAATTTTAACAATAATATTTATTTAGTAAAAGTCCCTGTATGTATAAAGATTCTGTAAGCTGTTTTCAGCATTAGTATACAAAGAGTGAGATCATTCTATGACTGTACTTCTTAGTTTAGGTTACTGGATCCAAAGATGTACAAAATTGGGGACTTTACAGAATTCAAAGCACAATAGCCTTCCCAATGACCATAAAGCCTAATTGTTTGAACAAAAATTCTAGGGATTTCTACTAATTTCATATGGAGGTTACAGATTCTAGAAAAGACATAGATTCTAGAATTATATTATTTTTAGATTTTAGAATATTAATATTTCAAGGGTGAAAGACATAGGAGAGGTCAACTCAATTCAATGGTCCCAAACTCAAATTTCATGTTTGCTTTTGAGTTATATCACTCATTTAAATATTTATATTATTTTAATCAAAATCTTTGTTTCTCAGCATTAAAACTTATTAACACAGTCAAATATTTGTTTGAGTAAAGGGCTGTATAGAGGAGAGGCATCTTGGTAGACAGGGTAGAATGTTAACTTGAAGTGAGGTAACCCTGGATTTAAATACAACCTCAGACATCTAATAGCGGCACGATTCTGAGCAAATCATAATCTCTCTGATCCTCAGTTCCATTATCTGAAAATAACAGGGTTAAAGAGAGCAAAGATGGCAGAGTAAAGGAAGAAAGCTCTCCTCCAAATTCCTCCAAATGCCTTTAAAATAATGACTCTAAGCAAAGCAGTATCCACAAAAAGATGGAATGAAACAATTTTTCCAGTCCAAGACAACTTAGAAGGCTGGCAGAAAAGCTTTGCTGCATAGGTGACAGAGGAGCTCAGTCCCGCATGGGCCATGCCAGTGCAGACTGGGCCAACAAAAATCAGAAGCAGGTCTCAAGGAAACAATCAGTGGCAGCTGTAGCAGTTTGCCGACCTCTCCGTAGCCCACATAAGTAAGGAAATTGGACAATAGGTCAGAAAGAGATTTATAGGGATTCCTTTGCTGTTACAAGTGGCAGGATACTGTTGCATTGCCTATATTTGGATCTACTTTGTAGTCCTAGGTCTTAATCCACATGAGTTGAAGAGCACTAGCACAGTGGAGCTTGTTGCCCTAGGGAAGAAGGGACTTTGTCACAGTTCCAAGATTGAAAAGAATGCTTGTGCTTGCTCACAAACCAGCAGTAGTACAGGAGAGTAGTAAATACACCTTTTCCAAATCATAACATTTTATAAGAGTCAAAGACTTATAAGTTTCTAGAATTGCCTCTGAAAACAGCTCACAAAAAAAATCTAAAATTTAGGACAGTGCCTCCTCCACTTGGGAAGCAGAAACCCAATTTAGGAGAGAGTTGAAAGTCAAGAAATAGGCTAAAAATGAGCAAACAAAAGGGAGAAAAAAATTCCTGATCATGGAAAGCTACTATGGTGAAAAAGAAGATCAAAACATACACTAAAAAAAAGACAAGAAAGTCGAAATTCCTGCATCCAAAGATTCACAGAAAAATATGAATTGATCTCAGGTCATGGAAGAGATCAAACATGCTTACAAAAATCGAGAGAGGAAGAAAAAAAATCTAATAGATAAATGAGAGTGATACAATAAAATCACTAAAAAAGAGGCAAAAGCTTGGTAAGAGAGGTACAAAAGATACTAAAGAAATTCACAGAAGAGAAAAACTCCTTAAAAAGTAGAATTGGCCAAATGGAAAAGGAGGTAAAAAATTTTATTGAGGAAAATAATTCCTTAGAAGTTAGAATAGGGCAAGTGAAAGCTAATGACTTTGTGAAACATCAAGAAACAAACAAAATTAAAAGAATGAAAAAATAGAAGAAAATGTGAACTACCTCACTAGAAAAACAATTTACTTAGAAAACAGATCCAGGAGAGATAGTTTAAGAATTATTTTTATATAGGAGGGAATATGGGGAAACTGGGACACTAATGTATTGTTCGTGGACTTGTCAGATGATCCAACCATTCTGGAGAGCAATTTGGAACTATGCCTAAAGAACTATCAAACTGTGCAAACAGTGCCACTACTGGGTTTGTATCCCAAAGAAATCACAAAGGAAATAAGATCCATATGTGCAAAATGTAGCAACTCTCTTTTTGATAGTAAAGAATTGGAAAATGAGTAGATACCCATCAACTGCAGAATGGATGAATAAGGTGTGATAATGAATGGAATGAAGATAATGGAATATTATCATTCTATATAAACAATGAACATGCTTATTTTAGAAAGGGCTGGAAAGATTTACACTAACTGATGCTGAGCAAAACAAGCAGAACTAAGAATACATTATATAAAAATAACATCAAGAATATGCAATCATTTACTATGAAAGACTTGGTTCTCAGTGAGTAGATGATCCAAAGCAATTCTAATAGATTCTGGTCAGAAAATGAATCTAGAAAAAGAACTAAGAATACAAATCAGCTCATGCTATCTTCACTTTTTCCCCCTCTCCTATGGTTTTTCCCCTATGCTCTGATTTTTATCTCAACATAAATTCATAAATATATATATATTTTTAAAATAATTATTTTACTATCTAAAAGTCATGAAAAAAAGGAGCCTAAACATCATCTTTCAAGAAAGTATCAAGGAAAATTGCTCTGATATTTTAGAACCAGAAGGTAAAATAGAAAGAAATCCACTGGTCACCTCTTGAAAGAGATCCCAAAATGAAAACTTCCAATGATATTATAGCTAAATTTCAGACCTCTTAGATCAAGGGGAAAATAATATAAGCAACCAAAAAGAAACAATTCAAGTATTATGGAACCATGGTCAGTATAACATAAGATTCTCCATTAATGAATCAAAAGGTTTGAAATATAATAGTCTGGAGGAAAAAAGAACTAGGATTATATATAGAAAAGAATTAAGATTATAACCAAGAATTAATTATCTACCAGCAAAAACTTAGTATAATTCTTCAGGGGATAAATTGGATATATTCAATGTAACAGAAAATTTTCAAGTATTTCTGATAAAAAAAACAGAGCCAAATTAAAAATTTAACTTTGTTATACAAAGTACAAAATAAGAGCAAAAAGATAAAGAGGAAAGAAAAATCATGAGGGATTCAATAAAGTTAAACTGTTTATATTCCTTCTTGGGAAAGTGATGTTTATAATTCCTAAAAAACTTTGTTATTATTAGGGCAGTTAGAATGAGTATACATAGACAGAAAACAGGTATGAGTTAAATGTGATGGCATGATTATCTAATAAAATTAAATTAAATTAAGGAATGAGAAAGAAGAATTCACAGAAAGAAAGGGGAAAGGGATAAGTAGAATGGGATAAATTATGTGATCTAAAAGAGGCATGAAAAAGATTTTTATATTGAAGAAGGAAATGGGAGAAGTGGGGAAAGGAATTGGCTCAAAGAGGGAATAATTAATATACACATTCAGTTGGGTGTAGAAATATATCTTATACAGGAAAGTAGGAAGAGAAGAGGATAAGAGAAGGGGGAAGAGCTTATAGAAAGGGGGGCAGTTTTAGGGAGGTAAAAGAAACAAAACATTTTTGAGAATGGACAGAGTAAAAGGAAAGAGAGAGTAGGATAAACAGGTAAAAATAAGATGGAGAGAAATGCCTAGTTGGTAATCAGTACTATGAAAAATAAATTTGCAGTCAATTTCTCTAATAAAGACTTCATTTCTCCAACATAGAAAACTGAGTCAAATTTATAGAAACAAAAGTCATTCTTCAATTGATAAATGATCAAAGGATATGAATAGGCAATTTTCAGATAAGGCAATGAAAGCTATCTATAGTCACATGAAAAAAATGCTGTAAATTACTATTGATGAGAGAAAACAAAACAACTCTGAACTACTAACTCATATCTGTCAGAATGGCTAATATGACAGAAAAGTAAAATAACTATTTTGAGGAGATATAGGCAAATTAAAACACTCATATATTATTTGTGAGTTTGTATATTGATTCAACTGTTCTGGATCTTTGCCCAAAGAGCTATAAACCATAAATACTCTTTGACCAAGTAATATAACAAATAGGTCTGCATCCCAAATAGATAAAAAACAAAAAAAGGAAAAGGACCTGTGTGTACAGCAATACTTATAGCAGCTCTTTTAGTGGTGGCAAAGAATTGGAAATTAAGAGGAGATCCATCAGTTGGGGAATGGTTGAATAAATTATTGTAAATGATTGTGATGGAGAACTATTGTGGTTTAAGAAATGATACACAAATGCTCTCAGAAAAACATAAAAAGTGATACATGAACTAATGAAAAGTGAAATGAGCAGAATCAGGAAAATATTGTACATAGTAACAGCAATATTGTTACAGCAATATTCTCAGCAATATAATGAGCCAAGGCAATTTTGTAGGACTTATGAGTATTGACCATTTCCAGATCAAAGATACATTTTCTTCACTTTATTTTTTGCATGTCTATACATGTATAATCTATATCAAATTGTGTTCTCAAGAGGGGAAGGAGAGGAAGAAGGGAGAAAATTTAGAATCCATAATTATAAAAAAAGTTAAAATTATAATTTGTATAATTGGAAAACAATAAAATATTAAATAAGAGAAATGGCAAGATCAAGCAAGAAAGATTATTAGTCCCAAAGATTTATTGAGGCCAGAGTTCTTTCCAGTTCCATGGTCTACATTTTATCATATAACTACTGTTTGGGTTCACAAGCTTCATGTGGAAGGAGTATAACTGGGGAAAAAATTAAATAAGAAAAATTATAGAGTCAAACATAGTGATTACTAAGGTTCCTTCCATGTCTATATCCATATCTATATAGAATTCTATGATCCTATAATATAATTGGGAAGGAAGAATGCAAAGGAGACTTGAGTGGCCCAAACTTTTTATATTCTAGCTATAGTACATTCTTTTTTCATATATAAACCCCTTCTATTATATCCTTAACAAGTAGTTATTCAAACTCTCTGTAGACCACTCATTACACTTCAAGGGCAGCACACTCCATTTTTGCAAAGCTGTAATTGTTAGAAAGTTCCTCCTTACATTATGCTGCAATTTGTTTCCCTGCAACTTTTACTCATTAGTCCCAGTTTTCCCCTGTGGAGCTTTATAGAGCAAATCTAACCTCTCTGCCCTATGATAGTCATTTAAATATTTGAAGACATCTATCATGACTCCCTGATGTATTTTCTTATCCTGGTTAAACATTCTCAGTGCCTTCAAACAGTCATCATATGCCATGTTTTTTGAATCACTTTTTTTTATCTCAGACATTTTTCTTTGTATGGATTCCAATTTGTCAATATCCTTTCTAAAAGAACATGTCTAGAATTGAGTTTGAGATGCAAGTTGTTTGGTAATTCCAGATTAAAGGTTACCAGGAAGGTTAGGGCTACCTTTTCTTTGTAATCACTCAGTTACCTTTCATCTAATCTGTCTGTCTTTCCAGTACATACTTTTTTGTTTTTGTGATTTTGTTTTGTCTCTCTCAGAATGCGAGTTTCTTGAGGGAAGGACTATTTTTTTTTGCCTCCCCCTCCCCCCCCTTTTTTTATATGCCTGGCACTTAGCACACACAGTGCCTGGTATAATGTAAATGCTTAATAAATGTATTTTTATTTACTGACTAACTCCTCTACTCTCTCTCTCTAACAACAACTCTGCTTCCTCTTCTTCCTTTTCCCCTCCTCCCTCCTCCTCCTCCTCTATCCTCCTCTTTCTCCCTCTCCTTTTCCTTCTGCATTGAGATCATAGA
The DNA here is from genome assembly GCF_016432865.1 of Antechinus flavipes. NCBI lineage: Eukaryota > Metazoa > Chordata > Mammalia > Dasyuromorphia > Dasyuridae > Antechinus > Antechinus flavipes. Next base: position 397,585,666 of record NC_067398.1, read on the forward strand.
GTCTGAGTTTAATCCTGGGCATTTTTCAAGTAGTATGGCCTTGGACAAGTCACTTAAATTACGTTTGGATCTCAACTTCATTTGCAGAATGAAGAAATTTGACTAGATGACTAGATGACTTAATCTGTTCTAGCTCAAAATCTATGATATTATTTTTCATTGTACAACAAGAGTAACAGTTTGCACATTTATAAGGAATCATATCACCAGAAAAGCTGAATGATCTCTCTGAATCTAATATGATCTCTTACAGGAAAAGAACCCTGATTCCCCTATTGTGCAGTGGCCTTTCAGCCTCACATTGCATTCTGTTTCCATTCCTTTTATTCATTAATCATGTATTATTTTGTATGACAGCTATTTGCTTACTAGAATATAAGTTCCATCTGGGCAGGTATATATATATATAGGCTCTGTACCTCATTCAACATTCAGTTAAATACTCTGCACATAGGAATAAGGATTGAACTTGTGTTTTCATTGAATTGATGACTTTGTATTACTTTAGTTACACTCTCTTGTCTAATCATTTTATGAGCAATATACACATTTTCAAGAGGAAAGGCTATTATGAAGAATGTGGATTTTGAAGAAAGTGATACTTTTTGGTGCAAATCTGTTAAGGTTGCATTGAGACAAAAGCATGCATCTTGTTAACATTATTTTCTCATCCAAAGCTGTTAATCTAACAAACAGTTTTTAAGTTCCAACTATATGTAACACTGTTTTATAGTTCCTGAATTGACAATGACAAAATGAAAAGAATAAATAGAGTGTCTGCTTTCAAAAATCTTGCATTCTACTAAAGGGTCATAATTTGCTCAAAGAAAAGTGTATATATGATAATTTGAGGAGGGGGTCAAAGCACAAAAAACTGGAAATCATGAAAGATTTCCCATAGAGGCAGTTGGAGAGTACAATTGATAGAACTCTGCGCCTCACTTAGGAAAACATGAATTCAAATCCAAATTCTGGCATTTAACTTAGTGTGACTCTAGGTAAGTCAGTTAACATTTTTGTGCCTCTTTGACTTTAGCTATAAGGAGCAGCTATATGGCACAGTGGATAGAGTGTGGGGCTTAAAAGCGTGAAGACTCATCTTCCTAAGTTCAAATCCCAGTCTCACACACTAGCTATGTGATTAGGAGCAATTAATTTAAACCTACAGTCTTAGTTTATCATCTGTAAAATGATCTGGAGAAAAAAATGACAAACCACTCTACTATCTTAGCCAAGAAAACTCCAAATGGGGTCAGGAAGAGTAGACACAACTTAAATGATTGAACAATAAAAAAAGGATCATTATATCACCTATCTCACAAGGTTGTTGGGAGCATCCAATGAGATGTTATCTATAAAGCAGAGTGCTCTGCACATTGTAGGAGCTTAACAAAAGATTGCTTCCTTTTCTCATTCCCATGGGAGGCAGAACTTGAGCAGAGATTAGGGATTGTGAGGTAAAGATGAAGAAGCTGTGCATATGATGGCACTGAGGTGGAAAATTGAATGACAAGTTTGAGGAACTACAGAAAGCAAGCCCTTTGGGCTGTAACAAAATATATGAAAGGAGGCAATGAGCAAAAAACATCAAAACTGAGGCAGGGGCCAGAGGAAATGATATAGTTCTTAATTCTCAGTCTGTGTTGAGAACTATAATGTACATTCATATGTTCTAAGATCAGAAGTGTGCAACTGTGCCATATAATTGAATAGTATTCTTCATGCGGAGGATGTGAACATAGTTATGCTGGATCTATTAAATTTGGTGTGGCTCCATGATTCCAGGATTCCACTGATTTAATATGATTCTCTGATCTTTATTTTAAACTAATGTATCACTGTTCCAATTGTCAGTAATATTTTAAAGTTTAGGTCATATTTGTGAGGGATCATTGTGTAAATGTTCTAAACAAAACAAACTCTTTTCTGTTGCATTCAACATGAATTTAAAATACAAAGAAGGAAAACTGTAAACCTTAATATGAAATAATCAATATGACACATGGTTTCTTCCAGAGACCTCAGCAAGGTGAAAATGCTCAATTACAGAGGTTAGTATGCAAGACAATTCAATGGTAAAGCATCATTCTCAGGAAGCAGGACAGGCACAATGAAGTAGCTGCTTATGATATCGAAAGGCTAATGGTCTTCAATGGAAAAGAGACAATCTTAGTGGGTGGCTATGCTCGTGACACCATGTTCTTTGGTCTCTCCAGTGCCCTCTGAGACACAAGGAAAATGGGGTGACAGAGGTAAGGATGCAGGTTTTATTCTAACCAAGAAGAGACACTTTAAGCAATTCTACTGAATACACAACAATCAATAGAGATCAAGGCACAGGTCTTAGAGGAAACAGTTAATCAAAGGCTTTTAATGACAAGTTTTCAGGCTGCTGCTACTGTTGCTGTTGCTGCTGCTTGAAAGACTCGAAGTATCAAATAATACCAAAATAGTACCAATTAATAGGAAGACTTCTTTATCCCTTTGTTGGTAACAAAAACTCTCACTGAGATAATCTAGTACATCAATTTTTATGCTGAATAATAGAGTCTCATCTATATGGAGGAATAATAAAGTCATATCTATATGGAAGATCTGTATATAAATGTTAACTATCCTCATTCTATAGATAAGAATAGTGGAACTCAGAGAGGTAAGTGACTAGTACATGATTCCAATGGGAAAATCTCTTCACTCCACATTGAGAATTCTTTTGACTTATATTATGCCATCTACTTTTATAGATGAGGAAACTGAGACCCAAATAAATTAAATAATTTGTTTAAGGTCACACAGTAAGCATTAAAGATGAAGTTAAGACTCAGGTCTTTCAAATCTTTTCATTTTTGCATGCTCTCTCTTCTCAATCACTCATTCTCCAACCAGTTTAATTACACCTAGGAAATTACTTACTTGTAGAAGCTTCCCAAAACAAGCAAACATCCTTATCTCCCTGATGGTATGTATTAGAATTTTATGTCTAGAAAAAAATAACCAGCTTCAAAATTCTTTTTAATTTATTTTAATTTCACATCTAAGTGCTGAAAAAAATGAACTTATTCTAAGACATGTCAGAAGCTGTCAAAAATGAAAGCAAAAATCTTTTCTGAGGTCTCTTCTTAACAACTCTCTCCTTATTTCTCCCTTTTAAGTTTTTTAGGGCTAACTTTGCTGCTCCCAGAGGGAAAGAGATGGCATTAGGTACAACAAAGACATGATGATCTCTATGACTTCTCCCCTCATTTCTGATGCCCTCTCAAACTAGACCACATTTGGCATAGACCCCTTTTGACTGTGATTTCCTGATTTTACGCAGAGCATCTACACCGGGAAACAGCTCAATTACTAGAAACTGCTCAGTTTTGAAACTGAAGGCTCAAACTAGGGTAGGGTATGGGTCCATGGGTTTTCTTTGAAACATCAGACATTTTGGGGTATTTATCAAAGTATTGCAATATGTGACCTTTGTATTCTTTTAGGTAATAATGTTGTTTATACTACTATTATGCTCAAGAAGAAACTTTCCTTGTTCTTCCTATTCTAATCTCAATTACAGCTATTCCCTTTATACATTCCATTCCAAATATTATACACATATATTTATATTTAAGCATATATGTGTGTACAAATGTATACATATATAGATGGATATAAATGTATATGCATATATATACACAAACCATTTTATTAGAATGGAGGGTGTAAGAGTGCTAGGGAGAAATGAGGTTAGAGTAGAAATATACTAGTATATTCATATACACGCACACACATACATATGTTTGTATATATACACATACAAATAGTCACATATATATGCATACACACACATTCATACGTTTGGAATATTTGTACTGAAAAAAAAAACCCCAGTACATCTTTTCTTCTCTACATCAGTTATAAGGTTAGTAAAGTTTAGAATATTCTATATCTCTCTACTTATCTAAGCCCTCTGAGGGCTAGATCAGATTGCCCCTCCTCTGAAGTTGTCACATCATGGTTCTTCATGATCTCCCTCATCCATGAACTCTCTATTTTTTTTTAAAGTCCTTAACTTTGTATTTGGTATAAGTAATCTTGTACAGATATCTACATAGGGATGTGTGTGTGTGTGTGTGTGTGTGTGTGTGTGTGTACATACTCGTCTCCTCAATCAGATTTCAAATTCCCTGAAGTCCAGGACCAGGTCCTACACCTCTTTATATCCTTATTACCGCGTGCAAGCTCTACCCAAAGAGGGAAAAATAAAATAAAAAATCAACTTTTGTTGATGCCAGTAATCATTCTACTCAGTAGACAGAATGGAAGACAGAAATATTTCTCAGGAAATGCTTGAAATGCTTGAAAGAGCATTAGGTTTGAAGACTCAGATTCTGGGTTTGAATCCTGTCCCTGCTACTTCCTACCAGTGTGGTGATGGGTAAGGCACCCATTCTCTCTGGATCTCAGTTTTCCTATCTGTAAAACAGGGTATTAGGTTAAATGGAGGCAGGAGAAGAAAAGAGAGAAAGGAATGTCTATTATATACTAGACACTGTGCTAAATGCTTTTTACAAAATTCAAAAAAATTATCTTGAGTTAATGGTTTCTAAGGTCTCTTATAGCTAAATGCTATGATTTTATCTTAAATCCAAGGCACAGAATTCAAAAAAAAAATATTATTTAGTATCCTAGTTAGATCCTAATTTTTCATGATAGGACTTCAGATATGAGGCAACTAGGTGATGGAGTGGATAGAGTGTCAGACCTGGAAATCAGGAAGACTCATCATCCTGAGTTCAAATCTAGCTCAGAAATTTAGTAGCTGTATGACACTGGGTAAGCCATTTAACCCTGTTTGCTTCAGTTCCTCATCTGTAAAAAATGATCTGAAAAGACTGCCAAACTTGGAATTGGGATGAATAGGACTGAGTTTTAATCCTGGCTCTTGACAAACACAGTATTAGGGGAACAGCAGACTCTGAATAAAGAGATCTCTGGTTTGGATCCCCTCTTGCACTTAACATTTGACTTTCTTAACTTCATTAAGCCTCAGTTTCTTCATCTTGTAAAATGGGGAGTAAATGGTATTCTCTATCTCTGATAAATTATTTGTTCAATGTGCCAATATATGTCAAGCACTTTGCAAACAATGAAGTGGTTTACAAGCCTTGAAAAAAAATGAGCTGGGGTCACAGAGATTAGGATATGATTGAAACAAATGAACAACTTCAGATATGACACAACAAATCTCTTTCTATAAAACAACTTATAAACACTGAGGGTCTACTGCCCCTAAACCAGTTAAAACTTTACAATTCAAGCTGACTCACCTGTGCTCTGATGTCCAAGTGGAAAACTCCCAGGCAGAGCTGCAGTGACATTTGTGATTGCCTCAGTTAAGGACACAGGTGTCTGGAATTTTCATTATTCATGATAGATAATCATCGTTTCATACATTAGAACTAAACACAGTGGGACAAGAAATAGACAACAGCCAGGCTTCCTTTCCAGACTTGTTCCCTGATGGCTAAGACTAGAACAGCTGTGGCCTGATTAGCTCACCTCCACCAAAATCTGCCTCCTTTGACTGTACATTTTGCCTATTCTCTTAGAAATATCATATTCTATTTTCTTTCTATGTTCAGTTACACTCCTTGGTCAATCATACAGAATTAAAGGTGCATTGCTGACATCATCTTTCAGTGATGAAAGGTGTAGTAGAAAGGAGGAGAAAAAAAGGTCAATGTTCTCCTCCTTCCTTCTTGTTCTAACAAAGCTGTAGGCCTGTTGCCCATTCTCTAGTCTAGCAGGGAGAAACTGCTGCTACATTTGTACACATGTGTAGAATGCTTGCTGCCTGCCCAGCGGCACATCACCACTTCTCATTATGTCTGTTGATGCTGTTATTACTCTCTGAGTGGGTCATACTATGTGTTCATCACAGTTGGATTTAAATTGGTGCCTAAAGCCAAACAAACAATATTTCTTTTTTAACCTTAGTGTATTAAGAAAAAAAAAAATAAGGCAGGGAGATGTGGTGCTTAACTGCCCAATGCAAAAAAGCTTTTTTCTCTGGCTTTGCTTTAATTTCCAAAGTCTTTTTTCTTTTAAATGATGATATGGGTGAATATGTTTGCTTAATGAATAGATAATGGAAATGTGTTTTACAATGTCATACAGGCTATTTTCTCTCTTTCTCTCTCTCTTTTTCTTTTTAAAATTTGAACCCAATGTCATCTAATCACATTACCCTAAATGTTTTCTTAAGACTAAAGGTTCAACAATTCCTCCAGCTCTACATTTGCAAATAAAATTTATTTAAAAAAATACATCTCATTAACTCTAAGCAGAGCAGTAGATTTTCATATATCAAAGGTTTCTGGGAAGATAGTGGGTAAATATTCCTACTAGTATCATTGTCTTAAAATACTATTTATTGGGTAAAGCATTTTAAAGAAATTGCACAGATGAAGAAATGGTCTCTATCTTATGGAACAATTGTGACAAGATTTAATGAACAGACATACAGAAAAGGACAGAGTAATCCATAATATTTAAGAGTCTAAAGCAGGATTTGAGTCAAAAGTCCAAATTCTAGCTATTAGAGAAAAATTCAACCATGTGAGCAGAAAACAGAAAAGTCTGCCTCAGGGGGGTGCCATCATGCAGGAAAAGTGGATGGGCTGACACACAGAATTATGCCCAAACCCCTCCCCTGCAAAAAAAAATACAGTTGATGACCTACCATCAAGCTCTCAATTTTTGGGAAAAGAGGGAACATTAGATGCAATGAAGGAAGGTTGTGATAACAGAACTAATTTTAGAAAAAAATTTATTAGGTCATTTGGTAAAGGAGAGCAAGCCAGAAAAAAGTTATCACTCTTTCCCTCCACATTTTGGATTACATAGGATTTTGACAAAGATTCCCCGCATAGGAACCCCATTGTTGATGTCTCAAAAGAATTTGCAGGCTCAGACTCATCTCCAAATCAAGGGACATAGTTAATTATAATTGTAATTCCAATTAAAATGGGCTAAATTTCAAAAGAAGTTAGCAATGAGCCAAGAGCAAGAAGGTAAATTTTTGGGAAAAGTGAGAGAAAGCAGGTGCTTCATGTCCCTAATATGCTAATTTTATGGCTTAGAGGTGGAATTGAGACACGGGTAGGTTGTTACTCTGTATGCTGGGGCAGTACTCTAGTTACCTGGGCATAGCTGAAGGTGGGAGGGAGGAGGAAAGGGAACCTTCTGAAGGTATGTTTTTAGGCCTAAAACTTCACTATGTGGGCATTCAATTTTTGTTCTGTGCCTGCATTAACTGTAGGCACCTCTTTATTGACGTTCATTAGTTTTAGAAGCTTCATTATCACTGACTAGCAGGCTGTTATCTAACAGCCAGCAATCTTTTGGACTCAGCATTCTGGCCATACAAAGTAAACTAAGGCAAGATAACCTAAGGGAAAAATACATCATTTCTAACTACATCATTCCCAAGGCCAGGTGACCTTGCAGTTATTACTATATCATTCTTAAGGGCAGAATCACATCACTGTGTACTCCATAGAACAGTTAAGAAATTTTGCCTAGAGGGAAGGCTGAAAGCTAGGTACATTGAGATAGAGATGAATAACTGTAACCCAAAATCAAAGCTTGGAGTGAACCCCTTAGGAATTCCTGGGTATAATAACCCAAAACAAGATTCATCTTCCTGAGTTCAAATCTAGTCTCAGATATTTATGAGCTGTGTGAGCCTGAAAATTCATTTAGACCTGTTTGCCTCAGGTCCTTATCTATATAAAGAGTTGGAAAAGGAAATGACAAATCGCTCCAGTATTTTTGCTAAGAAAATCTCAAATGAAGTTAAAAAGAGTCAGATATGAATGGAAATTGGCTGAATAAAAAGGACCTGGGGAAATCCAAAATTGTGTAGCCATTTCTGGCATGTCTAGAGACTTATTGCAGTCAAATGGCATTCTGGATGTTGATAACCTTTGATCACATGAGGTTGGATTTAAAATATATATATATTTTTTCTGAACAGTATAAGAAATAATCTTTTCATAATGGGCTCTAAGAGAAGGCAGAATTTTAAGAGGTAAGACATCATGGAGATATTGGGAAGAATCAAGGAGGAAGTATATCTTGGGACATTGGTGGTCTGAAGAAAATTACTAGGGACCTTCCTAGACTTATAATTCTGAATATTTTAACTACTCCATTTCTACCAAATGCTTAGATTATACTAGAAGGTGTTTAATAAATTGCAAGCAAGGAAGGCCTGTGTAGCCTTTTTGATGATGTCTTTCAACTTGCCTGGCTTCTTTAGTTCTTGAGAGGATATAGAGATAGTTGCAACTTCAACAAAGAGTATCTTTATCAGAAATAGGGTGATTGAGTGATAAATGCAATATGGAGATTCTCCTTTCTTATGTATGAGACCTGGGACATTCACTACAGTTATAATAAATAGCATTCATCTTCTTAAAACTGTCCTTCCTTTGATATCTACTGAAAAGTCTGAATAAGATGTTTTTCAAGGGAAGAGATGATATTATCTTTTCCAATATTATTTATTGACATTATGAGTAATAATTTAAGAGCATTTTTAAAAAGAAATTAATTTCTAAGAGATATACCAAGCTAGAACCATAGTAACAGACCAACAAATCCCATCCAACAGAGCAAGCTTTCTGTTGTTTGATATGGCTAATAAAACAGTGGGAATTATCGATACAATGCCATTTAGTGGAAACAGCAAAACAAAAACACACACACCCTCCACAATAAAAAAGAAATATGTTGCTCTGACAGAAGAACTAAAGCAAATGTGAAAATTGAAAAACATCAAAGTAAATCTTTTATCTCAGCAACTGGGAGGGTTTCATGCACATTAAAGGAGAGAGCTAGGCAGCTAGCATGTTTATATTTTGGTAATAATTAGGAGGGGCAGTATTTCTAGATTTCCCCCTCGCCATCCCCCCCTTTTTTTTTACAGAAGCAGGAAACTGGAATGTGTTGGAGCAATAGGATCTTCATTATTATAGTGAATTTATATTAGAGTTGTTCATGTCATAATGAACTAAACTGATGATAATCTAGTCATTCAATCTATTTATTGAATGCCAACCACTACAATAAGGCACTACCCTAGAAGCACTGTAGCAGGATGCAAAGATGAATAAGCAATGCCCTTAGACTGCAAGAAGATTAAAATCCACTAGAGTAAAGAAGATATGCACCCAAATTGCAGAAATAAAAAACAAAGTATGCTAAGTGCCATAAGAGAGTATAAACAAACTGATATGAGGATTTAGAACAGAGAGAAAATTACATCCAAATAGTTGTCCAAGAATCAGGAAAGGCTTTAATAAAAGAAGTGACAACAGAGTTGAGTATGTGAGTAGAGTTTCAAAAGAAAGAGATGGAAAAGGAGGCAATCTCTGAAACACCATTATTAATATCAATGTGATGTGACAAGCTTTAATTAAGTATCTACTACATGTAAGTGCTTGCATATTTTTTCATCCAAGAACATAAAAGAATATTTGTCTGAGTGATAGGGTGTTCTTTTTATTATAGAGTAGATGAGGATGTGGACAAAAGCTTTTGCATATTTTATCATGTATTTCTTTTTGCTTTAAGCAGTACACTAAAGGTAAAAAGGATACGAAAAGAAGGAGGAGATGGGCTGAATTAAGGAAAATTTGGAGTGGTTTGGGGAGAGGTTGGGTGAGTTCCTGCCTTTACTCTGACATTTTGTTTCTGCCTCCCTGAATTAAGAAAAATTATATCTAGACATAGAAATAGAGGATAGAAGAGATAAATGATTTTGAGTAGAGAAAGAGAAATGAGAATAATAGTAGTAGAAGTAAATTGGGAATAGGCAAACATTTATTTGACTTTTATTTTAGTAGGAAAATAACCAGTAACTACCTTATCCTAACTTAATGCTTCTCAATACTTTGACCTTAGACTCCACTCTAATAAACTCTGGAATTCAGAAACTTTTTTTTTTTTTAAATAAGAGAAAATAAGATGGAAGACCCTTCAAGATAATCTATGGACAAGTTGCTTCTCCTCAACGTTTTTGGTTGGCCCCTGCTGCTGCTGTTTCGTTTAGCTATGGGTCTTTTGCATGTCTATACTGGTTGATTTTCTCAATGCTGGATTCAGAAAACTGCTGCCTAAGCTCATGGGACACACGCTATTCAGTAGCTGGAGAGGAAACATGATGATAATCTATCTCAATTATCTCCCCTTAAATTGGTATGAGCCCTGGAAAATAGCAGTAAACCTTGGTATCAGTTTCTTTGTGAGCTTATTACGACAGGTTCTTCGAGATGACACCCTACTCTATCTGATTCAGGAAGAGCTATTATATTAATCTGTTCCAGTTCCTCAGGAGTAACAGGGGTCAAGGACAAATGACATTTAATCAGACAGCAGAGCTGGCATGACTGTGGCCTATAGTATAGAAGTAAGTATCCACACAACTCTTTTTATATTTCCAGAGAGAAGTTATCAACATTGATTTCATACATGTTAAAGTGAAAAAACGACTCTCTCCCCTAGTTCTGAAAGCATTCTAATCTATTTTTCTTGAAAATGTGAATAACAATTACAAGCAGTATGACATAAAGTATGATTTTGGTCAGGCCCTAGAAGACACAGTTCTTTTACTTATTTGGAATAATTATATTTGAAGGAAGGTTCATTTGCTCCAGCAGGCTCACCTTAAACCTTGCAAAATGTGTCTTTACACAGGAATAAGAAGTGACCATAATGATAGGGCTTCTACTCTAAGGAAAAAAACTATCTGTTTACACAAATTAGCCCCCAATTAGCAATTACACTGTTTGCCCCAAATAAGGTCAGACAAAATGTAGCCCTGGCAAGAGCAATGCTATGGACATTAAAGTCTAGACAGTGCCATTATAGAGAATTGTGGGGAATGATTAATCAGCTTCCTTTTTGGTGGGCATGCTGTTCTAAAATAAAATCTTTGTGCTAACACAGCCACTTTCTGGTAACAAGTTACCTTGAGAGAAATGTAATTAGTTGTTGGCATTCATTAAGTCCATTAAATGCTCCAACCACACAATATCTGCCCTACTAGTTTAGTGCTTGCTAATAGGGAATAATGATGTATTTGGATATCCACAGCACAATCATGAAGCTTTTGAGGTCAGTCTAAAGTCCTGATTTACCTGTCTTTTTAATTCGTAGTTAAGGAAACTGAAAATCACTTCCTGAGAAACAGTAGGCCCAGTATCTGAAAAATCATCTGTTGAGGGCTGTCAACCCCATTAGCTCATGCTCTTACCAATTACTGCTTCCTTCTCCCCCAAGACTTTCAAAGTTTAGAAAATGTAGACCAAGCATAAAATCCAGACAGTTCTGATATATCCCTTTGACTCTTTTCAGCCTAACAAAACTTTTTGTTTGATTATTTAAAAAATCTCTGTCAGTATATGGTCATGAAGTCTACATTCTGAACCAGAACTCCCCCCCCCACCCCAAATCAAATGAGGAATAATGGTCATTACATTTAGTAACTTCTCAGACTTTCTATTTCCACTTTGTAATTATATCTCAACGTAATAAGGGGTTGTGCCTTGTGTAGAAAATGATGCTGACATATGGAGGATAATTACATCATGATCGTTAACCACTACACATACTAATCATTTGACATCTGGACCTCTGTTTTCTTGAATTCCTTTTGCTGCACTAGAAGTTTCAGCTTTCTTGGAGCTCCATTACTCTAAGGACAACCACCATGCTATATCATAGTATATGGCGGGAACACTGAAGGAATAGGAAAAAATACAGAGAAAATGAATTTCTGATGTGTTTCCATCCATCACCTTTAGGTCAAATACTATGGAGTGAATAATATTCTTCCTCCCCTGTTGTTTCTGGTTATGAAGAATGCACTGTATACAGTAGAGTTATGAAGGACTCCATTGTGCTAAGCTAAAAAGGAAAAAAAAAAGCTCTCTGCATTCTGGTCTGCAACTAGCAACATGGCTAAACACATCTAGGAGGTCAGAATTGTTGGTAAATATGGAGCACATTATATGCATCCCTCAGAAAATGGTGAAGAAAATTAAAATTAGCCAGTATCCCAAGTGTATCTGCTCCTTCTGTGGAAGGACAAAAAGAAGAGATGGATGGTGGGTATCTGGCATTGTGGATCCTATATGGTCCTAGAATCACAGTCAAATCTGCCATCAGAAGACTGAAGAAACTGAAAGACCAGTAAAATCTTATCAAACATATGTAGCCCATAGTCTAACAATAAATGAATTAATTTATGGGAAAAAAAAAAGAAAACAAAAGGGGAAGGGGGCTTTCCCCTCATAGTGGGAGGCTGAGCAAAGAATCTAATAGGATATGTACATCATATACAATTCTGTTCTAGTGAGATAAGCACTTAAACCTGAAAACCAGATGAAACTAGAGGATAGACCTCTCTGAGACTCAGCGGGAACTTGGCATTTCCTTCCAGGCTTGTCCACCCTAGGTGCTGGGTAGAGCACATAAGTGCCGAAGTGAGCTTAGAATGGACAGTGCATCATCCCTATAACTAACAAGATAAGGAAAATAATCCTGGGCCTCCTGGTAGCTAAATCCATTCTCTAGTCAAGATTGCTGAGAGTCTTGACTTTGCCCAAGACTATTTTTTCATTGAGTACAATGTGCTATAACTCTGAAGGATCTCGTTCTGTCCAACAACCATAAACCCACCTTGGACTTGACTTCTTAGCACAGTTGTAGAAAAAAATCCAGCCTCCTTGAAATCTTTGCAATAATTTAGTGTTGGACCAGACCCTCTTGGGAATGTAAAGCATTGTAGATCCTAATTTCTTGGAGAGCAAGAATTGTGTCAAGTTTTGCTTTTGCATTTCACGTTCTAGCACACTCTCACACACACAGGCTTAGTGAATTAAATTTAAAATTAACAAATATTTATATAATACCTATAATGTATAACACATTGTACTACATGCTTGGGATGCAAAGCCAAAATAGTCTTTTACCTAAAGAAACTTACATAAGTAAGTATAAGATAATCTGAGGACACATAATATAAGGGATCAGTAAAATGGCCACATCTGGTTTTCAAAGCCCTTACATTCTGGTCCCAAGTTACCTTTCCAGTCCTATTATACATTACTTCACACTCCCTATGGAAGAGTCAAACTGGACTTCTAACTGTTCCTCATTCATGGATTTTTATTTTCCATTTTTTTTTTGTATTTGCATGGGTTTACTGAAGCTTAGACTTTATATTTCCTCCTATACCTAATTTTCAGTCTCTATGATTTAACATGAGCAGTAGCTCCTACCAAAGGCTTTTCCAGATTTCTTTCAGTGCTAATGATCCCTCCCATCACCTAGCATATATTTTGTATATATGTATACATGTGGAAAATATATAGATGTATATATCTACATATCTTCATACATAGATATGTAGATACAAACATTGTCCTTTTAAATAATTGAAGGGAAATTACTTGAAGGTAGTTAAGAATTTTTCTTTTATTTTTGAACCCCAATGGCCTAAAACAGAATGAGCATTAAATAAACTTTTTTTTTTTTTTTTTTTTTTTTTACTAATAGATTGATTGAAACAAGACTTGAAGGCAACTATGGAATCCAAGAAACAAAAGGAGTAAGTTTATTTCAGGAATAAACATATTCAGGTATTTGGTTACTCATGGTCTACTAATGTCAAGTCATCTAATATCTACTCATTACTCAGATCATATCTTCTCATTTCATCATAAGCATCATCTTTATCATTTCCTTTTTCATAATGTTCATGAAATTCAGATAGAAATTTACAAAAAATAAATCATTATTTCACCATTATTCTTTAGTGTTCTGTATACTGTTCTGTGGGACTGAATTTGCAGTAATTTATTATGTTAGTCTATGAAAGATAAAAAGCTTTTGATGTACTTTTAGCTGTCAAGTAATGTATTTCTAGGTATTCAATAGATGTTGAATTTTTGTAGCCTGTAATGATATATTGCAAATTATCATTGTTATTATTAATAGTCATCCCATTTATATAACAAATTACAGTTTCTAAAATGCTTTACATAGTGCATGCAACTAGAATACCATAGATATTCTGTGTACTAAATGATGAACTATATTTGAATTATAATTATTATTATGCATAGAGTTAAAAGTGAATCAAAATTGAAACAGGTTTCAGAAAGTATGACAATCTTTTGCTCTAACTATTGAGCATTAAGCATTAAGAAAAGAGAAAAGAATGGAATTTTTTTTTTTAAAGCAGCAACAAATTGTGTTTTCCTATTGCTACCTTAGTCTCCAGTATTTTTCCTCCAACCACTACTTTTAGGGCGGTGGAGATGGTTATGGAAACAGCAAGGTAACACAGTGGATAGAGAGCCAGGTCTAGAATTAGAAATATAATACCAAAATTCAAATCAGACATTTATTAACTGTGTGGCCCTAATCACTTTATTTAATTTAGTTTTCTCATCTATAAAATGGTGTGAAAATACCTACTCTGCGGGATTGTTGTGAGGATCAAATGAGTTAACAATTGTAAAATGCTTAGGACAGTACCTGGCACATAGTAGGCACTATATAAATGCTGACTATAATGATGATGCAAATGATGATACAGAATACTTTTGTAGAAAAGAGCCTCATTTATAGTTGGTCTCTTACAGTAACTTCATCCTTGGATGTACTGCTAATTCATTTTTTTCCTGGCTGGGGAAGTACAACTTCTTCAATTACACATTTGGAAATTAGATTTAATTGTTTTTGTTTTTATTGTTTCCATCTTTGTATTATCTTGATTTTTTGGGGGGGAGGGGAGGTGCATAATGCTGAAATTTTTGTTGAAAGCTATTTGGTTCAGAATAATAACAACTGAAATCCCTTAGTTATAAGCTATTCCTGCAGAGCAAGAATTATATCTTATATTCCTCCCTCCTTTCCCCACTCATTCTAGGAAGTCAATAGATACTTAATAAATATCTGTTGAATTTAATCCTCTCATTTATATTTTTATACTTCTCCCAAATGTATATATTCTGTGTTCCTCTAGTAAATACCACTATTTTCCTAGATTTACATGTTTTTTCTGTTTAATCACTCTATCATCAAATTTGATAAGTCTTCCTTTATAACTCTGGTAATATCTGACATTTTTTTCCCTTAATCCAACTGTTAAATACTTGTTGCAGACTATTACCTAACATTATTACCTAACATTATACCATACAAGACAGTCACTGCCATACTCTTCTCACTACCATTGGCCATCCCTGGAGCCATCCCTAAGGTATGTAAATTGGAAGGATAACTCCTACTTCTGCAGGCAGCAAAAAGCCTGGTGATTTAGAATGGCAGGAGAGAAGGGGAGATGGAAAACATATTAAAATGTGCATAAAATTCAAGTCACTCATACGATATCAAGACAGTCCAACAGCAGCACTCCCTGGGATGCTGTAAGAGATGCTGTGCAGCTAGAAAGAATGTTGACTTGCTGACAAATTTACTGTAAGAAGTGTGAGTCTTCTGAATGCTGTGGTTGAATATAAAAAAGGCAACTCAACTTTAGATCTCTGCTGGGAAGCAGGAACCCAGCCTGGGCAACAGCTCAAAAGCAATAAAGAAGAACCTTTTGCCAACTCAAGAAGGAAAAGAAGTGAGGGGTATGGGAAAAGAGCAAATAATCAAATGAAGATTTGCTTACATCTTTATATCAAAATTGAAACTTTAAAGATTTGTGGATTGTAAAAAAATCTGTTTTTAGATTTAAAGGATGGGGTAAAGTGAGGGAAGATAGCCTCCAAGCTTTCCAATATTTGCTTTTTGATCAGTCCAGAAAATCAATTAAGGCTTTATTAAGCTTTTAACACATTCAAGAAGATAAAAATGAAAGTCAACTGGCCAATTCACTAAGCTCTTTTTTGAGTATCAAATTGTAAGGCACTATGTAAAATAAGTGAATTCTGAAGCCAATTACTCAAAAAATGTTCTCTTTAACTTGTACTTTCTGTTTTTTTTTTTTTTTGTTTTTGTTTTTGGTTTTTTTTTTAGTTTAGAGAAGATAACTATGCTAAGTATCTGCATTTAATGTATTTTCCTCTCTGACTGGTTGTTAATGTATAATCATGTTCTTTGAAATGATATTGTTCAACTTTTATTTTGGAACAATTTTGGTGAATGTAAATTTTTATTAAATTTTTTCAATAAGAGAAATTCTGAAGTGGCAAAAAGGAAAAGAAACAGATACTAAAAAGATATTTGCTAAAACATTGCAAAGGATTAGCATCCTTTAAGCAATAGGGAAAATTATTTTCGACTCTTTCTTGTTCGATTTATAGTTAATAGAGTTGCTTCTTTCTCCTCCAGGGAAGCTACTTTTTATGGAATGTAATATAATTTGGAAAGCAGCAGGCAGGAGAAAGAAATTTGATGTCTTTTAAATATGAAGAAGTTATGAAGGACTTTGAGAATGAGTTTGCTGCTACGATTTGTTTTTATTTAGCAATTACCTCAAATGATGGAACAGAATCTTACAGAGACAAACATTAAATACTATTACAAGCCAATAAAAAATCTTATCTAAAAGCAAATTTACCTACAAAGTTTAATTTTAAATTCATATTCTAATGAATGATCATTTACTATTAAATGATAAGAACTCATAACTATTTTTTATTTATACTAATTTAAAACTGAAACAAAATTATTGGATTATACATTTAAAGCAGGCCCTATTTAGTAATAAGTAAAAGCTTATCTGGTCCTAGAAGAAATAATGACTAATAACTGATATTAATAATTTATACAAAGCAAAAGTGACACAATTCCTTCTTTTTATTTATGTAAATGAATAACATATTAATATGAATAACATTATAAGCTCATAAGATGATACAGCCAAAAGAGAACTTGACATCAGGTTCAGCCTTTTCATTTTACAAATGAGGAAAGTCAGGGCATGAGGTTAAGAAAATTGCCCCCAAGATCATATTATGAACCTCTATCAGAATTGGAATTAATCAAGATTCATGATTCCTCACCTATCAGTCTCTCTCTGCTTTATTTGAAAATAGTTCAAATTGAAAAATGGTTCTTCCTGATTGAACAACCGAAAGACTTTCTCATGGAACTCTCTGTTTAGTTAAATATTTGAACCCTAATTTGGGGTGATTCATTCTGTCAGTTTAAAAGCCAATTTTTCAGTGAAGCACCTAGATACCTTATTCATCATTCTGCCCTTTAACACATGGGGGAAGGCTGGCAATTGACCAATGTTAACATAATTATAATATCTGTTTCTACCTACACCATATTGGTAGTGGGAGGACAAATCAAATAACACATTTTTTAAAAATATTGTAAGCTGCTTGAAACAAAAAGAGTTATAGAAATCCAGGAGGTACTCTTTATCTGAATTATCTTATTAAGGGATTTTCCCAAGGCTATCTAGTGAGTCATTGGTCACACTAACAAGTGGTTGTCATCCATCATTTGGATTAAAGTGACTAATTGAAGATAGGAGTTTAATTACACTCATAAGAATGGAAGACACAGCAGATTTTTTTGACCATTTCAGTAAAATTCTTCTTTACATAAAGATTGATGACAAAATTAAGTTGGTGTACTGTTGTCCTTCAGGATAAGAAACTTAAGTTAGTGTGGAGTAACTAAAACAAATGACTCTATGGAAGGAGATGAACTGTGAAAGCTAGCAAAGCTAGTCTAGGACAAATCCCCAAATGTTTATTATCAAATATAATTCAAAATAAACAGTGAGTAACTTAATTTGTTACTAAGATTTAATGAAAATTAAGTTACTTTTCAGGTCTAGAACACTAAATTAAAAACCTGTGCATAAGAATTCTACATTTTTTTTAGTATGGAGATAATAAATGTTTAAGTGGAAAAATTATTTTTCATACTAATTTCAGGAAATTTTTTTTGGCATACTGAAGCTGTTAGATATCATTTTCATGAGGTCAATAACCTGTTTATGAATCTGTAGTAGTTCCTAATCATCTATAGAGTAAAGAAGTCAACATTAAAGGAATTAGAGAAAAATTTTTGATGATACCTAATAACTTAATATCTAATAATATCAGAGAAACAAAAGCAATTCAATGATATCGTTTTCATGAGGTCAATAACTGTTTATGAATCTGTAGTAGTTCCTAATCATCTATAGATATCATTTTCATGAGGTCAATAACCTGTTTATGAATCTGTAGTAGTTCCTAATCATCTATAGAGTAAAGAAGTCAACATTAAAGGAATTAGGGAAAAATTTTTGATGCTACCTAATAACTTAATATCTAATAATATCAGAGAAACAAAAGCAATTCAATGTATAAACATATGGTCATTACATTGGGGAATTATTTGGGTAAAATAATTTTTAGAACAGGTTTTTCTTTTTCTTTTAAGAATGCAACTACTCTCCTGGTCACATTGAATTCAATATGTTTGGAGTTGATTGTTTCCTCTCTCATCTCTCCAAAGCACTAGACCCTATTCAGTCCAATAAGTTAGCTTCTGCACTATCTCTTGTACCTGTATTTCCATTTCCATTTCCGTGTCTAACACCCTAATTTGACTCTTTATTACCTTTCTCTTGATTGTTACATTTGTTTAAAAATCTCTTGGTGCTTCTAATCTATTCCCTTTTCTAATTAATTCTGTACCTGAGAAGCAGAAAAAAAAACAAACAAAAAAACCCCTCTGATTATTAGTCAGTGTGGCCAAGTGGAAAGGACTTTGGATTTGGACATTTGGCTTCAAATTTTCTGAGTGAGTTTGGAAGTAATTCAAATTCTTTGGTTCTTAGCTCTTGCATCTGTAATATGAAGTGTCCTGGACTAGATAACATCTACGGATCTTTTCAATTCTATATATGATTCTACGACTATTATGAAACTAAATGTGAACACCTGGAATTCATCAGTCAAGGTTATTCGTATAATATTTTAGTATTTTTTTCTCATTAAGTCCCTTTGTCCCTGAAAAACTAACCCACTCAATTGTTATGTGAACATAACCCATCTCCTCTAATCATCTGGACAGACCAGTGAATTTAGAATCAGAAATATATTAGTTCAAATTCTGCCTCATATTTACTAGTTGTGAACTCCCCCACCTCTCCCTCCATAAGTTGCTAATTTCTTTATGCTATGATTTGCACAAATGAATGGTTTAAATTTTATATTCTCTCAGATGCCTTTGGTTTTAAAAAGGGAAGAAGAATCCTTCTTACCTCTCCATCTCCTCTTAACAATAATTTTTGTCTAAATTATATCTCTTCTTCAAAATCCAGGTCCAGGTCCGAGGTGACCTCTTTCACAGAGCAAGCCTTTCCTAACTTGTAGAAGTCTAAATTGGTATAAGCCTACTCAGGGTCTGGAGACATCCTTTGTACCAGTCCTATCAAAAGGAATCTTCCCCATAGATTCTGCCTTTTCTCTCTCTTTTTTTTTTCCCTGAGGAGCACATTTTTGTATACTATTAAATAACAACAACAAAAATAATAACCTAGGATTTCTGAATCTAGAAAGAGAGAGAGAGAGAGAGAGAGAAAGAGAGAGAGAGAGAAGGGATTCATATTTCCAAACATACTGAATCCCTTCTCTGTAGAAGACATTGTGTTAGACACATAGGAAATACAGAGATGAATAAAACATAGTAGTCTTACCTACTGTCAAGATGCTTACTTCACATTAAAGGAATTACAAATAACTATAATTAAAGGTAAGATATCTACTATCAGAAGGCTATGAGAGTGCAGAAGAGGCAGTGATGACAATTGACTAAGTAAATTAGGGAAAAAACAAAACATTTATATCATATCTTTTATTATATAATATGGATACTTATTTATTCTTATGAAATTATGAATTTATTGAAGTGCCCTTTATCCTTCCTCTTTATATCACTTGGGGTAGCCAACAGTACACATAGTAGGTTATCAATAAACGCTGGATAAATGAATAAATAAATATAATATTAGGTGTGCTAGATATTACTCAAGATTTATATAATCTGTCCTTGTGTGTCTATGAAGATTCTAGTTCTTTAGGGCTGCTCTGTTCTTGTAGCAAAACCTACAGATTCAATTTGTGGCCATATTTTCCACCAAGTCAACATGGAATCTCACTTCTTAGCCACTGCTAGTATAAATATAAAAGTATAAACTAATATAAATTTTAACATTCTAATATATCAGAAACATAAAATGAAAATTACCCATGGAACTGTGAACTTCAATTATAGTTTTTAAAAGTATGTGTTAAATTTAATGTTGTAACAAAGCTGACTTGCTTGTCAATGTACTTTTTTGAACTTCTTTCTATACTTCTCTCTCTCTCTCTCCTACTTTATTAATGCTCTTTTTTGCATAACTATTACCATCCTCAAGAAAATATCTTACCTAATAAAAGCATTCCCCCTTTTTTAAAAACAAATAAGAATAATGAAACAAAACAAAATCATGTATTAGCCATATCTGAAAGTGTATGTCTCATTCTGCACATCTGCTCTATTGCTTTTCTACTAAGAGGAGAGATATAGAGGTCAGTGTATGGATTAGCCATTAATTCTTTTAAAATTGTTTTTTCTTTGCATTTTTGTTATGATTTAAATAGTTCTTCTGTCTTCTTACTTTACTCTGTATTGGTTCATGCAAGCATCCCATGTTTCTTTGTGTTTGTTTTTTTTTTTTCATTATTTCTGGACAGAATAAATATTTTGTGTTGGGGGGGGGAGAAAGAGTGTGTGTGTGTATGTGTGAAAGAGAGAGACACACAGAGAGAAAGAAAAAGAGAGACAGAGAGAACAAGAGAGTGAAAGCGAAAGACCGAGACAGAGAGAGAGAGAGAGAGAGAGAGAGAGAGAGAGATGAGAGAGAGAGAGAGAGAGATGAGAGAGAGAGAGAAAGTGAGTGTGTAAGTGTGAGTGCAATCAGGAAATTCCCAAAATTATAATCGGAGGTTAGATTTTATAATAAGAAATCATCTTACATCTCATCAACTAGAGATGAACTGATGATTGATTTGTGTTGCTGTAGAATGAGGGTGAATTGAAAAAATTAGCATAGTTTCAGAGTTGCCTCTTTTTGCAAGTCCTATTTATGGGATTCTGATTATTGCTTCCAGCCTTGAACCCCACAGAGATCTTCACTAGAGCAACAAGCAGGTCAGTATGCTCTATGATCACACCATCTGGTTTAAACATAACAGAGAAACCAGCCAATAAGAAAGTAGTACCAACTGAGTGCTGAGCAGAATGTTGGCCCACAGACTACAAAAAATATGACATCTGTGCAGTATCCTATTTTATTGTCCTTTGGGTAAACTCAGAAATCATCAGTATAATATCATTACCACATATTAATAACTCCCTGAGTGGATTTTTCTGTATACATTCTGGGTAACCATATGCACAGTTCCATCAATACTTTAGAACCATCCCAGGTTAGCAAACTCTTGCTCTAATCCCTCAATCTAGTGATTTTGCAATGTAATCAGTATCTTTTACTTTATAAAAATTCTTGTCTTGCTTTGCTAGGCTGCTTCCTCCCTGAAGAGGAAAGTCTGTGTCACCCAAAATAAATGCCTTTGCTTGGATCAGAGATTGACTGAGTCTTACTTCTTTCAAAGACAATACCACAACACACATCTGGTAGCCCAACACTATCTATAAAGGAATTTTTATCATAGACTTTTTTCTCCTTTTTCTTCCCTGAGTATAGTTCATAAGAGCTGGGGATCATTTATCCATACCTATAGAAATAAATTCCCTTATGCAATTCAAAATCCAAAAAGATATGATTCAAGAGTAACTATTCCTAAAATGAAATGTAGTTCACTTAAACCCAGAGCTTAGAGGTTTTGGGCCACAAGTTATATGGCAATAGATCTAAAAATGAGAACTAATTCAAGATTTAAACATACAGTGTGATATTATAAGCAAATTAGGAGAACAAGGGACAGTCTAACTCTCAGATTTGTGCAGAAGGGAGGAATTTATAGCCAAAGAAGAACTAGAGGGCATTATGAAAAGCAAAATGGATTATTTTGATAACATTAAATCAAAAAGTTCTGACACAAGCAAAACCAATGTAGCCAAGATTAGAAGAAAAGCAGAAAGGTGGGAAAAACTTTTTATAGCCAGTAGTTTTGTAAAGGCCTAATTTCTAAAATATATTCATATTTGACTCAAATTTATAACAATACAAGCCATTCTCCAAATGATAAGTGGTTCAAGAATGCAATTTTCAAATGAAGAAATTAAAGCCATTTTTAGTCATATGAGAAAATGCTCTAAATCACTATTTAAACAAATCTATTGATTAGAGAAATACAAATTAAGACAATTCTAAGTTACCACTTCATATCTCTCAGATTGGCTAAGATGACAGGGAAAGGTAATGATGGATGTTGGAAGAGATATGGGAAAACTGGGATACTAATACATTGTTGATGGAATTGTTAAATGATCTAATCATTTGGGAAAGCAATTTGTATGAACCGGCTCTTTTCAAGCCAAGGTGAGGTGATTCAAGGCAATTCCAATAGACTTGGGATGAAAAGTGCCATCCACATTTAAATAGAGATCTATGGAGACTGAATGTGGATCAAGGCATAGTTATTTTCACTTTTTTGCTTTGTTTATTTGCATGCTTTTTTTCTTTCTCATGTTTTTTTTTTCTGTAGAGGGTCAAAGATAGTGGGGGAACTCTAGGTGAGGTATAAGATCCTCCAGCCTAGCCAGGGAACCTGATGACACCTCTGGTTTGGTTCCCCATTCCCAGAAAGGACATCTTCCTGAAAAGTCAGGCATTATGACAACCTGTATTGTAATTAAAGCACAGCTATACTAAGTGGCAAAGAGACATCTACACACAACAGCAAGTTGTTTATCTGGTCCTTTACGCACAGTATATGGTCAGTGCATGTGCAGTGTGCTACAGTTATGTAAAGAGTATTAGGGTATATAAGACTGAAAGAATTAGGAATAAATGGACTTCTGTTTGACCATCCATAGGAGTTCCACCTCTTCACTCCTTACCCATGATTAGAATTCCGGTTGGTACTGAAATCCTCCAGTGAGCAGATCCGGACATTACATTTTTCCCTTTTCATCTGATTTTTTTTTTTTTTATGTGTGTATGTGTGCAGCATGATGAATATGGGAATATATTTAGAATAAGTGCACATATTAAACTTTTATGGGATTACTTGCTGTCTTGAAGAGGGAGAGGAAGAGGGAGAGAGAGGGGAAAAATTTGAAAACCAAGGTTTTACAAAGGTGAATGTTGAAAACTATCTTTGTATGTATTTGGGGAAAAAAGCTATTAAAATTTAAAAAATAATAAAAATAAGACCTAAAACTGAGTTTTCAATTATAGAATATGTTTGGCATGGTGAGATTATATGAAAAGTATTTTATGTGGATAACCAATGTAGATTTTGCTACACCAATAACCTATTATAACATTACATTACCATTTACTAAGATTTCTCTGGCATCTGTGTGAAGATTCATTGTACAGCAATTATATCTACTCAACAATTACATCAAAACTCAGATCTAAAGAAGATTTTCAGTTGTCAATGTTAGCACATAGGGCTACCCATGGTGGTGAAAGGTTTGCCAAAGGAAGGACTAAAGAGCTAGATGAAACATGGATATTGATCTTGGATGAAATTGCCTGAAGTGAGAAAGAATCAGGTATATAAACTTAATTTATCCAGGTACAGTGAATTTTGTTTTATACCTTTTTTTCTAGCATTGTAGCTTATTTTTAAAAATAACTTATTTAAAGAAATTTCTACATGCTAGCATCAAGCTTAGAGAAGCTTTTTTTTTTTTTTAACATGTTCAGAGATGGTATTAGCTTAAGATTTTTTAACTCACAATTAATTTGTGTTTCCAATAATTCTCCCTGTAGAACACCATCATTTGAAGATATTAAATGTTCAAATCTTAGGGCTTATCATCATCAAAAACTCAAGCCTGAATGCTTCTAAGATGCAAATCAAAAGGACAAATTCCAAGAAAGACCTGCCATATCCTATCTTTTAAACTGAGCTACTGTAGCATAAACATTTCAGCAGGATTTTTACACTAAGTGTAGCAAGTAGATTCCCAGGAGACTAGATCTAGCTATTTATCTTCATTCAAGTTCATGAGAAAATACTTAACTAAACAATGAAATAATTGTAAAATGAACAGATAAAAGAATAATGCCTATGGGACCTGGAATGCTTTCAAACATTTTATGCCTAGGGCATTGCTCAAGGAGCTGCTAGACTAAGAACAAACAAACAAACAAAAACCACCTAATTCTCCTCTGAAATAGGCGGGGAGTAGAAGGCTGGAAAAAAGAGAACTAGAATTGTTCTCCTGTACTGAGTTCGTTATTTCCACCTCAGTCTTCCCAATCACTGTTTTCTTTGGATTTAGAGAAACATGGAAGTAAAAGGAAGAAGAAATGAAGAGACATGACAATTGAGACTGAATCGAGAAATATTTCTGTATGCTGTTTTCACCCAGAAATAAATCAAAATGCCCTATAGCTTAGTATTTATGTAACCAGAATCTCCAAACCCATTGTTAAGGGTCACTCTCATTACTGATGATGATTAATGCTCTGTACCTACCATTGTGAAAGTGAGGAAAAAGAGATTTGCTCTCCAAGCCTAAGGGTCTCTTCAGTCTCATCAGATTTTGCAGACACTTCAGGTTTTTTTCAGCTTCCATTTTTGAGAGAAAAGATGGATTATGACAACCTCACTTCCAGTTGCTAAAAGAAAAGACTCTGGCAAGAAACTTGCATGAGAGGAGCAGGCATCTCCATCATGGCCACGTGAAATATGTTGTGTATGCAACAGCATATTTTACATTTATATATGTGACTTACTTGTGTGTTTGAGTATGCTTGCTTTTATTTTGTTATTTTATTTTGATTTTTTTTTGTCTTGTGTTATACTCATCCTATAATCATGCATTATTTGTTAATTGTTTTGCGTATATGCTATTGTTTAAAGTTAAGTTGTACATAACATCTCAATAAGTGAAAGGGATTTGTTTCTGTGTTTATAATCACTATTAACTGCCCAAGAAGCTAAGCATTGAAATGAATACTTTTCTGTTATGGTAATAAGTTGTAATCAGTATTTATCATTGTTGTTCTTATTTATTTATTTATTTTTGTCTGGGTCCTCTATGATTCTGTCATTTGTATTCTTTGAAGGTATTTCTTCTATCAAATAAAAATCACTTATATTAAAGTTAAGTTATATTATGCAGTATTATTACTTTAGTCAATTAATTTTGCTTTGTTAGTTTGTTGTTTTTCAGTTGTGTCCAACTTCAAGGAAAAAACTTCCTTGAGTTTTTCTTGGCAAAGATACTGAAGTGGTTTACCATTTCCTCCTCCAGTGGAGTAAGGTACAGGTTAAGTTTCTTGCCCAAGTTCATACAACTAGCAAGTATCTGAGATGAATTTGAACTCAAGGCCCAGTTTGATTCTTGATTCCAAGGCCCAATGCTCTAATCACTGCGTTAACTAGCTGCCTCTTGTTAGACATTTATTGTTTTTGATTGTTGAAAATATATATGTTATGTCTTGTATGTAATTAAGGATGTTATCATTATACTATTCTTTATTGTACCATCTTTACCACAGTACTGTTAATGTGTATGTATTTATTTTAGTTTCAATAGTACCAAAGATTCGTTACCTCCAACACCTACAAGTTTTAAAGTGTTGGTGCTTGTGATTATACTATATACATTCTGGTTTTGTACTTGTACCATGAAATGTTTGTAAGGGACCACAAAGACTTTTGACAGCAAAGGGATATATAATCTGAGTCCCAAAGCCCAGTGGTATGAGATTCTTTCAATACTGGTTTTAGATCAATGCTCTGAGACTGTATGATCAGGGTTGGCAAGAAAGGGAGAGAAGAGAGATTAGCTCTTAGAGCTTGAAAGTTGCTTTGAATCTCTTTGACACTCTATAGTTGCTTTAGGAATTTCTGCCTTTTAGAGAGGAAATGAATGATGACAATCTCACTATAGGATGAAGGAAGAACCAATTGAATGGAAGAAGCCAATGTAAGAGGAGCTGGCAGTCTGCCATGTTCTGTCTCCAGCTTGCTATCCTATTGGCAGTAGGAAACTTCCCCTTGAGTAAGACCTAGGATTCTTTCTCTTGGTTAAGTTGAGCTTTCTCTCTCCCAATAGAGGAGCTTTATTTTATGGTATCTGGCATAAATTCTCCTATCTATACTTTCCTTAATTATTATTTTGCTATTAACTTGGACAGATGGGTTTCATTTCTACCTGTTATGTGTATTCACTATGGAATTGATATTTGATAGGAAAGGGGTCAAACCTTTGATATAAAGTTTGGGTTCTTTTATTAATCAATGAACATTAATGAAAAGTACCAGAAAACCACATCATCTAGAATAATGATATTTAAGGGAGCGGACTGAAATAATTCTAGTCTGGTATTCTTATCTGACGAAAGGAAAGTACACAGATGTCTAACGGACCTTTTTTTTTTTTTTTTTTTTTACCTTCTGTCAGAAAAAACTTCTCCCTTGGAAAAAAAAACTAGAGATGTCTATTCTGCTTCCATTTGAGTCACACAACAATATCCCAATGCTATATCTTGGGGCAACCTCATCCTACATCTTTGTTTTATTTAAGGAAGGTAATTTATTGTGTGAGAATCCCTATACCAGTAGTGATCAGCAGTCCTCTGTGATTTTATAAATAAAACCTAGGGAATTTTCCTAAGTACAAAATTCATTAATTACCTTTGGCTGCAGAATTTGGGTTTTCAACTTATGTCTTCTTGGTCAATGTTTAGCATACTAAATTGCCTCCACCAAGTGAAAAAATAGCCACTAAAAGATGAAAATTATTGTATATGTCCTCATTTTCTCCCCTTAATCATCTGAATCATAGACTATTACAAATAGGCGTTTTAGAGAGTTTTAATGTAGACCAGAAAATCAAAACCAAGAAAGAGAAAGTCAATTGCCCAAGATCATCTTAGTAGTACAGCCATGATGTAAACTCATTTTTTGATTTCTAATTCAGTGATCTTTCAATTATGTTGTCATACACTATTCATTTGTCATCTAGCTCGGTCAATGATTTCATACTATACCTCAATTAACATCTTTATAACTCAACTTTCTCAATGTTCTCATATGTCCATCTTGAGCTTATGAAAAATGTGAATATTTTTTAAAAAACAGATTGTATTTGCTTAAGATTTTCTAGCTTAATTTTTTTTAAAACAATAATTATCCCTCTAGTATACTATGAACTAAATGTTCAAATCCAAGTGCTCTCTCCATCACAAAATCAAGCCTGAATGCTGCTGCTAGGATGTAAAATGAAAGTTTCAAGAACTTGTTATATGCTGTCCTTTAAATACAACTACTGTTTTTAAAATAGTACTTTGAAATTTTTGGTGTTTTATTCAAGTAAACAATCACTTTATTCTTATAGTGAGTAGACAACTCATAATTTAAAAAAATAACAGGGTTCAAATCTCAGTCCAGACATGCCAACTGAATATAACTCTGGGCAAATAAGTCACTTATCATATTAATGCCTCAGGATATTTTCTAAAGTTCAGAGCAAGTCCCAGCCTGGGAATGTGGAGATAGATTCTTAATAAGAGTTCCCTACACCAATTAAATCACAAGTATGGATAAAGATAATGGAATTGATAGATGAGATCTTAATTAGAAATGCAAATAAGATAACAGAGTAAACCATGTCTATATTTCAGTCAAACCTTTGTCTTCTAAGAACTCCCACTGAACCTTTTGACTATGCTTTAAAATCTTATGATAATAGTGTCCAATTTTTTTTTCACACCCTAGCAGTAATAAATTTTTGTGGATGTATGATAATTATATGTATATTAGTTTGTAAATTATGTAATACTTTTCTATAATCCTATGTTATGTACATTATAAAACATACACAAAAATAGAAATTTAATAGGTAATGTGGATGAAATGAATAATTAAAATATTTTAAATTTAATGTTAAAGATTTTTTTCACCCTCACTAACATGATGGAATATGCTTTATTATTTTTGAAAATCTTGGTTAATATTATGATGCAGCAATTTTGTCAGATTCCAATTTTAGCTTATTTTAATACTTTATTGCAATGACACATATATGCATGGAAAAGTAGATATTACATAAACTTCATATTATATAAACAAATTTGTATATGTCTATGTAGAAAACATTTCAAAGCAATTCTATGTATAAATGGTATTAAATTAAACATAATTTCAAACTGGTGTGATAAAATGAATAATAAAATATTAATTCTGGAAAACACTACTGTAATTAATCTCACAATTACCTTAAGAATTGTTCATGAGTTCTCATAATTTAAACTGAAGTACATATTGGAAACACTTGAATGATTTTATAATAGGTTAATATTATGACTTTTAATAATATAATAACTAATTGAATAGTCCTAGATTCTAGGTTCCAGATGTCTTAAATTTTGCTCATTAATAAAGAATGAACATAGTTAACTATGTTGTAACATTAGTAAGCCAAAAATATAATATAACAATTATAAATTATGACATGGGGGAAGGTGGGAGAGAATTATAACATGGAAACTTAAAAGCACTTATATAAAACAAATTTCAACTTGGGGAACATGCATTTTCATAGAAATAGTTACAAAGTGCAAATATTATGCTTGTTCTAATCATGAAGGTTTTGATCTTTCATATAGGCTTCCTTATGACCTATAGATGAAATGATGGCAGGTACTAAATTTGATTTTTCTTCTGTTTTGAGAAGCCAAAACTTCCCATTTTCTTCTCCATTTCCTAATGGAGTCATATTAGGTAGATCTCTGATTTCATTCATATGAATAATCAAGCAGAGGAGATCAAAGGAAAGTAGACAACATTGAAAGGCAGAAATACTATGCCAAGTAATCGTTTTATGAAAAAAAAACTTATATTTTATAGGAAATTCAATTTAACAAATATAAATTATAAAATTATGATGATATTTTAAGCCCTGGAGATACAAAGATGGAAAAAAAAAACAGGATATAGAAAAAATTCTAAAATTTTAGGATTTCTAATTTTCCATTGTGACACATTCAAGACCATTTGGGTACGTTACATAGAATCCTTAATGCTGTTTCCTGTACATGGTCATTTTGAGGGCATGTGAGAAATTTGACTTGTGGTTTCTTAGACATTAGGAATTTCTGTTGAGGAAAAACCTTTTTAAATGGATACCTTGCTCTGAAACTTCTGGCCTCTGAGCGCTGAATGACACAGAGGGTGCAGGGGAATTATAGTGACTTGTCTCAAGCCATACAGAGGTTGTTGTTTGTCCTTTGTTCTGGGGAGAGGACCATGATATCAGGGAGGTGATATTATGACATGCAAGTGAATTGATTTAAGTGAGGGAGGTCTATGCAAGGTTATCTGCCTCACTTTATCCTCCCGAGCCATCGGGGTCCAGTGGCAAGATATCGATCAAGATGACTGGAGATGGAACTGGATGCAGTGGGAGATCTTGGCCTTTAATAAGCAAAGGTCAATAGATCGCAGTTTGATTGAGGCTGCCCCCATTCAGTGATTAAAACTAGGTTGCAATTGCAAGCAAAGAATGTTTTCTTTCACCTAATCCAATGAAATCGAAATAAATGAATGAATCTGGGAGGGGAAGATTCTCAGGATTTCTGGCAAAAGCAAAAATGACTGCTATTTGCATTCAATCTGAGTCAATCAGGATCCAAACAATGGCCAAATGGGACTTGAAGCAGGACCTATGGGTGGCCAAGGAGAATCAGATTGGTTTTATTTTTAAGGCTTGATCCTTTATGTGACAGAGATCTACTTCCAAGGTAGGTCTTTCTGATATTAGCTCTTTACTGTTCATTGCCCTATCTGCCTCTCTCAAATAGTCAATAGCAATATAAATTCATATCAGCAAATACTGAATTCATTCTGTCTTATTATTCAGTGGTTCCCTTCCTTCTTTCCTCATTGGGATGGAAAAGTTCATAGACAAGTTAATATCATTTAATGAAAGCACTTCTCTCTATAGGAGGGAGAGATATGATAATGCTAAAGAGGCAGCTACTGCTGCTACTAATGATAGCAACTCACATATTTGTAAAACTTTAAGCTTTATAAAGTGTTTTTGCAATAATCCTATAATGCATGTAATACACATATTATGCCAATTTCATTGAAGAGGAATCTGAAACTCGGGAGAAATAAGTTACTGGCCTATATACAGTCAAGTAGCCAGTACTCTGAATATGGGAGCTGAGATTAAAAGTGTACACTGTATTCTGATGTTGGATTCTAACTTTGTTTCACATGACAAGAAATTGGAAAACTGAGGATTAGAAAAATAGAATCTAGAAACTTATTTGTAACTTGAAAGGGAAGGTTATTTGGACCTATTGCAAATAATTCCAAGATTGCTTGCTTAATATATCTACCATCCATCCATCTATCTATCTATCTACCTACCTACCTATTTACCCATCTACTTATCTGCTTATTTATTTACATTTTCATTTACTGATTTATTTATTACTTATCTATTTATTCAGTTACTTATTTACTTATCTATGATCTTCCCCCTCCTATGATAGGCTAAGATAAACATTTATTCTTTTCATAATGGATGCCATTGACTAAGAACACAAAAAAAGTGTGTGTATATATTCATATATACATGTATATAGGGATGTAGATTTGGTTTAGAGTCCTCATTAATATCAGTTAACCTTGGACTTACTCCTATTTCTGGAATATTCCTATAGATAATATCAGCAGTTGAAAATTTTGTCAGTGGATGCAACTCCCCATAAAGTAAAAGACACAGTAACTTCCTTTGTGACTCTTGATCCTTGACCATAAAGTGGGATAGCAAGGAAGAAAGATAAAAAGGGTTCCTCAAAAAAATGACACTATTATACCCATTTATTTATGCCTTTGTGTCTGTTATTTAATTGAGATCATCTGTGTTTTTCATGGAACCAATTGCCTACATATAAAATAAAATTTCTTTAATAGTTTTGATAACACTCAAAATTAAAAGCAAATATCTGAAGTAGATAATTGACTTTCATTAATACGAAAAGACAGAAAGTATGAATTGAGCAGGAAACTGTCCATGAGAAGATCAGCATGATGAAGGATGTTCACTAGAAGCAAAACTCCACATAATAATTATATTTTGATCACAGCATTTCATGAAGACTGCTAAGTCATGTATGTTTTTTAAATATGCAAATTTTGAACTTTACCTTTGGTGGGACTATCCACATAAAAGAAATTGTTTATCACTTGAAGAAGTGCTATGTACAAAGTGCAATAATGATATAGGTTTAACATTCCAATCCTGTCCTAGAACATAAATGGAGAATGACTTTTTCTCATTCTTTGTCTTGGAAAATATAATTATCCACAGTGGTCCATTTGTTCCTGTGAATGTGTCCAGACTCTATGTTCAAATATGCTGTTTCTAAACACATACATAAGTTTAGAGGTTGAGTATATATTTAGCACATTGAAGAGTATTGTTTTCTCCATCTAGGTGTAATTATTCAGAATGAAGTTGTGGTGCTTTTATTTCTTTTAACAAAATAAGGCGAATTGCACCTGCTATTATTTAGCGATATTTGCAAATTGACATCCCATCAATCTTAAGCAATTAAAAAAAAACTTTTTGTTTAAAATATTAATATGGTAAATCATGGTATATAAAAAACCTACTTTTAAATTATACTTTATATTGAGTCTGTTGCTTTCAGCATAATAATACCACCTACAGTGTGTGTGTGTGTGTGTGTGTGTGTGTGTGTGTGCGCATGCTTATTTGGAGGAATCAGATTTTCCTAGGGTTATGTAGCTAGTGTCAGTTTTGATTTGAACTCAGATCCTCCTGACTCCAGGACCAGTGTTCTAACCACTTAGCTGCCCCAGCTTGCAAGATTTTAAAGTAGAAAACTGCATTGAAATCCCTGAAATAATAGAAGCTGTATAATCCCTTGGAGTTTTATTTTCTAATGACTAAAAAAAAAGTCCAATATCTTGCTGTGTAAAGAACAGACTGTCAAAGAAGGTCGTATAGCATTCTGAGATATTGTCTTTCTGAACATAATTCAATAAATATCAATCATTATAAACTGCATACAGTTGGAACAAAACTGATGCCAACTAGGAAAAAAATCTTCAACACAATAAGCAAATAAAAACACTACTTATCAATGAGTCTTTTCATTCCAACATGCTTGTCTAAATCATCTCTAATTTGGATTCAAGGAATACTGAACTGCCATAAACCATGAGATTTAGGAGCCAAGAAATATCTAAATCTCAAGTATACTGTATAAATACATTCTTTTTTATTTTCACCTAGAAAATAAAATTGTTTATAATAAATATAGTCAACTACATAGAAGTCACATTATCCATTAAAGAAAATCATTAAGGCATTTGTGTTATCTAGTTAGTTGGTCATTATGACATTTCACCTTAATATACCTTTAAGTAATTTTCTTTTTAAATTGCCCATGTTGCTTTGTGATGACTTAGCAAAAGTCTTTAATAAAAACACTGGGTTAACATTCTTTTATTTGAATCCCTTCCAGGTTATAACCATTACTCTCTTTGAACAAAGTCTTCTTAGCCTTCTTAGCCATACAAGTCACTCTTTTGTCTGCTTTTGTTGTGGAACTGTCTCCTAATCTGGTAATGTACCCTTCTTCATTTCTATCTCTTAGAATCAATCCCTGGTTTCCTTCAGCTCAAACACCATCACCATCACCAAAACTTCTGTATCCCTCTAACTAGAATGCAAATTCATCAAGATCAAGACTTTCACTTTTGTCTTTGTATATCCAAGTCTAAGCACTTAGTCACAATAAATATTGTTCTCTAACTGATTAAAGGAATTCTAGACAAGAATGTGTTTGTTAAATGTTTAATAACCAGTTCTCAAAACATTTATGACATACTTTTAAATTTATTCAGCATCATTAATATTTTCCCTTTCATATTCTAGGTATAAACAATCTACAAAATTGAGTTCTGATTTGTAACATTTGCTTATCTCTGCCCTATAAATACCTACACTGAAAATTTAACAATACTCAGACAACTGGCTTCAATGTGCTCCTGCTAGGATTTTCAGATCATAAGAACATATTGACATTATTTGTTCAACTGGAGAACGAATCAGTTACTTAATAATAAATAAATACATCCAATTAGATACAGGCTAGTGGTCATCAGGAACCTGGCAATTCAGGGAGAAAACAAGTCTGGAGAAGGCAAAATTTCTGTACTTTTCAGTGAAATTATAAACCAGTGCCATAATGAAAAATCCAATTTCCCTGTTGTTCAGAAGGAATGAAATACCAGTTGAATTTTGTTGAATGGAGAGAATCTCACAACATAGCTTTTGCATTCACCACTCACCTTAGGCACCCAGTGGCATTACGCAGCACCTGTGAAGAATGGAGCTGTATTTTCCGATCATCCTGGAGTGGTGAATTTTCCCATCCAGAGTGAGGGATGATGACTGCATTGGTCAACACTGCAAGGGCATCCTGGATAATTGGCATTTTAAGTGCATCACATGAAGAAAGATTCCAAAGGACTCCTACAAAATACAAATTAAAAATAGCACTTTTTATAACCACTGGTTTTCTTGCTTTAAAACTGTTTCTACTCTTAGTGTTGTTAATAAACTTGTCAGAAATACAAGATAGTGCAAGCAGGTACAAGTTTCTCCCTTAAGACTGTGCCCCTTAACTTTCATTAAAAGATAAAAAAGGAATTCAGTTTAGAATATCTCTGTGGGCCCTAGAAATAGGGCTGTCAAAATCTGACAAGTGGAAAGAGAGTTTGTAATTTAGTTATCTATGTTTTATCATAGAAAGCAACCAGAGTTGGAAGAACTGATTAGGTACATGATACTGAATAGAATTCTGTCTGCTGAAAATGCAAGAGAGAGAGAATCTCCCCAATTTTACCTAATCCCAAAGGCACATAAGGAAGTCCATTTGCAGAGTTATTTTCTATGTAACCTACTGTTTCTACTCTCATATTCCATTTATTATAGCTTATCCAATTTGCTCTAGGTCTTATATTTAACAAAACATGAAAATAAGGCCACTCCACATGCAGGAATGCAAAAGGAAATGGGGGAATAATGTAAAAACAAACCAGTAGACCTAATGAGTTTAGATCCCACAGCTAGTTTAATAGGAAAAAAGATAGTTTACCTACTTTATCTGTCTCTTTGCTTATCTTGGAAAATAGTGCCTGAGAAGGAAATATAAACTAGATTGCTGCATTTGTGCCTTCATTGCTTGATGATATAGGAAGCAATTGAAATTGCATGGGAATGTACTTAAAGTTACTAACATGGAATTGAGAGTTTTATTTCTATCAAAAATACATTTAACCTTTAATCCAGATTAAGGGAATGAAAAATTTTAAAACATTTTTATAAAAACAATTTCTAACATTAGAATTCAATAATTTTCTTAATATTTATTGAGCTATAGAAATTAATCTTGGAAAGGCTTTAGAGATTTAATCAAATTCTCTCATGTTGCAGTTGATAAACAGTTGTGATTTTACTTGTACCATAATAGTTACAAAAATATATGCATAAACAGCGTATATTTCTTTGGAATATATTGATTCTTGATTTTATTTTTCGTTTAATACAAAGGAAAAAGCTGTAAAGAAGTTGAATTTTAAATTTCTCGAGTGTAGGGACTGTGCCTTATATATTGCTATGTTTTCCACTGCACAGAGCAAGTCCTCAATAATTATTTATTAAATGAATTAAAGGAATGAAGGTGAAGAGGGGAGAGGAAGGGACGAATATTCATATTTCAAGAGAGTACTACTTCATACTTAGCAGACTGGCTAATAGATTTTTAAAAAGCATAATGACATATGTTGGAGGGGATGTGTAAACAATGGGACATTAATGCAGTGTTGGTACAGTTGTATATGGATCTAACAATGTTGGAGAACAATTTGAAACTATGCCCAAAGGCTTATTAAATTGTTCATACCTTCTAATTCAGCAATGTCACTTCTAGGTCTGTATCTTATAGATCAAAGAAAATGGAATTAGACATATATGTACAAAATATTTATAGCAGTTCTCTTTGTGGTCCAAAGTATTGGAAAATTGAGGGGTTATCCATGGATTAGTAAATGAATGAACAAGTTGTGTTATATAATTGTGATGGAATATTATAATGCTATAAGGAATGATGAACAGGATGCTTTCAGAAAAACCTGGAAAGATTACATGAATTGACAAAATGAATGGAAACAGGAGAATATTGTACATAGTAACAGTGATGACCAACTGTGAATGACTTAGCTATTCTCAGCAATACAATGATACAAGACAGTTCCAAATGAAAAATGCTATCCTCCTCCAGAGAAAGAACTGATGGAGTCTTAATGCAGATCAAAACACACTTAAAAAAAGTCTTTCTTTATTTTTATTTTTGGCCTGTGTTTTCTTCTTTAATATGGCTAATATAGAATATATTTGCAAGGCTATACATGTAAAATGTGAATCAAATTGCTTGCAGTCTCAAGGAGTGAGGAGGAGAGGAAAGAATTTGAAACTTGAAATAAAAAAAAAAAACCACCAAATGTTAAAATTGTTTTTATGTATAATTGAGAGAAAAAAACACCCCAAAGCTTATCAGTCAAATCTCTCTTTGAGATTGGAATTTTATATTGAAAAGGGGTTAATCAAGTTCCAGGAGAAAGATGCTTCTATTTTGAAGAGAAAAAAAAAAAATATTTTTTTAACCAAAGAGGAAACTAATAAAATTTAAATAAAACAATTAAATTGGATACCTATACTTGTCTAGATTCTGACAAAATGAAATCAAGATGAAAAACCCCATTTTCATAATTGCTAGTTATGAAGACTAATTAAAATGTCTATGAAATAATTTTCATTATTTCATAGACATTTACTGATATCACATATAGATATATAAATATACCAGTATTACTGTATCTCATTATATGATAATCATGGTTCTTACCAAATGAAATTGACAATATTTTCCATTTCTGAAACACAGTATTTAGAAGAAATATATTAATTTATATTAATTATTAATTTATGCATATTCTGTTTTATAACCCTTCTTAAAATCAATAATTCACATGTATACACTGTAGCACTTTAGAGTTTAAAAAGTGTTTTCCTTACAAAAAAAACCTGTGAGGAAGTAGTATTCTTCCCCCCCCACCCTTTTTTTTTTTTTTTTTTTTTTTTTGGTAAATAAGAAAACTAGAGGTCAA
This sequence comes from Antechinus flavipes, assembly GCF_016432865.1. Taxonomy (NCBI): domain Eukaryota; kingdom Metazoa; phylum Chordata; class Mammalia; order Dasyuromorphia; family Dasyuridae; genus Antechinus; species Antechinus flavipes. The sequence goes on from NC_067398.1 coordinate 397,622,100, forward strand.
ATAAATTAAATGACCTACTTATAACTAGTGAGTGGCAGAATCAAGATTTATGAACTCAGATGGTCATAGATCTCAAGCTGGAAATTACTAGGAGGGTATCTAATCCAAATCTATCTGTTTTGTGCATGAAGCACTTTGAGGCCCACAGAGATTAAATAACTTGTCCCAGCAGCTTTGTCTCCAATTCTTTCATTATAATTTTTACATTATTAATGACTCTAATATTAAGGAACATTTAAAATGATTTTAATTTTTAGTACAGTATTTCTCAGGCTCCTAAAATATAATCATGCAACATCAAGAAATATGAAGTTAATGTCTTACTTTGGCTTCAACAACATAGACAAATTGTTTTCAAATTCTATCTTTCTCACTCTCACAACTCCAACTGATTCTCCCTTCTATATTTTTATCTCAACAGTGGTCTGGCAACTCAAATTTAACAGCACTAAAACTGAATGATTATAATCTCTTCTAAACGTAAACTTCCCTTCAAGTTCTCCCTCTGTAATAATTGCATATCACATTCTAAGGTTTTCCTTTCAAGTATCTAGCTCCATAAACTGAATACCATATTCCTTGTAAGGATCCAAACCTTGGAGCTATCTTTAACTTATTTTATTTATTATTAACTTATTTATTATTTTTTATTATTAACTTATTCCCCATTCAATAATTCTACCTCTACAATATTTCTTGAATTCAGTCCCTTTAAAACATTTCCACTGTAATAATTTTTCTGTTATTGTACTAACTTTCTAATAGGTCTTTTTGCCTCTTGTTCATTTTGTTTTCAATTCAGCTTCTAAATTTGTATCTAAGAAATCCTAATATACTTGCATAATTACTCTTCTACGCAAAAAACTTTAGTTATTACCTAAAATATATCAAATAAATTATAAATTCCTTAGAATTACCTTCAAAATTCTTTACCTTACCTGCTCTATCTATTCTCCCATACAAATTGGATTGCTTTCCCTATCCAGATCTGAACCCTGCTCCACCTGGCTCCTGGGCTGGTGCTCTCTCCACTGCCCCTCTGGGCGCACTCCTAACCCAGACAGCGGCAAGGAAGCAAGGCAGTTTGGAGACATTGACAGTCTAGTTGGGGAGGACACGTACCTGGGTGACAGGTAACTTTTATCATCTCTTCTTCCATTCCATTGATTTATATCTACACAGATCTAGAATATCTTTACAAAAATGCAATTTCCACCTAGTAAGGACACTTCTTTTTTCAGTTTAGTGTCTTTTCCCCCCATATAACTTTCCCAGAATTCCTTCCTCCCTCATCCCCCCAGGCAATTGGGGTTAAGTGACTTGCCCAGGGTTACACAACTAGGAAGTTTTAGGTGTCTGAGACCAGATTTAAACACAGGTCTTCCTGACTTCAGGGCTAGGTGCTCTATCCACTGAGCCACCTAGCTGCCCCATCCCCAGAATTCCTTTTTGAAAAGAACTTATATATCCCTCAAACTGCTCATCATATTTTGCTTGGAATTCCTTTGATCGAACCATATTTTACTTATTATCACATTTTTCTTGGCACATGCCATTATTCTATTAGGCAGTTAGCTTTTTTAAAAGAGTGAAATGTATTGTTCTTGTCTTTCTTTCTCCAGCCCCTAAAAAACAATCAATTGAATTGAGTATCATTCAATAACATTGAAGGAGCTAGGATGTTCAGTGGATGGAGGAGGAAAAATGTTTTTTATTTGATGTTTTAAGATTGGTTAAAGAATGAAAACTTCTTTAAGAAGCAGGAAAAATGTGAGAGGGTGCAAGAGACAAAAGATGAGTGGATCAAAGAGAAGAAACAGAAGGGTGAGTTCTGGCTTTAGCAGCAGCTGGTGGTACAGTGGAGAGATTACTGGGCCTAGAATCAGGACTTCAATTAGAATTCAGCCTCATATACTAGCTGTGATTCCAGGCAAATCATTTAACTGCCTCAGTTTCCCCTGCTGTTAAATAGGGATAGTTATAGCACTTGCCTCCCAGGATTGCTGGGAGGAACAAAAGAAAGATTAGTTGTAAAATAATTAGCACATTGTCTTATAAATAGTAAGCAATTAATAAATTTTTTTTTTATCCCTTTCTTCTTCCCTCCCTCCCCTTCTTTTGCTCTTCCTTTTTTCTTAGGATCTTATCTCTGCTAAACATGCACAGTAAAGTATATGTATCTTTCAATACTGATTATCTTTGTGTCCCTTTCTAAACCCAACTTCAAAAGTTCTGCAACTAGAGCCAAATGGTTATTGATATTTCAAAGCTGATTAAAATAAAATGGATCTGCTGCTATCAAAATATATTTGCCTAAAAATAAGATTGTTGGAACAAGAAAAATAACTTCAATTTTCATATGACATACTTTTAAAAAGATTTCAAAATTCCCTTATAAAACCAAGCAAATGTTTAAAAATATGAGGAATGGGCAGTGAGAATGGAGAAATAGGGCAAATGGAAACTGAATGCTTTATCTTAGAGGAGATGAGTGATTGGAATAAATAATGATACAATCCCAGACTTTACTAGTTGTTTAATCTTTTTTCTCTTAAAAAAATTACTTCATTTTAATTGCACAATCTAATTCAGAAGCCCTGCATGTGTAGAAATTTCTTATTTCATATTCAATTGACCTTTACAGGATAGTTGCCTGTGTGACTCACACTTCAATTAAATTATAATTATATTTGACCTAAATATCTCTGAGCTTTCTACTACTTCTTTGTTAAAAATTCAATTTTGAATGTATTTTGTCTTCATGTCACAGTCATCTCATCCCTATATCTAGATTGAATTCTTCTTCAATACATAGAAAAACAATCAAATAAAAACATCTACTCCAGAAAATCTTTCTGACAATGTATTTAATCATCTATTTTAGAAGTCATGAAGGAGAAGGTATGTTTTGTTTTTTCTATTCCAGGATCTTCACTGATTTTCCTATTATTACAACTTCAATTTAATTTTAATGATTTTTTCATTTATATTGTTGTTTTCCACATGTATCTTGTTCTCTTAGTGATGGTATTTCTGGGTCACAGGGCAATACATTCTTTTTAACGTTTTAGGGACATAGTTAAAAGCGTCTACCAGAACGGTGTATTAAGTAGAGAGTAATTAAGTTTTCTATATCTTAGCATTAAAAGATGAGAGACTAAAGATTACAGAGAGGGTAAACAACATTCTAGAGTATTTCTGAAAAGACTGGTACTGATTTTATTCTATCAACATCCTCTTTCCTTTATTTTCTTTTTATTTGGTCAAATGATATTCAGTTCATTTCTGCATTTCTCATTCTTTCCCTCCCTATTTTCTAATCCTATAAATCAAATGTTGCCTTGCCTCAAATATTATTATTATAAAAATACAAAAAAGAAAAAAAAAAGAGAAGTGAACCAGGCTAAATAAGAATAAAAAATGACAGATTTTCATGACTTCCTTGTGCCAATCCAAGCCCCATCCTTCTACACCTTTATTAATAAACTTCAAAAGTTACTGGAGTTGAAAAATGTGTTACCTTGAGGCCCGTATGTTACTGTCCCTTTTTGAATTTAGCTGTGCTAGATGAAACAATTGAAATCTTTCTGGCTTTGTAGGGCCCTCTAGAATTTGTATTTCACTGACAAAAACTTAAAACCTAGGGTTCCTTCCTTGTCCCCATGGGGCATTAAGATAGACTTAAGTAGAAAAGTTAAATTTCATTCCATAAAGGATATTTTTTGGGGGATTCACATTATAGTTCTAAAAATAAATGTTCCTGGGATATGAAGTGTATACTAGATTAGAAATATTTCTTAGGGGGAGAACTTACATTATTATAGTGATGTAACATTTGTTTCATGCTAATAGTTCCTACCTAATAAATATTTTTAGATGAAACCGCAAAAGAAAAAGAAAATGGAAAAAAGAAGTGTCAAATTCAACATTAGAAAAATAGGTCTAATTTAAATAATTTGTCTGTCAAATTGCTATATTTCCAAAATAGACATTTTTGACAATTCTTTTCAGAAGTTGTTTGTAAATCATAAAACTTTCAGGAAAACATGGAACTTGTAATGATATTTACTCTGAAAATTTTGAAATAATAAAATCTGATGTTAAAATTTCACAATGAGAGAATAACTTGAGTATGCAATATAAATCAATATCTTAAGTATATAAAAGGTTAGCACTTTCATTAATGTAATCAAGTGAATATATTATTCTTTATTTGATAGTCATCAATAAACTTATGAATGTTTATGAAAAAAGCTGTTTAATACCTACCAATAAATTTAAGATGTCTCTTAAAATTTCCTTAAGAAATTTTGCTTAATTTTATTTTGATTGCATTGTTGTCATTGAAATAGAATGGATATGTAACTATCACATAATCTTAAGTTATCTGTTGCACTCAAAGATTGCACTCAAAGTTCTTGGTTATGATGGCAATAAGTATCAGAGGCAGAACCTGATTCCAAGGTCTGTGTTATATCCAGTTAACCACGTTGTCTCTTTAATACATTCTTTTATTAGCAGGGTGAAAGTATTATGGCTCTAAATATATTCCTGATGGAAACTTTAAATGAAAGAATATTTAAATAATTAATGATAAACTTTAAAGAGTCTTACTACAGCATGGCATTTAAAATTGTTCATAGGTATGTATATGTATATATACACATACACATACATTTCTTAATATTAAGTGAAGCACTTTTAGACGTGGCAGAGAACTGGAAACAAATTTTGTGCTCCTTGATTGGGCAATAGCTAAGCAAATTGTGATACATGACTGCAGTGGACTATGACTGCTTTGTCAGAAGTGATGGATATAAAGAATTCAGAGAAATATGAGAAGACATACAAGTCTGGTACAGTAGAAAGAGTACTATCTCTGCACCTCAGTTTTCTGTCTAGGAAAAAGGTAAGTGATTTTTCAATATGAAAGAGTCAATTCAAAATAAAATTATTCAAGCAAATATTCACAAGTACTTTCATGACCTTCAAAAACACTCAAATGGGACTTTGGTTACAGAGAGATCTTATTAAATGTATGCATTTAAGATAATTCTAATTATGTTAATCTATGGATGTTTCCTGTTGTTCCTTTATGCACACATAAAGAATCAATCTAATGTCCGGGTTGGGGAGATATCCACTTTAGGCATTGTCTTTTTCAGAGCTGAATGGCTACTTACTTTGCTATTTATAGCAAAACAGTCAGAAACTTCTAGCATAACTGTGAGTGACCAATTCACAGAAAGTGTAGAGAAATAGTTACACTCATTTGTTTCTTTAGAAGGTATGAATAAGTTATATAAGTATATAATAAGTATATAAGTATATAATTGCATATATATATATGCAATTATAAGGTAGCTAACTAATAGCTAACTAAAAAAAACAATCAAGAATGACTCTTCTAAATTTTAAAAAGAGAGCTAGTCATTTTTGCAGCCAGTCAAAACAAAAGGAGACAACTATAGATATCAGAATGTTGTCCAAGTCAGAATGTAGGAAAAATCCAGTTCTTTGTTTCTTCCAGAATATAGGTGTTTTGTGTATGTGTGTGGAACTAACCATATCACCTGAAATACAGCAAGCACTTAATAAATGCTTACTGAGTTTCTACTGGATTTATACCCCAAAGAGATACTAAAGAAGGGAAAGGGACCTGTATGTGCCAAAATATTTGTGGCAGCCCTGTTTGTAATGGCTAGAAACTGGAAATTGAATGGATGCCCATCAATTGGAGAATAGATGGGTAAATTGAAGTATATGAATGTTATGGAATATTATTGTTCTGTAAGAAATGACCAACAGGATGAATACAGAGAAGCTTGGAGAGATTTACATGAACTGATGCTAAATGAAATGAGCAGAACCAGGAGATCATTATATACCTCAACAACGATACTGTTTGAGGATGTATTCTGATGGAAGTGGATCTCTTCGATAAAGAGAGCCTTAATTGATCAAAGATGGACAGAAGCAGCTACACCCAGAGAAAGAACACTGGGAAATGTATATAAACTGCTTGCATTTTTGTTTTTCTTCCCGGGTTATTTATACCTTCTGAATCCAATTCTCCCTGTGCAACAAGAAAACTGTTCGGTTCTGCACACATACATTGTATCTAGGATATACTGTAACCTATTTAACATGTATAGGACTGCTTCCCATTTCGGGGAGGGGGGGGAAGGAAGGAGGGGAAAAATCGGAACAGAAGTGAATGCAAGAGATAATGCTGTAAAAAATTACCCTGGCATGGGTTCTGTCAATAAAAAGTTATTTAAAAATAATAAAAAAAAAATGCTTACTGATAGATTTTCAAAGAGTGAATGGACACTGATGTTTAAATATACTTAGCCACCTATAGCAACCTTAAAACATACAGGCAGAGAAAATATTTAGTTTCAAATAAAATACCTGCCGGCTTAGAAAACAGATTACTTCCTAAATTTGAGCTGGTTAAGGTACCAGCTTAATTATTAATAAGTTTAAATATTTCATTTTATAAGGCAACTAGGTGATGAATCTGGAATTAGAAAGAACTGAACTGAAACACTGACTTAGCTGAGAGTGAGCCAAAGCAAGTTACATAAGCTCTCTGAGCCTCAATTTCCTCATCTGCAAAATGAGTATTAAAATAATAGCACTTCATGGGGTTGTTTTGATGGTTAAGTGAAATAACATTTAGAGTACTATATAAACCTTAAAGTGCTATGTATTTTGCAAAGATTTTGATTATTCTCTTCTATGGACCTTTATAGGAATAAGAGTTTGGGGGTTATTAGTAGATCAAGTCAACATGATTTGGTAAGGTTGAGAGTAACTTAAAAGGCTGTCAAATGTAAGTTGGATTTTCTAACTTACTGGAAATAAGATCTTTCAGAGTAGTAGATTTGGAGTCAGACAATCTTGTCTAACTTAATTCTCTCCTTTTCTAGTTTCTAATTATATGACTTTGAAAAAACAATTGTCTCTGAACCTCAGTTTCTTTATGGGTATCACAAGAAGTTTGGTTTAAAAGTTATCTGAGCTTTCTCTCAGCTCTGTATCTTTTTCTATACAATACAAACTATTCCATTAGAATTTGTGAGCCTGTCAATTATCACCTTGTTTTTTTCTTTCACCTTTACTATATATGATCTCACAGCTTACTTATTTTCTTACATTTCTCTTTTGTTATCTCTCCACACTATTTTTAAACTGAACAATACCATATGTTGTTATTATTATTATTAATACAAATGAATAGCCCATTACAACTCCTATTTCTTTCTTTTCCATTCCTGGCAGATTTTTTCTGTCCCATAAACATCTATCAGCATGCTATGCATGATAGATGCTCAGTAAGTCCTTCAATTGATATGTATCTCTTTTCTAAGACAGGCAGAAATCAAGAGCTTAGGAGAATATCATGAGTTTGAGACCACCTGCAGTTTGCTGACAAAAGCACTGATGAAAAACTATGAATAGCATCTAAGTGGAATTTATAGTAGTGGGGCCCTATCTACTCAATGCAAACATTCTAAAAATTAATTTGAAAACATGTGGATGATAGAATGATTTTTTTCCTCTCTATTTCACATGCATTACATTATGTTGTCACCATATCACAAGTCTTACATGTCTTTTGGGACCACAGGCAAAGCCACATAAGATGAATACATAAAACTCATATCTTCTTTTCAATAGTTTCAGCAGTATTACATCATCATTTTTTAGAAAAGTATAAAATAATAGCAAATTTCACTTAAGAACAAAAAGTACAGACAAGGAGAGCAGAGACCACATCTATCCCCAGATAATACCACCTTTGAAGTCTGGAGGAACTGCAGTCCCCAGGATTAGCTCTGTAAGTAACAGCACAAAAGAGGCTAAAGTTTGAAAAAATGCCTCCTCATCATTAGGTGAGCAAACCCCAAATTTAATATAAAGTTCTCCCGCTTTCTTTTGATTTTAAACATAAGTCATCATGACTTTCCTCACTTCTCAGAACCCCCCAAAAAGATGATCATGCTTTCCCTGACTGCTCAAAAAAAAAGTAAAAGCATCATAAAAGGAGATGATCATGCTTTCCCTGAAGTCTCAGGAAAGGAGATGAAAACACTAAAGGAAATGGGAAATCAAAGCAGATTAGCGAGTTTCTGAAGGGGCTCACTCTTAAAACAGGTATACATAAATCCATCAATATGGGAGGTATTACACATAATTACACAAATTACATAAGCACATAGTAACATAGGCTTGTAGTGATGCAACAAATAACATGAATCAACATGAGGATTTATACATGTCCATAAGTCCTAGAAGTAGTCCAAAAGGAATCTATTGCCCATTAGTTTATGTACCAGGAATCCAATAATTCCTGCAAGTTTTGAAGTCTTGCAATAGTCTTATCTTGTGTTAGGGAATCCAATGATTCCTGCTGATTTTCAAGTCCTGCCATAGTCTCATTATCAGCCATGCTCTTTCAGTGTCAGATGTTTCTTACATCTTCTCCTTTGTTTTGAGGTTTTTCTCCTTTTTTGTCTCTCTCCAGGTGCTCATTGCCACCTCCATCTGTAGGAATACAAGCAAACCCTCTCTCCCAGGCAGTTAACCTATCTAATCCTTTCTATTTACCACTTTCTGGATCTCTCCACATCATCTGGCAATTATGTTGAAGCTGTTTACACTGGACACTGCCCTCTTGGTTTAAAAAAGCCTGTATTCTCTCCATTTGTAATCCCTTTCTCCCAAATCCCAATCCCATGTGATTGCTTTTCGGCTGATATTTCACATCAGAGTCCTGAACTTCTAAAATGTAACCTCAGCTGCCATCATGCCCCATCTGTCTTTTGTATGGTATCTTGGAACTGGGCCCGACTTCTCATTTCTCTGGGTCAATCTACATTCTGAGGCCCAGTGGAAGCCCTTCTGGCATTTTGGACATAGGATTTTTCTCACTTTCTCTTTTTGTCTACATTGGGCTCTCAGATGTCCTATTTTTCCACACTGAAAATATTGATGAATTTCTCTAGAAGTCCCTTGCCAAGAGGACCCTGTCTTCTCATGTTCATCATAGTCTTGGTATAGTAAGCATTTGTGCCCACTATGGCACTGCATCTTATGATCTCTAAAGGAGCATCTTTATGTAGTCCCCATATAATTCTTCTGCAAACCTCATCAGCATTTTCCTTAGCCAGTTGTCTTATTATAATTTTTGTAGCTGCATTTTCTTCAATGGTTCTTGTGACAGCTGTTTGCAAATGTCCCACGAAATCTGCAAAGGGTTCATTGGGACCTTGCTTTATTTTTGTGAAGGCTTTACCTCCATCTTTCTCTGGGAGAGAACCCCAATCTTTTATTGCAGCAGTAGCAATTTTCTCATAAACTGTTATGGGATAATTAATCTGTGCTGAATTCTCTGCATATTGACCTTCACCTACTAGTTGGTTAAAAATGATTTGTATATTAACTCCTGTTTGCCTAATTCTTTGGGCTTGAATCCTACATAATTCATGATATTTCAAAAGCCACAATAACATGTCCTTGCTATGGATTTCCAGTCACTGAGGTTAGGATATCATAAGACAAATTATCTAGTAACATCTTAACATAAGATGATGTAGCCTCATAAAGAGTGCAACCTTGTTTCAAATCCTTAATTTTTTCCAAATCAAAAGGAGTGTATCTTCTCCTTTTTTGACCTGAAAAGTCAAGCTCTTCAATTACAGGGTATGCATGTATTAAATCAGATACATCCTCTCCTTCATTTTTTGCCTTAACCAGTATCTTTTGTAATCTTGTCATAGGCTGCTTAATAGGTATTTCTGTTTGTGTCACTGACTCTCCCCCTCCTCTTTTTCCCTCCACCCATGAAGGGTTAATTGAGAGAGGTAGGTCAGAGGATGGGAAATGCTCCTGCTGTCAAGTGTCACACTCAGAATTGTACTTACCTCCATTCTTAGCTGATTCTTCATTCTTTTCACTTAGTTTATTTGGCACCACCTCCTCCTCTTTCTTCTTTTTTCTTATTCTAACACTAATATAATTTCTTAAAGCCACTTGTATTACATTGTACATTTAAAGTGTATTTTTGGAAATTGAGTTTGGATTGGAATTGTAGTATTCACCTAGTTGCTCTCCTACTAATTTCCACTTGTCTCGATTCAATTCTTTTTCATTAGAGAACCAAGGAGATGTGTATGCTACAGTTTCTAAAATTTCAGTGATCTGCTCCCAAGTGACAATTAAACCATGATTTTTTTTATCAGCCTGATCAAGCTTTCGACACATTTTCATTGAAGAGAAACAGAAGGTTGTTTAGAAAACTAAACATCTGTCCCATTTTATGAAATACTATTTTAGCCCTTTAACGAAATTTCCTTGTTGTACTCACCCTAATTTTTGGGCACAAATGAAGGTTCTCAGCCCCACATTGGGCACCAAAATGTAATGTTCTTCTCTAAAATATATTGTTCTCTGGGAGCAGGTTTCTTGGGAGGCATCTGGAGGCAGCTTTAGTTTCAGTTCAAAGTAATAATCACCTCAAATGTTGCCAGGAGTTAAATCCAAATCCTTTATTGTCTCTTTCCTTGGGCCCAGTTAGCTTTCTTAGAGGCCTATTTCTCTCCTAGTTTCCAAGAGCTCCTGCTGCTAATCTTTTGCCTCTGCCAGCTTCAGCCTCCAGCCAGCATAAAGGTGAAAAATGGAATGAATCTGACTCTACCTCTGAGTGTGGGCTTGTGTTTTCTGACTTGTGAATCTCCTGAACTCAATCCTGGTTGAGGCTCCTAGCTTATATGTGCTCTCTTAAAGGTATGAATCTTGTGGAATTGTAGTAAGTACTAAGTACATCTAGAGAATTGTTAAGCACCCTGCTAAACAACCATCATCTCTATCAATTCCACTGACTTAGCACCTTGTAAGAATTCTAACAAAGTTCAAAGTGAAGAAATAGGCTGAGAAAATGAGCAAATAATGACAACAAACACAAAAGAACTTGACCATAAAAAGATAGTATGGCATAAATGCAGAAGGGAAAAACAAAGTAAAAATAGCTACAAACAAAGTCTAAAAGAAAAATGCTTAATTAAATCTAGGCTCAATAAGAATTCAGAGAAGAGTTGGAATTCCTGGAATTATTTCTTTTGGAATAAAATAAATACATTTTTTTAAAAAGTTTAAAAAAAAAAAGAGAGAGAGAGAGAGAGAGAAAATTCCTAGAAGAGTTCAAGAAAGAGATAAAAGTGGTAGAGAAAAAAAAATCAGTGGGGATGATATGAGAATTTACAAAGAGAATTAATGGGTTGGTAAAAGAAACACAAAAATACTGAAGAACAACTTAAAAACCATAATTGGATTAATGGTTAAAGAAGCATAAAAATTCACTGAAGAAAAGAATTCCTTAAACGACAGAATTGTCTAGAGAGAAAAAACGGGTGCGAAACCTCACTAAAGAAAAAAAATTACTTAAAAATTAGAATAAGCAAGTGAAGCTAATGACTACATGAAACATTAAGATACAATAAAGTCAAAAGAATAAGAAAAAATGAAGAGAATTAAATTACTTCTTTGGAAAAACAACTACTCTCAAAAATAGATCAAAGTGACATAATTTAAGAATTGTCAGACTATCTGAAAACTATGATTAAAAAAACCCCAAACAACAGCCTACACTTCATAGTTAAAGAAAGTATAAATCATGTGCCCTAACATCTTACATTCAGAGAGTAAAACAGAAATTGAAAGAATCCTCCAATCACTCCCTAAAAAAGATCACAAAATAAAAACTTCTAGGAACATCACAGACAAATTGCAGAGGTCAGGTCAATCCCAGGTCAAAGAGAAAATACTTCAAGCAGTCGAAAGAAACACTTCAAATATCATGGCACCATAATCAAGAATCACTCAAGATTTAGCAGCTTCCATGTTAAAGGAACAAAGGACTTGGAATATGATATTCTGAAAGGCAAGGAACTAAGATTACAACCAAAACATATTCTACACAGCAGAATAGTATTATCCTTCCAGGAGGAAATGGCTATTTAAGGAAATAGAGGACTTCCAAGAATTTCTGATGAAAAGAGCAGAACTGAACAGAAAAACTGACATTTGAATAGAAGACTCAAGAGAACTATAGAAAGGTAAATATATATAAATAATCATAAGGGATTCAATAAGGTTAAACTGTTTATATTCCTATATGGGAAGATGATACTGATAACTCCTGAGAACTTATCATTATTAGACAGTTAGAAAATGTCTATACAGACGTGATTCAATTATATTGGGGTGATCTTTCCCTTTCCCTTTGAAAAATGAAGAGATGAGAAAGAGGGATGCATTGGGAGAAAGGGAGAGGGAGAGAAATAATGGGGGGAAATTTTCTCACATAAAAGAGGTGCATACAAAAGAGCATTTATTGTAGAGGGAAAATGGAAGAGTGTGTGAGCAATGCTTGAATCTCATTTTCATCAGAATTGATTCAAAGAATTATTATTATTATTATTTTGGCTGAGGCAATTGGAGTTAAGTGACTTGCCCTGGATCACACAGCTAGGAAGTGTTAAGTATCTGAGGGCACATTTGAACTTAGGTCCTCCTGTCTTCAGAGCTGAAGCTCTATCTACTGCTCTATCTAGTGGCCCCTATTTTTCATTTTCAAAAAATATCAATGACATCATGAGGTGATGTCTTGACTTGCATGTGAATTACTGTAGTTGAGTGAGGCAGAATTACTATAATTGAGTGAGAAAGAATCACTTTCTCCTAACTCATTGAAGTTCAAGGGCAAGATAAATGTCAAGATGACAGATGATAGCCCAGAATGCTGTAGATGACTTAGGAGACTTGAACGATTGAGCAAGTGCTAAGTACTCCACAATGTCTACTTCTGCTGCCTTCATGGCAGCTGGAATAAATAATTTTCCTCTGTCCATTCTACCAGGAGAAGTCTTCACAAGTTTGGGGTACACATTTCCCTAAGTCACGAACAGATTTGAAGTCTGTCAAGTCCCCTCAACCTAGTTTGGCTGTCTGCCAAAGTAATTTTCCAGTGTGCAGCTTGTGTGCATACTACACCTTCTTGAAGACATAGGTGAGAGTTGGTTGAATAAGTTGGAAACCAAAGATGGATGAGCTGTCCTGAAAAAAGCTTGTCAAGCCCTCAATCAGAGGTGCTAGCCTTCCTGTATATCCCCACTGGAAGAGTACAAACACACACACATTCATTTGGGCACAAAAACCTCTTACCAAATAGGGAAATGGAAGCGGGGAAAGGGAGAGGGAGGGCATGAAAATTAGAAAGGGGGAAAATGACGAAGGAAACAACATAATAAGGGAGTTGTGATTAGAAGCAAAACAGGCTTTTGAGCAGGGGCAGGATAAAAACAAAGAGAAGTATAAAAAAATAAGATGGAGGGAAATACATAGCAATCATTACTAGGAATATAAATGGGATGAAATCACCTACGAATTGGAAGTGGATAGCAGAATGAATTAGAAACCAGAATCCAAAAATATGTTGTTTTCAAGAAATACTTGAAATAGAAATCTCTTTTAGCTGAAGTAAAAAAAAAAAAAAAAAGTATTCATAATCTTAGACAAAGCAAAAGCAAAAATAGATCAAATTAAAAGAGATAATTAGGGAAATTACATTTTGCTAAAAGGTACCAAAGATAATGAAGTAATATAAAAATACTTACAGAAAGTTTTTCTGATAAAGACCTCATTTCTCAAATTTGTAGGAATTGAGTCATATTTATAAAAATAAGAATCATTCACCAATTAATAAATGGTCAAAAGACATAAACAGGCAGTTTTCAGAATTAGAAATTAAATCTAACTATAGTCATTTGAAAATAGTGCTCTAAATCACTATTGATTAGAGAAAGGCAAATTAAAACAATTCTGAAGTACTACCTCATACCTCTCAGAAATGACAAATGCTAGAAGAGATGAGAACAAATTACTAGTGGAATTGTGAATTGATCCAGCCATTCTGAAGAGCAATTTGGAACTATGCCCAAAAAGCTATAAAATTTTGCATTTTCTTTGATTCAGAAATACCACTACTAGTTCCAAACTCCAAATAAATAGAAGGAAAAGAACCTATATTTATAAAAAGTATTTATAGCAGGTCTTTTTTTTTTTTTTTTTTTTTTTGGTAGCAAAGAACTGGAAATTTAGAGGATGATCATCCATGGCTGAACAAGTTATAGCATATGATTGTGATAGAATATTATTGTAATATAAAAAAATGAGAAGGTAGTTTCAGAAAAGAAAAAAAAACACAAAGCAAGATCTTTATGAACTGATTTAAGTGGGAGAAGACTCAGGAGATCATTGTGCACACTTAAAACTTTGGAGAGAGACTCTGGGTAGAAAGTCCAGTTAGGACAATTCTATAATAGACAAGGGTGGACCAGAGCAAATGAAGTAGAAATGGAAAGAGGGAGATGAATGAATACTAAAAAAGTAGAATTGACCAGACTTAGCATCTGACTGAGCTGGCATATAAGCAAAAGGGAAAAAAAAAGATAATTGTTCTTTTAAAAGCTTCTGTTTTAGAACTATCCTTTGGTTGAATGAGGACAACTGAAGGTGAATATATACTTGAATATTATGGAACACATTTTGTGATAGTAGAACAAATTTTATCAGGGGATAAAGTCACTTATTTTCTATATTCCTGAATCAGAGTGGGAACCATATAACCTGAGAGTTGTAAGGCATGCATAATGTAGAAAAGGGTAATATGAGTGGAATGCAAAACATAATAGGATTTTCAGAAAACAATTTAGGAAAAGTGACAATCTTGCTTACTTAAATGCTATGTGACATACGGCATTACTCCTTGAGGTAAAATTACACAATTGATAAAAATGACTTTTTGAGGTATTGTTGAATATGCTGAACACATGTAATCCATTTATCTGTTGAGTAGCAGGGAAATATTATGCAAAGAGGACTATATCCTATCCTAAAGAGCTGAAAGGGGGACTTTATTGGGCAATAAAGCCTAAGCTTTGGAACTCCTGTTTCTGGTCTATTTCAAATTGAATTTATCACACTCATATATTTGAAGTTAACTATTTCTCACTAGTGGCTACATAGAGAAAAATAAAACTATTAATTATCTAATATAATTAAAACATGACTAAATGCTAAACTCTCAAGAATTGAATTTTTTCTAAAATTAATATGTAATACATATATTTTAAAGATAAAGAAAATTGTCTAGAAATGAAAACACTGCAGTCTCTTAGGGGAACATCAACCTTTCTACAAATGTCCATTAGCGTAATTTGCTTATGTTCCTTTTGTTTGATGTGTTCTTTTGCTATTTTCAGTTTACTTCTTTCCTAATCATTGTTTCTTCCCCAAATGCTAGAAAATGTTTTCTCTCCTCTTAATAGAGAGGAAGTACTCAGTAAATACATAGAGCTCCAAAGCTTAAGTTTATGATAGAAATCAAGTTTAGTTTCTATCCCTATCTCATTTAGCTGCCCTTCTATCATGAGACCAGAGTACAATAGGTCATTGCCAACTGGCTGCCTGCTGGGAATTAGCCTCTCTATAATCACCTAATCTGTCCTCAGAAAACACAGTCTGTCAGTGGGTCCATATTGAAAAAGCTTTCTCTGTGGAGAATACTCTTCTAGCACAACCTTTGATCATCATCAAGACAGGTAAGTAGTATAGCTGGTAGAAAACTGGTCTAGAGTCAGGAAAACCTAAGTTTGAATCCAATCTCAAACATTTTCTAGTGGACAAATCATTTTGTCTCTATCTGCTCCAGTGTATCTGTAAAATGGAGATAATATTAGCACCTACCTCCCCACTGTTGTAGTGAGGATCAAAAAAGATAATATTTGAAAGTGAGTAGCACAGTTCCTGGTACATAGTAGGTGCTTAATAAATGCTTCTTCCTTCCTGTATTCTCATCAGAATAGAATTTCTATTATGAGAATTAAAGAAATGGACCAGAATGTTGAGTAGACCTTTTATGGAATTCATGGACATAATCTGCAAACTTTATTTAAGTTTTATGTTTAAATGTCAAATAGTGCACCATTTTATTTAAATGTAATTATTGTTATCATTATAGCAGATAAGTTTCTAGTATTTATAATTAGAATAGTGGTATGGGATAGCCATTAAAAAAAGATTGTGATTGTCCTTTTAAGTGTTTATTTAATTTTTAGTAATATTTCAAAGTCCTGTTCAAATCTCATATTTTCTGATAAGCCTTTCTTGACTATCCTCTTCTTTAGTAAAAGGATTTTCAAGGTTTAAAGGAATTATGGTCAAGAGTCTCTCTGCTTAAGGAGGTTCCCTTTCTTTCTAGCTGAATGACTGCTAATTGTTTATACCTGGGCATATTAGCAGAGGATTACAGGGGTCCTGAAAGATATAAACAAGTTGGCTTCTGACTTGGAGGCTCAGTGTCAAACAGATGGCCTGACATTATATTTTGCCTAGAGTTTCTAGGATAAGCCAAGAGTTGCACTTGAAATCCAATGACTTGCATGATTTGTGCTATTTGTCTTCTTGCCTGAGTCACTCATGAACTAAGTACAATAAATGAGGACTCAACTTCCTGAGGAGGTGAAAGGCTTGAGCAATGCTTCTCTATATTCTGATTTATTAGGAAAGGATTTCTACAAAAGACAGGAATGAGAAAGGTGCCCAACCAAGGAAAGAATCCAAAGATTTTGAGCAGACCAAGGAAGGTAAAAATCTTTTTAATACGTTGGCTAAAGGAAGCATATGGACATGATGAAGAAGAGGATACTGAGTGGGATCTGAACCTGTCTTTAGTTTCCAGAGTTCCTTCCACTGTATTACATGTAACACTTTACAACTTTTAAAGGGTCTTCCTCACAATAATTGTATGGAGAAAACATTGCAAGCATTACTATACATTATCTTTTTACAATGGGGAAATTATGAGAGATAGAATGTCATTTGTCTATAGTTATACAGCTATTAAATAACAGTATCAGGACTTAAATATTGGTCTTCTGATTTTAATTCAAATGTCCTTTCTTTTTCTTCTTTTTTAAAAAAGTCTTTTGTGTATTTATTATTTTACAGCAGAATGCCCAAAACAGATAATCATAACTACCAAATACTCAGCTGTACAAAATAGTGCATATAAGTGCTTAAGTACAATTGGGAGATATTGTGGGCCAAAACTCTGTAAGTGAAACAAGGATTCTTACAAGGTATTAACTCAGTGGAATTGATAAGACAATGGTTATCTAGTTTAGCATTGTGATTAAAAGTTCTCTAAGTTCAGTATGATTGAATTAATCTTACAACAAATAATGGTTCCCTAGTAATATAATGATTGGTTTATACTCAGTATACTGTAAATGATCTAATTATAATAGAGCATATAAGCTGGGATAAATTCAGCCAGGGTCAGGCTTGGAGAAGACAGGACTGGAGATGGGAGCTCAAGCTCTCGGAGCCAAGAAGAGAGATTCTCTCCATCTCACACCATTGTGGTGGCTGGCCTGCCTTCCTGCATTTCCTCCACTGAAACCAAGCCCTGGCCCCAGGCAAGGAGACAATAAAGAATTTGGACTTTAACACCGGGCTATTCTTGTGTGATTAATCTGCTGAAACAAAGGCTGGTCCAGAGACCTCCAGAAAATCAACCAGAACATATAGGGAGATATGATTTTTTTAAAACAAATAACTAAACATAAATCTGTGGTCTTATAAAATCACATAAAATATATGGTTTAAGTCCTTCTGCTTCCTTGGACCCACAGTAACTTATTTTCCCCCAAACCAACAGAATCAATATACTGAATCATTATCAGTTCCACTATGTGAATAAATGAGTCCCATTTTCTAAGAGCTTTTCCTGACTCCCCTACAGACATGATCTGGTCTACATTAAAAAACAAAACAAAACAAAAACAAAAACAAACAAAAAAAACTATAGGAATTTTTTGAAGGTTTGTGGTTCAAAATACTAAGTATGGTTAAGTATTCTACATGATCTACATTCACTAGTTCTTTTAGTTAGGATGTACCGAGATTACTTTCTTCAATTTATCATACAAGTCAAGCATAAAAGCTCTAGCCATTCCTCTAAGGCCACTGGACCAGGTACCCCTCAAGAAATCTTTGCTATCTTCATCTTTAGCCATCTTCCTTCATCAGTCAATTGTCCCAGTATACATGATATCAGCTTCTTTGTGCTCAGACTGCCTTACTTTATCAAAAGGACAGGAAAGCACACCTGCCTAGCACTCACATTCGGACAATTATCCAACCTATCACAATATGAGTGTTCTTCCGATCTGGAAGCAGTCCTTTTGCTGCATCATAGATCTCAAAGTAGGTTGCTCTATAGATAATGATATCCTGCATTGAAACATTGCAATTTGATATAAACCACGAATTCCACCAGACTGTTGCCCAGTTCTTGAATTCTCTCAGTGCCAGATTTACCAGCACTGGCTGTTAAGCTCTATGCAAAATCCAGGGAGTAGACAAAGCAGAGAGAAGTGCCTCCAGAAGCAAATTTGCCAGTAAAATACCTCCAGATTGTGTGTGCTTGTTTTATTCCCCAAACTACCTACTTATACTTATGCTTAAAGGCAAAGTTAAGAGCCTGGGTGGGAAATTATTTGATGACATTTGCTAAGTTAACCTGCCAGAAGGAAAGCACCCCCTGTTCCTTTGGAACTAGAACGATATAATCCATTATATCTTTGTACTGCTTATCTGCAGCAATTTGTTTACTTGAGTGCTGCACCTGCAATAGTAGCTTGACTCTTTCCATTGGGGCCACCACAATCTTGGAGATAGCAGCGGCTATGCTAACAGCCAAGAAGTCCTTGGCAGAGAAGATGGTCTGTTCTTTCATGGTTATCGAGGAGGAAGGTTTTGGAATTGGAGGAGCAGTTGAGAGTGGATCAAAAGCTGAGAAACTTGTTGCTGCCTGCTGAATGTCCTTTCTTCTTACCTCAATATGCTATTTTTCTAATTGTCTTGCCAAGTGAAAGAGTCTGGACAATATATTTTCAAAGGAACCACAAAATGAGAAGAAATATGGTAGTACTGATACATATGAATTATCACAAGTTTGTAGAAAACTCATTAAGTTAAAAACAGAATAACTGATAAAATTTTGACTTCTGTGTCTGATAGCTTCATCTTTGAGAGATTAGTAGAAATCTCTTGGATTTAATTCTGGTCATTAAAAGAAGTGGAAGTTGAATGTGACTAATCTTGAGAAATACTGGACTATACCATCTTTTAATTTACAGTAGCAAAAGAAAAATTTTGACAATCAGACATGTACAGATTTTAAATTTCCAAAGATTAAGAAAAATAATGGTTTACATTAATTCAAGATTCTAAAAACCAATGTTGATAATACAGTAGCAAATAATTCTGCCACCAAAGAACAGAATTTTTAGAGAACAATGTGCTACATAAGAAGCTCTCTAGTGAGCTTAGATTTTCAAAGGACATGACATGCAAAAAATATGAAAGGAGAAAATAAAATAGGAAACAATAGCAAAATAATTATTTCAGGAAGCCTAAAAGTCATATTGACCTGAAACTTTTACTAAGAACTTTTTGTCTGATTTTCTCAGAGTAAGGAATCCTTAAGGAACTTCCTTCCTTGATGTAGCCCTTGAATTCACTAGTATATTATTTTTGTAGAATTATTTAGATCAGTGAGGTCAAATACAAATAAAAATAGGGACAATTAATACAAACACAAGTATCCTTGTTTGGTGCATAGTAATTTGTTATTAAATAATTTTATCTATGTTTTATTTTATTTGGGCACTGTTAAGTGACTTGTCTGTGGTCACAGAGCTCTCACCTATTTGGGACAGGACTTGAACCAAGGTCTTTTTCCAAGGTCAGATCTGTATGCCCTATATCAAATTTTCTCTTTATAAGAACAATATGAAAGATTCTAGACATGTATGGAACAAGTGAAAAGTAAGGAGGGATAGAACACATCCTCTTTCATTTCAAGTGGTATTCCAGACTTAGTCTAGAAACTCTAGGCAAAATATAATATCAAGCCATCTGTTTGACATTGAGCCTTCAGTCAGAAGCCAGCTTGTTTATGCCTTTCTGGGACCTATTATCCTCTGTTAATATGCCCAGGTATAAACAATTAACAGTCATTCAGCTAGAAAGAAACGAAGTCTCCTTAAGCAAGGAGATGACCATAATTCCTTTAACCCCCTGAAAATCCTTTTATCAAGGAAAAGGGTTGTCAAGAGAGATTTATCAGAAAATATGAAATTTGAACATGTTTCTTCTTGAAAAGGAATGGATGACGGAGAAAACAGAATTCCTTGATCCTTTTTGAAACTTCTAACTTCTTTAATAAGAATTATCTTCAAATCAGAAAATGTAGAACAAAAATGGTCAAGAGGGAATTGTTGTTCAAAAATATAAGAAGATATTAAGATATTATCAAAGTGTTCTCAGAGCAGCTTAGATGGCACAATGGATAAAGTGCCAGGCCTGGAATCAGGGAAATTCAACAATCAGGGATTAAAGAATTTGATTTCATGGAAATAATTAATCAGATTTATAGAACATGGGATACAGAGGTAGTAAAATGAAGTCAGTGGGAATCTTGGGAGCTAAAGATGAACTTAGGGGGTCATTGAACACTTAATATACCTTTGGAAGAATGTTTTCAAAAGGAAGAAATTAACTCTGATTAACAATTAATTAGAGAATGAATATTATTCTAATAATATTCTACTAAGGGGCTTAGAATGTGACTCTGATGTCACTCTTGGACCAAGAGAGTTATCTTCACACACAGGAAATAACCCTGGGAACAATCTAGATAAAGGAGCCTATTCTCCACCATTATTTGGCAAAGTAGAACAACGGTGGGATTAGGGAAGAATTTCACCTAGATAAGATAGTCTGGGAGGGGTAAATTCTTTGGGCAAGATAAGAGATGTCCCTCAAAGCCTAAGATTTGAATGAAGAAATAAAAAGGGGGGGGGGAAGGGAACCTGTAACTGCCATACATTAATTGGTTATTAATAATTATTTCTTGTTTTGCACAATTTCACATGGGCCTTTTCATTGGGGTTGTGACTGAAGGGGGAGAATATGGAATTCAAAATTTTAAAAGCAAATATAAAATAAATTGTTTTATATTTAATTGGGGAAAATAAAATATTTAAATATTTAAAAATAATAATATAATTATTTATCTCATTCCTAATTAAAATTCTTATGAGCTTGAAATGAGACATTTAGTTTTAAAGGAGGATTTCAGATTTGCAACTCAGACGTTGCTGAGGTTTGTTGTAGATATTATATATCTATTAACAGGTTGATTTCTTCCCATTAGAAGAGTATGATATATTTTAAGTGGAATACAATCTGAAAATAATTTCAAATCATTCTCCCATAAAGAACCCAGGTTCCAAAAAGAACAAGTAAATATATTTGATGTTCCATATCTCTCAATGTAGGATTCAAAATTAGGAATGATTTTGTAGTTCATGAACCACAAAGAAATGTAGCAGAGTTTGTCACAATGCTTACAGAGGCCACACTTTTCTGGCTTATCTTAATGAAAAAATATTGAAAATTTGCACATCTTTCCAAAATATGGATATATCTAATAAGAAATAGTGAATGAGTATCATCAAAATCAGTCTGAGACTAAACTCACTCTTATAAGAGAACAAAAAATGATTCAAAAATATTTGTGAAGTAGCTAAACAGTGGGATCCTGGGCAAGTTACTAAGTTCTCAGTGTTCTATGAAACTCTCTAAGTCTACAAATAGAAGGAGTTTCCTTACCTACTCTAGTGAAAGTCAAAGTTCTAATCTTCATTCCTACATATGGACATGGCATTAGGTTTGATATTGGGAAGAAAAAAACCATAAACTTTTTAAGCTCAAGGACCTTATCTTGAGATATAAGAATTAAAGGAATAAATATATAATCATAACACACACAAAAAGAAATAATTTAGTTCGCTGGAGAAGTAAAGAGTCTTGATAGACTCATAAATGGAAAGATCATCTCCCAATGAATCAGAGAAGGCATTATAAACAAAGTATCACCTGAACTGGGCCCCAAAGAGAAGGATTCTGGAAAAGTTGAGTCCTGGTAGAGTACAAGGTAGGAACAATAACAGGGAGGCTGGAGATGAAACTGGGAAATGCATAGTAATCTAGTTTGGTTTATGTGCAGAAAGTATAATGGGGAGTTTTTGAAATACAATTTTAAAGGTACATTGTAGTCAGATTATAGAGAGTTTTCGATGGAAAGTTTTGAGTTTGTATTTTCTTTAGTTGGCCATTTTGGGCCTGTGAAGATTTCTGGAAAGGGCAGCAACATAGTTATATCTGTGAATTAAAGACTTATAACTATACGTTAAAGATTATCCTAACAGTGATATAGAGGACAGAGAAAAAAAAAGAGATTCTGAAGGCAGTAAGAAAATTAGGAAGTAAAAGATAATGAGGGTCTGAATTATGGTTATTGAATTGGCAGTAGAAATGGACATATGTACATTGAAGATACACAGGGACATCTGAGGTATATTTGACAAAACCTGGCAGTTGATTAGAATTGGGAAGCAAAGGATAGGGGAAAAATCAACAAATTACTCCAACTTTTTGAGCCTGCATAAGTGGGAGAACGCCATTAACTCAAACAGTAAATTCTGTTGTTTTCAGTCACGTCTGACTCTTTTGCAACCCCATTTAAAGTATTCTTGGCTTCTTTAGCTCATTTTACAGTTGATGAACTAAGACAGAGTGAAGTCACTTGCCCAGCGTTACACAGCTACTAAGTGTCTAACATTGGATTTGAAGTCAGGAAGAGGAGTCTTCCTGACTCCAGGCTTGGCATTCTATGCATTCTGGTACCTCTTAGCTGCCCCAAGTAAATTTAGGAGAAGTATTATTTTTGAAAATTCAGCTTTGGACATATTTAGGGAGAGTTGCCAACAGACCCTTCAGATAGATTATTGAAAAGAGTTACTCAAACTCAGGGAAGAGGCAGGGTGAGAGATATAGATCTAAGTGTTGTCCACATTGAGGTGTTAATTAAAGATGTGTGATGAAATTTCTAAAAAAGAGAGTGTGGGGAAAAAAAAAGAGAAGGCAAGGCTTCAGAGAAGACTTAAATGCTAGAAGATGAGCCAGTAGCGAATATTGAGAAGGAGCTGTCAGATTGACAGAATAACCAGACATAAGCACTATTAGAGAAACCATGAAAAAAAAATAAAGAGAACAGGATATTCAACATTGTTGAATTTTGTAAGATCATGGAGCATGAAACCTGAGAGAAAGTTTGAGAACAGGCATTTCAATAGAGTAGAAGAACTGGAAACTAGCTTGTACAGTTTATAGGAGAGTAGGTGGATGGTGAGGAAGTGAAAGAAATACATATAAACTACATTTTCTAAAAAAAATGACATTTTCTTAAAAATTAACAAGGGAAGGAAAGAGAGGGATAATATAACAGTTTAGAACTAAGAGAAGGGTTTTTTTTTTTTTTTTCCCTTTAGATTTGATTAAACAAGCCTATTTGTCAGCTCATGAGGAAGGGGATCCTAAAAGTCACAGTGCCTGAAACATAGCAGGCTCTTAATAAATGTTTATTGATTGAAATTGCCAATAAAATGAGAGGTGAGTGGTAATTGTTGGAGCAGATTTCTAGAGATAAGAACAAATGCATACATTTGTGCACATCTGTGCACAAATGCACAGTAGAAAGGATTAATGTTAGCAAGGACTCATTCTAACTTCAGGGATAAAAGAGCAAGTGAGAAGGCAGGTAAAATGAGAATCCATGGACAATCCCACCAATTTTATAGGCCAAATAGGGTTACTTTGGCTCAATTCTCATTTTGTTTCCACTTTCTCTGCAAAAATGTATTATCTCTGCACTAGATAGAAAACGAACAGAAATGGTTGATGTGAGGTGCTGAAACACTTGAAAATGAGGCAAAAATGACTTGCTCAGGATTACGCAATTAATAAGTGTTTGAGGCCAGATTTGAACTCTAGGATCAATCCTCTATAAACGGCATCACCTGGATGTCCATTAATTGTATTAATTAATTGCATTCTCAAAAAAGATCAGCAATGAACTATCACATTCAACAAAACTAGTATATTTTTATGGGCACATTGAAAAGTCTAGTGACCAATGCAGCTATGTGGTACAGTGGGTAATGTGCTAGGTCTAGAGTCAGGAAGACTCATCTTCCTAAATTCAAATCTGACCTCAGATTCTTAAGAGATGTGTGACCCCAGGCAGGTCATTTTACCTGTTTGCCTTGATTTTCTCATCTTTAAAATGAGCTGGAAAAGGGAATGGCAGATCATTCCAGTATCCTTGCCAAGAAAACCCCAAATGGGATTGAATTGTACACAACAACAATTAAGCAATGACAAATGTCCAATGTACTGAATATAATATCCAGATGTTTTCTGGTCACAACACATCTGGAATACTGCATTAATTTCTGAGGGCTACAATATAGGAGAGCCATTAGTAAAATGGAGAGAATATAAAGGGCAACTAAAAATGGTAAGACTCAACTAAAATAGCTCAGTTTGTTTAACCTAGAGAAATGAATATAGGGTTATAGCTTTAAACATCAAACATCTGAAGATTTTTCATAAGAAAGAGAAATTAGATTTTTTTCTTCTTGCTCCCAGAAAACAAAAGTAGGATTAATGGGTAAAAATTACAGAGAAACAAATTTAGACTCAATGTAAAAACAAACAAACAAACAAAAATGCTTCTTAAAAACTGGAGTTTCAGAAATAAAAAGAATTTGATTGCTTCAATTGACTGCTTCAGAAATTAGATAGAATTTTTAGATTGGCATTAGAATAGATCGCTTCTGAGATCCTTTCCAACTGATATTATGCAAGAATAATAATTCTTAAAGAATAATCTATATCATGCTAGCTATTTTTTTAAGCTAGTAAGATGATATTATAATTGTGGTTCTAGTGGAATTATTGTTAGAGCTATCTTGATATTGAAAGGGGACCTGCAACCTCTCTCACTATGGAGAGGATAGGCTTTTAATAGGCAGCTAACACTCCTGAATCATTTGCACCTATTAAGAAGGTATCACTCATTATTTATGTGATTCCTTGCTGGAACTGTCCCTCATTCCCAAGACCTTTCATTTTAAAATCATGTGATGTTTCTTTTCTTGTCAATCACATTGTCATTAGATTCAAGTTATAAATAGCTAATCATGCTCAATATGAAGCTGATAGATGATAATAAAACTTCACATCTGTGTTTACACACTCTAATAACTAAGCTAATAGTCAGAGTATTTTTGTGGAACATTATTAAATTGATAAACTGCTTTAAAATTCCAAATGATCCAAGTTAATTTTCTGATCACAGTGGTGTTTTAAATATACATTTTTACTTCCTATTAACTAACAAAGTATTACCAGGAAGTTTCTTGAAAAATGACATGAAAGGTCAAGCATATTCAGGTTTTTTGGCTCATAACTATCTTTCATAGAGGTGAGGAGGGAACTGTTGCCAGATGAAAGTCTCAGATTAATTGGGAATTGGAAATGTGGGAGAAGGATAGGAACTGCTGTCACAGAGATATGGAAGGACAGTATGAGCCATTTATATGTAGAATTATGAAAGGGAGAATAATAGGGAATAAAGATTTCTTTACTAATCATGTCAAACATTCATCCCTTTTTTGTTCTTTATGTGACTTTTAAATAAAATTTCTTCTATTTGTATAAAAGTCAAGGGACTAAATACTAATATTACCAAGAGAAGTATAATTAGACATATGAGCTATTTAGAGGCAGCTAAGATTGAACCTGGTCTGTGGGAGATATGAACTGCTGTTCCTTATTGGAAACAAAAACGAACAAACAAAAAAAGAAATATTTAAATTATATACTTGTGTGTGTGTGTGTGTGTGTGTGTGTGTGAATATATATTATATATATATAAAATCATAGATCTGAATTATCTGATTCAGAGACAGATACCTCAGTTTTGCCAGAATTTCAAATATAGCCTCCATCATTTAAGATGGATAATTGAAAGAAGTAGCTGCTAAATGAAACAGTTGTGTATTTTCAAAGCAAATTCTTATATCAGAATGTATCAGAAAAAGGTCTCTATTTAGGATAAAAAAGTCTGACTTTGAATTCCAAATCTGTAATACATTGCTTATATGACTCAGAATAAATTATTTAACTTCTCTGGGCCTCAGTTTCTTTCTTTCTTTTTTTTTTTTTTAAAGTGAAACTAGACTAAAATGATCTCTAAATTTATATCTAAATTATGACTCTATTATTTTAATCAGGTTGGACTTTTTATCGTTGGGAAAAATTTCCATAAAGACAGGTAGAAAGTTTAAATATTTCTTTTCTGAAAAGGAAATAATGCATAGAAACAGCTGTTAAAAAGAGAAACAGCTGTGAGCACATTAATAGGAATTCTTTAATTCCCTTCTCTCCTCTAGAAGTCAGTGGGGATTTCCATGTTGTATTTGTGAACAATAGTTAATATAATTTTTCATATGATAACTGTAGAGCAAATAGAGCAAAGTCTAAAATATAATTAAGGATAAGTGTTTTTAATTAACTTGTAACCCTTGAGTGGCAAAGTAGAGCCACAAATCAGTTATGCATTGTCAGCTCTAATAAGTGAAAATGTATAATACAATATATTTCAATCTCTGCATACCAAAAAGGAAATATTTTTCTATGTTTCTATTTATCAGCATAACTTGAATTTTGATTCATTTAAAGTTACTAATGTGTCTGTTTGACTTATTGATCATTATTGACCACCAATTAGTGGTAGACCATGACAGAATTAAAAGGGATCAAGGAACATTCTTATTCTTCATTTTACAAATTATGAAAAGTATGACCCCCATGACAGTCAAACTCCTACAGTATTCTTTTCAATGCAATGGATAGGATTTATGGAAGAAATATGAACTTATCTTGACTTGAATATACTGAATTTCTTAAAACTTATGTTAAATTCATCTTTTATGTGTTGTTTGAATATTGTAGACTGGAGTAATTCTCAGGATTAATTTATTTTATATGCAGACTTTTTTCATTTTGCTTGTAATTGGCCTAACTTGCTGAAATCACTCAATACATGCCTTGATATGTTTAAAGCAATGTTGTACATGATTTTCTTTTGTGATGAATGAAAAGATTAGGAGACAAGGTAATGATAACCTCTATAGATATATATCTAATATATAACTAACAAATTGCTTTTAATTAGGATTATTTGCTTTATATGAATAAGAGATAAGATGCTATATCAAGTCCAGTCAACAAGTAGAGCCTACTACTTTCTAGACACTCTGATAAATCATTAATACAAAGAAAGGCTAAACGGCTCTGCTGTCAAGGAGTTTACAGTTTAATATGGGGAAAACATTATACAAACAACTATGTATAAGCAAGGAATATTATAAATTGGAGATAATCATTAGAGGGAAGGAATGAGAATTAAGGGGGTTAAGAAAAGTTTCTTGTAGAAGGTAGTATTTTAGATGGCTCTTGAAAGGAGAGAAGGAAGCCTGGAGATAGAAATGAGAAAATAGAATAATAAAAACACGCAAACCAGTTAGAGAAAAAGTATGTAATGAGTAGGTAAAGCATAATTTAGGAGGAAGAGAAAAGAGGGTAGTGTCAGTGGATTAGAGAGTGCATGGAGAGAAGTACAGTGTAAGGAAATTGGAAAAGTAGATTATGAAGGGATTTGAATGCCGAATGGAGGATTTTATGTTTTATCATCCAGATAAGAGGAAGTCACTGAAATTTATTGAATAGGAAGAATGACATGGTCAGAAACACTTTAACCAGATTTATTTGTTAGCCTGTTTATAGATTGATTAAACCATCTCTGCTTTGTAAGTGATATCACATTGGATGGGTTAGGAGATGGTCTGGTTTATGATTTCAATAACTCAAGGAATTCCTCAAGACCGAAAGTGTATATTAGGAGGCAGTTAATTGTTGGAATATACGGGAGTTGGAATACACAGGAGCCACCTATCAGTGGTTGCTGGAGATCCAACCGAGAATGGATTTTCTCTTGTGAGAGGATGATACAAGGAGACTGAGAGGCAGTTGCTGTTCTCTGACCTCTCTCCTCTTCCCTCTGCCTCCAATTTATCTCATTCCTAGTCTGCATACCTGTGTCAGCAAAGGCTGCCCTGCAACTCCTTCAGGTGTTATGATCTCAGCTGTGGAGGCTCTTGGAGAATTGACCTGTCTCTTAACAGTTAAAATGTTAGATGATTATTTATGAGCACTGAGAGTGTGAAGGACTTATAATCACACAGCCAATATATGTTGAAAGCAGGACAAAAGTTAAAACCTGGATCATCCTAATCTTTCTGCAGTTCTCAATTCATTATGTCATATTTCCTTTTCTTTTAATAATAAGACACAAGTCAATCACCATCATTAGGAAAAGAAAGAGCTAGTAAAAGTAGAAGTGACCTAAAGAGCAAAACAATAACCATGGAAAAATGAAGCAATTCACAAGAAAGTTCCAAAACCAAATAGAATCATTTAGAATGCGCTAAGCATTCATGATAAAGTAAACTGAATGGTTATAAAATTTAACTTTTGATTGTCTTCCATGAAACAATATATTTCTTTTCAGAAGAGCATCTTCAATAAAAACAGACTACTTAACAGGATATTTATTAGTGACTCAGTGATGAATTCTTTGAGCCTGAAAATTCATGAAAGATAGAAAAAATGGCCCTCTGTCTTATGCTATTGCCTATGGCTTTTGCAGAAGTAAAGTGACTTAGAGGAGGTCAGAAGATAGGAAGAATTATAGTTTTTAAACCATCTTCAAACATTACCTTAGCTGGTAATTGTCTAAAGGTGAGATCCTTATCCAATGAGAAAAAGTGGACATAATGGAGAAACTGAATTATGTCAATCTTAACATCTTTGAAACTAAAAGGCAAAAGAAAATTGAAACTAAATGTAAGCCTGACAGGTTCTTAAAGAAGAAAATAATATAATGGAATATATTGTATTGCAGTGCTCATGATAACTATTTGAAAAAAAAAAACAAACCAAAACAAAACAAAACCAGAAAACTGCCCATGAATATAATTGTAATTTCACATCATTATTTGTTTCAGAGGTTGAGGAAGTAGAAGAATTCTAAAAGGAAACTGATAAGCTCATCCAAATTAATTTGATATGTACTTTGACACTTAGAATTTCATTGTGAACATGGGTGTAGGGGTTCACAGTGAAATATATAATAAAATAAGATTCAGAAATATTAAAAAAAAGGCCAAAGCATTGTAGGATACCAAGAAGAATTTTAAATCATAAATTCTTCATTTGAGAAAAAATTGCTGGAAATGTCAAATAATCTAACAAAAACTCTAATTATATTTTAATAGACAGAAAATAGTTCATTATTGATGTGGGAACTGCTCCCAAATCAACTGTCTGGATATAGTCAGAACATGAATTGTTAACAATATAAAATGTTACAACAGAGATGAAAATTCATATAAATTAAAAGATAAAAATAAAAGAAATATATAGTGTATAATTAAAAATTCCAAATTGAACTATTTATAATAAGGTGTTGACAACAAAAAAAGGGAAATAGGAGTGAATACAGATACTGATTTTTATAATTCATTTAAAAATGTTGATCTGACTTTAACCAACATAATAATGATGAAGAGACTAAGATCATAGAAAATTCTTCAACTCTTAAACACTTGATGTTCTTGCTCATTGACAAAAATAACAGCTAAGGGCAATACTGATTTGAAATATTGACTCATGTGTAAAATTTTATGAAGAGGAATAGATAATTAAGAGTATGAGCAACAGTTCCTCATGATATGAAGAAAGACACTGGAAGGGAAAGAAAGTTTAAAGCATGATCAGACTATTCAAAGTCATTCCAAGGATATTCAAAGAGGAAACAAAATGACCAAAAAATATGTAAAATAATGGAAAATACATGAAATAATAAGAAAGGCCCCTTCCTTGTTAGGTAGATCCCCTATGATAGATTTTTAAGAGAATATGACAAGAATTTCACAAGATTGTGAGATAGGTTTCAATTTGTATCATTGTATGAGGGACTACCCATATCCCTGAGATCAGAAATCCTTTGTAGTACTGAAATATGAGTATTAATATACGTGAATCCTTTATAATTAAGAATGGATGTGGGTTATACAGCTCTACATATTGTGAATGTGGGGTCTTGGCTTTAAACAAAGCAATAGACTTTTTAATTCATTTGTTCCCTGAAGAAAACCAAACAAGATGAATATAATGATATAGCACTAAATCTTTTAGTGGAGAATACCTAAATCAGATTTCAATTTCTCATTTTTGTAGTAGTAAAAAGTCAGAAACTGATATGACTTTGGTTTCTGACCAAAGAAAAATTCCCAACTAAACAATCTCTGAGCAGGATAATAGAAGGAAAGGAGGTAATCAACTAGGGACAAAAGCAAGTCATATGGTACCTCCTCATTTCAAATCACACTTTGACTAAATGCTATGATAGAGAGTAAAAAGAAAAGAAAGGAGGCAAAGTGAGGGGTAATCAAGAAATAAAGAACATGAAAAGATATTTATGAACATATGAACTGTTTTGGGAAATGACTGTATTTGAATCAATCAACTAGCATTTATTCAGTATCTGTGCCATAAAATGTGCTAAAGCACCGAGATGCAGAACTTTGTTTCTTTTATATTTTCAATCATATATAAATTAACTCCTTCCTCTTTTTTTCCCATAAGTACTAACCCAGGCCTCTTTTCAATTCAACTGAATTGTTCTAGTATTCTCCTGACCTTTGCTTTTTTTTTTTTTCCTTATTGGTAACTGTGGTGGGAGAACAAGTAGCAAAAGTAGTCATTGGTTTTTACACAGAAAACTATATCAGAGCATTTTGGAAGTTGAAAAGACAACTTCTATATGTGTGTATCCATTTATATATAATAGCTCTTTCCATATAACATACAAGTATGCTATATTCTTTAATATATGACATATTTTATATATTTTATAACATAAATATGTAGATTCATATATATACATGCATTTATATATTATGTTTTTATGTTAGAATGTAAATTCATTACTAGTGATTATTTAATTTGTTCTATTATATCTATAAAGTTTAACATGGTTCTTGACACACAGTAGAAACTTCATAAATGTACAGTGATTGATTTATTCTTTAATTCTTCCAGTCAGAAGTGATTTTTCTCTCTTGCAGAACTCCTACTATGACTCTTGCAGGCACTTTCACACTTCATTTTCTAGCATATTTTTATTTATGAAATCACTTTATCCTTCAACTTGTTAGTGATCACCTTGAAGGCAACGATCCATATCAAATTCCCTTTTCAGTCTCTGTACTGGTCTTAGTGCCTCAGGCATATTAATGAATATATGAAATATAGTATAGTGAATACATCATTGGACTTGGACTCCAAAAGATCCAAGTTCTAATTCTTCCTTAGATATTTTATCAGCTATGTCATCTTTAGTACATTACTTAACTCTTTAGATCTCAGTTTCCTTATTTGTAAAATTAGAGGGTTGCTCTTGACCTTTAAGCCATTTTTTCTTTTAGCTTTAAAATCTAAGTTTACATGATAGAGTTAATATCTAGTTTTTATTCATTGATAATTGTTTTTGCTATGGATTATTTTTGTAAGGACAAAACACCACAATCATATTTAAGTAAATTATCTATACACTGTTGAAAGAACAAAAATGAAGTCAGACAAGTCTCTAAAGAACAAACAGCCTCTGCAATTTAATTTCATTTGTTCAGGGCTATTTCAATCAAATATAAGTATACAATAGTTTTAATTGGATTTAAGTAAAATTCTGTTCATCCTCTCACAGTAATTGTGTTCTAGGGAGAAAATTACCTAACTGGTAGCTTCACTTAGGCTTTGGTTAAATATAATACACTATAAACAGATTTTATAGTGTAAATTGTCCAGCTGTGTTGCAAGGAGTCATTTGTTTTTGTTTGCAAATGCAAACTGAAATCTGGAATCTATTTTAAATTGTTTTATTAGCAAGAAAATTTTAATAAATGATCTAAAACTTTCAAGGGCCAATGCCCCTTTTTTAGTCTCATAAGCCTACATTAGAATTTTGTGGTCTTTATAATTCCTTTGATCCTTCTGATTACTGTTATTTATGTATCTTGTGTTTAAAATTTGTGGGTTTTTTTTTTTTTCCACCAGAGTTGGACATTTGTTTTAAAAATCCTGAGTTAGAAATTTTCAAGACATTTAAGACAAAAATATTAAGGAGGAATGCTATATGATAAAACAGTTGCTAACATGCCCACTTTTTCCTTTGATCATTAGTTTTTGTGCATGTGTTGAGAAATAAGGCACATTTTGTTGTAGCAACTGGTTTTATTCTTACTGAGTTCACAGATTCAAATATGAAAGTAAGTTGGGGAACAGGTTGGAGTCTTTCATACGAGAGAATGAAATAAAACAAATTGCTAGATATGTGCTAGATTCTCTAGAACTTATCGAAAACCTACTAATTATAAAGGTTTGTTTCAGGCTCTCCAGACAGTTTAAAAGGTTCTAGTTCCTAAACTTAATAAATTAATGCTCTACAAGAGGAAATGAGACCAAATACAAGTGAAAGTAAGCTGGACTTTGCCCTACATTATAGCAGTTTATTCCTGCTACTTCTGCAGGTAATATATGCACAATATTCAGTAAGTATTTATTAAATATCTACTACATGTCACTGTTGAAAGTAAAATACTACGATGAAGCATTTAACACAGAGCCTACCACATAGTAGACACTTAATAATATTGATTGATTAAAAGAAAAATGTAACAAATTAAATAATTATAATTTCCTCCAATTTCCCAGAAACATTTATGTATGGATTTTTGTTATGAAAACAAGTTTAAAAAGAGAACCACAATATTAATAAATATTAATAAATAAATATATAGATAATTCAGTGATGTAGCTATATAAAAGTAAATACTAAATATTTGAAAAAATAGGAAAGATGAGAAATATGTTGATGGTATTAGCTATTCATGTAACTGAAGTTTGATTGGAATGAAATGGAAAGATCTAATTAGGGAATTAACTTTTGGGCAAAGTTTGAAAAGATGCCCATTGATGAGTGGAGAAACCAGAAAGGGGATTCATACTATGGGAAATGTGAAGCTTTATAACATTAAAGTGGAAGTAGATTTGGCTTGTGTAGAGAACTGTAAGGACTTTGATAGACTGTCCACCCTGAAAATAGAAGATGGTAGGAAGGTTCAAATTCTTGGAGGCTCCATGTCAAAGATAGACCTGAAATAATGGTCAAAAGTCTTTTTTGCTATAGGTAGGAAGTTTGAATGTCATCCAGCTGCCAATTGCCCAGCATACACGAGCACCAGGTACAGGCTGTCTATCTTCCTAATACTTAAATCTGCTTGATCCAGATAAGAGTTTTATAAAAAAAAAAAAAAAAAAAAAAAAAAAACCTAAACCCCCATATTTTTACTGGTTTTGGTGCCCTATTCCATTCAGGATCCTAGGGGACCTGATCTGTTTCCATCCTCCCTGACTGTTAATATTTCCCTTCAATAAAGTTGGCTTCCTTTACTTTCTCTTCACTGATTTCTACTTTTCTGTATTTAATTTTGTATTCTGCCCTTCCTTGTATTCTACCTTGAAATCCTGAATCTTACTCAAACTACATTGATAGAAATGCAGAATTAAATGGCCTAGGCAAACTGAACAAATAAGATGCATAGTGAGAGTCTAGAGAGGCTGATTGATAAAGTTTTAAAACTTATAGGATCATAAGGATCTACATCTTACAAATAAGAACACTTAGGATCACAGAGGTTAATTGATTTATTCAACAGTTAGTGGAGGTATGAATTCTCAGGTTTTCTGACTCCTAATTCTATATGGCTCACCTTCCCCCCACCCCATACCACATTGTCTATCTAATGATCAAGACTATAATTTGATGTGATAGACAATTAGAGTTCATTTAAAGTCTGTAATTCAATTAAAAAACCTTTGAAGATTAATGAGATAATTTTTATGAAGAGTGACACTCCTGAGGAGTAAAATAAGGCAACTAAAAGGTTTAATTACAAATGTGAATCCTCTAAAAAAAAAAAAAAGCATCATGATTTTATATGTAACTTTGACAAGTCAATGTAAGCACCATGTACTTGGATTTCCATAAGATGAAAACACTGATGTTTATCTCCAAATCACAGTATGAGATTCTGTAATCAAAGATTGCATATATATTTCTTCTAATTGAAAGATTCATATAATATATGTTTGTATTTTGATCCACTCAGTCCTATAAAAATAAAAAATAAAGATAACTTCCTCTTTCTTTTAGGATAATCACCTCAGGAATCATGTTGTTATATAGAAAAATACACTTTGGGCATGGCTATGAGTATTCATAGTCATTAGAAAAAGACTGATACTCTTATAAAAAGTATCTCAAAATTTTAATTCAGTTTTAGGCTAAACAATTAAAGTTTTAACATGCACTGAGATTTTGGGGACAATCTAGATAGCAAATTTATTTTGCTAAACCTTTTAGATTTTCATTCTGAAATTAAATGAATCTTTGTCAAAAGGCAAGAGGACTGAATCCAAAGAAAATTAACTTCTGATTTCTAGTAATATAATTCCTTTCTTAAAGTGGATAAAATAGAAAGATAAATATAGACTGATTTACCTTTTTAAGGTATTCTTTTAATGTAGTTTTTTTTTTCTGACAGCAAAGGGTCAAATAGTAAAAAGATATCTTCATAGTAGTCTCTGTGGATTTTAAGTTCACTTGAAATTCATTTTTTATTTGCATATAGGAGCCCTACAGAGTGATTCTTAAGGCTGGAAAATCACTTTAGAAAAAGCTCAACAAATAGGACTTTCATTTTATTAAGGCCTATTTTGTTGGTCAGCAGGATACCTCATCACAACCCCACTGAGCTCAGCAGCACCTTGACAATCAGCAGGGAATTAATCCTGGTTAACAGTTATCCTATAAAAGGTCTGGTAATTAAGAAGTCAAATGAAATGTAAAACTTCAGTCTCTTAAGGCATGTCTAATCTTATAATAGTATTGCATTATTTATATATGAACACATCTTCCTGGTCAATTGTGAGTCCTAGAAAGACAGGGTCAGGTTTTCAATGTTGTCTACCCTCCACATATAGTTACTTACCAACAAAGCCATAACTAAGGTAAGCCATCATTAGTTACAATGATGAGACCTCTTTACTTCATACCCCTGGGAAACAGCTTCCTAAGCAACAACTTCAGGGGACTGGTGTTCTGGGCTCTCTATTCTTAGTTTTATTTGATGAGGTCTGAAATCTCTCCCCAAGTTCTAACCCTTTCATCAGTCTCCAAAGAATTGTCACACGTGAAAACCTCTCTCTTCCCTGAAGCTCTAATCTCCTTTATAAGGTATCTTTTGGCTTTGTCAGTTGAAAATAACATCCAGCTAAAATTTCACAAAGAATTTTGTCTGATCCTATTCTCTGAATAGTGATTTTTACACATCTTATCCTCTCCCTTACACTGGAATGTTCTCAAGAATTCACAGAAGAACTTATTCTTTACATTTCTGGTACCCAAAATAGTACTTTGCAAATAACAAGCATGTAGTAGTAAATATTTATCATTCAAATTTATCTTCACCCCTTACCGGGCTAGACATTAAATTTTCTGGACATTTTTTTAAACCAGGCCAGAGAATGTTCCTAATTCAGGTAGTTTATTCTGCCCTATAACTTCTCTTATCTGAGAGGTCCCTTCCTTTAACTAACTGGTTCTTTCCAGAATGCCCAGGTCAACCACATCTTCATTTCTCTCATTAAATTCTTAATTTCCCAGATTTTTTTCTGTCATGTCCTGTCATCATTCTTTCTGTCCTTTCCCTCTACTTTCAGCTTCCTTTTATTATTTTCCTTCCTTAAAACTTAATCATCTTGAGGCTAAAGTCTGTTATTCTTTCTGATATATTTGTTATTTTCTGCACTTGCTCTAGTACCCAGTCTAGAATAAGAACTTAATAAATGCCTGTTGACTATTATCAATTTAAATTATAGACTTTCTACTGCTGTAGACAGCAGTTTAATAAATGCTTATTTATCTCTCTAATATCTAGGTGTGTGCAACAAATGATAAAGGAAGAGGAAAGAAAAGTATCAAGAGATGAATGAAGGAAAAGAGGGAATAAGGGAAGTTGATGATGAAGAAAAAAGGGAAGAGTGAAGAATAGAGTGGAAGGGAAAAGTGAGAGAAGGAAGGAGGGACACATTTGGATTTAATTTGGACTACCACAAGAGATATTCTTAATGTACTCAAATATCTTAATTCTCTTCAACCCTGTATCACCCCATCCTCCCTCATCTTAAAAGGACACATACTAATCCTTTTGGGAAGTATTTCAGGAATTTTCTGAAGTTTGTTTGTTTAGGTATTGGCCCAATATGTGGTTTGAGGACCCTTACAGAGATTAGGAAAATTTTTCATTTTCAATATCATCAGCAGACCTATATCACTAGATTTCTAAAATATGCCTAATATGTGAAAAGTTTCTGGGGTATCTGCAAGATTTTAAAGTATATACAAGATTCATTTTCTTTTTAAAGTTTCAAACTGGTTAAGTTATTGAACTCCTGTCTGTTGAATTTAGTTAGTCTAAAGGGACCTGATCTTAAATTTAGAAATTTGGGAAACTCAACTCTGGTAGTGAAACCAGAAGAAAAGTTGGCTTTGAAGAGCTATAAATGCTCTAAACTTCTTTATTCTGAAGTAAATCAACCTCTCTTCTGTTTTCAGCCACCTTTATGTGAAATTTCCAAAGTATTCCTAAATATATTGTAAAAATTCAGCTTGGAGGTCAGAAGATCTGTATTTGACAGTTGATAAGTTAATAAAATTGCTATATAATGCTGAAAATTAGACAAAATATCTAAAGATATTTCTTAAAGGCACATTATGTGATAGGGATAGAAAATATTATTAAGCATTGGTACATGCAAAGAATGCCTTTATTGATATCTCCCCAATAAGGACAATGGTTCTTTTCAGAAGAATCATGAAATTTTGCAATGTCTTGGAGAGATTGTATACCTGTAGTGACATTCTATAGCTGGACTTGATTAATTAATCACATAGGAAAATGGAGATTCTCTGATTCACTGGAAAGGCTTTCCATGTGATCTGCTGCATTTGACAGGGGACCTTTTGTTGATTCCTTCTATTCTGAGAGGGGCTCATTTCTTGGCTTCTGAATTTGTTTTTTTCTGTTCTAATTGACAATTGACTTGTGAGTGTGGAAAGGTCAAAAGAGCAGCAACCTAAATGTTCTACAATACAGGTTTGTAGCCAGTTTAGGATTAATTCCCCAGGGGAACAAGAAGTGATAGTTAAAAGTGACCTTCAGGAACCTATTCCAGCAGTAAAGAGAAAGTGGCTTATCTAGCAATCTTGCTGTCTTTAGACATGAACTCTTTGAGAGCAAAGCTATATAGGAACAGCCCTATTGCCTCTAGACACTATGTAGTTAAGAGTATATTTTGAGATCTGGGGAAAATGTTTTAAATTTGCCATATATTCAAAATAAATATATTTTTGTAAAATATAGTTGATGTTAAGTGTTTAAATGGAACTAGTCTATTAATCATTGGCCCCTAATTTGAGGTGTGTGAGAGAGACCATAACCATTAGAGGTTCAACCCCGTAGTAATAGAGAAAAGAAACATGGAAGCCCTCAAAGTATCCTAAAATTCTCAGGGGAAGATTAGTAGGTTCATCACTGAGAAAGTGAGTGTTTTAACTCTCTACACATTAAACAAGTAATTAAAAGCTTAACGAGTACATTCAAGTAAGTTATTTAGGAAAGGGTAATTTTTTGAAAGGAAGTAAACATATCAGTAGTTATATAAAAGCTTATTGATAGTGTTTTAGACATGGACAGAAATTGTATTGAACTCATAATATTTCATAACAATTTTCTATTCTGTATCTTCATGTTTAGAATGAACATGAATTCTATTCAAGAGGTTAAACACAAACATTTCATTGCAACATCTTAGCAGCTATTATTTCATTATTGCTCATATTTTTTAAATTGATGTTCATAGTAGCAATGAGAAATTACCAGACTTTAAAGAGATTCTGAATTAAGTGGAGGGTGGTGTCTTAAAACAGATTAAACAATGTTCACTAAAATTTCCCTACATTTTCATGTAATTTCTAATTCTTTTTAAACTGTTAAATTATGTAAATACAATCATTACCATTCTATTATATAGATTACTTGATTAGTTCATGTGCTAGACATGATAAATATAAGAAAATTTACATTCTTGAAAATGTAACACTATAACATAATTTTCTCTTACCTGTGACAAGTTCACGGATCTCCAGATCAGTAGTCTTGCGTAGTAATCGTACTAATGCTGGGATGCCCCCACAATTTTTCAGGGCAATTTTATTATCATCATTAGCTTTCCCATACACCAAGTTCCTCAAAGCTCCACAGGCACTGCGATGGACTTCTGTCATCCGATGGTCCAGCAGGTCCACCAGTAACTGTATGCCTCCTTGTCTTCTTATCTGAAACAGCCAACATATAAAACATTTGTTTGAGGAAATAGGATTTACTATTAAGATTAAGAAATTATTCTCAGATTGCACATTCTCTTTGATCAGTATCACTGTAAGATATTTAAAAAGAAAAGAGAACAAATAATCTTCCTTTTAAGATTCTAACAATATTATTTTTAATGTACAGGGAAAAAAAAAAGCACAAACTTTTGCATTTAAATCCCAGAATCTTATTTTTTGTTTATGCTTCAGAAAGGATATACTATACCTTTATTTATGCAAATATGCTAATATAATACAAAAACACTGAGAAAATAATAATTGTTATTCATTAATAAAGTTTTTTCTTTTTTAAAAAAATTGTCCAAAGTCTTAAAGTATCATTAGATTGACATTCAAATGTCAAAACAATACTTAATAGGAGAACTCCTCAAAGATGTCAAGGGTAAGTTGGGAATGATCTCATTGGATTCTATTTGGATAAACCAAAATAATTAGGTTGGAAAGGTCCAAAGAACCAAAAACATTTAAATCCTTTTGGATAAAGAGTTGATCTTAAAGTGAGGAAACTGCATTCACACCTTCCCTGTGATATAAACTAGGTGTATAATGCTGGATAAATCATTAACTTTACTGGAAAATGATGACCTGCACTGGTAGAGACTAGATCAATGAAATAACAGTTCCTATTATTTCTATATTTAGTTCATTTAGATATTAGGTGAGTAATGGGGAAAAAAAAGAAACTCTTTAATTCCAGATTTTTACAAAACAGACAGAAACTAACTTGTGAATTTCACACAAATAGAACAAAACTGCTTACAGCACATTTCCTTAAGTAAATGTCTCAATGTCTTTTAGATCAATTGGCTTTTAGGCATATTTTAAAATTAAAAACAGCTTAGCTGTCAACAAAGCAAAGTGGGTACTTAATACAAAGACCATTTGATGAAGTTTTCATTAGAAAACATGCATTTGAGCATTTCTGATTTTAAAATGGGAAAATGACCAGATCATACTCAGCAATTTTCTTTTCTTCAATGTTTTTCAATGGTCCAAGAATTTTCCTTTGGCAATTTATCTGTTGATTTCAAAATGACAGAATTTCGTGATAGTGTACATCTTGAGGAGTAAATACAAACCAGTGGAAACCTACACTATATGATCTGTGCCCTTTTGTAATCTGTTGGAAATTCCTATCATTATTCTTTTTTCATGGTTATAGTATTGAATTTTGGTTTAAATGCAAACATGCTATTGAGAAGGGCAGCTACTAAGCTTTTAATACCGTATGTATTTATCAGGTTAACTATCAGGAAGCAGACACTGAACAAATGGGATACTGAACGTAACGACATTTTGATTGAAACATCTTGAGCATGGGTAAATTCAGAGCAAAAGCCGATCTGGGTGAGGGGATGTCCTGGGTATAAGGCATCAAAGGCATCTTGTAGAATGTGGCTAAGAAAATTATAAAAGTAATAAAAATGCATGCTGGAGGACTGGAAACAATCTTTTGTTTATTTCTAATTTTGCCCAAGGTTAAGCCCTGTATCTGTGTTTTTATGTCTTGTTATTTATTTGGGAAGGCATGCTGTTTAGGTGATTGTATAAAGGGTCCAAATTAATAATTAAATCTATGACAAAACAAGGTACCATTCTATGTTATAAAATTTCTGAGTGCATATTTAGGTACTAATTTAAAAAAAAATCCGAATAATATAAAGGTGATTTTAAAGTTTAGATTTTAAATGTATTTTATTTTTGCATATTTATTTGTATAAATGTATTTATATTTGGGAAGGCATGCTGTTTAGGTGATTGTATACAGGGTCCAAATTAATAATTAAATCTATGACAAAACAAGGTACTATAACTATGTTATAAAATTTCTGAGTGCATATTTAAGTACTAATTTAAAAAAAAAACAAATAATATAAAGGTGATTTTAAAGTTTAGATTTTAAATATTTTATATGTTGCGAGGCGGCATCGAGAGAAGCATATTATTCAAGACTTGGGATGTCACAGAGTTAGTGACCATATCTAGAGAAGAGAATTATAAAATTTTAAAGACATTGATAAACTAGAGAACATAAAAAGAATGATAGCCAGGATGGTAACGCATCTCAAGATGTCATATGAAGATTAATTGAAGAAACAGGGATATTTGTCACTAAGGAGAAAGGGACTAGAGGGCAGAACTTTTAGCAATAAGTATAAGCTTTTGAAAATAGTTGTGATGTCAGGAAGAGCTTTGCTACAATTATAGCAATTTAAAAGTTAACTACCTCAGGAAAAAAAAATGGGCTTCCCATCACTAGATCTCTTTTTTCAAAGGTTTGATAACCACTTGTTGGGTATATTACAGAAGCAATTGTTTTTCAGATGAAGCAAAGATTGTAGCAGGTGGACTCTGGGATTCCTTTCCCCCTGGCATTTCAGGATTCTAATTGTAGAACCTTTTTGAATAACTGCTTGGATGAATATTTTTATATATGAAAACATGTATAATTTGATTTGATGTTTTATATATAAATAGAAAAGGTATTTATAGAATTTCTTGCTTTCATAAATAATT
Organism: Antechinus flavipes; assembly: GCF_016432865.1. Lineage (NCBI taxonomy): Eukaryota > Metazoa > Chordata > Mammalia > Dasyuromorphia > Dasyuridae > Antechinus > Antechinus flavipes. Next base: position 397,663,360 of record NC_067398.1, read on the forward strand.
GTATTATTTTTATTTCTACTAATTTATTGCAATATACTGATCACATGCTTGTTTAGCAGATTAAATTATAAAATACATTTTCTCCCAAAATAAGGTTAAAGAACAATAAAAGTGGAAAAAGTATGGGAGTATAAGATAGATAACTCCCCCTTTTTTTTCCTATAACATAAACATTTTCAAATACAAGTTCATTATGTCTAATTAGATCTTATGTTCTATAATAAATATATAATCATAGATTACAAATTGGAAGGAATCTTATAAGGGCATATAAAGTCATCCATGCATCTGACAAATTTGAGAACTGTGGTTCATAAACGTTAGTTGACTAGGCCAAGATCACACAGGTTAGTACATATGTGGCAGATCCAGAATTCAGATCTTTTCCCACTGTACCATTTGTCTTGTAATTCATTCAATGAAACAGAAACAAGGACAATTTGCAAACCTAAAAATTTAACTCCTTACAGAAGACACTGCATTCCCAGATACTTTCTTCAATAGTGGCTATACCTTTGCTCATGGTCCCAGGCACAAGAGACCAGGGGAGAATGAAAGACACATTGGATTCTTTTTCCTCAGTGCCCTTCTGAACAAGGCTCTCCCCCTACCTCTATGATTCAGCATCTTCTCCCTAAATGGGTTCTTGTAATTAAATGTGGGGGGAGTTACAAAATTATGATTTATTACAAGTAAATATTTTATTTATATACTTAGTTTATATACTTAAATACCCAGTGTTGTGTAAAAAATTCTCAGGCAAAAAAAGGGTTGTGAGTGGGAAAAATTTAAGAAGCTCTGATCTAGATATATCACCATTTTCAGATCCTGATGGGTTTTATTTTATTTTATTCCATTACCTGCCTGTACATGATTCTACTATCTTTCTCAAAGGTTCTAATATCTGGGTCAATTTTCCCCAAATACCCTTGCTTGAAACTTCATCAAATGTCCCATGATCCACACCTTTGCTCCATTGCAACTCCATGTAGAGGGGGCCATACCATTGAGCTTATCATCAACTATAAGTGTTACCTTTACTACCCATAATTTAGATAGTTCTCTGCCTACAACCTTCTATTTTCCCTTCTCTCTCTCTCTCTCTTCCCTCCTCCCCCCCTCTTTCTCTCTCTCTCTCTCCCCCCTCTCTCCCCTTTCTCTCCCCCCTTTCTCTCTTCCCCCCCTCTCTCCTCCCTCTTTCTCTCTCTCTTCCCCCCTTTCTCCCCCCTCTTTCTCCCTCTCTCTTCCCCCCCTCTCTCTTTCTCTTCCCCCCCCCTCTCTTCCCCTTCTCTCTCTTTCTCTCTCTCTCTCTCTCCTCTCTCTGGTCTCTCTATCTCTTTCTCTTCTTTCTCTCTCTCCTCTCTCTGTCTCTCTCTGTTTCTCTCTCTCTCTCCTCTTCCCCCCCTCTTTCTCTCTCTCCCCCCTTTCTCTCTCTCCCCTCCTCTTTCTCTCTCTGCTCCCCTCTCTTTCTCTCTCTGCTCCCCTCTCTTTCTCTCTCTGCTCCCCTCTCTTTCTCTCTCTCCCCCCTCTCTTTCTCTCTCTCCTCCCCTCTCTTTCTCTCTCTCCCCCCTCTCTTTCTCTCTCTCCCCCCTCTCTTTCTCTCTCTCCCCCCTCTCTTTCTCTCTCTCTCTCCCCCCTTCTCTCTCTCTCTCTCTCTCTCTCTCTCTCTCTCTCTCTCTCTCTCTCTTCTCTCTGGTCTCTCTGTCTATCTCTCTGTTTCTCTCTCTCTCTGTGTTTCTCTCTCTCTCTCTCTGTTCCTATTGTCACAACCCAGGGGCTTTACTAAAGCAGCTGGTCCTCCACATTTATGAGGTCCACTCCTTCCCTGAGCTTTGGTAATTTAAATGGGTTCCTTCCAGCAAGATAGGTGTGGGTGTGGGTGTGTGTCTGTCTCTTTCTCTCTCTCTCTATTTCTTCCAAACCTATCTTCTGTCTTCATACCAAACTCCAATCACTCTACCCTTCTTTGCTTTCTTAGGCCATGCTATCATCACCTTTGTCCTGGCTTTTTTTTCTCCCTTCAAAATTTGACTCTAATAAATTCTCCTGTATATTCTCCTGTTGGAATCTTTACAAACTGTTAAGTCATTAGAGTTGATAGAGACAATAATTATCTAATTTAGCATGGTTCAGTATCATTGATCTGATCTTACAAGGAGATGTTTTGGGCCAGAACCTGTAACAAGGTATTAAGTAGAACTAATTGATACAATGCTTGTGTTCACACCTTTACTCATTGGAGTTCACAAGTATGGGAGATTCACAAAGTTAACTGTGTAACTTTGTGAATTCACACCTCCCTTGAAGCTCTTAGGGCCAGAGAGCACTCTGGGAGAAAACCCACAATCCCATTCTCTCAGAAGAGATTATATATAAGCACAGTCAAGGGAATTCAGTGGAATTAGATTGGAGAGGAGCATTCTGGGACAGACACAGAGCACTCTGGGAGATTGAGAGCCAGAAGTCTTCTCTTGGAGGCAAGAAAGATTCATTACAACTTCCACCTTTGTGCTGGCTGGAGGCTGAAGAAAGCAGAGGCAGAAGCAAAGGACAAAGCTGCAAGAGCTCTTAGAACCAAGCAGAGAGAGAGGCCTCAACTAACTGGGCTATTTTGGAAGGAGAAAATAAACGTTTGCATTTTTACCAGTTGGCTGTATTTTGGGTGATTATTACTCTTAACCGAAACTAAGGCTGCCTCCAGAAAGCCTCCCCAAGAAACCTGCTCCCAGAGAGAACGATCTTATATTATTTTAAAGAAGAAAATCACTACATTCTCCTAACAATTAACCCTGGTCTAAAGTGAGCTAACACTGTCTACGTCTCTACCTCCCCTAATTATTTTTGCTGCAGGGGAAGAAAATCCAGTTATGGTTTTGACAAACATAGTAAATATGTGTCATGACATTATAATAAATACACAATCTATGTTTGAGATGTAGCTCCTCTATAATTTATAAATTTATAAATTTCTTCGAAGGTTATGCTCCATGTCCAAAGGGCTATCAAACTGTGCATATCTTTTAATCCAGTGGTGCCATTTCTGGGTCTAAATCCCAAGAAAATCATAAAGAAGAGAAAAGGACCCACATGTGCAAAAATGTTTGTAGCAGTGCTTTTTGTGGCAGCAAAGAATTGGAACATGAATAGATGTCCATCAATTGGGGAATGGCTGAACATGTTTTGGTATATGAAGATAATGGAATATTATTGTTGTATAAAAAATGATGAAGAAACTGATTTTAGAAAGGCCCACAAAGATTTATGCAAACTGATGCTGAGTGAAACAAGCAGAAACAGGGATACATTGTATACAATAACAGTAAGAATGTGCAATGATCAACTATGAAAGACTTTTTTCTTCTTAGAGATTCAGTGATCCAAAGCAGTCCCAATAGACTGTGGACAGAAAATGCCATCTGCATCCAGAAAAAGAACTAAGGAGATTGAATGTAAATCTACACATGCAATGTTCACTTATTTTTTTTCCTGCTTTTTAAAATCTTCCCATGGTTTTTCCCTTTTGCTCTAATTTTTCTCTCTCAACATAATTCACAAAGTAATGTTTATTAAAAATAAATATTTTTTTAAAAAAGAAAATTTAGCTGTTTTCTTCCCTCCTCCCTGTCTAAAGAGAGAGATATTAAGGATTGCAAAAAGAATGGAAGAAATCCATTCCTTTCCTTTTAAAAAAATCCATTTTTGTAATTCTTGTCCATTTAGAACATTTGTTAAGAACTTGTTATATGTCAGACACTGAGCAAAGCACTGAGTATAAAAATACAAGTAAGCAAGATAGCTCCTGTCTTTAAGGCCCTTACATTGAATTGAGGAAAGCAACATATAAAAGAACTGGAGCTGGCTGAGTAGGGGAGGGAGCTATACTTTATTATGATCTGGAGATAGCTTGACATGGAGACCTGATTCATGCAAATTAAAAGCCAAAACCTACCTATAAGAACTGAAGGGAACCTCAGAGCAGAGTCCAAAGTAGGGATGGGGAGGAGAGATGAGGATAAAAGTCAGAAGACAGTCAGTATTACAAGAAGATGGTCAGAAGTTTAGCATACATTTAAGGAAATGTTTAGGCAGGAAGCTAATTTGAATATTAATTACTGAAGAGGATACCAGCTTCAGAAATGTGAATATATACTAATCAATGTCTCCAATATTTTCATTTTTAGGAGAAATTTAACCAAATAATTTGATGGAAATTGAGAATGTGTTTGTGAAAGTATCAGCATAAATCCCCAGGTTATAACATATTTTACTTTGACTTCCTGTTTACATCCTGTTTATATTTATTATACCTTACTGGGTATAACATAAAACAATTTGAAGGCTGATATTAAATACTGAATTTGCATGTAGTTTCAGAATATCATGCACTTGATCCCCTAAAGTCATACCTATTTTAAATATGACATAAAACAAAGTTTTAAAAATGCAAAGAAAAGAAAAATCACAATGGTCAGATAATAGCATAATTGGCATGTTGTAGATGAAATAATGTGTAGTAGATAGTTTTGGAATAGCAGGAAGGAAAACTGTTCTTCTTGTAACTCCTTTATAGAAAAAATGAATTTTTAAAAAGGATTCTTGAATTCTCCACATGTATTATAACATCTTATTTTCCTGCCCTTTACCTTAAACTTTTAAGTCTTTATAACCCAGGTAACTTGATGAGATTGTATTTTTCACCTAGAGAATTATAATATTACAAAGATAATTTCTTAAGATGTCATCGAAATATGTTTTGTAAATGTGAATGTGATTTATTATGACAAAATAATGAGTTTGCTTTTTTCTAAATTAATATTTTACTCAAAAATAAGGGGACAATTTCATATATAGGAAATTATCTTTGGAATTTAAACAGGAATAGGAAAAAACAACCATGGCTGAAGTTACAAATCCTTGGTGACATTAGTCCACTTCCTTAACACATTTTAAAAGAGGTTTTGATTTAACCTCATTAAAGTCACTAAAAGCTCTGATTTAACACAAATATTGACTTGAATCACAAATTTAGCCAATGGCTATTTTAAGGAGGCATGTTATTCATAGTTCACATTTATAAAATGCATTAATTTTTAGAAACCATTTCACATATAGTATCTCATTTAATACTTACAACAACCCTGTGGGCATAGATATTACTATTAACCTATTTCATAGATAAGGAAATTGTCATGAAAATTAAGTGACTTGTTGGGGTTTATACTTTACAGAGGTAGTAATTAAGATGGGACTCAAACTTAGGTACTTCTTAGCTAAGTACATCATACAGCATGTTATATGTGATAATCTTGATTCTCATCAGGACAAGTTCTTGAAAACAGCCTCATGAAGTATGGAATGGAGAATATGAACAAACATCAAATATGCTTCCTGATGGCTCATGGTCATCAAGGAATTTTTAAGACAAGAAATTTAATATAAAGCTGCTGACTGTTTGAAGCTGGATATATAGTTTCGTGGGATGAGCACATTTTCAATTATTATAGAAACTGAAGATAGATTTTCAAAAAAGTGATCTTAAACTTTAGATGGAGTTATAAACTCTCACATTTCTTAGAGAGAATTGTAACTCAAACATTCAAAGAACCTCTTTAAAAGGTAATGACATCTCTAAGATGGCAATTTCAAAGAACAAACCCCAAAGATGCTGTTAATAATGAAGGCATTGTAGATGTTAATTTTCTTTCTACAGAAATTCATAAAGACCCTAGATTCAGTGTCTGGAAGAAATTAGGCTGAACCTATGAGCAAAATGTTACTTTAAATTATGCCTAGAACGCCAATGCTATCTATAATTCATATATTCATTGGTATCAGATATAATAATTATTTTAATACTGATAGATACGATAAAATATACAATTGTGAGTCAAGCCATTTCCTGAACTTAACTTTCTACTTGAGCATTATATTTTTGTGTGAATGGAAAATGAAACAGAATAAGATTATCTATATGTAGTTAATTTGTAAAGAAAAAATTAAATATCATTTTTTATTAAAAGGAAGCACCTTCAAAGATACTATTATTTCTAACTGAAGAGTTTTCAGTTTTTAGGTAAAATGTGAAAAGTTTCCATTCCATAAAAAATATCTCCTTCCTATAATGGTTTTAATATTTAGTCTTTTGCTTTCAACATGGATAATGTAAGATAAAGAGTCTGTGGAAAGGGTGGTGTGAAGTAACCAGAGAATCAGAATTGGAGTTAATAAGACCACTTGGGTTCAAGTCCTATCTTTGATATGTTTGGTCTGCAGTGATCCTAGGCAAGAAAGCTAAATGGTCAGTGTCCTCAGGCAAATGCTGTAAAATTGGAGATATTTTATCTGCCTATCATGGTGAAAGAGCTCTGTACTGGAAAAGTTCTTCGTGTCTATGAAGTCACATTTTGGTTCTGATTAAAAGAAATGATTAGAAAAATTACTGCCCACTGAGTTGTATGAAGAGATAAATAGTCCATCTGTAAGCATACATCTGTGTATATAATTGCCACTGAATCACAGAACAAAATTGATTCCAGGAATCCCAGGGTATCCCTTCAATATTTACTCCTGCCTTTTCTTAGAATGAATAACTTCTGACTTATACAAGAATTCCTTGGAGAGAAATTGTTACTTTTTTTGTATCTAATTCATCCTTTAGTGACATAAAGAATATTTATTAGAGGAAATATCAAGGTCATTTTAAAGTATATTGTCTCCCACAATAACTATCACATTTCTACAGGATAAGCTTAACTGTTTCACTATTGTGGGATGATTCATTCAGGGGAAAAAAATCCTACTATCATACATCATACAATACAAGGTGGGAATCATTGTAGTAGTGCATTAGGGGGTAATGGACATCCCATAGTTATAACTGTCTACTTTTGATTTAGTATATGAACTGTCTGATTGGATAGATTATGTATCTGATATAAGATATAACTCATTAGATGAAATAGGTGACATATTTATTCTGGAATGAAATGATTCAAGTCACTTTGTATCATTTTAAGGTCAGTGACATCAATTTGACCAGTAAGATGCTATGACAGATGTTTGTCCAAAACATGACCAGTGTGTTCATTAATCAGTGTTTTCAGCAAAATAGCCCTTAATGCCCTGGTTGTTCTATATGTTAACTTAAGTGAGGAAAAAACATGCATTCACTGCAAATATTGTCTAAACTCATAAAAGCATGTGGGCAAGTGTAACTATGCTTCTTTTATAAAATTCTAGGTAGTTCTATGTTACCATATCAAAATGATCTAGGCAATATTGAGGGCATCAGACAGAGTATATAGTTAAATGGTTTGGAAGCCAAATGGAAGATTATGCTATTAATAATAAAAATATTTTCAATTACACCATAGCTTATATTTTTCAGAAATGCTTTTATGTATATTATTTATTTAATAATAGTAATAATGATGATGATAATAATATTCAATTCCTAGATAGCAACAGAATTTTATGCTTCTGGTTATACACACACACGAACACAAGCATTTTTTCATAGTCACTATAAAATAGTTACATGTGAAAAATTTCTTGAATATGCATATGATACCTGAAATACATAATTTAATTGCTACCTAGTAGCTGGGTAACATTATCAAATGAAATAATATGTGTGAAAAATCTTTGAAAAGTAGAAGGTATCATAAAATTGTAAGGTATTTTATTATTAATGGTATAGTATTCCATTTGACTTTAAGTCCATTTGACTGAGATTCTGGAGAAGCAGGATGGTATTACTGGAAACACTGATGTATGTGGAGTCAGAATTCTAATCTTATTCTGCCATTTTCTACCAGTGTGACTTTGGGACTACCTCCCCATCACAAATTGAAGGAATTAGACTAAATGATCTCTCACATACTATTTGGTTTCTAGTCTAAGATCCAATAATCTAGTTGCCAAAAACTTCTAAAGGTGCTGCCTTAGCCTCGACTTTTAAGGATTTACCACCATCCTAAATAAAGATAGTCAGGAATGAAAAAAAAAAAGTGAATAAGCATCAAAAAAAAAAAAAAAAAAAAAAAAAGGATCTACTGTATTCAACCTAAATAACTAGTTGTATTAACAAACTAGCTACTGGGAGTAGCCTTAACTCTGAGAAAGAAAATATGCTCTGATTTAGCATGGAAATTGTTTCATTTGAATCAAAGAAAACAAAGGCACAAATGAGATACAATAAAACATATTTAAGTGTCTACTATGAATGAGGTACCATACTAGGTATTTGAAATACAATAGGACACTCTCAAAAACTTACATTCTATTGGGAGGGATGTAAGTTTGCTTCAGCACAAAACTGATATCAGCTTCCAAGACCTAGTTATTAAAATTTTAGCATAAGTCTTTATACTTCAAGAATTAGCAAATGCTACAAACTACTGTTTAAATTATTGTTTTGTTGATTGCCTAGACTTAAGAAAGTGATAGTTGGAAAGGTGTAACTTTTTTTTCCCTGAGAACTGGTTCTGAAACATCTCCTAGCATACATACTCAGCACATATACCCATAACTATAATACAAGATAGAGGATGAGTAGGGCAAAGGAATGTCAGAGAGAAGATGTCTTTAGAACATTTGAAGAGGACAGAAAAATAGCAATAATGACACAGATTAGGGGAATTTTATAGAAGAGATTGGGAAAGTTTTTGACAAGCATGAAAAAAAAAGAGGATTCTAAAAAGCTGAGGGATATGACCACGGGTGTTTGCAGGTATTTAGATGAGCAGAAAATAGCTACTCCCTCCAATGTGGCTAGATTTTTCTAAGGGAAGAGCAAACCCCTTTTCTTCCATTTAGCTAGTTCCAAAGGCATGACTTTTACTGAGTCAGCACTTTCACATGAGATAGTTAAGTTTCTTTTGCAATGGAGAACTGGGCCTAGAATTCAGAAGTTAAAGATGCAACTTCAGATACTTACTAGCTGTGTGACCCCCCAGCAAGTTACTTAAGCTCTGCTTCTCTCAGTTTCCTCAGTTACAAAATGGAAATAATAACAGCACTTATCTCAAAGGATTGTTATGATGATCAAATGAAAAAAAAATTGTAATATTTTTAAGACACAATGCCTTGATATTTCTCTTATTAGATTATAAACCTTTTGAGGGCAGTAAACTGTCTTTTGCTTCTTTATGACTTCCCAGAGCTTAGTAGAGCACTTCTGGCCTTAGCCACTTACTAGCTGTGGGACTCTGGGCAAATCACTTAACCTATTTTGCCTCAGTTTCCTCATCAGTAAAATGAGCTGGAGAAGAAAATAGCAAAACATTCTAATATATTTGCCAAAAAAAATCCCAAATAGGGACATTGAGTCAGACATGACTCATACAACTGAACAGCAACAATTTACAATCACAACCACAACAATCTCTTGAATCTGGAAATTTTCTCTAGCTGGCTTTCATGCCTGGAATATTCTCCTTCATCTCTACCTTCTGGATTCCCTGGCTTCTTTCAAGTGCCAACTATGATCTAATCTACTTCTTAATTCTAGTGTCTTTATACTATTAATTATTTTCCATTTATGTCATTGTTTTTACATATTTGTTGGCTTGTTATCTCCATTAAATTGTGAGTCCTTCAGTGCAAGGATGGTCTTTTGTGATTTTTTGCTTCCTCAGCTCTTGGCACAGTGCTTGTTGATTAGTAGGCACTTAATAAATGATAGCTAAGATACTTACAGAGGAAACCTGACCTTCAGTCTGCTGAAGTTCTTTTCTGAATGACATATTTCCTCTCCAAACTCTGTGTCAGTGCCCAGTCAGATTTTCAGCATCTCAGTCTCTCCCAGGACAGGAAACACATTCCCTTATATCCATCCCTCAGTACCCCCACCTCCATTCACTGAATGGGCATTGCCTCAATCAAATGGAGACCTGTTAGCTTAAAAATAAGTGCATTCCCACTGCATTAGGGCCATCTCCATTTGTCCTAATTACATTTTGCCAGTAGACACAAATGCTTCTGGAAGAGAAAGTGAGGCAGGTGACCTTGCATATTCCTCCATCACTTAAATATAATTCACTTGCATTGTTATAGCATCACTTTCCAGATATTATGGTCCTCTTTGAGCACAATAACCACAATCACAAGTACATTTCTATTCACATTTTCCTGACATCTCCTCCCCTGGCAGAGGATTCAGTCTTTTCCAAAGTTTTGCTACAAGTGAATTCCAGGCATGAGTGGCAGGATACCAAATATATAGAAAAGGGAGATGGCTTGATGAATTTAGGAAACATCTAGTCTTTGAGTTAGGATTCAGGCAGTATAAGTGGAAAAGAGTTCACAAATGATCCTTCAGTCTCCTTTAGCCTTTTCATTCTATTATTGAAATAAAAACTGATGTCAAAGAGAGGATAAAAGCCTTTTTCTGGTCTGAACACAAATCGTTATTCAGTCCTGAATTTCACAATGAGATGCTTTAACAGTGAAAAGTATCTGATGGCAATAAACAAATTACATATACCACCTTCTTTGGCCCTTTCAATTTCACCTTTTTCTACCTGCAATCATGAGCAGTTAAGTTTTCTAGACATTCAGAATGTCTGAGAATGAATTACAGTCAGATGTAAGGAAGTGAACAGCATGCTACCAACATTCTCTATTAAAAACTGTGTTGCCTGTCACTAGGGTCAGCACCAGGGCCAAGCTGCTCCTAACTGCTGTCTATTTAGGAAGTGAGAACTTCTCTCTCTTTTTTTCATATACTCATAC